>NC_086447.1:528178982-528778982 GCF_028390025.1 Pseudophryne corroboree | reverse complement strand
TGCTCTGTACTATGACATTGGGCATCGGCCTTGGCAGACGACGTTGCTGGCATTTCATCGTCTCGGCCATGACTAGTGGCAGCAGCTTCAGCACGAGGTGGAAGTGGATCTTGATCTTTCCCTAATTTTGGAACCTCAACATTTTTGTTCTCCATATTTTAATAGGCACAACTAAAAGGCACCTCAGGTAAACAATGGAGATGGATGGATTGGATACTAGTATACAATTATGGACGGGCTGCCGAGTGCCGACACAGAGGTAGCCACAGCCGTGAACTACCGCACTGTACTGTGTCTGCTGCTAATATATAGACTGGTTGATAAAGAGATAGTATACTCGTAACTAGTATGTATGTATAAAGAAAGAAAAAAAAACCACGGTTAGGTGGTATATACAATTATGGACGGGCTGCCGAGTGCCGACACAGAGGTAGCCACAGCCGTGAACTACCGCACTGTACTGTGTCTGCTGCTAATATATAGACTGGTTGATAAAGAGATAGTATACTCGTAACTAGTATGTATGTATAAAGAAAGAAAAAAAAACCACGGTTAGGTGGTATATACAATTATGGACGGGCTGCCGAGTGCCGACACAGAGGTAGCCACAGCCGTGAACTACCGCACTGTACTGTGTCTGCTGCTAATATAGACTGGTTGATAAAGAGATAGTATACTCGTAACTAGTATGTATGTATAAAGAAAGAAAAAAAAACCACGGTTAGGTGGTATATACAATTATGGACGGGCTGCCGAGTGCCGACACAGAGGTAGCCACAGCCGTGAACTACCGCACTGTACTGTGTCTGCTGCTAATATATAGACTGGTTGATAAAGAGATAGTATACTCGTAACTAGTATGTATGTATAAAGAAAGAAAAAAAAACCACGGTTAGGTGGTATATACAATTATGGACGGGCTGCCGAGTGCCGACACAGAGGTAGCCACAGCCGTGAACTACCGCACTGTACTGTGTCTGCTGCTAATATATAGACTGGTTGATAAAGAGATAGTATACTCGTAACTAGTATGTATGTATAAAGAAAGAAAAAAAAACCACGGTTAGGTGGTATATACAATTATGGACGGGCTGCCGAGTGCCGACACAGAGGTAGCCACAGCCGTGAACTACCGCACTGTACTGTGTCTGCTGCTAATATATAGACTGGTTGATAAAGAGATAGTATACTCGTAACTAGTATGTATGTATAAAGAAAGAAAAAAAAACCACGGTTAGGTGGTATATACAATTATGGACGGGCTGCCGAGTGCCGACACAGAGGTAGCCACAGCCGTGAACTACCGCACTGTACTGTGTCTGCTGCTAATATAGACTGGTTGATAAAGAGATAGTATACTCGTAACTAGTATGTATGTATAAAGAAAGAAAAAAAAACCACGGTTAGGTGGTATATACAATTATGGACGGGCTGCCGAGTGCCGACACAGAGGTAGCCACAGCCGTGAACTACCGCACTGTACTGTGTCTGCTGCTAATATATAGACTGGTTGATAAAGAGATAGTATACTCGTAACTAGTATGTATGTATAAAGAAAGAAAAAAAAAACACGGTTAGGTGGTATATACAATTATGGACGGGCTGCCGAGTGCCGACACAGAGGTAGCCACAGCCGTGAACTACCGCACTGTACTGTGTCTGCTGCTAATATATAGACTGGTTGATAAAGAGATAGTATACTCGTAACTAGTATGTATGTATAAAGAAAGAAAAAAAAACCACGGTTAGGTGGTATATACAATTATGGACGGGCTGCCGAGTGCCGACACAGAGGTAGCCACAGCCGTGAACTACCGCACTGTACTGTGTCTGCTGCTAATATATAGACTGGTTGATAAAGAGATAGTATACTCGTAACTAGTATGTATGTATAAAGAAAGAAAAAAAAACCACGGTTAGGTGGTATATACAATTATGGACGGGCTGCCGAGTGCCGACACAGAGGTAGCCACAGCCGTGAACTACCGCACTGTACTGTGTCTGCTGCTAATATATAGACTGGTTGATAAAGAGATAGTATACTCGTAACTAGTATGTATGTATAAAGAAAGAAAAAAAAACCACGGTTAGGTGGTATATACAATTATGGACGGGCTGCCGAGTGCCGACACAGAGGTAGCCACAGCCGTGAACTACCGCACTGTACTGTGTCTGCTGCTAATATAGACTGGTTGATAAAGAGATAGTATACTACTAATATTATATATACTGGTGGTCAGGTCACTGGTCACTAGTCACACTGGCAGTGGCACTCCTGCAGCAAAAGTGTGCACTGTTTAATTTTAATATAATATTATGTACTCCTGGCTCCTGCTATAACCTATAACTGGCACTGCAGTAGTGCTCCCCAGTCTCCCCCACAATTATAAGCTGTGTGAGCTGAGCAGTCAGACAGATATATAATATATATAGATGATGCAGCACACTGGCCTGAGCCTGAGCAGTGCACACAGATATGGTATGTGACTGACTGAGTCACTGTGTGTATCGCTTTTTTCAGGCAGAGAACGGATATATTAAATAAACTGCACTGTGTGTCTGGTGGTCACTCACTATATAATATATTATGTACTCCTGGCTCCTGCTATAACCTATAACTGGCACTGCAGTAGTGCTCCCCAGTCTCCCCCACAATTATAAGCTGTGTGAGCTGAGCAGTCAGACAGATATATATAATATTATTTATATATAGATAATAGATGATGCAGCACACTGGCCTGAGCCTGAGCAGTGCACACAGATATGGTATGTGACTGAGTCACTGTGTGCTGTGTATCGCTTTTTTCAGGCAGAGAACGGATTATAAATAAAACTGGTGGTCACTGGTCACTATCAGCAAAACTCTGCACTGTACTGAGTACTCCTAATGCTCCCCAAAATTAGTAAATCAAGTGTCTCTCTAATCTATTCTAAACGGAGAGGACGCCAGCCACGTCCTCTCCCTATCAATCTCAATGCACGTGTGAAAATGGCGGCGACGCGCGGCTCCTTATATAGAATCCGAGTCTCGCGATAGAATCCGAGCCTCGCGAGAATCCGACAGCGTCATGATGACGTTCGGGCGCGCTCGGGTTAACCGAGCAAGGCGGGAAGATCCGAGTCGCTCGGACCCGTGAATAAAAACATGAAGTTCTGGCGGGTTCGGATTCAGAGAAACCGAACCCGCTCATCTCTATTTGTATCACCGGTTTCCAGAATACGCACACAGCTGAAAACCTCTTACGGCAACTGAGGAAGATCATCGCGGAATGGCTTACCCCAATTGGACTCTCCTGTGGATTTGTGGCATCGGACAACGCCAGCAATATTGTGTGTGCATTAAATCTGGGCAAATTCCAGCACGTCCCATGTTTTGCACATACCTTGAATTTAGTGGTGCAGAATTTTTTAAAAAACGACAGGGGCGTGCAAGAGATGCTGTCGGTGGCCAGAAGAATTGCGGGACACTTTCGGCGTACAGGCACCACGTACAGAAAACTGGAGCACCACCAAAAACTACTGAACCTGCCCTGCCATCATCTGAAGCAAGAAGTGGTAACGAGGTGGAATTCAACCCTCTATATGCTTCAGAGGTTGGAGGAGCAGCAAAAGGCCATTCAAGCCTATACAATTGAGCACGATATAGGAGGTGGAATGCACCTGTCTCAAGCGCAGTGGAGAATGATTTCAACGTTGTGCAAGGTTCTGATGCCCTTTGAACTTGCCACACGTGAAGTCCGTTCAGACACTGCCAGCCTGAGTCAGGTCATTCCCCTCATCAGGCTTTTGCAGAAGAAGCTGGAGACATTGAAGGAGGAGCTAACACGGAGCGATTCCGCTAGGCATGTGGGACTTGTGGATGGAGCCCTTAATTCGCTTAACAAGGATTCACGGGTGGTCAATCTGTTGAAATCAGAGCACTACATTTTGGCCACCGTGCTCGATCCTAGATTTAAAGCCTACCTTGGATCTCTCTTTCCGGCAGACACAAGTCTGCTGGGGTTGAAAGACCTGCTGGTGAGAAAATTGTCAAGTCAAGCGGAACGCGACCTGTCAACAACATCTCCTCCTTCACATTCTCCCGCAACTGGGGGTGCGAGGAAAAGGCTCAGAATTCCGAGCCCACCCGCTGGCGGTGATGCAGGGCAGTCTGGAGCAACTGCTGATGCTGACATCTGGTCCGGACTGAAGGACCTGACAACGATTACGGACATGTCGTCTACTGTCACTGCATATGATTCTCTCACCATTGAAAGAATGGTGGAGGATTATATGAGTGACCGCATCCAAGTAGGCACGTCACACAGTCCGTACTTATACTGGCAGGAAAAAGAGGCAATTTGGAGGCCCTTGCACAAACTGGCTTTATTCTACCTAAGTTGCCCTCCCACAAGTGTGTACTCCGAAAGAGTGTTTAGTGCCGCCGCTCACCTTGTCAGCAATCGGCGTACGAGGTTACATCCAGAAAATGTGGAGAAGATGATGTTCATTAAAATGAATTATAATCAATTCCTCCGTGGAGACATTCACCAGCAGCAATTGCCTCCACAAAGTACACAGGGTGCTGAGATGGTGGATTCCAGTGGGGACGAATTGATAATCTGTGAGGAGGGGGATGTACACGGTGATATATCGGAGGATGATGATGAGGTGGACATCTTGCCTCTGTAGAGCCAGTTTGTGCAAGGAGAGATTAATTGCTTCTTTTTTGGGGGGGGGTCCAAACCAACCCGTCATATCAGTCACAGTCGTGTGGCAGACCCTGTCACTGAAATGATGGGTTGGTTAAAGTGTGCATGTCCTGTTTATACAACATAAGGGTGGGTGGGAGGGCCCAAGGACAATTTTATCTTGCACCTCTTTTTTCTTTTCTTTTTCTTTGCGTCATGTGCTGTTTGGGGAGGGTTTTTTGGAAGGGCCATCCTGCGTGACACTGCAGTGCCACTCCTAGATGGGCCCGGTGTTTGTGTCGGCCACTAGAGTCGCTTATCTTACTCACACAGTCAGCTACCTCATTGCGCCTCTTTTTTTCTTTGCGTCATGTGCTGTTTGGGGAGGGTTTTTTGGAAGGGACATCCTGCGAGACACTGCAGTGCCACTCCTAGATGGGCCCGGTGTTTGTGTCGGCCACTAGGGTCGCTTATCTTACTCACACAGTCAGCTACCTCATTGCGCCTCTTTTTTTCTTTGCGTCATGTGCTGTTTGGGGAGGGTTTTTTGGAAGGGACATCCTGCGTGACACTGCAGTGCCACTCCTAGATGGGCCCGGTGTTTGTGTCGGCCACTAGGGTCGCTTATCTTACTCACACAGTCAGCTACCTCATTGCGCCTCTTTTTTTCTTTGCGTCATGTGCTGTTTGGGGAGGGTTTTTTGGAAGGGACATCCTGCGTGACACTGCAGTGCCACTCCTAGATGGGCCCGGTGTTTGTGTCGGCCACTAGGGTCGCTTATCTTACTCACACAGTCAGCTACCTCATTGCGCCTCTTTTTTTCTTTGCGTCATGTGCTGTTTGGGGAGGGTTTTTTGGAAGGGACATCCTGCGTGACACTGCAGTGCCACTCCTAGATGGGCCCGGTGTTTGTGTCGGCCACTAGGGTCGCTTATCTTACTCACACAGTCAGCTACCTCATTGCGCCTCTTTTTTTCTTTGCGTCATGTGCTGTTTGGGGAGGGTTTTTTGGAAGGGACATCCTGCGTGACACTGCAGTGCCACTCCTAGATGGGCCCGGTGTTTGTGTCGGCCACTAGGGTCGCTTATCTTACTCACACAGCGACCTCGGTGCAAATTTTAGGACTAAAAATAATATTGTGAGGTGTGAGGTATTCAGAATAGACTGAAAATGAGTGTAAATTATGGTTTTTGAGGTTAATAATACTTTGGGATCAAAATGACCCCCAAATTCTATGATTTAAGCTGTTTTTTAGGGTTTTTTGAAAAAAAACACCCGAATCCAAAACACACCCGAATCCGACAAAAAAAGTTCGGTGAGGTTTTGCCAAAACGCGGTCGAACCCAAAACACGGCCGCGGAACCGAACCCAAAACCAAAACACAAAACCCGAAAAATTTCAGGCGCTCATCTCTAGTATATATGTGTGAATTGTGTGTGTGAGGTATGTCTGCGTACGCGCACTTTATGGACGCTAGTACTGGGGGGGGCATTACGTATAATGACGCTACTACTGGGGGAGGCCATTACATGCAAGGACGCTACTACTACTGGGAGGGTGCATTACGTATAAGGACGCTACTACAGGGGGGGCATTACGCGTAACAACGCTACTACTGCTGGGGGGGGGCATTACTTATAAGGACGCTACTAGTACTACGGGGGAATTGCATATAAGGAGGCTTCTACTGGGGGTGCATTATGTATAAGGACGCTACTACTACTGTGGGGCATTACGTATATGGACGATACTACTATTATGGGGAATTACGTATAAGGACGCTTTTACTACTGGGGGTGCACTACGTATAAGGACGCTACTACTGCTGGGGGGAGCATTACGTATAAGAACGCTACTACTACTTGGGGGCATTATATATAAGGACGCTACTATTACTCGGGGAGCATTACGTATAACAATGCTACCACTACTAGAGGGGCATTACGTATAAGGATGCTACTACTGGGGGTGCATTATGCATAAGGACGCTACTACTACAGGGGGGGGGGCATTACATGTAAAGATGCTACTACTGGGGGGGCCATTACGTATAAGGACGCTACTAGTACTGTGGGGGGGGGCATTACGTATAAGGACGCTACTACTACTAGGGGGGAATTACGTACAAGGACGCTTCTACTACTGGGGGTGCACTACGTATAAGGACGCTTCTACTACTGGGGGGGGCATTACGTATATAAGGACGCGTCTACTACTGGGGGTGCACTACGTATAAGGACGCTTCTACTACTGGGGGGGGGGCATTACGTATATAAGGACGCGTCTACTACTGGGGGTGCACTACGTATAAGGATGCTACTACTACTCTGGGTGCATTATGTATAAGGATGCTACTACTACTGGGGGGGCATTACGTATAAGGATGCTACTACTACTGGGGGGGCACTACGTATAAGGATGCTACTACTACTGGGGGGCATTATGTATAAGGATGCTACTACTACTGTGAGTGCATTATGTATAAGGATGCTACTACTACTGGGGTGCATTACATATAAGGACGCTACTACTACGGGTGGGGCATTACGTATAAGATTAATAAGATTGTGCTACATTGTGGCGTAATTTTAAATGGGGGTACTATTGTGTGGCCATGCCCCTTACTTGTGAGACCACACCCCTTTTCCCGGCGCACGCCAACGGAATATGGGAGGGCGCAATTTTATAGTTTGCAGGGGGGCGCCGAACACCCTAGCACCGGCCCTGCCCAGCACCGAATGAAAACACTATTTCCATTGAGCTGGGAATTTTGATGACTGTAATGAATGATTTAAAAGCAAAGTTATTGGTATGCAGACAAATAAAGCTGACAGTAAAAATTGTATACAATGAAATATATAAAGCAAGCAGAGGAATAGTAATTCTATAGCCATTAATGTGGCAGATTGGTATGTAGGAGGATTTATCATTTTGCCAATCAATATGTCAATATTAAAGTAGTAGGGCTCTATTTCCAATAGGAATAAAGCCCCTTTCTTCTGCAAGAGAGAAAGGTTCTTTATAAAAAGCGCTGTTGTGCTTTGTGCTGTGTGGAGGAGTGGGCCCATAGCTAACAATGGGATCCAGGTACTCATGCGATTTAAAGAATAAATAATAGCTACACAATGCAAAATGGTTCCACTTACTGCACAAAGTCCACTTCAGGGGCGGGACATTGCGGTCACAGCTGTTTGTGCTCAGTTGCCTTGCAGCGAGAGCACTGGCTGGGTACAATAGACCTGATTCAGAGGTGGTTGCAGATTAGATTGAGTCACTGATATTTTGTGGTCTGCACATGCATCTAAGTCACAATCTGCATGTGTCGTGATACTCTTGCGTCGCTGGCTACAGTGTGTTGTTAGTTGCAGTTTGATTGACAGACTGCAGGTGTGTGGGGGTGGTGACGGAGTGTTTTTCAAAACACAGGTCACTATGGTGGCTGTTGCAGCTAGGAACTGCATCTTCGTATGCAGTGCTTCTGGCCCTGGCTTCTCAGTTGCAATGTTCTGAGCATCCATAGGGTAGCTCAGATTTTCGATTGTGTTACTGATTTTCCCGGTGTGCGAACTGTATCTTTAGATGCAAGTGGCAGATGTGAGAAGCATATCTTCTCATTTCCTTTCCACTGCGGCCGAAGACACAGCACAGACCTAGTTTGCATCCATCTCTGAATCAGCCCCAATGTGAGGATAGGTAGAAGAGATGGGAGAAGCAGAGTGGAGATGGGATAGAGGGGGAGGCGACCAGAGAGGAGATGGGACAGAGGTAGAGGTAATAGTAATAATCATTTTATTTATGTAGCGCTCTTTCTACAACAGGACTCAAGGTGCTTGTTGTTAGTGTCCTCTCTGCCAACAGTACCTGGATCCCAAGTTCCCGACAGTGTTGAAGATCTGTTGTAATGATGTGTTGCAACACTACTGGATGCAGACTGGAAAAGCCACCAAGAGAGAGGAGATGATACTAAGGGGGAGGCAACCAGAGAGGAGATGGGATGGAGGAGGAGGTTACCAGAGAGTATATGCCTGGGATGAGGGAGAATGACAGAAAGGTATCTCCGATCGTTATCTAGTATGTAGTGCAAGGTAGGGACAGCCATCGGTGGGTTATCTATCGATGGTCACCATTGCTGGCTAGCATTGATGGCATATAATCATCTGCTAAAGAGCCATCGATAACTTCACCCACCGATGGTCCTCCCTTATTTACTATGGAGTGGGCTGACGGCCAAACAGTTACTGGCGGTGGAAATAGTGGGTGTTGGGAGTGGAGCTATGCTCCATGTCCTGACACAATGTAGAGGGGAAAAACAAAACAATCTGGTTGGTCTTTACCAATGATGGAGGGGACCATCTGGTTCTTCCCCATCGATGACTAAAGTATTCAGCATCGGCCATAGACTATCAGTGATTTTAATCATCGATGGCCATCCCAAAAGCAAGGTGACTAGCTTCAGCAGAAAGGGTCAGCCATCAGAAGCACCGCAAGTGAGATCAAGTAGGATATTTCACATGTAGACAACTCCCTTTTCATTTCAGCAATCCTAGTTACTGCCCTGGCTGGGAGTACATACTAAATCCCGGAGGTCAGGACCGACAGTGGCATTCCGACACTGAAGATCCCAACATCGGAGGGGGATAGTATTTCTATGCCCCCTGTCCCTAACCCTCGGGGAGTGGCGGCTATGACTAACTCTCCAGGGGTGTCGACTATGACTAACCCTCGGGGGGGGGGGTGTCTGGGCTAACCCCCCCACCCCACCCACCCCGAACCCTAACACTGAACCCTGATTCTCTGATTGGAAGGGGCAAGTACATTTGCGTGCGGCTTCGGTGCATGTGAGGTGGTGCTTCTTATACAATGCCCACAGTTGTAGCGCTCATTATGCAATGTCCACTGTACTGGTAGTGCCCCTTATATAGACCCCATAGTAGTGGTGCCCCTTATGCAATACCTGTATTGCCCCCAGTAGTAATGTTGCCTGTAGTAATGCCCCCAGTCATTTAGCGCCCTAGTAGTTATGCCCCCAGTGGTAATGCCCCTGCAGTTATGACCCCAGTAGTTTACCCTCCCCCCCTTTAGTTTAGCCTCCCAGTGGTAATGCCCCTAGTAGTCTGCCTGCTTGTAGTTTAGTCACCAGTAGTAATGCCCCCCTGTAGTTTGCCCCATTGTAGTTTAGCCCCTGTAGTTATTTCCCCCTTGTAGTTTAGCACCCAGTAGTAATGCCCCCAGTAGTTTGGCCCCTGTAGTTATCCCCCAGTAGTGTGTCCCCTGTAGTATTGCCCCCTGTAGTTTAGACCCCAAGTAGTAATGCCCCTGTAGTTACGCCGCCAGTAGTAATGCCGCTGTAGTTACGCCGCCAGTAGTAATGCCCTCCTGTAGTTTGCCCCCAGTAGTTAGCCCCTTTGTAGTTGGCCTCCAGTAATAATGTCCCCCAGTAGTGTGCCCCCAGTAGATGCCCCCCAGTAATAATGTCCCCCAGTAGTAATGCCTCCTAGGAGTTTGCCCCCAATAGATGACCCCCCAGTAGTAATGCCCCCAGTAGATGCCCCCCAGTAATAATGCCCCCAGTTGTAATACACCCAGTAGATGCCACCAGTAATAATGTCCCCCAGTAGTTTGCCCCCAGTAGCTGCCCCCCAGTAAAAATGTCCCCCAGTAACTGCCCCCAGTAGTAATGCCCCCAATAGATGACCCCCCAGTAGTAATGCCCCCAGTAGATGCCCTCCAGTAATAATGCCCCCAGTAGTTTTCCCCCAGTAGTAATGCCCCCCCAGTAGTAATGCCCCTTGTTGATGCCACCCAGTAGTAATGCCCCCAGTAGATGCTCCCCCAGTAATAATGCCCCCAGTAGTGATGCCCCCCCACCCAGTAGTAATGTCCCTTGTTGATGCCCCCCAGTAGTAATGTCCCCCCTGTAGTTTGCCCACAGTAGATGCCCCCGCTGCACTGAGGAAGAGAAAACACAACATACTTACCGAGCCCCGTTCCCGCTTCCAGACCGCTGCAGTACTCCTCCTCTTGGCGTCCGCTCCTCAGCACTATGAGAGAGACGTCATGACTGACGTCTCTCCCATAGCGCACGCCGCACAGTGACAGCGCCGGAGGCAGGAGCTAAGTACTGAGCTCCTGCCTCTGGCTTTAGGTGAGGAGAGACGGGCGCCCGCTGGTAACACAATCTCAGCGGGCAATTGTCATCTCCCTGTGCGGCGCCGGGGGACGGAGGCCAGGGGGGGCACGGGCCCGAGTGCCCCCTCCCCTGGATCCGCCACTGCTGGATGTTGGAGTAGCAAGCTGTTGATGATGCTGTAGTTCTTCATTTGCAGGTGACATATACAACTCCTCCACAAAATTCAGTAACACCTCAATGTCTTACCTGCAGGTGAAGCTTCTTCTTCTCCATAGGGTGTGTATGAAAGAAGTGATGGAAATATGTGGTCCAGTAAAGAGAAACATTTATGTCTGTATACTGGTGTATATCTGTGTTACCTGAACATCTTGGGCTTTTGTTTGTGCTAGCTGAGAGAAAATATGAGGCAATTATAAGAACATTATTTGCTTCTATTATTATTTTATTGAATCTCTCCTGCTAATTATCCATTGTCCACCTGAGCTGGATGGTGGGTGGTGGCTGCTGGCTTTTTGAGTATCTAAGATATATTTGATATTAGCATTTGCCTGCGGCTTCGCTCGGGTGGATGTCTGTTATTGCTCAGAGGAAGCCCCTAATTTTACAAAGACAGTAGTGCCATCTAATATTGTGATGTATATGTCATATTGTACACATTGATCACAAAATTTCTTTGTAAACAATATTTCATTCAGGGGTTAACACAAAAAGATGCTTGGGATTACTAACGCATGAATAAGCCACTTAAAGCTGCCCATGGGAGAAGCAGCTGGTCCTGAGATCTAGCTGTAGCCTTGAGCGTTTGTCCCTGCGACTTGTTGAATGTCATTGTGAAGCAGACGCTTACAGGAGGCTGCAGGCACTTAAATTGAAAAGGAAAATTTTGGTGATAAGGGGTATAAGTGGCATAAACTGTCTCACCTGCGCCACTTCCCATTATAATTTCTGTATCAATTAGGTTCCTCTGCAGAGCTTTAAGTCGGGTTGCTTTCAGCTAATCGCCTTAGTCTAGCGTGCTTAGCTAATGTGGAAATCTTGAAATCTTGGACAAATTCGATCTCTTTTGAGATGGCATTATTGTACGACTATAATAAACAGTACACCAATAACCAATAATCCACAGTTTTCTATTGTTTTATGTAAACCACAAAATCCAGTTCAAGGGGTATCCAATCTCACAGCCCAGTCTATATTCACTTTAGGCAAACAGATATTATCTTGGAGATCCCAAATCCATTGCTACTTAACCTACAGTAGTGAATATTAAATTAGAGAGCTTGGAAAGATAGATAGATAGATAGATAGATAGATAGATAGATAGATAGATAGATAGATAGATAGATAGATAGATAATACAAAACCTGTCCAAAGAAAAAAGATTAGTTAATGTTTTCAGCTCTTTTAAGAGTTAATTGCTATCCATTTGTGAGGAGCAGGTTCTGATATGTGCTGTTAAATGTTGTACTGTTAGCATAAACAAAGTCAGGTACTCGATACTCCCTATCTTTCCCTATCTCTATGTACCTGTAGCACTGTCTGTGAGTTCCCTGTATGAGCGGTCCTCCATATGCAGCACTGCCGGCTTGTTCCCTCTGAGTGTGATCCTTCGTTCGCCCGTTGGCGGCTTGCAGTAATCACAGTTCTCCTCTCCGCTGTTAACAGTTTCAAAGTCTGTTGTTACCAACGCATTTCAGGCATGAAGCCCTTTATCAAGGATAA
The DNA here is from genome assembly GCF_028390025.1 of Pseudophryne corroboree. NCBI lineage: Eukaryota > Metazoa > Chordata > Amphibia > Anura > Myobatrachidae > Pseudophryne > Pseudophryne corroboree. The sequence continues at coordinate 528,766,461 of NC_086447.1, read as the reverse complement.
CATTTAAATAGTCTGATCTCGTTTTTATTAGGAAGAAACTTTGATCAAATTGAAATAAAACGGAAATTGAGTTCCATAAAAAAGGTGGTTGCCTTGTGTTCCTGTTTGGGAATAGCCTCCATTTTTTAAATTAAAAAAATAGGTAATGCGTATTCTAATATTTTACTAACGAATTAAAGTGTGTTTTCTTTTTTAAGGAATATAAAACAATGAAAAATAACATATAGTATAAGTGTTATAAAAATGCATTAAGTTCTATATCAATATTTAATCCATTCATAAAATAAATCCATTTGGTCTCATTTCTTTTTAATTCCAGAGATATGTTACCTCCTCTTCAATTTTTTTTTTTTGTATCCCCAAGAATTTTAGGCTAGAAGGATCTTTATTATGATGTTCTAAATAGTGTTTTGTATATATAAGCAGCAAATAAGGGCGGCACTGGGAGACTTGTCAATGCGGTAAAAAAAGAACAAGTGCTTTTATTGCAGTGTCAACGTTTCGGGGTCAATTCCCCTTCGTCAGGATACATAACAGTACAATTTACAGTGTTTAAATACCTGTGCTAGAATAGGTCCATACCTCAAACCGCTGCCCGGTTTCCGGTCCTGACGTCACTCCGCCCACAGGAAATGACGCGGCTCCGGTCCGTCTAGCCGGCGCTCTGGGGATAGGTAACCATGGTGATGATAAATAAACAATCCACCAGCTAATGTATGCGCTTGATAAAGCTAAATATTTATCTTACTTAAAACCCTTTAAGAGGTCTAAGAACACAGTACGCTATTTACGTATGGTATACCGTAAGGGTATGCACGTTGCGTAACAATCGCTTAGCCGTAGTCGAGACGCTCGAGCGTCACGTTCGCTTACGGCCAAGGGATCACAGGCAGGCACGCTATAGGCTGCCGACTAGATAAAGCCAAATGTTTATCCTATTTAACACACTATACAGAGGTTAAGAAACACTGTACGCAACCGGCGCACGAGGTACCGTAAGGGTACGCTCTTAGCGTAGCGGACGCTGTATCGGGAGCGAGCCGCTCGAGCGACACAAACGCTCGCGAGAATACGCTGTTGGTATCGGGCACACTATAGGTGAGCGACTACCGTAATGCTACGCTATCAGCGTAGCGGACGCTCGAGACCACGAGGAGATCACGAGCGGCGCAGACGCTCACAAGATAACAATCAGTAGACCTTGAATGTAACACACAGAAATGATATTCTTATACTGTAAACCCTTTTGTAGTGATAAGGTGAAAATGCAACACAGTGTAAGCTGGTTTACACTAAAGCTGTTTGAGCGATAGAGACGCTCCTATTACCCACTGCAATAAACACACAATACCGGTCTAAGGGTCTAACGCCTTTTAAGGAAATGAATGAACGTTCAAAAAGAATAATACAATACAAGTCATACACTACCAATATAACATAGACTACCTAACCAGATAACTACACAGGAAATACAATATCGGTACAATAACTATATAAGAGAAACGAGAGAGAAAGAGAAGAGAGAGAGAGAGAGAGAGAGAGATATGGCTCAGAATAACAAGAAAGACAATATGATTGCGGAGAAAACTTACGCACAAAGGGGAACGATCGCATGCGCCTCTGGACATCCAGCTCCCGATTATCAGCAATGAGAACCGTTGAAGAGTGAGAGCTGGATGTGATCGGCTTGTCTATTTATGCCCCACACACAATCAGTGGTGCAAGTAGAAAAAATGTCTTACGGGTACTGTGTGCGCGCGCCTAAGGCGCGCGCGCAAAAAAATAGGTGTGGCCAAATGCCACATGGGGCGTGGCCAATGAAAATGGGGGCGTGATACACATATGGGGGAGGGGCAGATACACGTATGACCCCAATAGTGCCAGATACACGTTGCCCCACAGTGCCAGATATACATTGCCCCACAGTGCCAGATACACATTGACTAACAGTGCCAGATACACATTGCCCCACAGTGCCAGATACAAAAATGCCCCCAGAGTGCCAGATATACATTGCCTCACAGTGTCAGATACACGTTGCCCCACAGTGCCAGATATACATTGCCCCACAGTGCCAGATACACATTGCCCCACAGTGCCAGATACACAAATGCCCCCACTGTGTCAGAAATACATTGCCCCCCGTGCCAGATACAGAAATGCCCCTACAGTGCCAGATATGCCCCCAGTGCCAGGTATACATGCCCCCCTGTGCCAGATATCCCCCAGTGCCAGGTATATATGCCCCCCAGTGCCAGATATCCCCCAGTGCCAGATAGAAATGCCCCCCCAGTGCCAGATATCCCCCAGTGCCAGGTATATATGCCCCACTGTGCCAGATATCCCCAGTGCCAGGTATACATGCCCCCCTGTGCCAGATATCCCCCAGTGCCAGGTATACATGCCCCCCTGTGCCAGATATCCCCCAGTGCCAGGTATACATGCCTCCCTGTGCCAGATATCCCCCAGTGCCAGGTATACATGCCCCCCTGTGCCAGATATCCCCCAGTGCCAGGTATATATGCCCCCCAGTGCCAGATATCCCCCAGTGCCATATAGAAATGCCCCCCCAGTGCCAGAAATCCCCCAGTGCCAGGTATACATGCCCCCCTGTGCCAGATATCTCCCAGTGCCAGGTATATATGCCCACCAGTGCCAGATATCCCCCAGTGCCAGATAGAAATGCCCCCCCCCAGTGCCAGATATCCCCCAGTGCCATATAGAAATGCCCCCCCAGTGCCAGATATCCCCCAGTAAGGTATAACATCCCCCCCCTCCCCCAGTGCCAGATATCCCCCAGTGCCAGGAATAACATCCCCCCCTCCCCTGCTCACCGCTGCCGCTGGCGTCCAGTGTGAGGGAAGGAGAGCGCAGCCTGTGCCTCTCCTTCCCCTCAGTCTCCGGCGGGTGTCTCACAGTTTAATTCAGCGCCGATCCGTGAGCCAATCAGAGCTCGCAGCGCGAGCTCTGATTGGCTCACGGATCGGCGCTGAATTAAACTGTGAGACACCCGCCGGAGACTGAGGGGAAGGAGAGGCACAGGCTGCGCTCTCCTTCCCTCACATCAGCGGCGGTGCGAGGAGCGGCGGCCCGTCGGTGTGGGTACGGCGTACCCACGGCTAAATTCTTACGGGTACGCTGTACCCACCCGTACCCGCCCACTTGCACCACTGCACACAATACAATTCAATGGTCCCTACAATCTCATTGTTCATTGGACACAGGAATTCGTCTTCGCACTAAAACAAAAGGTCATAGGTTGATTCATACAGGTGGGCTGTGTCTACTTCCAACTGCTCAGGTGGGTGGGAAACTAGGTTTCCCGCCGCATGGATAAGTAAGTGCAAATAATAGTAAATGGACATAAACTTCTTATGTCCATAACTATTCGCACGAGCGATTAATTCGCTTCAAACCAACACCGGAATATTGCTAATTTAATACACTTCCGATGGATACTAAACACCACTGTATAATCCCTGTCTGACCCTTTGTATCAGACAAAGAGGGATCTCTCTGTCCATGAACATGCTACATTAACTAAACTTTCAGAATCTATCAAAGGGACCATAATCTACAAAATACATTATATGGTTAAAATATGTAACGATTGAGTCGCACGCTACGCACACATAAACTCTACCGTAAATGCACATCCCGTGCGCCTGCGGGTGCACGTAACAGCGGGTATGCGCACGCACGGGAGAGCGTACGCATGCGCAGAGCGGACATGTATGAGGTGCAAATATGGCAGTGTGCATAGTGATATTTTTCTGACTTTGACAGTCCACCCTTTGGCAGTCAACAATAACTGCCACTTCCTAAAACATTTCAAAACGAGAAAAATATATGTCAAGTGTAAATACATTTCCATGATTGGGTAGGGGAGAAGAGGAGAAGGTAGGAAAAGGATATGACCTAGTGAGATAGCAGAAGCATGTGTGTATGAATCCATGTTTGGGGGGTCATGTATCATCGTGCCGTACGTGTTTTAAATCAAGCTTCGAGGTATTGCGAAGTATACATTTGAATTCCTTCTTATCCCGTGGTACGGGTCTGTGGATGGGCTGTCAAACTTTACCGAGCTCTTTTCGGTTGTGGTTGTAACAAAATGGGGAAGCACATTTTAGTTGATGATACATGAATGGGGGAATATGTGATTGCTGATATCTGTGCCTGTATTCCCTATCGACTATGTGTGTCATTACCTGAAGGTTGTAGAGATGAAGATAAGACACAATTATGGTAAATGCAGTGGTATTCTATGTCAGGTTAATGAACATTTGTCGGTTGAAGTCTTGTTCGGTGTCTGTTAATTGCAGTCTTCTTTGGGCTTTTGCCAATAGGTGTGAGCAAAAGCTTTGTCAATGTCCATAGACTTACAAAAAGTGTTGGGCTAGCGTAAATTTAAAATTTCTAGGGAAACTGGAGGTCTATGGCATAGTTCATCAAAATATCTGTGTATAAGGTTGTCAAAACTTCTTCTTTAATCCATCAGTTGTCTGTATACAGGCTCGTCAAATTCCTCGTCCTGGTGGGTCTTTTTACCTTGGAGAAAACGGAAAAACAGGTGAAAGAAACGGACCGTATAATCGCATTTTCATCACATCATTGTTTCTACCGTTGGGTCATAAATCAAATCCATTGGAATTATAATTTCCTCACTCCTTAAACTCATTACCCTAGTACTTCGTTTGCACTTCATTAAAGCCTGACCGCATCTAAATATCAAGCCAATCGTTATGACAACACCTAAGATACATAGGAGAAACTTCCCTACATCCATTATGACTCCTTGAGCCCATTCTCCTAAACCAGAGAACCAATTTCGCGGGTTCAACCATGACACCCAACCAGTCAGCTCATTACCCACAGCAGCAAGGGTGAGATTGTGTCTCCTGCGAAATTCCCACTTTAATTGGAGAATATCGTCCATCTTTTGGTCTATGACCTCGACCGGGTCCTCGGTACTATTCGTTATATATGTGCAGCATTTCACGCCGTACTGCGTTGACAGTGTGACACAATATCCGCCTGTCACTGCCGTGAGATAATTGAGAATCATTCTATGCTGAACCAGTTCTGTTTTATAAGCTTGAAGTTCTCTTCCAGTATACCTAAACGTGTCATCATACATTTCTGTGATATTGTCTAACAAATTTGCGAGCGCAGATATGTATTTATAATTCAACACTCCTCTGGCGGTGCGAGTGATGTCTAATGCAAGTAGAAACTGAATCCCGGTGGATTCATGGATCATGTCAGAGGCCGGATGCTCTGTTCTTTCTATCAGGTGCCGTTTAACTACGTGCTCGTAATGAGTGTGAGTATAAGGAGCTTGGGCAACACGGTGTATATCTTTCATTTTGGCATGTGTTACAGTCATTACTTCAGGCAGTACTTTTCCAATATAACACAATCCTTCAGAGTTTGGGGCAAGCCACTTATACGCCTTCCTCCCGCATATGAAATATGCATCATCGGGGAGAACATATGGGACGGAGTAGGACATAACCATATTACACATCTTCCATGTGAAATCTCCTAACCCTAATTCTCCCATCTGTCTAGTACACGTATCAGCTTGTACGATATGTGCACAGTATCCTGGTGATACCTCTCCAACTCTCGTAATCCTACTTCCTAGGGTATACCTATATCGGAAAGATTTTCCTCTACTGGCTATGTGGCGTATAAGCTCTGTATCTGTCGGCATTCTATCTGCTCTATATGAAAAGGCCATGGTTTAGTTACTCCATGACACTTCCAAATTTCCCGGCTTTCGGGGATTGGAAATGTTAAAACATATTAGGGATCTATCCACATGATATTGGTGGAGCTTCAAACTAGGAGGACTGGAGATATTAAACCTCCTGTCCACCGGTCTCCCACCACTTAGCTCAAGTACCTCCCCTATCGTTAAAGGAAATGGTACTAAGCCTGATTTACTATGGCCTTGAGGTACTTGAGAGCATACCCAACAATCTGTTTGATTTAACACACTACCCACTAAGGAGTGATAGTCACTCAAGGGATGCCGGTCCATGTGGATATTAAAACTGGATTGGCATTTCTTGATGCACTCCATCCTCAACTACATTGTCACAGAGCCTACAGATACAGTTTTCTTCAGCTAACAATCCTTCACAATTCCTTCTATGGTCTAGGTTATCGGATCGTTTTCTGATACTCGCCTTTGCTTGTTGATTATGTTCTTGGAAAACTACGCCTCCATCTCTGTCATCAGAACCCATTCCAGAACCTCTCTCGACCTCCATGGTACTCTCGCCGGAACAGACTGCTCTGGTCAACATCATGGTCAACAGGAAAATCCGGATCACAGTCTCTTGAGGCAAGTCCATCTTGTAGGAGGAAACGAAGAAGAATGAGAAGGGGGAAAAAAATAATTTGAGGGAGAGGGGATGGGAAGTGGAGAAAAACAATAAAAGGGAACAGGGAATCGACAACTGCTTTTGATCTTGTGATTTTCAATGCTCAGGTGCCGCCTCAGTCCTCCTGGAACAGACACTCCAGTGATACAACATCCTCTACCGTCTGTTCCTTATCACGGGACCTCTCTGGATCAGCAACCTTCTTACAATGGGACGAATGAACCCAAGTCTGTCTCTCGGCAACCTTCAATGCTGTAGTGCTAGTCAATAAGACTTGGTATGGTCCTTCCCATCTGTCAATAAGGCAACCTGAGCGTAGAAAATTCCGTATCATTACATAATCCCCAGGTTCAATGTCATGACAATTACTATCTGGTAAATCAGGAATCACCAACTTCAGATTATCATTTTGATTCCTTAGCTGTTTACTCATGTTAATCAGGTACTTTACAGTCACTTCATTGTTACACTTCAAATCATCCTGAGGGTTAATCATAACATGCGGTTGTCGACCAAACAAGATTTCAAAGGGAGACAGATTAAGAGGGGACCTGGGAGTGGTTCTGATGCTGTATAGTACAATGGGTAAAGCTTCTGGCCATGTCAATCCTGTTTCTGCCATAACTTTGCTCAGTTTATTTTTAATAGTGCTGTTCACTCTTTCCACCTTCGCACTCGCCTGTGGACGGTATGGAGTGTGCAGCTTGCTATCAATTCCCATCAACTTACACATTCCTTGAAAGACATCACCTGTAAAATGGGTACCCCTATCACTTTCAATTATTCTAGGGATACCATATCTACATACAAATTCCTGCACAATTTTCTTAGCAGTAAACATAGCGGTATTTGTGGCCGCCGGAAATGCTTCGACCCAATTTGAGAACACATCTATACAAACAAGTACATATTTCAAATTTCGACAAGGGGGTAATTGGATAAAGTCAATCTGTATTACCTGAAAAGGTCCGCCTGTAGGTGGGATATGAGATGGTTCTGTTGGTATTGCCTTTCCGATATTCTTTCTCAAACAGGTAAGGCATAACATTGCTCTCTTACCTGCATGGGATGAAAATCCTGGGGCGCACCAATATGCTCTTACCAACTTACACATTCCCTCCTTGCCCAGATGAGTCAGCCCGTGGGCTGCCTCAGCTAAACACGGAAGATATGCTCTGGGGGCCACTGGTTTACCTTGTCCATCCGTCCAGAGTCCTGAGGACTCCTGGCCATATCCCTTTGCCTTCCAGACTGCCTTTTCCTGTGTGGAACACAAATTTTGCATTTCACACAGCTTCTGTGTGTTGATGGTATTAAATACCATCAATTGTGTGGTGTCTGTCTGTCTGGGGGTACCAGCTGCTAACTTAGCAGCTTCATCTGCTCGGCTGTTACCAAGTGATACTGGGTCCTGGCTATATGTGTGTGCTTTACACTTGATAACAGCCACTCTGTCGGGTTCCTGTATCGCTGTTAGAAGCCTTTTGATGTGAGCTGCATGCGCTACCGGTGTACCAGCTGCCGTCATGAAATTTCTGAGGCGCCATAGGGCTCCGAAATCGTGGACTACCCCGAATGCGTATCTAGAGTCGGTGTAGATATTGGCTGACTTGCCCTTAGCCAATTCACATGCTCTGGTTAGGGCGACCAGTTCAGCAACCTGGGCTGAGTGAGGTGGGCCTAGCGGTTCAGCTTCTATGGTGCCTTGGTCATCTACGACTGCGTATCCAGTACACAAGTCTCCCGAGTCTGACTGTCTGTGACAACTACCGTCGGTGTAGAAAGTAAAGTCTACATCTTCTAGTGGGTTGTCACTGATGTCAGGCCTTGCCGTGAAATTTTGGGTCAAATATTCCATACAATCATGTGTGTCCTCCTTTGTATTAAATTCTCCTTCCCCACCACTCTCATCCTCCATCCTTTGTGCCTGTCCAGGCACACCTGGGAGATATGTTGCAGGATTTAATGCACTGCATCTCCTTATGGTGATGTTTACGGGGGCCATTAGTGCCAATTCCCATCTTGTAAACCGCGCTGATGAGACGTGCCTGGTTTGGGCAGAATTTAGCAAGGCTGACACTGCATGTGGTGTATGAATTGTGAGGTTGTGACCTAGCACTACATCTTTGCTTTTCGTTACTAGCAATGCTATCGCAGCAACGCTTCGCAAGCATGTGGGGAGGGATCGCGCTACCGTGTCTAGCTGAGCGCTGTAGTATGCTACTGGCCTGCTGGCATCACCATGCTTTTGGGTTAGGACGCCTGCCGCGCAACCAGCACTTTCTGTTCCGTACAGCTCAAAGGGTTTCCCATAGTCTAGCATACCTAATGCTGGTGCCTGCGTTAGGCACTGTTTAAGTCTCTCAAATGCCATCTCGGACTCGTCTGTATGCGAAATCCGATCAGGCTTGTTTGAGGAAACCATCTCCTGCAAAGGTAATGCTAGAATGGAAAATCCTGGGATCCAGTTACGGCAATACCCACACATTCCTAAAAATGTTCTGATCTGTTGCTGGGTTTGTGGCAGAGTCATGTCTCTAATTGCTTGAATTCTATCAGCGGTCAGGTGTCTCAGTCCTTGTGTTAGACAGTGTCCCAAATATTTTACTTTAGTTTGGCATAATTGTAACTTGTCTTTGGAAACCTTGTGTCCTGTGTCTGAAAGATGAAACAGGAGCTGTTTCGTATCCTTCAGGGATGCTTCCACTGAATCAGAACACAGTAGTAGATCATCCACGTACTGTATTAATACTGATCCACTCTCTGGTTGGAAAGACTGTAAACAATCATGCAAAGCCTGGGAAAATATACTTGGACTGTCTATGAAACCTTGTGGTAATCGAGTCCATGTGTATTGGACTCCTCTGTATGTAAATGCAAACAAATATTGGCTGTCAGGGTGCAGAGGTACCGAAAAGAAAGCGGAGCAGAGGTCAATAGCAGTGAAAAATTTCGCAGTGGGAGGGATTTGCATAAGGATGACAGCTGGATTTGGCACTACGGGGAACTGACTCTCAACTATTTTGTTAATCCCCCTTAGATCCTGCACTAGCCGGTAACCCCTCCCCCCACTCTTTTTCACAGGGAAGATGGGACTATTGGCAGTGCTGGACGTTCTTACCAGAATGCCCTGTTGTAGCAAGCGCTCTATAACTGGGTATACTCCTAACTCTACCTCTGGCTTCAGAGGGTATTGTGGGATTTTTGGAGCTATCCTACCATCTTTTACTTGCACAACTACTGGAGCTACGTTTGCCATCAATCCAGTGTCTTGTCCGTCTTTAGTCCACAGTGACTCTGGTATCTGGGATGTCATTTCTTCTACCTGGGAGGGAGTCCTATTTGTCATAATGGTATGTGACATTAATTTTGATGGGGAGTCTAACATGTCTCGCACTTCCTGAGCGTGATTCTCAGGTATGTCCAAGAATACACCTTCAGGAGTACAATAAATGACGCACCCCATTTTACACAATAAGTCTCTTCCCAGGAGATTAGTCGGTGCCGATGCAGCCAGCAAAAAGGAATGCTTGGTATGTAAAGGCCCTATTGTAATCTCGGCTGGTTTGCTAACAGGGTAATGCTGGACTACTCCCGTTACTCCTATGGCTGGAACTGTCTTACCAGTGGTTCTCATGCCCACTATCGAATTTATCACTGATTTGGCCGCCCCCGTATCTACAAGAAAGTTTAATGATTTACCAGCTACATTAATTGCAATTTCGGGTTCACTTCCAAGACTTGCAATCAATTTTACTGGCTGCAGATTACAGGTATGGCCACACCCCTATTGGGTATGGTGACCTCCCTGAATCCCGCTGGCAGCAACTACTTGTGAAGGGGTTAAATGGGAACTGCCAGAAGTTTGCCAGTCTCCTTTTGGGGGATATCTTTTTGTTTCCCCTGTATGTGGCTCATAACTCCGTCTCTGTGGACCCTGATCCCAATTTCGTGTGTCATGTCGTTGTCTAGGGGGTTGGTATGATCTTTGTGAATTTTTCGCTCTACAATCTCGTGCTATGTGTCCCTGTTTATGACAAAAATAACATGTTACCACATTTGACTTACCCACAGGGTTTGGTGATCTATACAAAGGCTGCTTTGTGGTCAGGGCCTGTATACTTACGGCCATTAACTTATCACCTTGTGACTCCCTGTGTCTGGTGATATTCCGGTCGTGATCAATAGCAGCCTCTCTCAAAGTAGCCACCGGCAGACCTCGCCAACATGGTTGCGTGGTCTGTACCCTTGTCTTTAATGCTTTTTTTAAACCATCCATTAGCACAGATACTGCTACTTCTTGGTGATTTGCATTGGTCCTAATGTCCTCTATGCCAGTGTATTTTGCCATTTCTAATAGTGCCCGGTGAAAATACTCAGCAGCTGTTTCTGACTCTTTTTGTTTAATGGAAAAAATTCTATTCCATTTGGCTACAGCTGGGAAATACTCCTTTAACTGTAAATTTATTCTTTTTACATTGTCTTTGTTGTACACATCTGTAAGGGGTACATCCTGATCCAATCCACAATCAGCTAAAAATTGAGCTGAGTCGACATTGGAGGGTAAACATGCCCTCAGCATTATCTGCCAGTCTTTGTTATTTGGCTCTACAGTATTTCCTAGGTCTCTGATGTATTTCTGGCTAGCAACTAGATCTTTCCTAGGATCAGGGAATTCAGACACTATGGTTCTTAATTCCATTCTGGAAAATGGGCTATACATGGCAATGTTCCTAATGGGAGTGACTCCTGTAGTGTCCGTTTTTCCATTTGGAACAGCTATTACCCTAACGGGAGCAAGTTTAATAACCTCATTCTGATTAGATTCTACAGCCTGTGGTGAAATGGTTTCAGCATAGTGTATGGTGCCGTACTTACCCGTAGATACGACCTCACCTGTCCCTCCGCTAGGGGCCTTTGTTACTAATCTTAAGGGTTGGGCCGTGCCTACTGTTGTCTCTGATATGGTGGCTGCTAGAGAGAGCGCCGATATTGTTGATGCTTCGTCTTCTTGATCACACTCCTGGGGAAAGTTCAAAACAGGGTACAACTTGCACGGGTTAATACTTGCATTGGTTAACTTATTATCATTATCCTTAACATTTATACAGTTGCTAAGTGCCTGTTTGTTACCCCCTGATGCGTCATTCTCCGCAACCAATTTCTCTCCTGATATGTATAGTGGCGGCGGGGCCGTGGCTACCAGTTTCCTGATAGGATTAGATCCCGCCGCCTGAGCCAATCCTCTCTGTATTTCACCCTCCTGTTGCCATAGCTGCAAATAATCATAATGTTTGATTCGTCTCTTTGTTGATTTAATGAGACATATCCTTCTCCTTAGATTTTGTAACACTTCTGGGCTAAAGCTGCCTACTCTTGGGAACTTCTCCCCGTCATGTACCGTCATTCTCTCCCATTCATCACATAAAACTTCTGTGTGTGAGCCGTATTTTTTACACATTGCGTACCTTGCCGACCCGATTGGTCGGTTCACTAAATCAACCCGAACCGAGGTTGATCGACCCCTTCCTGAACAACTGGCCCCCATAATTTGCAGGTGTTGCTTGCTCTACCTCTGACCTTTATATCAGGGTCTTCAGCGAACCCTTACAAAAAAACAAAATATTCAAAGATAGGTTGACGGTGGTGGTTTACAGAGTACCCCACTTACTCGCCCACGCCGACCAATACGACCTCCACACGGATATAGTGCTGGCGTACTCGACCCAGGGCCCCTATGAACCTTTGTTTACTGGAACATGTGAGTGTGATCCGCAGAGCATTAACCCTTTCCAGTAACTGTGGGGTTGTTGGATAATTCCTGAGTGACCAGCGAACTTCCCTTTTAAAAATAAAAAATTACACAAATCACGTTAGAATGTACAAATAGCGTTTATGACCCTTTTTGTACACTAGTGGTACTAGGTCAAGTTACTAACTAATGCACACAATTACGTGCGGTACAATCGTTCAGTACATAAGCAACTAATCTTATGTACGGAGCGACCAGTGGAATCGACATTCAGCAGCTGCGAATTCCTTCAGCCTGAGCTTTATGGCCTATATGGGTTCCGCCCCAACCCTTCTTGGTGTTGGGCTACTTGACTCTATAGCGGACTTCCTTGTCTGCTGTACCTGGACCTCCTGGTCTGTTATGCGACCTCCTGGTCTGCTATGCGACCTCCTGGTCTGACCTCCTGGTCTGCTACAGTATGACCTCCTGGTCTGCTACACTCTAATGCTCTTTATATGTTTAACAAGGGATGCCTCCCTAGCCACCATGTATGTCACTTACACGTATGTACTTCACGAGAACTCGATGATTTCTGTGGTTCAATCCCCAAAATTGTAAAACTTATATAATTGCAAACACTCACTCACCACATGTACACTTTTGTTTCTATTTCTATTTCTGCGCAGAAATTTCTTTCCTTTAGACCAGATGTGTTGTAAATTGGAGAAGGATCTATTAGCTTAAATTTCGGACACTGAAATAGATTTGCGCTATTTATCGCGTTGCCACCTTTTCGCCTGTTACAATAACACTAGCGTGTGATTTGAGTTACGTGGGCGTACCCGGACGCTCCGTTGCGTAATATACGCTGCGTGCGTCGGCCTTTGAGTTGCGTACGCGAGTCTCACCCTTTGTTAGAGACACGTGTACACAAAGCAACTATCCACCGTAACACAATTTTACACGTTTATCAATGTAGGTGATCCTCGATCATTCTACCAAACACCACACCAATCTCTCCTTGTATCTTAAGGTAGAGCTGCGTGTGTGCTTTGCAATTTATCTCTTAATGTATTACTTTTATACTTTAACTATGAAATAGCGGCAAATCTCTCTTAGCACGTTTATCAATTATAAAATGGCAAACAGGAGAGTGATATATGAAAATACACGAATAAAAAGAAATGCAGATATGCGTGTGTGCGTACGCAAGATAGAAATAAACAGTTTTAAAAAACACTAGCGTGTTGTTCTTACCTCCGGTTCCGGATTCCCTCAGCACCCTTTACTAAGCGAAGCAGACGCTTATCCAGACAGCACTGCGAGGAATATGATCTCCCGTCCTTTGCTGATGGATAATGTCTGCTGGAATTACCTAGCAGAGATATGTGAAGGACGGACGAGCCGCCAATTGATAAAGCTAAATATTTATCTTACTTAAAACCCTTTAAGAGGTCTAAGAACACAGTACACTATTTACGTATGGTATACCGTAAGGGTATGCACGTTGCGTAACAATCGCTTAGCCGTAGTCGAGACGCTCGAGCGTTACGTTCGCTTACGGCCAAGGGATCACAGGCAGGCACGCTATAGGCTGCCGACTAGATAAAGCCAAATGTTTATCCTATTTAACACACTATACAGAGGTTAAGAAACACTGTACGCAACCGGCGCACGAGGTACCGTAAGGGTACGCTCTTAGCGTAGCGGACGCTGTATCGGGAGCGAGCCGCTCGAGCGACACAAACGCTCGCGAGAATACGCTGTTGGTATCGGGCACACTATAGGTGAGCGACTACCGTAATGCTACGCTATCAGCGTAGCGGACGCTCGAGACCACGAGGAGATCACGAGCGGCGCAGACGCTCACAAGATAACAATCAGTAGACCTTGAATGTAACACACAGAAATTATATTCTTATACTGTAAACCCTTTTGTAGTGATAAGGTGAAAATGCAACACAGTGTAAGCTGGTTTACACTAAAGCTGTTTGAGCGATAGAGACGCTCCTATTACCCACTGCAATAAACACACAATACCGGTCTAAGGGTCTAACGCCTTTTAAGGAAATGAATGAACGTTCAAAAAGAATAATACAATACAAGTCATACACTACCAATATAACATAGACTACCTAACCAGATAACTACACAGGAAATACAATATCAGTACAATAACTATATAAGAGAAATGAGAGAGAAAGAGAAGAGAGAGAGATATGGCTCAGAATAACAAGAAAGACAATATGATTGCGGAGAAAACTTACGCACAAAGGGGAACGATCGCATGCGCCTCTGGACATCCAGCTCCCGATTATCAGCAATGAGAACCGTTGAAGAGTGAGAGCTGGATGTGATCGGCTTGTCTATTTATGCCCCACACACAATACAATTCAATGGTCCCTACAATCTCATTGTTCATTGGACACAGGAATTTGTCTTCGCACTAAAACAAAAGGTCATAGGTTGATTCATACAGGTGGGCTGTGTCTACTTCCAACTGCTCAGGTGGGTGGGAAACTAGGTTTCCCGCCGCATGGATAAGTAAGTGCAAATAATAGTAAATGGACATAAACTTCTTAACTATTCGCACGAGCGATTAATTCGCTTCAAACCAACACCGGAATATTGCTAATTAAATACTCTTCCGATGGATACTAAACACCACTGTATAATCCCTGTCTGACCCTTTGTATCAGACAAAGAGGGATCTCTCTGTCCATGAACATGCTACATTAACTAAACTTTCAGAATCTATCAAAGGGACCATAATCTACAAAATACATTATATGGTTAAAATATGTAACGATTGAGTCGCACGCTACGCACACATAAACTCTACCGTAAATGCACATCCCGTGCGCCTGCGGGTGCACGTAACAGCGGGTATGCGCACGCACGGGAGAGCGTACGCATGCGCAGAGCGGACATGTATGAGGTGCAAATATGGCAGTGTGCATAGTGATATTTTTCTGACTTTGACACGCTATAACAGCGTTCAGCAATGCATAAAAACAACTCACTAGTGCAATGATATAAACAGATTACCCAAACATGAACAGTGAATAAAAAGTTAATATACAATAAAATAACAGAATCCTGGCAGGCTCGTCCAGCAGGTCCAGTATAGACAGTGCACACACATCTCAAATAGTAATTCACTAGAGATATTGCATGTAATAATATACATAACCATTCATAATGCAACTCTCCCACAATAGTAACCAATAATCCGTTGTAAATAATAACAGGGTATATATATAACTAGCACACTGTATATTTACAAATAACATTTCAAACTCAGTGCCTCATTTAACCCTCTAGGAAATTGTGTATTTAAAGTAAATATCCATTTTGCTTCAACCTAAAGCAGTTTCTTAGACCGGTCCCCCCCCCCTCGTAAAGAGAATGGGACCTGGTCTATGATCTTTCCCCAGAGCGCCGGCTAGACGGACCGGAGCCGCGTCATTTCCTGTGGGCGGAGTGACGTCAGGACCGGAAACCGGGCAGCGCGGCTGGAGGCGGCGGTATGGACCTCTTCTAGCACAGGTATTTAAACACTGTAAATTGTACTGTTATGTATCCTGACGAAGGGATATTGACCCCGAAACGTTGACACTGCAATAAAAGCACTTGTTCTTTTTTCACCGCATTGACAAGTCTCCCAGTGCCGCCCTTATTTGCTGCTTCTATTTTGTGGAGATTTCCCAGGAGGAGAGGGCACGGGAGCAGTTGCTTGAACGCTGGGGAGCGTGAGGAGTGCCGAGTCACATTGCTGTGTATGTATATATATATATATATATATATATATATATATAAAATAATAATAGATAGGAAAAAACAGACATCCAACCGACTTTTCAGACATTTGTACATCCCCCTATATGTCTCTAATCCTTTTCTTATGTTTAATATATGTTCTGAGATTCTCATTTTTTTACTTTTTTTTGTTTGGTCACATGGACATTAACCTACAGTACCACTGAAAGGTTGCAAGCAACATGACCAGAGACTCTATGATATGTCTTATTTGTCTTAATGCGCCATCTACTGGATTGACATGTATACTGCAACTTCATGAGTCAAGATAAAATGCTTGATAAGGGATTAATATAAGGGGCTTCATTCAGTACGGATTGCAATTGCGACTGAACACACACTGATTGCGACCCCATTACAAATCTAGCTCACTCCCACTGCACGCATAGCTACAATTGCAACATTTATACATCGATGTAAGCACCAAACTTGGATGGTTTGTTTCTTGTTCCATTATGTCAGAATAATGTTAGGCGGGTATTAAGGGTCACGGTGTAAACACAATACATACATGTGAAATGTTAAAGTAGCACGTGTTGCTTACAATATTAATAAATTATGCACAACACTGTACTAAAATGAGCATACACATGACAACATACATACCTAGTGCATATTAATGGGGACCTCTCGGACCCTGTCCTGATCTCTAATGGCACTCATGCGGGCTGTCCCTTGTCTCAACAAGTATTTGTCCTTAGTATGGAGGCCCTGGCGAGAGCCATTCGGCAAAATGCTAATATAACAGGGTTGACTGTTGGGGATCAGGAATATTAATTAGCTCTCTTTGCGGATGACCTACTAGCACTGGTCTTTAATCCTCTAAGATTGATTCCTAACCTCCTTGCTGAATTCCAACGTTTTAGGACTATTTCTAATTTTAAGGTAACCCTGCCTAAATCAGTTGCTCTAAACCTCACGTTAGATTAGATAAGCTTCCGGATCCTCAAGTCTATCTCCCTATTTTCTTGGCATCCCACACAGCTTAAATATCTTGGGGTAATATTACATAAGGACCTTTCTCAGACTTTCTCCTCCAATTATCCTCCTCTGTTGGCAAAGCTCCATTCAGAGCTTCTTACTTGGGGTCCTAAGAGAATTTTGTGGGTGCGGTAAGTAGGAGTTATTAAAATGAACATCCTGCCTAGAATTCTGTATCTCTTGCAAACCCTTCCCATTGCAATCCCCTGGTCCTGGTTTGATGCTCTTCATCGCAAAGTTAGAGATTTCATTTTGGTGGGTCACCAAAGTGGCCTCCAGCTGCTCCACTTCATTTTTAACTACCATGCAGTGCTTCTTACGAGAGTTATGGAATGGGGCTGTTTGTCCGATGGAAAGCAATGAGTCGATATTGAACTAGCCTCTCTTCCTGCAGTTCATCTAGAATTACCTTGGCTTTCAGTCTTCCCTCCAATCCCTCTCCCCCTATTGGGACCTACTATCTATTGCTGGCGTCATTTACACGTCCAGCCCCTTCTCTCGCCCTCCCCTTCCTCTCTCACCCCTTTGTTTGGAAATCCATGTTTTCCTCTGGGAATCCCACTTACTTTGTTTTAGTTTTGGTACCTCTGGGGTATACAGAGGGTGGACCATTTAATAGATTCCGCTGGTATACTGAGTTTTCCTGCTATCCAAGCTAAGTGGGACTTACCCAATAATGAGATTTGGAAATATCTACAAATAAAACATTTTCTAATGGGACTACGTTTCCCTTCTGACTGAAGACATGGGACCACTCCATTTAAAACATGTGGTTTTCTCAATTGTACCCCTCTCACCCTCTTTCTTTCAACTATGAGTTATTAATTGACCAAGCTTTTTCCTCTAGGCCTAAACTTATGTAGGATTGGGAATCTGATTTACAAGGTTTGGTGGGCGAACACACAGTCTCAAGGGGTTTAATTCTATGTACAGACACAATCATTTCAACTTTACTATAAGTATAGAAGATATGTTCTGAAAAAATGGAGATGGAACAAATGCATGATAGTGTAATACTTTTTCCACTCTGGATAGACAGACAACATGCATATAGGTGTCCTGCGTACCAGATATAAATATTAGAAAGGCATATCAAATGAAATTCTCATCCTCCCTGGCATACTGTATATAGCCTCACTCGTCAGTAGTCAGAGGGTCGTTAAATCTCACAACCTGGTTTGAGAAACTCCACACCACAGTGTATATTTAAAACTAAGAGTATTTATTTTGGCATACACACTGCAAATGGAAATGACACACATATATATATATATATATATATATATATATATATATATGTATAAAATAAAACAAAATATAAGATAAAAACTTATTTTATAATCCCATTAGCATAGGAGTTTCAATAGCAGATTGTCCTAGGCAAGTCCACAGCAATACCTAACTCATCAGGAGGTGCACGCAATAATCCTCTATGCGTTTTGCCTGTTTAAGGCTGTATCAGCAGTCATAGGCAAAACTAGATATTTGGTAATGGTTGGTCCCAGTTGGGCTTTCACTCCCAAAAAGACCCGCAAAGAAAAGCATGTGCGCGCGCCGAAAAAATGGGCATGGCCACATACCAGAAGGGGTGTGGTCACTGAAGATGGGGCGTGTCATCACACTAGGAACTTTCTTTTCAATTCCACATACACCTTACGTATATGATGGTTTCTCACAATGGGGAAGCTCTGAAGAAATGTATCCTCTAAGGCAGACGGCGTCTTCAGTCGGTATTCACTATTCATATAGGTCACATTGTCCAGAAGATGCCTGTTTGTGTAGGAATATTAACAAGGGCCCTCATTCCAAGTTGTTTGCTCGCTAGCTGCTCTTAGCAGCCGTGCAAACGCTAAGCCGCCGCCCTCTGGGAGTGTATTTTAGCTTAGCAGAAGTGCGAACGAAAGGATCGCAGAGTGGCTACAAAATAATTTTGTGCAGTGTCAGAGTAGCTCCAGACCTACTCAGCGCTAGCGATCACTTCAGACTATTCAGTTCCTGATTTGACGTCACGAACACGCCCTGCGTTCGGCCCGCCATGCCTGCGATTCCCCAACCACGCCTGCGTTTTTATCTGGCACGCCTGCGTTTTCGAACATACTCCCTGAAAACAGTCAGTTGAAACCCAGAAACGCCCTCTTCCTGTCAATCACTCTGCGGCCAGCAGTGCGACTGAAAAGCTTCGCTAGACCTTGTGTAAGAATACATCGGCCGTTGTGAAAGTAGGTTGCGCGTGCACATTGCACCGCATGCGCAGAAGTGCCTTTTTTTGCATCAACGTAGCGCAGCGAACATTTTTAGCTAGCGATCAACTCGGAATGACCACCAAGGTCATCATCATACTGCAGCGGTTCAACCAGACTTGTGCCACCTGTGTCACATCCTGCCCCCTGCGTCTCTCAGCCACACCATCATCTACCCCTCATGTCGTCTCTGAGTCACACCATCACCTACCCCCTGCATCATCTTTCAGCACACCATCACTTCCCCCTGTGATGTCTCTCAGCACACCATCCCCTACCCCTGCGTTGTTTTTACATAATAAAACTCACTGCAACTAGTCGGTCACTTAGGAATACAGAACTGTGCAAGAGTAATGCTAACTGATCCTGTCTGGAATTGAGTCTAGTGGAATGTAGCAAGCACCATGCCAGATACACATATGCCCCTAAAAGTGCCAGATACACATATGCCATCAATGTGCTCACCGCCGCTGCAAATTATTTTAGATAACACTATAAATTAATTAATTAGCAAAATAGGTATAATGACATTGTTTATCTTGTTCAACAATAAAGGCCCTTGAGTCTGTATGTCATTTTGCAGCACACTGTGGCTCTCCTTGCACTTCATATTTACAAGGAGGAAAACTACTTCTAGTGCCGCAGGAGGAATACAATCAAGTCCTGGAGACTGCAGCAGCGCCTCCACCTCAGACTGCACCAGTACAATTCAGTCAGCTACGCGGGCGGGCATTGGCTGACAGCTGCAGGCATGCAATAAAGTCAGCCTGCACTGCACCACCACCACCACGATTGCAGCAGGGGCCGGGGGTGGTGCGCCCTGCAGTCAGAAACACGCGGGCGGCCGCGGGAATGCAGTCCAGTCTAGTGGTGCAGCCGTATAAGTTCAGGGGTACTGCCATATACTGTAAGTCCAGGGGTACTGCCGTATAAGTCCAGTGGTACTGCCGTATAATTCCAGTGGTACTGCTGTATAAGTCCAGTGGTACTGGCGTATAAATCCAGCCAGTGGAACTGCCATATAAGTCCAGAGGTACTGCTGTATAAGTCCAGTGGTACTGCCGTATAAGTCCAGAGGTGCTCACATTTAAGTCCAGTCCAGTGGTGCAGCCGTATAAGTCAAAGGGTACTGCCGTATAAGTCCAGGGGTACTGCCGTATAAGTCCAGTCCAGTGGTGCAGCCGTATAAGTCCTGGGGTACTGCCGTAAATGTCCAGTCCTGTGGTACTGCCGTATAAGTCCAGTGGTACTGCCACATAAGTCCAGAGGTACTACCGTATAAGTCCACTGGTACTGCTGAATAAGTCCAGTGGTACTGCCATATAAGTCCAGTGGTACTGCCATATAAGTCAAGAGGTACTGCCATATAAGTCCAGTGGTACTGCTGCATAAGTCCAGTGGTACTGCTGTATAAGTCCAGTTCAGTGGTGCTGCCATATAAGTCCAGGGGTACTGCCATATAAGTCCAAGGGTACTTCCGTATACAGTAAGTCCATTCCAATGGTGCAGCCATATAAGTTCAGGGGTACTGCAGAATTAGTCCAGAGGTACTGCCATATAAGTCCAGTCCAGTGGTACTGCCATAAAAGTCCAGTGGTACTGCCATAAAAGTCCAGTGGTACTGCCATATAAGTCCAGAGGTACAGCCGTATAAGTCCAGTTGTATTGCTGCATAAGTCCAGTGGTACTGCCGTATAAGTCCAGTTCAGTGGTGCAGCCATATAAGTCCAGGGGTACTGCCATATAAGTCCAATGCTACTGCCGTATACAGTAAGTCCAGTCCAATGATGCAGCTGTATAAGTTCAGGGGTACTGCAGTATAAGTCCAGAGGTACTGCCATATAAGTCCAGTCCAGTGGTACTGTCGTAAAAGTCCAGTAGTACTGCCATATAAGTCCAGAGGTACAGCCGTATAAGTCCAGTTGTACTGCTGCATAAGTCCAGTGGTACTGCCGTATAAGTCCAGTTCAGTGGTGCAGCCATATAAGTCCAGGGGTACTGCCATATAAGTCCAATGCTACTGCCGTATACAGTAAGTCCAGTCCAATGATGCAGCTGTATAAGTTCAGGGGTACTGCCGTATAAGTCCAGGGGTACTGCCATATAAGTCCAGTGGTACTGCCGTATAAGTCCAGAGGTATTGCCGCATAAGTCCACTGGTACTGCCATATAAATCCAGTGGTACTGTCGTATAAGTCCAGTCCAGAGGTACTGCCATATAAATCCAGAGGTACTGCCGTATAAGTCCAGTGGTACTGCCGTATAAGTCAAGTGGTACTGCTGTATAAGTCCAGTGGTGCAGACGTATAAGTCCAGTCCAGTGGTGCAGCCGTATAAGTCCAGGGGTACTGCCATATAAGTCTAGTCCAGTGGTGCAGCCGTATAAGTCAAAGGGTACTGCCGTATATGTCCAAAGGGACTACCGTATAAGTCCAGTCCAGTGGTGCAGCCATATAAGTCCAATGGTACTGCTGTATAAGTCCAGTGGTACTGCCATATAAGTCCAGTGGTACTGCCGTATAAGTTCAGTCCAGTGGTACTGCCGTATAAGTCCAATCCAGTGGTACTGCCATATAAGTCCAGAGGTACTGCCATATAAGTCCAGTCCAGTGATACTGCCGTATAAGTCCAGTGGTACTGCCGTATAAGTCCAGTTCAGTGGTGCAGCCATATAAGTCCAGGGGTACTGCCATATAAGTCCAATGCTACTGCCGTATACAGTAAGTCCAGTCCAATGATGCAGCTGTATAAGTTCAGGGGTACTGCCGTATAAGTCCAGGGGTACTGCCATATAAGTCCAGTGGTACTGCTGTATAAGTCCAGTCCAGTGGTACTGCCGTATAAGTCCAGAGGTACTGCCATATAAGTCCAGTGGTGCAGCTGTATAAGTCCAGTCCAGTGGTGCAGCCGTATAAGTCCAGTGGTACTGCCATTTAACTCCAGTCCAGTGGTGCAGCCGTATAAGTTTAGGGGTACTGCCGTATAAGTCCAGAGGTATTGCCGTATAAGTCCACTGGTACTGCCATATAAATCCAGTGGTACTGTCATATAAGTCCAGTCCAGAGGTACTGCCATAAGTTCAGAGGTACTGCCGTATAAGTCCAGTGGTACTGCCGTATAAGTCCAGTGGTACTGCTGTATAAGTCCAGTGGTGCAGCTGTATAAGTCCAGTCCAGTGGTGCAGCCGTATAAGTCCAGGGGTACTGCCATATAAGTCCAGTCCAGTGGTGCAGCTTTATAAGTCAAAGGGTACTGCTGTATAAGTCCAGGGGTACTGCCGTATAAGTCCAGTCCAGTGGTGCAACCGTATAAGTCCAGGGGTACTGCCATATAAGTCCAGTCCAGTGGTGCAGCTTTATAAGTCAAAGGGTACTGCCGTATAAGTCCAGGGGTACTGCCGTATAAGTCCAGTCCAGTGGTGCAGTCGTATAAGTCCTTGGGTACTGCCGTATAAGTCCAGTCCAGTGGTGCAGCCATATAAGTCCAGTGGTACTGCAGTATAAGTCCAGTGGTACTGCCTTATAAGTCCAGTGGTACCACCGTATAAGTTCAGTCCAGTGGTACTGCCGTATAAGTCCTGTCCAGTGGTACTGCCATATAAGTCAAAGGGTACTGCCATATAAGCCCAGAGGTACTGCCATATAATTCCAGTGGTACTGCCGTATAAATCCAGTGGTACTGCTATATAAGTCCAGTCCAGTATTGCAGCCGTATAAGTGCAGGGGTACTGCCGTATAAGTTCAGTCCAGTGGTGCAGCCATATAAGTCCAGTGGTACTGCTTTATAAGTCCAGTGGTACTGCCGTATAAGTCCAGTGGTACTGCCATATAAATTCAGTCCAGTGGTACTGCCGTATAAGTCCAGTCCAGTGATACTGCCATATAAGTCCAGTGGTACTGCTGTAGAAGTCCAGAGGTACTGCCATATAAGTCCAGTGGTACTGCCGTATAAGTCCAGTGGTACTGCTATATAAGTCCAGTGGCACTGCCATATAAGTCCCATCCAGTGGTGCAGCCGTATAAGTCCAGGGGTACTGCCGTATAAGTCCAGTCCAATGGTGCAGCCATATAAGTTCAGAGGTACTGCTGTATACTGTAAGTCCAGGGGTACTGCCGTATAAGTCCAGTGGTACTGCTGTATAAGTACAGTCCAGTGGTGCAGCCATATAAGTCCAGTGGTACTGCCGTATAAGTCCAGAGGTATTGCCGTATAAGTCCAGTGGTACTGCAGTATAAGTCCAGTCCAGTGGTACTGCCGTATAAGTCCAGTGGTACTGCCGTATAAGTTCAGTCCAGTGGTACTGCCGTATAAGTCCAGTCCAGTGGTACTGCCATATAAGTCCAGTGGTACTGCTGTATAAGTCCAGGGGTACTGGCGTATAAGTCCAGTCCAGTGGGGCAGCCGTATAAGTCCAGTGGTACTGCTGCATAAGTCCAGTGGTACTGCCGTATAAGTCCAGTTCAGTGGTGCAGCCATATAAGTCCAGGGGTACTGCCATATAAGTCCAATGCTACTGCCGTATACAGTAAGTCCAGTCCAATGATGCAGCTGTATAAGTTCAGGGGTACTGCAGTATAAGTCCAGAGGTACTGCCATATAAGTCCAGTCCAGTGGTACTGTCGTAAAAGTCCAGTAGTACTGCCATATAAGTCCAGAGGTACAGCCGTATAAGTCCAGTTGTACTGCTGCATAAGTCCAGTGGTACTGCCGTATAAGTCCAGTTCAGTGGTGCAGCCATATAAGTCCAGGGGTACTGCCATATAAGTCCAATGCTACTGCCGTATACAGTAAGTCCAGTCCAATGATGCAGCTGTATAAGTTCAGGGGTACTGCCGTATAAGTCCAGGGGTACTGCCATATAAGTCCAGTGGTACTGCCGTATAAGTCCAGAGGTATTGCCGCATAAGTCCACTGGTACTGCCATATAAATCCAGTGGTACTGTCGTATAAGTCCAGTCCAGAGGTACTGCCATATAAATCCAGAGGTACTGCCGTATAAGTCCAGTGGTACTGCCGTATAAGTCAAGTGGTACTGCTGTATAAGTCCAGTGGTGCAGACGTATAAGTCCAGTCCAGTGGTGCAGCCGTATAAATCCAGGGGTACTGCCATATAAGTCTAGTCCAGTGGTGCAGCCGTATAAGTCAAAGGGTACTGCCGTATAAGTCCAAAGGGACTACCGTATAAGTCCAGTCCAGTGGTGCAGCCATATAAGTCCAATGGTACTGCTGTATAAGTCCAGTGGTACTGCCATATAAGTCCAGTGGTACTGCCGTATAAGTTCAGTCCAGTGGTACTGCCGTATAAGTCCAATCCAGTGGTACTGCCATATAAGTCCAGAGGTACTGCCATATAAGTCCAGTCCAGTGGTACTGCCGTATAAGTCCAGTGGTACTGCCGTATAAGTCCAGTTCAGTGGTGCAGCCATATAAGTCCAGGGGTACTGCCATATAAGTCCAATGCTACTGCCGTATACAGTAAGTCCAGTCCAATGATGCAGCTGTATAAGTTCAGGGGTACTGCCGTATAAGTCCAGGGGTACTGCCATATAAGTCCAGTGGTACTGCTGTATAAGTCCAGTCCAGTGGTACTGCCGTATAAGTCCAGAGGTACTGCCATATAAGTCCAGTGGTGCAGCTGTATAAGTCCAGTCCAGTGGTGCAGCCGTATAAGTCCAGTGGTACTGCCATTTAACTCCAGTCCAGTGGTGCAGCCGTATAAGTTTAGGGGTACTGCCGTATAAGTCCAGAGGTATTGCCGTATAAGTCCACTGGTACTGCCATATAAATCCAGTGGTACTGTCATATAAGTCCAGTCCAGAGGTACTGCCATAAGTTCAGAGGTACTGCCGTATAAGTCCAGTGGTACTGCCGTATAAGTCCAGTGGTACTGCTGTATAAGTCCAGTGGTGCAGCTGTATAAGTCCAGTCCAGTGGTGCAGCCGTATAAGTCCAGGGGTACTGCCATATAAGTCCAGTCCAGTGGTGCAGCTTTATAAGTCAAAGGGTACTGCTGTATAAGTCCAGGGGTACTGCCGTATAAGTCCAGTCCAGTGGTGCAACCGTATAAGTCCAGGGGTACTGCCATATAAGTCCAGTCCAGTGGTGCAGCTTTATAAGTCAAAGGGTACTGCCGTATAAGTCCAGGGGTACTGCCGTATAAGTCCAGTCCAGTGGTGCAGTCGTATAAGTCCTTGGGTACTGCCGTATAAGTCCAGTCCAGTGGTGCAGCCATATAAGTCCAGTGGTACTGCAGTATAAGTCCAGTGGTACTGCCTTATAAGTCCAGTGGTACCACCGTATAAGTTCAGTCCAGTGGTACTGCCGTATAAGTCCTGTCCAGTGGTACTGCCATATAAGTCAAAGGGTACTGCCATATAAGCCCAGAGGTACTGCCATATAATTCCAGTGGTACTGCCGTATAAATCCAGTGGTACTGCTATATAAGTCCAGTCCAGTATTGCAGCCGTATAAGTGCAGGGGTACTGCCGTATAAGTTCAGTCCAGTGGTGCAGCCATATAAGTCCAGTGGTACTGCTTTATAAGTCCAGTGGTACTGCCGTATAAGTCCAGTGGTACTGCCATATAAATTCAGTCCAGTGGTACTGCCGTATAAGTCCAGTCCAGTGATACTGCCATATAAGTCCAGTGGTACTGCTGTAGAAGTCCAGAGGTACTGCCATATAAGTCCAGTGGTACTGCCGTATAAGTCCAGTGGTACTGCTATATAAGTCCAGTGGCACTGCCATATAAGTCCCATCCAGTGGTGCAGCCGTATAAGTCCAGGGGTACTGCCGTATAAGTCCAGTCCAATGGTGCAGCCATATAAGTTCAGAGGTACTGCTGTATACTGTAAGTCCAGGGGTACTGCCGTATAAGTCCAGTGGTACTGCTGTATAAGTACAGTCCAGTGGTGCAGCCATATAAGTCCAGTGGTACTGCCGTATAAGTCCAGAGGTATTGCCGTATAAGTCCAGTGGTACTGCAGTATAAGTCCAGTCCAGTGGTACTGCCGTATAAGTCCAGTGGTACTGCCGTATAAGTTCAGTCCAGTGGTACTGCCGTATAAGTCCAGTCCAGTGGTACTGCCATATAAGTCCAGTGGTACTGCTGTATAAGTCCAGGGGTACTGGCGTATAAGTCCAGTCCAGTGGGGCAGCCGTATAAGTCCAGTGGTACTGCTGTATAAGTACAGTCCAGTGGTGCAGCTGTATAAGTCCAGTGGTACTGCTATATAAGTCCAGAGGTATTGCCATATAATTCCAGTGGTACTGCCATATAAGTCCAGTGGTACTGCCGTATAAATCCAGTCCAGTGGTACTGCCATATAAGTCCAGAGGTACTGCCGTATAAGTCCAGTGGTACTGCCGTATAAGTCCAGAAGTACTCACATTTAAGTCCAGTCCAGTGGTGCAGCCATATAAGTCAAAGGGTACTGCCGTATAAGTCCAGGGGTACTGCCATTTAAGTCCAGTCCAGTGGTGCAGCCGTATAAGTCCTGGGGTACTGCCGTAAAAGTCCAGTCCAGTGGTACTGCCATATAAGTCCAGTGGTACTGCCGTATAAGTCCAGAGGTACTGCCGTATAAGTCCACTGGTACTGACGTATAAGTCCAGTGGTACTGCCATATAAGTCCAGTCCAGTGGTACAGCCGTATAAGTCAAAGGGTACTGCCGTATAAGTCCAGGGGTACTGCCGTATAAGTCCAGTCCAGTGGTGCAGCCGTATAAGTCCAGGGGTACTGCCATATAAGTCCATTCCAGTGGTGCAGCTTTATAAGTCAAAGGGTACTGCCGTATAAGTCCAGGGGTACGGCCGTATAAGTCAAGTCCAGTGGTGCAGTCGTATAAGTCCTGGGGTACTGCCGTATAAGTCCAGTCCAGTGGTGCAGATATATAAGTCCAGTGTTACTGCAGTATAAGTCCAGTGGTGCTGCCTTATAAGTCCAGTGGTACTGCCGTATAAGTTCAGTCCAGTGGTACTGCCGTATAAGTCCTGTCCAGTGGTACTGCCATATTAGTCAAAGGGTACTGCCATATAAGCCCAGAGGTACTGCCATATAATTCCAGTGGTACTGCCGTATAAATCCAGTGGTACTGCTATATAAGTCCAGTCCAGTATTTCAGCCGTATAAGTGCAGGGGTACTGCCGTATAAGTCCAGTCCAGTGGTGCAGCCATATAAGTCCAGTGGTACTGCTGTATAAGTCCAGTGGTACTGCCGTATAAGTCCAGTGGTACTGCCATATAAATTCAGTCCAGTGGTACTGCCGTATAAGTCCAGTCCAGTGATACTGCCATATAAGTCCAGTGGTACTGCTGTAGAAGTCCAGAGGTACTGCCGTATAAGTCCAGTGGTACTGCCGTATAAGTCCAGTGGTACTGCCATATAAGTCCAGTGGCACTGCCATATAAGTCCCATCCAGTGGTGCAGCCGTATAAGTCCAGGGGTACTGCCGTATAAGTCCAGTCCAGTGGTGCAGCCATATAAGTTCAGAGGTACTGCTGTATACTGTAAGTCCAGGGGTACTGCCGTATAAGTCCAGTGGTACTGCTGTATAAGTACAGTCCAGTGGTGCAGCCGTATAAGTCCAGTGGTACTGCCGTATAAGTCCAGAGGTATTGCCGTATAAGTCCCGTGGTACTGCCGTATAAGTTCAGTCCAGTGGTACTGCCGTATAAGTCCAGAGGTACTGCCATATAAGTCCAGTGGTACTGCAGTATAAGTTCAGTCCAGTGGTACTGCCGTATAAGTCCAGTCCAGTGGTACTGCCATATAAGTCCAGTGGTACTGTTGTATAAGTCCAGGGGTACTGGCGTATAAGTCCAGTCCAGTGGGGCAGCCGTATAAGTTCAGGGGTACTGACGTATAAGTCCAGTGGTACTGCTGTATAAGTACAGTCCAGTGGTGCAGCTGTGTAAGTCCAGTGGTACTGCTGTATAAGTCCAGAGGTATTGCCATATAATTCCAGTGGTACTGCCATATAAGTCCAGTGGTACTGCTGTATAAATCCAGTCCAGTGGTACTGCCATATAAGTCCAGAGGTACTGCCGTATAAGTCCAGTGGTACTGCCGTATAAGTCCAGAGGTACTCACATTTAAGTCCAGTCCAGTGGTGCAGACGTATTAGTCAAAGGGTACTGCCGTATAAGTCCAGGGGTACTGCCATTTAAGTCCAGTCCAATGGTGCAGCCGTATAAGTCCTGGGGTACTGCCGTAAAAGTCCAGTCCAGTGGTACTGCCATATAAGTCCAGTGGTACTGCCATATAAGTCCAGAGGTACTGCCGTATAAGTCCACTAGTACTGACGTATAAGTCCAGTGGTACTGCCATATAAGTCCAGTCCAGTGGTACAGCCGTATAAGTCAAAGGGTACTGCCGTATAAGTCCAGGGGTACTGCCGTATAAGTCCAGTCCAGTGGTGCAGCCGTATAAGTCCTGGGGTACTGCCGTAAAAGTCCAGTCCAGTGGTACTGCCGTATAAGTTCAGAGGTACTGCCGTATAAGTCCAGTGGTACTGCCATATAAGTCCAGTCCAGTGGTGCAGCCATATAAGTCCAGGTGTACTGCCATAAAAGTCCAAGGGTACTGCCATATACAGTATGTCCAGTCCAATGGTGCAGCCGTATAAGTCCAGGGGTACTGCTGTGTAAGTCCAGGGGTACTGCCATATAAGTCCAGTGGTACTGCCGTATAAGTCCAGTCCAGTGGTACTGCCGTATAAGTCCAGTGGTACTGCCGTATAAGTCCAGAGGTACTGCCATATAAGTCCTGACCAGTGGTGCAGCCGTTTAAGTCCAGGGGTACAGCCGTATAAGTCATGAGGTACTGCCGTATAAGTCCAGTCCAGTGGTGCAGCCGTATAAGTTATGGGGTACTGCCATATAAGTCCACCAATATTGTGCGTGTATTACATCTGGGCAAATTCCGGCACGTCCCATGTTTTGCACATACAATTAATTTGGTGGTGTAGAATATTTTGAAAAATGACAGGGGCATGCAGGAGATGCTGTTGGTGGCCTGAAAAATTGCGGGCCACTTTCGACATTCAGCCACTGCATGCCACTCCTAGATGGGCCAGGTGTTTGTGCCTCACACTTGTGTCACTTAGCATAGTCATACAGCTACCTCATTGCACCTATTTTTCTTCTTTGCATGCTGTTTGGGGACTGTTTCTTAAATCTGCCATCCTGTCTGAAACTGCAGTGCCACTCCTAGATGGGCCAGGTGCTTGTGCCGCACACTTGTGTCGCTTAGCTTAGCCATCCAGCTACCTCATTGCACCTCTTTTTCTTCTTTGCATGATGTGCTGCTAGGGGCCTATTTTTTTTAAATCTGCCATCCTGTCTGACACAGCAGTGCCACTCCTAGATGGGCCAGGTGTTTGTGCCGCACACTTGTGTCGCTTAGCAAAGTCATACAGCCACCTCATTGCACCTCTTTTTCTTTGCATGATGTGCTGCTTGGGGCCTGTTTTTTAAATCTGCCATCCTGTCGGACACTGCAGTGCCACTCCTAGATGGGCCAGGTGTTTGTGCCGCCCACTTGTGTCGCTTAGCAAAGTCATCCAGCTACCTCGGTGCAACCTTTTGGCCTAAAAACAATATTGTGAGGTGTGAGGTGTTCAGAATAGAGTGGAAATGAATGTTATTGAGGTTAATAATACCGTAGGATCAAAATTACCCCCAAATTCTGTGATTTTAGCTATTTTTGTGTTTAAAAAAAAATAATCATCCAGATCCAAAACCAAATCCCGAAAAGGGTGGTTTTGGCAAAACCAATCCAGATCCAAAACACGAGCGAGAATCCAGATCCAAAACCAAAACACGAAGTTCCCGCCGCACATCTCTAGTTGTGGTATAATCACTCACACATTGATTATGGTGGTCATTCTGAGTTGTTCGCTCGTTGCCGATTTTCGCTATATTGCAATTAGTCGCTTACTGCGCATGCGCAAGGTTCGCAGAGCGCATGCGGTTAGTTATTTTACACAAAAGTTAGGTATTTTACTCACGGCATAACGAGGATTTTTCATCGTTCTGGTGATCGTAGTGTGATTGACAGGAAGTGGGTGTTTCTGGGCGGAAACTGGACGTTTTCTGGGCATGTGCGAAAAAACGCTGGCGTTTCTGGGAAAAACGCGGGAGTGTCTGAAGAAACGGGGGAGTGTCTGGGCGAACGCTGGGTGTGTTTGTGACGTCAAACCAGGAACGAAACTGACTGAACTGATCGCAATGGCAGAGTAAGTCTGGAGCTACTCAGAAACTGCTAAGACATTTCTATTCGCAATTCTGCGAATCTTTCGTTCGCAATTCTACTAAGCTAAGATACACTCCCAGAGGGCGGCGGCTTAGCGTGTGCAATGCTGCTAAAAGCAGCTAGCGAGCGAACAACTCGGAATGAGGGCCTATATCAGCAGTGCTGTTGAGTTAGACATATATAATGTGTTGCTGTGTTGGAACTAATTTGACTTTATTCCATCTCGCTGCAATGCCACGTAGTTTACTGGCACAGCGACACAGGTGCCAGCAATGGAAACAGCGCTGCTGGCTGGCTGCCTTTGGCAGTGAAAACAGCATAAATAAATCATGTGGATATACAGGTGTAGTGTCTTCTCATCAAATGCGCATCTATTACATTAACCCATTAGGGAGGTATTTTGTACTTCAAAGAGAGGCCTATTTTCATGTATTTTAGAAGTGTTGGGTTCATATTTTAATTTTTTTTCCCTACCCAAGTACGTTTTATACATGTATATATTGGGGAAAATGTATTACTTTCCGTACCTTATTTTAATAAATATAGTTGTAATTTACTAAAGCGACCAATGATCTGTTCAAAGTCATGTTAAAGGGTCATTTAGGGCCTGATTCTCGCCTATGTTCACAGAATTAATCGTTTGGGCATGTGTTACAATTAGAGATGTGCGCCAAACCATTTTTGCTGGATTTGGCTCTGATTAATCATCAGGCTTTGAATTTGGACTTGCCAAATCGCCGTGACTGATTTTGGATTTGATTTTTTTTTCAAATAAAGAAAAAGTTATAATTACATAATTTGGGCCTTTTTTTGCTTCTAGAGTATTATTAACCTCAATAACGTTAATTTCCTGCCATTTCCAGTCAATTTTGACCACCTCAAAGCTCACAATATTGTTTTCACCAATATTGGCGAAAGACTGCAGCGAGCTGGCTGGTTACTAAGTGACAGAGCAGCGGCACAAACACATGCAGTTTACGTCACATCTATGAAACACTACCCCAGTGTATTTGGGTAAAGAGCACCAAACAGTGCAAATATATATTTTTATTTTTATATTTCTTTTTCATTTGTAGCTTGGTTCAAACTGCTTGGATCACAGGGCTTATAGATACATGCGAACAACGCGCACCAAACAGGACAAACAATAGATATATATTTATTTTAAAAACTTGCACCTTGGTTCAAACTGTGTGGATCACATGGCTTATAGATGAACGTGAACAATGCACATTAGGGTAAAGCGCAACCACCAGTACAATTTACAGCAGAGTACAGTGCAGCATACAGCAACGGGCCCCTTATACACAGTCACTTTATACAGCACAGCCATTTGTGAGTCCAGAGTCTCAGTACAGCCACTACAGCAGAGTATAGTGCAGCTTTCAGCAGCGTGCTCCCTATACACAGTCACTTTATATAGCACAGTCACTTGTGAGTCCAGAGTCTCAATACAGCCACTATAGCAGAATATAGCGCAGCTTTCAGCAGCGTGCGTTAGTGTGAAATGGTGCCAAGTCCTGGCCACGGCGCCTTATATAGAATCCAAGTCCTGCGAGAACCCGATGCCGGGAGGATGACGTTCGGCCTCAACGTGGGATCAGAGCCTGGCGGGAACACCCGAGCCGTGGCTTGGGTGGACTCGGTTCTCCGCTGTTCAGAGTGGTCCAGAGATTCCTAGGAATCCGGACCGCTCATCTCTAGTTACAGGGTGTGCACATAAAGATTTACAATAGCAATTGAGACACATGAGAGTAAATGTAATAGGGTCTGAGTTGCCGGAAGTCCAGGATTTCACCCAAGAATAGCTGTATTTTTAAATCAGTAATCATG
This sequence comes from Pseudophryne corroboree, assembly GCF_028390025.1. Lineage (NCBI taxonomy): Eukaryota > Metazoa > Chordata > Amphibia > Anura > Myobatrachidae > Pseudophryne > Pseudophryne corroboree. The sequence goes on along the minus strand of NC_086447.1, from coordinate 528,734,207 downwards.
TACATGGCAAAACCAAGTTGGTTTTGCCTTGTAAATGATTGCCACTTTAAAAATACGAGCATTCTCTGACAAAATCCCGGACCTCCGGCAACTCAGACCCTATTACATTTACCCCATGGTGTGTGAAATGTATTGAAAATGTATTGGGCATTCCATGGTGGTGACCAGGAGATGGCTGTTCAGATGTACATAGATGTACTGTCTTATTGATATGTATGAGAGTGTCATAGGTGTGTCACGGACACAGTTGCTTAATGGTTCACATTGGAGGCAAAACTCTGACAGAGAATCTGCAAATACCATAGGGCTGGTGTAAGTTTCCGTGGTGCATCCTATGGAAACGCCTAAAGAAGCACTAAGAGTTATTTCAGCGTCTAAAGTGAGCGTTATAGTCCTTGCACATTCAGATGCACGCTTGTACGGGTCTACTCCGTTATGCCGGCTGTTATGCTGGCAGCGGGGTGAGCGCAAAAGAGCCCCTTGCGGGCTTGCTGCGCTGGCCACTTTGCGAGCATAGTATTCTCCCTCCAGTGATGTCGTGGACCCCCCAAGAGGGTGAATAGTTGTCGGTATGCCAGCTGTTGGGATCCCGGCGCCGGTATGCTGAGTGCCGGGATCCCAACAGCCGGCATATCAAATGCCTCCCCGCTTGTACACCAGGGAAGGGCATGTACTACCATTAGCATGAAGTCGCAGAGGTGACAAAGGCAAAAGACACTAAAATGGTTGGTCAGCACACGAATATTCTCTGCTGCCTTTGATAAAGCGGACTCCCCCCCCCCCCCCCCTGTACAAACTTCACTCCCATATATCCAACAGTGTTTCTGATACACACATAATAGAATGTATTATTTAGTAAATATAATATACAGTACTTTTAAACATACATACACTTTGCTAAAAAGAAATGATATAACAAAATGTGTATGATTATGTGCTTCTGTTGTATTTTACATTTCATAAAGTGAATGCATATTTTACAGTGGAAGGTAAATATTCAGAATAAATAAGTAAATTATTATAGCACGGTCATAAAAAATTACTTTTTTGCATGTATACAAGATATTACCAGAATCTTTAGCAATGCAGCCCTATCCTTGGTGTAAGAAATCCATTTGAGAACAGTCATATCCTCAAGTGCACACAACTCTGTATAGCCTGTGATTTGGTCTTCATGACCTTTCTAATCTTAGCCTACAGTATGTGCAAATGCTCCCTTCAGCCCTAAATGCAGATGCCATTGGTTTGCATATGACTATGAATGTTCTGTGTTTTGTGTAGGTGACTAGAATACTGTCTGTATTTTTATAAAGGTCTAATACAGTAGGTCACGTGTAATGCTTTAAGCATTATATAAATGACAGGTTTTTACTTAATTTCATTGGCTAAATAAAACCACACCCACACCCAATCCATGCCTGTTCGGTTTTCAACAAGCCTATTTTTGAGTAACTGTACACAGCACTGGTAGAAGGGTCTGGGTCACTTACCAGCTGCTACTTGTCAGGACAGAGAAATAAAATGTTTAAGGATGTGGCCAGAGAGTGGCAAAATTGGTATTGCATGTAATGGAAGCAGGGTTGGACTGGCCATTTGGCACTTCAGGCCAATGCCAGAATGGCTGATGGCCTGATGGGCCGGTCTGGCCACATAGAGAGACTGGGATTGGCTGATCAGCTCAGCTTCTCTGTACTCTGCTCGGCTGCTTGGCACACAGAGACAGAGGCTGGCCAAGAAACTTCTGGCTGCCCAGCATGCAGAGAGATGGGAGCGTGCCGTGCGGCCAGGCTTCCATAGCTTGTAGCATGTTCAAGTGAACCATGCCCCTTGTCGTGCACACCTGCACTGAATAATTTGCCACGGCTGTTTTAGAGTCCCAGTCTGTCCCTGAATAAAAGGGAGTTAGGCATGTGCCTAGGGGCACCACTAACTGGGGGCCGCACAACAGTCAGCATGGAGTGCCCCCATTCAGCAACATTAATTTGGTCACAGAACAAAGGCTACATCCCCATGATGCATCAGAGGAAGGCTCAGGAGTAGGCACATGTCCCAGTCCAGGAGACACTAAGAAGAGGCTCTACTAAGACTACAAAAGGAAAAAAAAATGGGTTCTGAAGGGGGGTGGCAGTGGACACCCAACATGCCTGACCCCTAAATCTACCCCTGGAGTTAGGCTATGCAATGTCATAGTGATGATATAAATATAATTCAAAATTTGTATATGATTACAAAGAATCTTCAGAAAAAAAATAATGACATACTGTATTTGGTAGTCAAGGGATTATATTATTAATAAGAGTCTATATAGCAGGCTTATATGGACATATTGAAAGCAAAAAGGGACAAAGGATTTAAAGTCTGCAACACAACACTTACAGTTCTAGATTGGGATGCATAATAAGTAGGGATGAGCGGGTTCAGCTCTTTGAGTACTGAACTCTACTGGACTTCACGTCCGGAGCCCAGATCCAAGCCTGAATCCAAGCCCGGCTCAGGTTTTGCCACCAGACTCGGAAACCAGAACGAGGCAAAACGTCATCATCCCGCTGTCAGATTCTCGCAGGCTTTGGATCCCATATAAACAGCCGCGCATTGCCACCATTTTCACTCCGGACTTGGAGAGTGAGGGAGACAGACCTCTATCTCTCTCTGTGGGTGGTGGCATGGGGTTAGTGTGTGCTCTGTTGAGGTGCTTCTGCAGTCACTGTGGTGTATCTGTGCTGTGTTAGGGGTGCTGTCCTGGCTGTCCCTGCTGTCCTGGCTGTCACTGGTGTTACTGCTGGGTGCTGCAGTTGTACATGTGTGTTGCTGTCCTGGCTGTCACTGTGTTGTACAGGGGGCAGGGGCACTGTGAAATATAGGGGTGCTGATGTCTTAATAACATTACACTGGCCCTGTCTGCTATAAAAGATTGGGTGCAGTTAAAAATTTAAATCACACTGTTTCTTTATGCTGTGAAATATAGGGGTGCTGATGTCTTAATAACATTACACTGGCCCTGTCTGCTATAAAAGTTTGGGTGCAGTTAAAAATTAAAAGCACACTGTTACTGTATGCTGTGAAATATAGGGGTGCTGATGTCTTAATACCATTACACTGGCCCTGTCTGCTATAAAAGTTTGGGTGCAGTTAAAAATTTAAATCACACTGTTCCTGTATGCTGTGAAATATAGGGGTGCTGATGTCTTAATAACATTACACTGGTAAGCTATAAAAGTTTGGGTGCAGTTAAAAATTAAAAGCACACTGTTACTGTATGCTGTAAGAATACAGGGGCACTGTGAAAATAAAGGGGCACTGTTCTGTGTGCTGTAATAATAAAGGGGTGCTGTCATGTAAAATGGAGAACAACAATTTGGAGGAAAACATAGTGGAAGATCAGAAACCACTTACAGTTCCTAGTAATAGTGCTGCTGCCACCAGTCATGACATTGACGATGCAATTCAACGTCGTCTGCTAAGGCCAATTCCCAATGTCATAGAGGGCGTGTAAAATCCAAGAAGCAAAAATTAATAATCAGAAAAAAAAAGAAATTATCTGATGAAAAACGTAAAATTGGCAATATGCCATTCATGACACGAAGTGGCAAGGAAAGGCTAAAGCCTTGGCCTATGTTCATGACTGGTGGCTCAGCATCTCATGAGGATGGAAGCTCCCTCTCGAAAAATAAAAACAATTAAGCTCGTTAAAGCACAGGAAAAATCAACTGTGCGTTCAGAGATATCACAAATCACCAAGGAGAGCCCAAGTGTGTCCGCAGTTGCGATGTCTAGGCCTGACCTTCCTAACACTGGATGGGAAGAGGTGACTCATTCCACGCTCTCTGCAAGCATTGGAAGGAGCACCCACAGTCCAGTTTCTGATATTCAAATTGAAGATGTCACTGTTGAAGTACACCAGGATGAGGATATGGGTGTTGCTGGTGCTGAGGAGAAAATTGACGAGGACGATTCTGATGGTGATGTGGTTTGTTTAAATCAGGCACCGGGGGAGACAGTTGTTGTCCGTGGAATGAATAAGCCCATTATCATGCCTGGGCAAAATACCAAAAAAGCCACCTCTTCAGTGTGGAAATATTTCTCCACAAATCCGGACAACAGGTGTCAAGCCGTGTGTTGCCTTTGTCAATCCGTAATAAGTAGGGGTAAGGATGTTAACCACCTAGGAACATCCTTCCTTATACGTCACCTGCAGCACATTCATCATAAGTCATTGTCAAGTTCAGAAACTTTGGGTAAGAGCGTAAGCAGTCCACTGACACCTAAACTCCTTCTTCCTCTTATACCCAAGCTCCTGCAACCCACACCACCAACTCCCTCAATGTCAATTTCCTCCTCAGTCAGGAACGTCAGTAGTCCTGCAGGCCATGTCACTGGCATGACTGAGGAGTCCTCTCCTAACCGGGATTCCTCCGGAGGATCCTTGAGTGGTACGCCTACTCCTGCTGCTTCTGCTGCTGTTGTTGCTGCTGGGAGTCAATCATCATCCCAGAGGGGAATTCGGAAGACCACTTGTATTACTTCAGCTAAGCAATTGACTGTCCAACAGTCCTTTGCGAGGAAGATGAAATATGACAGCAGTCATCCTGTGCAAAGCAGATAACTGAGGCATTGACAGCTATGTTGGTGTTAGATCTGCATCCGATATCCGCCATTGGTACACTGGGATTTAGACAATTGATGGATGTAGTGTGTCCCCGGTACCAAATGCCATCTAGATTCAACTTCACTAGGAAAGCGATTCCCGGACTGTACAGGGACATTAGGAAAAGTGTCCTGAAAAACGCAGTTGTACCCAGTGTCCACTTAACCACGGACATGTGGACAAGTGGAGCAGGGCAAATTAAGGAGTACATGACTGAGACAGCCCGCTGGGTAGATGTATTGCCTCCCGCAGCAACAACAGCAGTGGCACCAATAGCAGCATCTCGCAAATGCCAGCTCATTCCTAGGCAAGCTACACTGTATATCACCAGTTTCCGTAAGAGGTACACCGCTGACAACCTCTTACAGAAACTGAGGTACATCATTGCACAATGGCTTACCCCACTTAGACTCTCCTGGGGATTTGTGATATCGGAAAACGCCACCAATATTGTGCGTGCATTACATCTGGGCAAATTCCAGCATGTCCCATGTTTTGCACATACAATGAATTTGGTGATGCAGAATTTCCTGAATAATGACAGGGCCATGCAGGAGGGGTGGTAGTCATGTGACCGCCGGTCACCTGACCGACAGTCACATGACCTCCTCCGTGAGCCCGATGGCTCACTATCCCGATGGTCGGCATGCCGACCAACAGGGACTATTTCCACTCGTGGGTGTCCACGACACCCATAGAGTGGGAATAGAACCCGTGGCGACCGCAGGTCGCCACCGAGCCCGCAGCGTGGCGAGCGCAGCGAGCCCGCAAGGGGCTTGCTGCACTCGCCCCTCCCCGCCGGGATCCCGGCGTCGGTATGCTGCCGGGATCCCGGCGTCGGTAAGGTGACCGGTGGTCAGGAGACCGCCGGTCACCCGTACTACACCCATGCAGGAGATACTGTCGGTGGCACGAAAAATTGCGGGCCACTTTCGACATTCAGCCACTGCGTGCCGAAGACTGGAGCGCCAGCAAACACGCCTGAACCTGCCTTGCCATCACCTGAAGCAAGAGGTGGTAACGAGGTGGAATTCAACACTCTATATGCTTCAGGGGATGGAGGAGCAGCAAAAGGCCATTCAATTCTATACATCTACCTACGATATTGGCTAAGAAGGGGAAATGCACCTGACTCAAGTGCAGTGGAGAATGATTTCCATCTTGTGCAAGGTTCTCCAACCCTTCGAACTTGCCACACGTGAATTCAGTTCAGACACTGCCAGCTTGAGTCAGGTCATTCCCCTCATCAGGCTTTTCCAGAAGCAGATGGAGAAATTGAAGGAGGAGCTAAGATGGAGTGATTCCACTAAGTATGTGGGACTTGTGGATGGAGCACTTAATTTGCTCTGCCAGGATTCAAAGGTGGTCAATCTGTTGAAATCAGAGCACTACATTTTGGCCACCGTGCTCGATCCTAGGTTTAAAACCTACATTGTATCTCTCTTTCCAGCAGACACAAGTCTGCAGAGGTTCAAAGACCTGCTGGTGAGACAATTGTCAACTCAAGCGGAATGTGACCCGTCAACAGCTCCTCCTTCATTTTCTCCCGCAACTGGGGCTGCGAGGATAAGGATAAAATGTCTGAGCCGACCCACTGGCGGTGATGCAGGGCAGTCAGGAGCAAGTGCTGACATCTGGTCCAGACTGAAGGACCTGCCAACGGTTACTGACATGTCTACTGTCACTGCATATGATGCTGCCACCATTGAAAGAATGGTGGAGGATTATATGGGTGACAGCATCCAAGTAGGCATGTCAGACAGTCCATATGTATACTGGCAGGAAAAAGAGGCAATTTGGAGGCCCTTGCACAAACTGGCTTTATTTTACCTAAGTTGTCCCCCCTCCAGTGTGTACTCTGAAAGAGTGTTTAGTGTAGTCAGTCACCTTGTCAGCGATCGGCTTAGGAGGTTACTTCCACAAAATGTGGAGAAGATGATGTTCATCAAAATGAATTATAAATTCCTCCAGGAAGACGTTTAACAGCAATTGCCTACAGAAAGTACACAGGGGCCTGTGATGGTGGATTCCAGTGGGGACGAAATAATAATCTGTGAGGAGGAGGAGGATGTACACGCTGAAAGAGGTGAGGAATTGGAGGATGAGGACGACATCTTGCCTCTGTAAAGCCAATTTGTGCAAGGAGAGATGAATTGCTTCTTTTTTGGTGGGGGGATTAATTGCTTTTTCTTTTTTTTGGTGGGGCCCAAACAAACCAGTCATTTCAGCCACAGTCATGTGGCAGACCCTGTCGCTGAAATCAGTGGCGTAAGTTCGTCCCAGTTGCCTGGAGCCAAGATAAATATTGGTGCCCCCCCCTATTTACTATATTAAGATAAATATATGTATGTAGATGTGCATATATATATATATATATATAAACACACGTGTGTGTGTGTGTGTGTGTGTGTGTGTGTGTGTGTGTGTAGTGTTCTGAAAAAAATGTATATACTGTATTTATGCATTTAATTGTCTTTTATTTTAAATCACACATTTCTTAGCAGTCATACCCAGGATTTGTACCCATGCACCTGTTACACTAACAGCAGACATTTTACTGATGGAGTTATTTGCTCCTGTAGAGGAAGCATGAAAATTCTAACTATATGAAGTTATGTGTAATTGTCAGAGAAGTATCTTCATATAGTTAAAATTCTCATATTTCCTATACAGGAGAAAACAGCTTAATCAGTAAGGTGTCTGCTTCCAGTGTAATAGGTTGTGGTTTCTAATCCTGGGTATGACACTTGTAAAATGTGTATATTCAGTATAATGAAAAGGGTGTGATTTGTAAGGTGAAGGGATCAGTGAGGAAGTCGGACACTGAAGAGATAGCGGCAGCTATCAATTAACTTAATTGAATGGTGTCACAGAATGGGAGTAGAGGTGCCCCCCTTAAGAGCAGGAGCCCGGCGGCAGATGACTCCGTTGCCTCCCAGAGTTCTGCCTCTGGCTGAAATGATTGGTTTGTTAAAGTGTGCATGTCCTGTTTATACAACATAAGGGTGGGTGTGAGGGCCCAAGGACAATTCCATCTGGCACCTCTTTTTTTTTTTTCTTTGCATTATGTGCTCTTTGGGGCCTAGTTTTCAAAAGTGCCATCCTGTCTGCCACTGCAGTGCCACTCCTAGATGGGCCACATGTTTGTGCCGCCCACTTGGGTCGCTTAGCTTAGTCATCCAGCTACCTCGGTGCAACCTTTTGGCCTAAAAACAATATTGTGAGGTGTTCAGAATAGATTGGAAATGAGTGGAAATTAATGTTATTGAGGTTAACAATACCGTAGGATCAAAATTACCCCTAAATTCTGTGATTTCAGGTTTTTTGTGTTTTTAAAAAAAAATTCATCCAGATCCAAAACCAAAACCGGAAAGGGTGGTTTTGGCCAAACCAATCCAGATCCAAAACACGAGCGAGGATCCAGATCCAAAACCAAAACACGAAAAGTGCCCGCCGCACATCTCTAAAGTAAGTAAGGTATACAGTAAGGTATACAGATTTTATGTATACAGTACATTTTTTTGCCTTACAAACACTTCTTGTTCATGCTCATGGAACTATGTTAATATAGTTATTAAACAGTTGAAATAGCATGTTATGGTATATAGTTTTTGGGTTGTAAAACATCAATGTTATACTTCAAAGATTCAGTTGCTGTCTGTAGCAATACCCCTTCTCATCCCTCCTTTGACCTCACTTGTGGTTATTTGTTCAGGCAGTGACTCAGGCTGGAATGGAAGGAGTTGCAATGGACCAGAATTCTTTTGCATAAATAACTTCTAAGTACAAGAACTTAAACTGTTATGTAATGTCCACCCATTCTGCTCAAAGGTCCTGCAGGGAGTATCAGAAACACAACCTTCACCATCCGCTGACAATTTGGTAGATATATATGCCAAAAAATGGCTCAGTACCGATGTGAGGGGATATGTGGCCTGTACTCTGTGCCAAAGAATTTAAGTATGCCAGGGGACATGGGAGGGGGGAGAAGGAAATCTCACCTCATAATGAGAAAAACAGCATTGGATGAGCTGGCACAAACAGACTGTCCACTGTCACAAATCTGTATTTATTTTGGAAAGTATTATTCTTGTTTACCTCAGTTTACACCATGATAAAATGTTCATTATATAATCGCAATGTGCGCAGATTCTACATCTAGACCAATTATTAAGAGGGACTGTTACTTACAAAACTAATATACAATATACTGTACTTTAACATTTTTCTATACAAATACATCTATACAGACTTTGCCTTTCTAGGTGTAATGTATTTGAAGCCATCTAAATCAAAACAAAATAATATATCCCAAACTTAATTCAACAAGGCGAGCTCTGTTAGTAGTCAACTAATCCTGATCACTAAATAATGGTCATTTTATTAACCTGAGGAGTGTGCATTTAATTCTATACTGCCGCCTTTATTTCCATGTCTACCAGTGTGAAGTAATCCCTACCTCTGAGTGCCGTGTTAGTGACAAAGCTGGCTGTGACTAGGATTCTTAGATACTCACCGGAGCTTATGAGTCACTTCTGGTTAAGCGTTCTGCAGGTGTTCTGATTACGCAATGCATTTGGGCAGCTATGTTGTTAATATCAGTAGTGATGATTGTACAGAGTATGATACGAGCCTTGCTAGTAGCATTCCAGCTCCCACAATAACCATTAGTTATTATTATGCATATTTCACAAACTTGAAAACCACTTTTGTGCAGGATGTGGTGCGATTGGTCGAAAGGGTCGAATTTTTGGCATGCAGCATGTCGGCATGCTCACCTATATTCCAGCTGCAGGAATCACCAACAGTGACATCATTACCAGTTCTTGTGGACAGGCATATCAGGTGGTGGGATTGGTAAGTGTGTATGCACAAGATCATTTGTGCCTAAACTTTTCCAATGGTTAGAGCTATTGGCAGGTCGGTTCAACGGACGATCAGTTAGCCAAGAGTGTACCCAGCTTTAGTTATGTAAAAGATTTATACATATTGTGAATAAGTTATTTAGGCAGGTAACAAGATGCTAGGGATCTTATAAAGAACTGTTTTAGAGCATCCCAGCATGTGAACAAACATTTATGAGTCTATAAATTAGTAGTTTTAGTATACTAAAGCATTACCTACTGTATATTGGGGAGAAGAGCTATATTACACAAATGTTGGTAACCGGCATGCGTTTTGAGTGTTATCCCACACATAGCAAAAAAACTACATAATACTATATAATAAATACAATATAAAGATCTCAGAAAACAGAATATGAGGGCTCAGCCTCTGATGGTCATCTATGTAGCAAATAAGGTATTAGGCAGTAGCATTAGGGACAGATTCATTTAGCCAAGGGGTTTACGCGTGGGTAATTGCCCTGAGTAATTCAAATACCAGTTGCATAACCATACGTTAAGCCCCAGAGGAAAAATATGCAGTAAATGCACCCTCTGGGGTAAATGTGCGGAGTAACCCATAGAGTCTGGCACTTATCACAAAATCTGCAGGTTACCGCACGGTGAAAAGGCAGAACAATTAAACAGCTCCAGACATCAATACTGGAGCTCTACCCAGGTAACTGAATCCGTCCCTTAGTGTGGCATTCAGGGGTGGAGCTCCCAGAGGCAACGGAGACGCCTGCTTCCATTATCCATACTCTGAATGGGAGACCTGCGTGTACAGCAGCACTTGTGTATTTCGCAGAGGGATCCAAGTGTGACCGCCCCTCTTCAAGTGGAGCTGTGTGGCATAACCGCTGCTGCAGCAGAGATAATTGGCTCTATCCCAGGAGCTCTGCTAACACCTGCAATAAGGTACGGGATGGCTTCCTCCTGGTACCACTCAGCCTGCACTGCAGCAAACAACGGTGCAACCACCACTGCTGCGGGACAGTGAGGTGGGACCAGTCAGTGAATGCTGATTCTGCATGCTGCAAATGGCTGATCTGTTGAGTCTGACGCTGACCCAATGGCCGCCGTCACAAAGTGTAGCCAATTCACTGCGGTATTCAATCACTGTAATCCGGCCGAGAGTGCTATCTATATAATTCTGTAAGTCGTCTCAATATATATATATATATATAAAGAAGCAGCAGATAGCGGCACTCATAACGGACTTGTAAACATCACATGAAACCCAGGTCTGGTAGCAACATTTCGGTTTTTACTCTGTCCTCAGGCTACAAGTAAAGACTGAGGACAGAGTAAAATCAGAAACGTTGCTATCAGACCTGGGTGTCTTGTGATGTTTACAAGTCCGTTATGAGTGCCGCTATTTGCTGCATCTTTGTTTGTTTGTGAGCTGTGCACCACGGCATCAACTTCGGAATGGTGATTTGGAGTGCCTACTAGCAATTTGGCTCTGCACTCTAAAACAGTCAAAAACAGCTGCCTGCGTGATTTTGCCCATATAATACAGAGTTCTGTGAAAAACACCCCACCAGTGATGTAAAAGCACCACACTGCAGGAATCTTCAATAGATGAAAAAAAGTTTATTTAACATTTCGGGGCTTCACATGCCCCGTCCTCAGAAAAGTGAAGCCCCGAAACGTTAAATAAACATTAAATAAACTTGTTGAAAATAAATTCTCTAGGCTTTCCACTTCGCCATCCCAAATAAAAATGAGATCGCCTATGTATCTTCGAAAGAAGATGATATTGGTGTTTTTGAAGCCAGAGCCATCATAAATGGTCGCATTCTCCCAGTCCTCCATGTAGATGTTCATGTATGTCCCATCGCCGTACCTTGCTTTTGAGCATAGAAGTTCCCCTCAAACTCCAAATAATTGTGATTAAGGACAAAATCAATACTCCTCAAAAGGAATTCCCTTTCCTCACTGCTAATATTATCATCCTTTTGTAATACTTTTTCCACTGCTTCCTTCCCTTTATCATGAGGGATCGAGGTATATAAAGCCTAAACATTAACGGTTACCCATCTGTACGAAGGCTGCCATTGGAAATCTTTCAGAGTTCTCAACAAGCTGGTGGAATCCTTCAAGTATGACTGTTGTTTTTTTACATATGGGTGAAGCTTTAGATCAAGGAAATGGGAAAGATGGGAGGTTAGAGAGTCCACGCCAGCAACTATAGGCCTACCTGGAGGTAAGTCTTTACATTTATGACCTTCGGCAAATGATAGAATACTGGAATCCTAGTTTTTTTGTTGTACAGATAATTAAACTCCTCTTTACAAATAACTGCTTTATTTAGGGCATCTTCTAGGGTAGTATGAAGATCTTCCTTAACTACCTCTGTTGGATTCGTTATTAGTTGTTCATAGGTGGATGTGTCCCTAATTTGTCTCTCCGCTTCTTTCAGGTATGCTGATCTCTTTTGAACCACGACCGCTCCTCCCTTGTCCGCCACCTTGATCATTATTTAGTCATCATTTTTTAACTGTTTGATTGTTTGTCTTTCTAACGGAGTCAAATTACTGTAAAATCTATTGTCTTGGAATTTTAAATTACTGTAATCTTTATTTACGGAGTCAAAGAACACGTCAATGTGGCTACCTCTCGACTCCACCAGATAATATCTCGACGGTGGAGCTTCCAAGGGTTTTTTCTTTGGTTCAAATTGTAGATTAGGCACAGGATTTTTAAAAAAATGACTCTTTAAAGTCAGGCTTCTATACTCATTTAAGTCAACAAACAGATTAAGGGGTATATTCAATTAGGGTCGGATTCATTCCGACATGCATTTGTCGGAATGGATCCGACAACCCCTATTCAATCCCATCTCAATTCGAGATTAGACCTGTGAGAGAAGGAGAGGGGGAAGACCAGCGGGGAGAGCCGCGGGCAGACGGAGGAGAGCAGAGCTACAGCAGCGCTGCAGAAGGATGTCTCACAGCCGCCAGACCTCACAGCAGTGTCCATCCGGCTCTAGCAAGCGTGACCTCACTTGCTGGAGCCGGGTGGATGCTGCCGTGAGCGGTGCGGCTGTGACACATCCTCCTGCAGCACTGTGCTGTAGCGCTGCTCTCCCCTGTCTGCCCGTGGCTCTCCCTCCCATCCTCCTCTAAGGTCCCTCATCTCAGTCCGACATTTTTTTATGTCGGACTGAGATGGTCGGAAACGGGGCCAAATTCTATCGAATTTGGCCCGTTTCCCTCAAAAGTACCTGAATCGGCAGCTATACCGCCGATTCATGACTTGTCAAATAAAAGTAGTGGGGACTGAATAGGTCGAATCACGATTCAACCTTAAAAAGTCGAAAACTGCCGTCTTTTCGACAGACGGCAGCTTTCGACCCTAATTGAATATACCCCTAAACTTGTCAACGTGCTGATTAGGGGCAAATTTAAGTCCTTTATTTAATACCGCAGTTTGTGATGTTGATAATTCCTTTTTAGCAAGGTTGATGATACTTGACTTTGTTACTCCTGTGAGAAGTTGATCGCTCTTCTTTTTTGGGGGGACTTTTCTTCCACCCCTTTTGCCCCTTCTCCTGGGTGTAATTGTATTTTTATCCCTTGTGGAGAGTCTATTTGTGTAACTGTTCCTGTTCTTGAAGATGAGGTCACCCTATTCTCTTTGTATCCCCTAAAAAAGGGGTCCGTCTGTAGGGTGATGGAGATCACAGAAGTTCGTAACGATTGTAATGTAGATATCTTTTATGTCTTCTTGGTGGCGAATGTACAAATCTCTGATATCTTCCTGGTGGCGAATGATAGGAAGATCTTCTCCTGTTTTACACCTGTCTGGGAGATCTATATATATATATATATATATATATATATATATATATACTGTACATGGTTGTATCACCTTGACAAAGGGGCGCCTCTGCCCCGAAACATTGGCTATGTGATGGATTTAACACACCCTTGTTTGCTACTTTAAGTTTGTTGAAAGTCTCTGAGTGCCGCCGCATGCTGGGTTCATTGTTAATATATATATATATATATATATATATCCATATATGGTATCCGTTTGGATGGTCAACCATGTTAAGGTCGACTGTCATTAGGTCGATCACTATTGGGCAACATTGACATGGTTGACATGGACATATGGCGGACATATGGTTGACACAGGACAGTTCGACACATGAAAAGGTTGACATGGCTTTTTTTTTTTAAATGTGATTTTTAACATTTTCATACTTTAACATCCACGTGGACTACGATTGGGAACGATAACCTGAGCAAGGCACCTTGCCCGCAGCATGGCGAGCGGTACACGAATTGGGGTTCCTGGTCATGTTACAGAAAAAATGACACCAAAAACTTTTAAAAAATCCATGTCGACATTTTCATGTGTCGACCTGTCCGGTGTCGTCCATTTTCATGTGTCGACTATTAGTCTATGTTGACCATGTCTATGTTGACCTTAACATGGCTGACCATTCATACCAGAACCATATATATATATATATATATATATATATATATTACAAGGTTTGGAAGGGGAGCTATTTTCTTAAGGTTATATTAAACTGAAAGATAGTAATAGATGTTATCAATTACTTGGTATACTTGCTAATTGTCTGTATCAAACCCCATAAAATTCATAAAAATATATTATTATAGGCACTCAAACAAAAAACTTTTTTATGACCACAATTTATTAAAAGTAGTACTTTTACAGAGTATAAAATAAATAATATACAGTTTGGCAAATCGTCAAACAATTTTACCATTTTGCACAAACTAAATTTTAGGGACATGATTTTTCCAGTAGTTTGTTTCAAAGGGAATCTTTAAAAAACTTAAGCCTAAGCATTTTGTCTGACAAGACTTCTTCAGGGATTATCCTTTACTTTGAAGGTTATACAAAATACATTTTCTAAAACTCAGGAAATATCAGTATGTAATGGATGAATATGATCAGGATCACAATGGTCTTTTTATGCATAAAGCACACCTTTTATAGGCCTTATTGTATACACTGACGTGTGTGTGCTATGTGCACCGTGTCTGAGGACAGTAAAAGACACTGTAGTAAACCAGAATACCTGCCCTACGAGTCCTTATTTCCAGTACCCGTTTTACTATTTAGCTGCGATGCAGCATACTGCAAAACTGCTTGGTGCATGCTCGAAGTTGATGACGAAACGCAGTAGGGGCGGAGCCTGTGGACAAGCTTGATCCCTAGCAGTGCTGGTATTGGAGTGTCCGGTGTTTGTGATCCCACCCACAGCGGCTTCTTCGGTGGCCATCGGTGGGTTTGTGGAGTCCATTACAGCCAGGAGCAGTGTTCCAGTCACGGACTAGGGATTTTATTGGAATCATGTGGTAACCATCCCACACTGGTTGCCATCTGGTACGAGCAATAGCTACCATATGTTTTTATGTTATGCTATTAACTTCTTAAATGCGGTTTTGCACTATGAAGCACTCCTTCCATATGCTTTTATGAACAGATAACTACCCGTGGGATTGAGGATTGAAACAGAATGGGGCTGAGGCCCGGAGCACTGGTGTTTTCTTTCACCGATATTGGTGGACTTTTGATTCCAACATATATAAATATTTAGTATATTTATTTCTCTAGATCTGCATCTCAACAATTAAGCGCGGCATCTGTTTAATTCTATCTATTTATCTATCTATATATTAGAGATGAGCGGGTTCAGTTCTTAGAGAATCATTTCCCCCCCACCCCCCCCACCCCCGAACATCCTGTTCCGAGCCAGAATCCGATCTTGGTGGGAAGTCCCGAGCCGGACTCAGATTCTGGATCAGAACGGGATGTTTGGAGGGGTTCAATTCTCTGAGATTGAAATGGAATGGGGCTGAGGCCCGGTGCACTGGTGTTTTTTTCACCAATATTGGTGGAAATTTTATTCCAATACATATAGATTTTAGTGTATTTATTTTTCTAGATCTGCATCTGTTTCATTATATCTATCTATCTATCTATCTATATATATATATATATATATATATATATATATATATATATACAGAATCAGAAAAAGCTGCGGCACTCGGAGGCTTGATTCAAAAAAGCAGTGTATTAAATGTAACGCATAATCTCCAACGTTTTGGGACTGGCACGCCCCTTTGTCAAGGATAAACGGCTATAGAAAAAGTGTAAACCCACTTAACTAAATACCCCGGAGAAGCCCGCCAAGTGGACAAGCACCTCCCGAAGCTCCGTCTCCAGAGCCCGGTTCCGGCGCACACCCTGCGTGTCATTGGTGACATGGTGTCGGGTTGTCCTGGTAACTTAGACGTCCAGCGCCTCTGTCACCTCGCGTTGAAAAGTAAACAAAGCGTGTGGAAGTTACAGAACCCGCTTAGAAGAGCCCAAAGGAAGAAGTACTAACATGCATAAAGGATGTTAAGTGGAGCACTCTGATAAAGCCCTGTGTGAATCATATAATGCTGTATCTATGACAGCTCTAGGGAACGTAATAAAAAAGTGTTTGAACTGCATTAAGATCATCCCTAAGGGTGACACAGTGCTATGTGAATCCAATCAGTCTGTAGGGTGTGTCGCTATGGTGTGAAACAATCGAGATGGCTGAGGACAGTAATAAAGTGTTGGATGATATTGAGATGGATCTGAAAAAATATGTGAAACAGTGCTGAAATATGGGTTAAAAAAAGTGAAATAAAGGTGAATGTCAAACCAAAACTGTGTGGGAAAAGTTATGAGTATAATTAATAAGGAAGACCTAGGTGAAATGTGGTCGTTATGTCACACTATAGGTGAATGTTATTGATAAACGTTAGATGCTGTTATCTCGCTGGGTATTTATCAGGGTGCCCCTCTCACTAAAAGGGAATTAAATCAACAGGCAAGTCATGTAATTGATAGCCAGATGAAGGGCAGATAGTTCATCCATCTTATCTAATTGCTTGACGATTTCTGGTGCATAATATTTAGAGAAATACATTCCAGGGCATGAGTTTGTTGAAGCCACGGGGATTAATTGTCGCCAGCTGAAAAATACATTTGCCTCTAATTTCAACAAGAGGCCATCCCTGTCGCCACCTCTTCTATTCTTAGGGATCTGGTCAATCACCATTTGTTTGAGGTCATCTAGAGAATGCCCTTTTTCTGCGAAATGCTTCGCCACTGGTTGGTCTGAACCTTTTCCGTTTATAGCTTGCTTGATGGCCGATCGGTGAAGGGCCATCCTTTCTCTTAAAGATCTAATAGATTTGCCCACGTAATACAACTTACATGGACAAATGATAATGTACACTATGTGTGTAGAAGAACATGTTAATACGTGGTTGATCTTGTAGGACCGATCTGAATGGGGATATATATATTAGAGATGAGTGGGTTCGGTTCTCAGAGAACCGAACCTCTCATGAACATCCTGTTCTGAACCAGATTCCGAGTCCAGCTCGGGACTTCCCGCCAGACTCGGAAACCAGAACGAGGCAAAATTTCATCATACCGCTGTCGGATTCTCGTGGGTTTTGGATGCCATATAAACAGCCACGCGTGGCCGCAATTTTCACTCTGGACTTGGAGAGTAAGGGAAACAGACCTCTGTCTCTCTGTGGGTGGTGGCTTCGTGTGTGCTCTGTAGGGGAGCTGTTCTTGTCACTGTGGTGTACCTGTGCTGTTAGGGGTGCTGTCCTGGCTGTCACTGGTGTTTCATATGCTGTTAGGGGTGCTGCAGCTGTACATGGGTGTTGCTGTCCTGGCTGTCACTGTGTTGTACAGGGGGCAAGGGCACTGTCCTCCTGTATGCTGTGAAAATACAGGGGTGCTAGCTGTAAAAAATCTGGGGTGCAGTAAAAATAAATGTGCACTGGCCCTGTCTTGTATGCTGTAAAAAATCTGGGGTGCAATCAAGATAAATGTACACTGGCCCTGTCTTGTATGCTGTAAAATGACAGGGGTGCTGCTGTTAAAATAAAAGTACACTGGTCCTGTATGATGTAGAATAATACAGGGGTGGTGCTGTTAAAATAAAAGTACACTGGTCCTGTATGAGTGAAAATACAGGGGTGCTGCTGTTAAAATAAAACTACACTGGTCCTGTATGCTGTAAAAATACAGGGGTGCTGCTGTTAATTAAAATACACTGGTCCGGTATGCTGTAAAAATACAGGGGTGCTGCTGCTAAAGTAAAATTGCATTGGCCCTGTATGCTGTAAAATACAAGGGTGCAGTGAAAATAAATGTACACTGGCCCTGGCAGTGATCCTCCAAACACTTGCAGAGGGTATGCAAATGGTGATAGGAGCCTCCTCTTCCCATACAGTGTTGTGAAGGTCAGGCCTAGACATCGCAACCGCGGACAGTGCCAACACGCCTGTATTTTCACAACACCCCTGTAATTTTACACCCTACAGGTGTCACAAAATGGAGGTTAATCGCGCTCCCTAGTTGTGCTTTAGCTCACCTCTGCGACAAGCCTGGGCGCGATCCTTCAATCAAGACATGTCCCCGCTGTAATCTACCGCTCGCCGCGGCGTCCATGACTGTGTTCCAGCATCCTCCTTCAGGTGGCCAGTCCAGGTCACAGCACACCGGAGTTTCTGCCGCTCTCCTCCATGGGAAGTGCCATGACAGTCTCCAGTCAGCTGATCTCTTAGCATAGGCGTGCGCAGCTCATTTTATTAGGGGGTGCACCCCCCGGAGGGGCATGTCTAGAACCGCCTTTTGGGCGTAACAAGCACCGCCTTTTGGGCGTGTCTAGCACCACCCATAGACATGTCTAGAACTATTTTACATTCTCTCAGTAAAATCAAATTTCCATTTTAATATAAGACAAGTAAGGTTATAATTTACACATGTCCCATCAGAGCCTCATTTGCCTCTTTCTAAGCCAACAGACCCCTCCTATGCAATACACCAGCATTTGTCACACATGTCCCCATGCTCACCAGCTACTGACAGTAGTGCCCCTTATTCACATTATGAGACAAAATTCACATTATGCCACAGAGTATGAGCCGAAATTCACATGACCCCACACAGTATGAGCCGAATTCACATTACGCCACACAGTATGAGACAAAATTAACATTACGCCCCACAGTATGAGCTGAAATTCACATGACCCCACACAGTATGAGCCGAATTCACATTATGCCACACAGTATGAGACAAAATTAACATTACGCCCCACAGTATGAGCTGAAATTCACATTACCCCACACAGTATGAGCTGAAATTCACATTACACCACACAGTATGAGCCGAAATTCATATTACGCCACACAGTATTAGACAAAATTCACATTACACCACACAGTATGAGCCAAAATTCATATTACGCCACACAGTATGAGCTGAAATTCACATTACGCCACACAGTATGAGCAAAAATTCAGATTATACCACACTGTATGAGCTGAAATTCACATTACGCCACACAGTATGAGCCAAAATTCACATTCCGCCACACAGTATGAGCCAAACTTCACATTACGCCACACTGTATGAGCCGAAATTCACATTACGCCACACAGTATGAGACGAAAGTCACATTACGCCACACAGTATGAGTCGAAATTTCACCCTTTGACATACAGTATGAACTGAAATTAATGTGACGCCACACAGTATGATCCAAAACACACGTTATGTCACACAATATGAGCCGGAATTCACATTATGGCAAACAATATGCCACCAGCAGTGCCAGATACACATAATACCCCCGTAGTGCTCACCGTTATTACAATAGTATAACACATTATTAATAATAAATATTTTGAGGGATACAAATAATCCATAGTAATAAAAAAATCTAAATTTAACATATTAAACAGAGCTGTCTCAGTAACACACTGACAGATAGCATGTGTCTTAAGGCCCATACACACTGGGTGATTTTTGCCCAGTGTGTATGCACCTTTACACTCTCTGCTGAGTGCTGAACTGTCTCAGGCTCGTTCAGCTGTGTCCTCCGCTCTGGTGGCGGATCCGATTCATCCTGAGAGGAACGCTACCTGGGCTGGGCCTGTGATGTTGGCGTGGCTGGCGGTGGCAGTTACAGGACAGTGAGGACACGGCGCAGAGGCAAATGCAGGATTTTTATGGGGGGGGGGTCCATATATATATATATATATATATATTCAGCAAAAACAATGGCCGGCACTCCTAGGAGATGTTAATAATTAAACTACATCACAGCATGTCACCAATCACGTAGTACACATAAACACACAGCATACATTGACACAGTAAACTCAATTAATAGTGAACATACACATAGATAACATACATACATCACATATAGCAGTAGTATACAACATGCATATATACAGTAGAGTAGACACACACACACAGTAGCATAGATATACACAGCAGACACAGCTCAGCTGACACCATAGTATACATACTGTAGTGTACACACATATCTTTTTCACCAAAAAGTAAAACACAGCCACCATAATTGCATATAGACGCTGCCAGCCCCTGCCGGGTCAGCGAGAGCCCACCCGGCCAACATCTTTAATCAAAGACGCCCGCGTACCCATCCCCCACCGGACCCGCCACTACCGCAGTTAACTCCTAACATGGGTCTCATACCTACAGACAGGAGACGCTGCATCTGACTAGGCCAGTCCACCCCCATGAGAAGAAAAATGCCTGAGGAGCAGCTCTCACTCATCCCCCTGCATGTGCATAGCCGCTGGAGGAGACTGGAGAGCGCGGGCAGGAGGCGGAGCTTGACATCAGTCACACCCTGTGCGGCTGCTGTGCTGGGCAGCCGTTCGTGACACCAGCATGAGCCTCTAGAATTATATTGTCCACGGCGGCGAGCGGCAGGCGCAGCAACACGGTTTGTCAGTGTCAGACTGCAATGAGCAGCGCTGGCACTGCGGCGGCTTATCGCGATCATCGCAGGCGTGGGGGTGCCGGACATTAGGGGGTGCCTGTGCGCACCAGGCACCCCCCGTGCGCACGCCTATGTCTCCCAGGAGCAAACCCGGAGTCTCTTCCGCATCATGTGAGCCACTCATCCATTCAGCTACAAGCACCGGATATAAGTTCCAGCTCCCTGCACTAACAAGCTGTCAGTGCTTTAGTGTCTCTCAGCCTGGAGTGAGCTCCAGAATCTCCTTCTGGTAACAGACTCAGTGCAGTTATCATCTATTGCACTCCCTAACTCCCTGGTGTCACAACTGAGGGCTGAGGCTGACCTGGGAAAGCCTCAGATGTAGGGGCTGGCGTGTAGGTGAACCGGGGAAGTAGTATTGGGTTCCTAGACATACAGGAGATCTAGTACCATTTGCCCGAAGGCGTGACCACGACAACAAAGTTGTAAAAAGGTAAAGTCAGTTTTATTGAACACACAGCTTAAGATACCTTGGATATGCAATACATCACAGAAGATGTGCAGTGGTAAATTACAGTACAGTTCCCGTAAGCGCAGAGGTAATTTGTGCTGTGGCTTGCAGAACAGAATATTACAGAGTCCTTGCCAGAACTGGAGATGGTAAGTCCGTATGCCACAGCTAACCGCTGAGGAGAGGTATGAACTGGCACTACCCAGCAGATGGTATACAGAAGCTGGAGCAACACAGATGCACAGAAGTAGATGGTGCTTGGTAATTGCAGAGAGTGCCAGATGGAACCGGTACGAATGAAAGGTGTGCAGAACTCACCACTGTAGATTTAGAGTCCAATGGTGAGCATCGATGGATGCTTTGGTTCAATGGTAGAATGGTCACTGATGCAGGCGATACAGAAATACAGCTGATGACGTTGAAATAAACTGAAGAAACTGTGGAGCACCGCTAGCAGAATACCAGCGACTCAGGAGCACTGCGGAAAGTTGGTAGGCCGTGGTAAGTACGACGTGGAGTATGAAGAGCGGTGCTGCAGAAAGGAGAAGTTGAAAACAATACCAGGACACCGCTGGAGGCTGGAAGCGAAGCAAGAGCAATGCTGGAAGCAGGAAGCCGGTGTCTGATTGTGGAGAGTAATCAGGAGCAATGCTGGAACACTGCAGAAGTCAAGCTGCACCGCAGGATGGAAACAGGTGCGGGTCTCTTAATGGAGCTGAATCACAGAAGCTGGAATACCTGGAGAAACAAACAGTAGAATCCACAAGCAGGAGAGACATGTGTATAGGTTAGACAACCAAAGCACTGACGATTATCCAGCCCAGGAGCAGGATATTTATACCAGCTGGGAAGCAGGCATTGGCTGGATAATTAAGCAGAGTCCAGAGTGCAGCGGATAGGTTGTAGAATGACATGTGATGAGGAAAAACATGGCTGCGCCCATGTTTGCATTTGGAGGGAAAGTCTATTTGTATATTCCATGTGGTAACAACAGTAATGGCGGCGGAGGCCGCGGAGGGCAGGAGACGCCATTCTTTAAAACAGTGCAAATAAACTGTAAGGCTGCCATGACAGCGCTGCGGGATCACAGGGGAGAGACCTGAGGCAATGACATACAGCGCGCAGACAGCGCAGATGGAATCCCGTTTTGGAACACTGGCCAGTCTCAGGAGACACTTGGAAGGTAAAAAATGATGTCCAGTTACCTGGATTGTGACAGTAACCCCCCCTTTAGGAGTAGCCCCAGGACACTTCTTAGGCTTGCGAGGAAATCTGGCGTGGAAAGCTTGGACCAACTTGGGAGCATGGACATCCGGTGCATTCGTCCAAGAACGTTCCTCTGAGCCATAGCCCTTCCAATCAATCAGGTACTGGAGGTGACCGTACCTGAAGTGTGAGTCCAGAATCTTGGCGACCTCATACTCAGCACCCCGTTGAGCCTGGACCTTAGGTGCAGTGGGGAGCGCAGAATGAAACCAATTCAGGACCACAGGCTTGAGAAGTGAGATATGAAATGTCCTAGGGATTTTCAGAAATGGAGGCAACTTGAGCTTATAAGCAACTGGATTGATGACTTGTTCAACCTGGAAAGGATTGATGTAACAAGGAGCAAACTTCATACAGTACTTGGGACTTTCAATCTGAGATTCTAGGTGGCCAGCCACACGCGGACACCTGGTTTGAGGGCAGGAATTGCCTGATGCTTCTTGTCCGCAAACTTCTTGTACCTAGAGGAAGCTTTAAGGAGAGCTGCCTGGACATTCATCTAGTTTTGGAGAAACTGGCGAAGGGTGATATCAGCTGCAGGTACTGATATTGCTGGAAGCGGTTGAAACTCTGGAACCTTTGGATGGAACCCAGGAACCCGTAGTTGGAAAAGAATGGTGTGGAAGAGGATGAAGAATGATACTGGTTGTTGTGACAAAATTCGGCCCACAGAAGAAGATGAACCCAGTCGTCTTGAGAAGAGGAAATATAAATTCAGAGGAAAGCCTCCAAGTCCTGATTCACGCTCTCGGTTTGCCCTTTGGTTTGAGTGTGATAAACTGTAGAAAACTTTATAAAGAAATTAATAGAGGCGCTCATGAAATCCGCACACCAGATTTTCACAGGTTCAGTAACAACCAAAGAATCAGATGAATTAAAAGTATATGTATTTATTAATGACAATACTCTAATAAGAATAAAAATACTATTTCATAATAGACAATTCATAGGTAATGTTACTTATAACTTTGCAAGAGTTTAAAAACACATGAATTATCTGGGCTTTGACTACTATAATAAGTATCATTGAAATTTCACTGAACTAGATAATTGGAAGTTCAAAATGTGACTGCAGATCATCATCTTTGAAAAAGTCACGGGTCACGTGACGAAATGCGTCAGGACTCCTCCCCCTTTGTTCTTTCACTGAACACCTGCATCCAGGACGCTTCCAGGCCATAGCCACCTCACCTGGCGACCACCTACGGCAGTCACGGGCGGCTTCCATTTGGCTCCACATCCAGCCGCAGGCATTGTGCGGCTACGACGACCGTCTCCGGCATCTTCCACCCCGTTGTCTACCGGCGGACGGTGCACGTCCAGGTAGTCTGGAAGGAAGCTTCCCAATACAGCCGGATACCCTAGACGGCGTTTGATTCAGCAGCCACACGCCCGCCGCCCACCATTGTCTGCATAACATTAACAAGGTGATTACCAGCAGGTCAATCGAAGAAACCCAGCGGCCGGTTGATACATTTAGATACGTCACGCACCCTCCAGCTTTATCACCTATTGGGCAAATTCTGGACTTACCCGGGGACGCTCGGGTTTACCAGCCCTTATGGAGAGGTAATTTCATATACATATAACCAATTCATGCCGGTAATCTCTATTGAAGCCTAATCCATAAAACGTGCAGTTACTGTGATATACTCAGGAACCACATCTAGCAGCTGTGGCAACAGTGTTTCCGAAGGACTGCAACACTCTGTCACATTTTGAACTTCCAATTATCTAGTTCAGTGAAATTTCAATGATACTTATTATAGTAGTCAAAGCCCAGATAATTCATGTGTTTTTAAACTCTTGCAAAGTTATAAGTAACATTACCTTTGAATTGTCTATTATGAAATAGTATTTTTATTCTTATTAGAGTATTGTCATTAATAAATACATATACTTTTAATTCATCTGATTCTTTGGTTGTTACTGAACCTGTGAAAATCTGGTGTGCGGATTTCATGAGCGCCTCTATTAATTTCTTTATCTGGTTAATCCTTAGGAGTATCGCACATCTCCTTATAGTGGCGAGCGTGTCCCCACACCATAAGTTCCAGGTTCATTCTATTTTTAACTTATTGCTAAACACAGGCGCAGCAAAAGATTCCTTTTTCTTTTGTCTGGTTGATGTAGAAAACTTTAGCCTGACTTGAAGTGCCGAACACAGACTTCGCCAGAATTTGGCTACAAACTGGACACCTCTATCGGAAATAATTTCTTCTGGGAGACCGTGTAATCTGACGATCTCTAGGATGAAGACTTGAGACAACTTGGAAGCTGACGGAAGACCGTGAGCGGAATGAAGTGAGCCACCTAGGTGAACCGGTCATCTACCACCCAGATGGTATTGTACTTGTTACACTCAGGAATATCCGTAATAAATTCCATTGATAAATGGGTCCACGGACTATGAGGAACAGACAGAGGTACCAGTTGACCAGTGGGCAACTGGCGTGGTACCTTGTGCTATGCACACTTAGGGCAGGATGTAATGAACTCTGCAATGTCCTTCTTCAGGGTCGGCCACCAGTATGATCTGTAAACAAATTCAAAGGTTTTCTGAATACCCGCGTGTCCGGTGAAGTAAGAGGAATGTGTCCATTGCAAGAGCTTCCTTCTGAGAGACGGTTTTACAAGGCTTTTCACTGGCGGGGGCATAGAGTCCACTCTCACGGCGGAGAATGCCACTGGATCAATAATGGGATGCTTACCAGTAGATTCAGACTAATTTTCTTGCTTCCAGGAGCGGGAAAGAGCATCAGCCTTGCGATTCTGTGACCCTGGACAAAACAGAAGTTTAAAGTCAAACCTGGAGAAGAAGAGTGCCCATCTGGCTTGACGAGGATTGAGGCATTGGGCAGCTTTCAAATACAGGAGGTTCTTGTGGTCTGTCAGAATAGTAATAGTATGAGAAGCTCCCTCAAGTAGATATCCTCATTCTTCTAGAGCGAGCTTGATAACTAGAAGTTCTTGATCACCAATGGTGTAATTGCGCTCAGCAGGGGAGAACTTCAATGAGAAGAAGCCACAAGGATGTAAGGGGCCATCATCGGCTCTTTGAGACAGGACTGTGCCCACTCCAACGGAAGAGGCATCCACCACCAGGGTGAAGGGTGAGCTAGTATCTGGCTGTTTCAGAACTGGAGCAGAGATAAACTTGTTTCAGTAGATAGAAAGCTTGAGTAGCTTCTTCCGACCACTTGGAAGGATTGGCACTTTTCTTGGTAAGGGCAGTGACAGACGCAACAATAGTAGAAAAGTCCAGAATTAACTTCCTGTAATAATTGTCGAACCCCAGGAATCTCTGAACACCCTTGAGTGTCGTGGGTATCGGCCAATCACGAATAGCCTGGAGTTTCTCAGGATCCATCTCTAGTTCGGAACTGTACACAATGTAACCTACAAACGGAATAGATTTGACCTCGAAGACACATTTCTCCAACTTACAATAGAGATGGCTGGCACAGAGACGAGACAGGACCTCTTTGACCCAGTAGCGATGTTCCTCTAAATCATTAGCGAAAATGAGAATATCATCAAGGTAGACCACAACATGTCGGTAGAGGATATCTCTGAAGATTTAATTCACAAAGTGTTGAAATACCGCTGGAGCCGAAAGGCATGATGAGGTACTCGTAATGTCCGTCATGGGGTTAAACGCGGTCTTCCACTCATCACCTTTCCGGATCCAGATGAGGTTGTACACACCCCTCAGTTTGCAAACATATGATAAGCCACCAGACCCCGACAAGGCTCCTCTGATGCTGGTGGTCCCTAACTCTAGGTTTGGGCTCGGGGTGCAGAACCCCACAAACCGGCAAAGGCCAGCTACCCCAGGGTAGCACAGCGCGAGAAGGTAAAGTGTTAGTATGTGATACTAAAAGGAAAACATACGTTTGCAAACTGTATGTAACTAAGACCTCTGGATTTCTATTATATGTATATATATAGTCTTTCATGTCTTGGTACAGGTACAGCTCGGTATACTGAGGGACACCAGGGGTTTATCCCCAATGTATTTCTAGCCAGACTACCCCCTCCCTTTCATGCACCTGATTTGTATTTCCTAATTGATTTGAGCAACTTACATTTTGTTCTGTTAGGATTTGGAGTTTCCCTGACGCTTTGGGCAAGTGTTGATGACATGAGAAGGTGCAGCACAATATAGACACAGGTGTTCTGATAGGCGTCTTCTACGCTCTGCAGGCGACAGACGAGAGTGATTAATCTGCATGGGCTCATCTTTGGGCGGAGATAGCTGATGAGGAAGAGTAACAGTAGAAGTCCTAGGAAGTGTGGACCTTCCTCACTCGATCGCCCTTTCGTGGAAACGGAGATCGACTTCGGTGCAGAGAGATATGAGCTCATCTAGTTTTGGAGGTAAGTCTTTAGTAGCAAGCTCATTCTTGATTTGTTTGGATAGCTCATGTCAGAATGCTGCATAGAGAGCGTCATCATTCCAGGAAAGTTCAGACGCTAGGATCTGGAATTATACCAGGTATTGACCGACTGTCCATGTCCCCTGACGTAGCTGGAGTAGATCAGTGGAGGCAGATGTCACACGTCCTGGTTCGTCAAAGATGCGCCTAAAGGTTGCCACAAAATCTGCATATGAGGAGAGCAGGGCATTGGATTTCTCCCATAGAGGTGATACCCAATACAGGGTGGAGCTACTGATGAGGGAGATGATGTAGGCAACCTTAGTACGGTCAGTTGGGAAATTGCCAGGCTGTAACTCAAAGTGTATTTCACACTGATTTATAAAACCACAACAGGCTTTAGGAGAACCATCAAATTTATCTTAATCCCTGAAAATGGAGAAGGGGGTACAAGTTTCGAGGATTGGCCCCTAGTTTTTCCAGTAAAGTGGTAATTATATATTTGCTTGGTTGAAGTCCTTTCTGTTCCACACCAATATAGAAGTGGAGGTGAAAGCCTGTGTGTTGTTCCTGATTGTGTCTGCCTTATTTGTAATCACCTTCTTGACACTGTCCTCTTCCTCTTTCCTCTTCTCATAATGTGAAAAGTCATCAAATATGGAGGTGGTATGTTTCTAGGTATAATTCGGAGAACTTGGCGAGCTTTTTCCAGGGGGACCACCTATCGCTGAAATTATGGGTTTATTCAACTGTGCATGTCCTGTTTAAACAACATAAGGGTGGGTGGGAGGTCCCAAGACAATTCCATCTTGCACCTCTTTTTTTTCTTTGCATTATGTGCTTTTTGGGGCTTATTTTTTAAAACTGCCATCCTGTCTGCCACTGCAGTGCCACTCCTAGATGGGCCAGGTGTTTGTGCCGCCCACTTGTGTCGCTTAGCTTAGTCATCCAGCTACCTCGGTGCAACCTTTCGGCTTAAAAACAATATTGTGAGGTGTGAGGTGTTCAGAATAGACTGGAAATGATTGGAAATTAATGTTATTGAGGTTAATAATACAGTAGGATCAAAATTACCCACAAATTCTGTGATTTTAGCTGTTTTTGTGTGTTTTTTCAAAAATCATCCAGATCCAAAACCAAAACCTGAAAGGGTGGTTTTAGCAAAACCAATCCAGATCCAAAACACGAGCAGAGATGCAAATCCAAAACCAAAACACAAAACCCGAAAAGTGTCTGCCGCACATCTCTCTCTCTCTCTCTCTCTCTCTATATATATATATATATATACGGAAAATGCCGGCACTCTCTCCTAACACAAACAATACCCAGGTACCTCCTAACAGGTCTAGAGACCTTATAGACATATAGATATAGAAGTGTCACTCACGGGACTTCAACGTTAGTAATAAAACGCAGGACATAGTGGTCTCAAGTGTAAGGTCTATCTATATATATACTTCTCCAGTCCCCGTCACTCCTTGGGTACACAATAGATCCTTTGCCTGGTGCCTTCCACATGACACCCTTAACGGATGCACGCTAAACATTCCCTCCAATGGCGGCACTCAGGTCTCGGAAGTAATAATGACAGGACACGGCTCTGAACGTTATTACTTACGAGACCTGAGTGCCACCATACATATATATATATATATATATACAGACACAGCCTGTATGCAGGTTTTTGCAGGTCAGATTTATAGGCAGCTCTCACAACAGCAGTATAACAATCCAGGTACTGGTAATCACATAGTGCATATTTCCAGTGGCTCCTAACATAACTCCATACTCCCATCTATCTCCTGAGCACTAACTGCCATCAGGAGCAATGTCTCTGTTCACTGAATACATACTTAAAGGCAGATTACTGGTTCTGTTAATTAATTAGCCTATATTCTGGATGACAACTGATTGAGGCAAAACTTGGACTGGACCCTTCAGTTCTGCTGCTGCTCTGCTAAACCTGGGAAATCCTGATATTCCACATTAACTCCATGGGGAATTATACTGTCCCTGCCAGACTCCTCCCCCGCTTATCTTCAACCACCCTGGTAAAGCTAAGAACTTTTCAGGCGAGCTCCCTGCCTCGCCCACATGTATTTGTGCCATCAGTTTGGGTATACAACACTCTACCATTTTCCAGAGTTCTTCCCCCTCTTCCTCCTCCTCCCCTAGCTTCACCATAGGGTTGCTTGCAGGATCGGGAATCCTGTACCTGAGGTATCTGTCTGCAATATAGATTGCTTCTTGAAATCAGAAGCCTGCATACCAAGCTCTCCACACAAGGCATGCCTTAAATTCTGCCATGCAGCATCTGCTGGTCTAGACCATATTATCTTGTCGGGGGACTGTTTTTTCAGACACTCACTCAGTGGTGCTGCCCTAGTGGTAAAATTATGAATGAATCTGAGGTAGTAACCCACCAGACTAAGGAATGTTCCAAGCTGGGATTTACATTTGGGTTTTGTCCATGTGAGGACCACCTCCATCTTACTAGCCTGAGGTTTTACCTGCCCTCTGCTTTCAATATATCCCAAGTATTTCACCTCCACCATTCCAATGGCACACTTCTCAGGATTAGCAGTAAACCTGTGTGCCTGTAAAGACTGTAACACTGCCTCTACCCTTGGAAAGTGTGACTCCCAGTCAGAAGTAAAGATGAATATGTGCAGAGAGATTTAAATTTGGGTGGGGTGTGTTCAAACTGAAATCTAAATTGCAGTGTAGAATTTAAGCAGTCAGTATTTACCATGCATATAAATATAACACATCCAAATCTAAATCTCTCTGTACATGTTACATCTGCCCCACTTGCAGTGCAACATGGTTTGGCCCAATTGCTATTTTTTTTTTGTTTGCTAAAAAACCTTAATATCCACCTATGTCATCTAGCTATGCAGCTACATATTATCTGTGAGGTCACAGCAACTTGTTCATAGCTCTCTGGAAAGTTGCTGGAGCTCCACGCAAATCAAACGGCAATACTTTGTACTAAAATAAACCCTCTGGGGTAGAAAAGGATGTTTTGGCTTTAGCAGCCTCTGTCAAAGGAATCTGCCATTACCCTTTTTACAAATCCAGAGTGGTGAGATACTGGCTGTTTGCTAGGTTCTCCACCAGCTCGTCCACCCAGGACATAGGGTAGGAAGCAAACCAAAACACTTTAACTTGCAAAAATCAGTACAAAATCTTAAAGCACCTGAAGGCTTTGGCACTAAAACAATGGGATTATTACACTAGCTGTTTGATTCCTCTATGACCCCTAGGTGCAGTGTCTCTACTTCTCGTTTTACCGCTGCCCATTTTGCTTCAGGTATACAGTATGGCCTCTGTTTTATTACCACCCTGGGGGGAGTAACAATATCATGCGGGATGATTTGGGTGTTCCCCAGAATGGCAAAGAATACAACCTGGTACCGTGCCACTAAGTTCACCACTTCCTGTTTCTGGCTAGGATTAAGGGTAACTTCAATGGGTACCTGATTTTCTGGGGCACCAAAAAGTGCTGACCGGCACTCTCTTTCCAAGACCCCACTGCCTCTGTGAGTTCATAAGGGCCTCACCATTGAGCATGCAATTTACTTTCACTGGTGGGCATAAGACCAGGTACCTTGTCTCCTGGTTTAAAGAATCCGGTGGCCGCAATCACATCATAATTATGTGTGTGACGCTGTTGGGCCCTATCTATGTGCCCGTTCATGAGTGGTGCACTCTGCCTTAAAAGGCCATACAATTGTGAAACAAACTGAAAGATGTTAGGTTCTTAGAATGACTGTGTTTTCCACCCTTCTTTCAATAGATCTAAAATCCCTCTATGTTGCCTCTAATAGAGGAGTCCAAAAGGACTAAACCCAGAAGAGGACATGGGACAACTGGGCCTCAGTCTCTATTTCCTCCTGCATTTCACGGTCAGGGAAGCTTTCACGGTCATCATGTTCTGAGAACTGATGGTCCTTGGCTCCTGGAATGACTCAGTTTCTGGCCATTTGCTGTGGTTGTGCCACATAACCACCTCCTACAGCAATGGGAAATCATGGCCCAGGATAAGAAGATAAGGTGGTCTGGATGTCATTGCGGCTACTACTTTCAATGGACAGCCTTTTATTATTAGTAGTAGATTCATTCGTGGGCACTCCTCGACATCCCCATTTATACATAATACTTGACAGAAGGGTAAAACCTGATCGGTCCCAGAGGAACCAGGGTAGCAGAGACAATGGTAAGTGCACTGCCAGTGTCAGCCAATGCCCAGATCTCCCGGCCTTCCAGATGTTCCATCATACAGAACAGGGTAGTTTCTGACGGGGAAAAGGTTTCAGCAGCCATGCTGACCACTTGTCAAGTTGTTTTCTAAGCGCTGCAATCTATTGGTTCACCCAGCTTCGGACAGTCATGGTGCACATGACCAGGCTTGCTGCAGTCTAAAAACACAGCATAAGAGACGGGGGGTGGCTAGGGTTTCTTAGCAACGGAAACTTGGGTCTGGGCTTTCGTACTGGCTGCCTTGTTTACCTTTGGCTAAGTTTCCAAGGGTAAGCTTCCGCTCCATCACTACTGCCAACTCTTTGAATGTTTAGGGGTCAACCTGCAGGGACCAGTGTTGTACACAATAATCTCTGCTATATGTGGAGCCGTATGCTTCTCTGGCTGTAGCCACGTCAGTCAGTCTGGCTAGCTTGTCCAGCTGAATTCTTGGAGGCTCAGTTGGGTTCACCCACCAGTAATGGAACTCATGGGCTTTACTGGGCTTTAAAGATACACACTCACCAATCTGATGTACAGTGGGTAGCATCCTGCAATGTGTCTCACTGCCACTGTGGGTGGATCCGTGAAGGGTTTGCTGCAGATACCATCCCGCAAGCAAGACCCTGTTTGGTTGCCAAATGTGACAGAAATCACATACACTGAGTAAAATCTAACACTCTTTATTTCCACCTCAGGCAGGATACAGCTTACATGCAGTTTTTTGTAGGTAAGGTTTACAGGCAGTTCTCACAACAGCAGTATAACATTCAAGGTACTGGTATCACACAGTGTATATTCCAAATGGCTTTTAATGTAACCTCGCACTCCCATCTATTGCATGGGCACTAACTGCCGTCAGGAGAAATGTCTCTGTTCACTGAACACATACTTAAAGTCAGATTTCAGGTGCTGCTAATTAACTGGCCTTGATTCTATGCTTCCCTGACACACACACACACACACACACACACACACACACACATATATATACACATACAAACAGAAAGTTCAGCACTCACCATAGCAAGCTCACTTATCCTCACAACATCAATAAATAAATGATGGGGGTTTAGTTAGTGAATTGGCCAATGCACGGAAGCCTGCATACCGCTCGCCAAGGTACCCCACCTTCATGCAGGTCCTACACTATCACAAAGTCTCAAAAATTGGTGGCCATGGGCTGCATGCACCCCACCCTATGAGTGGTGAGTGCAGATATTGCACCCCACTTCTGGGGTGGCGAGTGCTGTGGTTTTCTAGATTTGTTTGTATATTACGGGGTTAATCTTTGGTTAACTCTTATTAACTGTGGTCACAGGCCTTTTCATGCACCCCTGTGTAATCTCACTTGTTCTAAACCTGTGTCAGCTGCTCCTTAGTAATTTATCAGCCAGTGTCAGGTGACCAGTGTACCTTTAAAAGCCATAAGATGTTTGGCAGATACACATTAAACCTAGTGGGCATGTGTGCAGTATATTATGTGTGATACAGTTGCCAGGTTTTAATTTTTGAGACTTTGTGATAGTGTAGGACCTGCATGAAGGTGGGGTACCTTGTCGAGTGGTATGCAGGCTTCCGTGCATTGGCCAATTCACTAACTAAACCCCCATCATTTATTTATTGATGTTGTGAGGATAAGTGAGCTTGCTATGGTGAGTGCTGAACTTTCTGTTTGTATATATTTGGGTTGGTGGCCATGGGCTGCATGCACCCCACCCTATGAGTGGTGAGTGCAGATATTGCACCCCGCTTCTGGGGTGGCGAGTGCTGTGGTTTTCTAGATTTGTTTGTATATATATATATATATATATATATATATATATATATACACACACACATACACACACACGCAAAACATTTTTTTTTTTTACTTTTTTGAAGTGGGAGGGGACACCTACAGATGTAGCCATGCTCATTTTTGTGGAGTGATCGCCAGCTGCAAAGAGTCGCAGCCTGGCACGCCATGCAGTATGCTGTGTTGTAGCATGCCACATCGCAGTAAAATGAACTTACGCCCCTGGGGGCATACATATTACTTGTATCAAATAGCAGGGTTGTCATACACAATGGTAATTAGCACTTGTTGATCTATACCACTCTTGTGATCTAATCCACACTACAGGTACTTACAGTTCCTTCCTCTATCTTGTTGCTATCTCATCCAGAATAGTGGAAAATCCCTGCAATGGTTAGCAACAGAGATCATGGCAGCTAGCACAGATTGTAGAAGCAGCCTTTCTTTTTCGCCCTTCTGACTCTAATCTCCCTAACAGCTGTTCACTGCAGTTGTACACAGCAGTGATAGGGGGTTCACTACGATATGCCAGCGGTCGGGCTCCCGGCGACCAGCATACCGGGGCCGGGAGCCCGACCGCCGGCTTACTGACAGTGTGGCGAGCGCAAATGAGCCCCTTGCGGGCACGGTGGCGCGCTACGCGCGCCACGCTATTTTATTCTCCCTCCAGGGGGGTCATGGACCCCCACGAGGGAGAATAAGTGTCGTATGCCAGCTGTCGGGATCCCGGCGCCGGTATACTGTGCGCCGGGATCCCGTCAGTCGGCATACTGAAGACCACCCGTGATAGGAGATACTGGGGTGAGACTCAGCTACTCTGTTACTATTCGATCACACATTAACAAGATAGTTGTCTGTCTCTCTACAATTACTGAACTGTGTACTTTTCAAGCATATGATCTTAATATAAGAAAAGCAAAACTTACTATGTATCATATAAATTGCATAAATGCATTTAGCTAAATTGAATTAAAGGGTCTATGACATCTACGGTATATAACACAGCCTTCGTGTTTGATAGAACATTTGTTGCAGATGCTAATTTCTGAGATCTTTATTTGAGACCTCACATATTGGTTTATTTTTAGATTTTCTTGATGCATCTATATTCATTTATTTATGGTTTGCTACACGTGACAACATTCAATTCATGTGCTAATAATTACCAACATCAATGTATCACAACCCTGCTTTTTGATACAAGAAACAGGTATGCTACACTATTGCTACATATTTACAAAAAGCCTTGTTATTTTCTACATAACCTGAAACAAAGCCAGAGTCTACTGCACTGCCAGAGAGGGGTGTGGATCATTGGGTCAACCAGAAATTGGTTGACAGTCAATAGCTCGACTCCATATGGTCTACAGGGTCAGTAGGTCAAATGTTAAAAGTAGACACTTGAAAAGGTCTACACAGTCAAAAGGTTGATTTGGAAATGGTCGACACAGAAAAGGTTGACAACGTTTTTTTTCTTGTTTTTTTGGAAATCATTTTCTATGTTAAACCACGTTACCACAATGAGTGTACGGCTTCGCCTGCCACACTTCAGGAAAGATGCCTTTCTTCGCTACTGCAGAGGTAGGCACAGGTTACTATTCTAAATCGTAATCAATATAGATGGTAAATGATAAAAAAGTTGAAAAAAAAACCTACTGTGTCGATCATTTGAACCTGTTCACCTTTAGCACTGTCAACCTATTACATGTCAACCTTTTGACAATGTCGACCTAATGCATGTCGACCAGATGGGGTTGACCTATCATTCGGAAGCCAGAGAGGAGTGGGCCCGCACAGAGTTTTGACGCAGGCCTGCTCCTTTCTTAAATTGCCAATATGGCAGGAGATAGCTCTAGTGTTGAGGAGCTTGTTTGTTGGAGGTTTCCGAGGAGTTTTGCAGATTTATTGTTTGACGAGTTTTGGTGTAAGTTGTCTTGTCTGTTTCTCTGTTGTTTAGTATATATTTAAAGTTTGTCATATTTTTCTCAGTTGACTAGTTATTATTTCTGTGTTGTCCCTATTTGTGTGTGCCGTTTGGGAGGATTTGTAGAGAGTATGTGCAGGCCCGGCGCTACCCGCACAGCAAAGGGATGGAGTGCAGGTAGGCGCCAGGATGGAGGGGCGCTCTACCTGCCCTGCATCCCCACTGCTGCTGCACCGCCTGTCCCCCTTTTGCTGCCAGCTGCTGTGCCTGTCACACTGTACAGGCAGCGGCGCCGGCAGCTTGAAGCCTCCCCCTACTCCCCTTGCAGTGTCCGTATCCTGGGCTGGCTGGAAAGGGGGCGGAGCTAGATGGAACTGGGGGCGAAGCTACACGGGACCAGGCTGCAGCGTGGTACACAGGATGATGAGCGGCTACAGCTCCACAGCAGCCAGACTTTTTTAGGTGAGTAAATGGAAAGAGAGTGAGCAAGGGAATGTGTGTGTGCAAATTGTAGATAGCGGCACTCGGCAGACTTGTTGAGAAGTTTAAGATTGTCCTTTAATATCCAAACATTTTCGGGAACACAGCCCCCGTCGTCAGACTTCTCATCAAGTCTGCCAATTGCAGCTTTCTACAATTTGCCGATATACAGACAGACAGACAGACATATGGTCTTCTCACCCCTCACCGTGGATAATATTACAGTGGATACCTTTGGGTCACTGGTATATTGGAGAGGAGATTATATTGTCCCAATTTTGAGTGGTTGTGATAGGTGCTATGTAATGGAAACCAAAATAATAATAAATAATAACACAGCTCAGTATCATCTGTGTGGTAAAGCACAAGTATTCTGTCCCCATGCCTTCTTACAGATAAGATGGAAGTGTTTACATGTAATTAGCGCATTTACCTTATGTCCGTGCTTCTGGCACAGCTGCCACCCAGTGCTCGCATACACCTTCCGCCACAAACAAAATGGCTGCTGCCTCGTGCAGCTTTCAAATAGTAACTGCCGCCACTCGCAGGAGGCAAAATGCGGTAACAGAGACCGCTTTTGCTGCCTTGTGTGGCTTTGGCCGGTCCATGCTCAGATATGATCGGGCGCAGAGAGGGAGGGGGTGTCTCTCAGCTCAGTACATGTCGCTGCTGTATGTGATGCAGTGGTGCTTAAGCGTCACTACTACGGGGGGCGTTGTGTGCATTAGCGTCATTACTACTAGGGGGCATTGTGTCTTTAAGCATCACTACTACAGGGGGCGTTTTGTGCGTAAGCGTCACTACTACAGGGGGCATTGTGTGTAAGCGTCATTACTACAGGGAGCACTGTCCCTTTGTAAAGTATGGGCGCAAACTTATAGTGTGCAGGGGGACGCCAAACACCCTAGCACCGGCCCTGAGTATGTGTTTAGTATAGTGGGTTTTTTGCCATTTTTTTCTGATATACTGTATGTTTAATGTTCCTATGGAGGAGGAAATGTGTCACGCTCGGCGTAAGTGGGGGTTCCGACAACCAAGTTTTGGTGGCTGAAGGGACAGCTACCTGTGAGGAGAGTAAATGAGGTGGCTGAATGTAATTCCTCCTCATGTGGTGGAAGCCAAACTAAGTGTTAACGAAGGCCGGAGGGCGTAAAGAAAAGGAGGACTTCGTAGGAAGATAACTGTA
Organism: Pseudophryne corroboree; assembly: GCF_028390025.1. Taxonomy (NCBI): domain Eukaryota; kingdom Metazoa; phylum Chordata; class Amphibia; order Anura; family Myobatrachidae; genus Pseudophryne; species Pseudophryne corroboree. Next base: position 528,698,080 of record NC_086447.1, on the reverse strand, counting down.
GTTTTAATGAATAGTCAGGCTGCACACGAATAATGGAGAAATAGACGAAGCTGGGAGAATTAGAGTCTATGGTTAAATGACTTGAAGAGTGAAGCTGAAGAACTCCGGTAAAGAGGAACTGAAGACTGTGTTTTATGATTAAAGACAAGGCTGAAGAACTTGGACTTTGAATAAATGAAGACTGTGGTTTGTGATTGAAAGACAAGGCTGAAGAACTTGGACTTTGAATAAATGAAGACTGTGGTTTGTGATTGAAAGACAAGGCTGAAGAACTTGGACTTTGAATAAATGAAGACTGTGGTTTGTGATTGAAAGACGAGGCTGAAGAACTTGGACTTTGAATAAATGAAGACTGCTGCCGGAACTGCAGTTAGCACCTGGAGATCCTCTACGACCTGGAACCCCGTGAGCACTTCCACGAGTGGCAACGGACTTAGACAGAAGGACTGCAGCAGCGTTTAGGTAACCGATGGATGAGAGCAACCAGGACCAGGGAACCAGAAGTAACCTGGGAACACAGAGCTGGAGAACCTTTCACAAGGACGTAACTTGAAGCACTGGTACTCTCCCTCTGAGCCAGCCCCCTTTTGTAAGGGGAGAACACGCAGGATTGGCTGAACACAGATTGGGAACTTCATTGGTAATACTCTGGTCTCCAACATGGCTTCTGACGCACAGCCAAGGCCTGGTAAGTGTTGCTAATTTTTCTATGCTGGCTTTACGAAGTTACTTGTTTTGCATACAAGTGTAAGATATTATACGTGTATAACAATCATCATTAGTCAAAAGGTGCGTTGATGTTTAATTCCAATAGTCCGTAATGGTCTCTAACTTTTACATAATGCTGTGATTTAAAAAAATATATATATAATATATAAATGTATACAGGAAAATTTCTAGACAATATAAATGTCTTACACAAGGTCCATGGGATTGTTAGTCTTTTACAGATATGTTCCCCATTCCACATACCTCCCAACATGTGTACACTGACTGGACAGTGGGACTCTTTCTTTTGGCGGAGCTGTGCCCGTTCAAAAGGGGCGTGGCTTCATGGGAATGTCGCGATCTAGACCCTGTTTTCCATCAGTGTGGGGGCATGGCCAGCGCTTTGTCACCTCTGTCACCCATGAATAGATGCTGTGTGCATGTGCTCAGTGGCATTTTACTGGTGCTGCAGCGAGTGACAGGATGCCTCCCAACTGTCCCCCACCACGGCCCACGGGTGAGGCAGTGGGACAGTCCCCAAAAACCGGGACTGCCCACAAAAAACGGGACTATCCCGCAAAAATCGGGACAGTTGAGAGGTATGCTTCCACAGTGACTCACTCCAGATTACAATATCTTCAGAGTCAGCAGAAGATGAATGTATCTGTTAGTTACCAACATAAACGGATTAACTGTTTTTAAATATCAGCTACGTCTTGGCCAGAGTTTGATTTTCTTTTTTGTTCAGTTGTATACTCAGTAGACAAGGGAATATGAAAAAGGAAAAACTGGAATGATTGCTAAGGATAAATCAATTTAGAAGAGTAGAACAACATGCACATGTCTGTATAGTATTTACTGCATAGTTGTGGCATTCTGTGTATTTAACAGAGACAGACAAGGCCAGATACCTCATCGTACCAATACTTCTTTGCCACAAATATTCTTACAGAACAAAGAACATAATCACAGAGGCATCAAAACCGCCATTTGACAGTGAGACTTTTCTGTTAACTGCTGTATTAGACTGATTTTCATATAGAATTGCAAACATTTTTTCATATATATCTTTAACTACATCCATACTGAAGCACAAGGCGACAGCACAAGGCATAGAAACACATTGTGGTCAGTCTGTCAGCGGCACACAATCCTGTTAGAATAACGCTGTTTACTCAGGTGCATCAAGTGAAACAATATCATGCAGTACAGTGTTTAAGTTGAAAGCATGGCTGATGCGTGAGTTTGTAATTGCTTGTTCAGAAATCTTATGCATCTAAGTCATTACAAAGCCTTCCAATGCTCTTCCAGTACTCTACAGCGAGGCCTTGAACACACAAATGTTAATAGTAGGCATTTAAGACATGCTCTTAAACCTTGGAAAATTACCTTTAATGATGATAAGCCAAAAAATTCTAAATAATAATGTAAGAGACTCAAGCTTTTTGTGTGCTTTTCACAGGTAATCTTTTTCAATACCTGTGTGTACAGGCCTTCAGATTAAAATAAAGCTCCACAGCTACTGCTAGAATATATTATTTATTTATTTATTTATTTATTTATTTGCTAGTTACCAGCCCATCGAAATGACAGAACAACATAACAGTAATGTCACCGCTGGTGGCTGTGCGCGCCTGAACACAGCAACACTTGAATTACTCTGTCGGGCACCATCTAGTGGCCGCTGGCGGGCAAAACACTTGAATCCCCCCCATAGAGATGAGGAGCAGCATTAGCCTTTTATTATTTAGGATAAGATTCCATTTATATATACTGTATATAACATAGACATGGCTTCTTTGTGGATTGGTAAGCGAAAACTAGCTTCCCTTAGCATACAACTTCTGGCCCCACTTGTGATAAAGAAGCTGTGTAGTGGATGCACACACTGACTCTGGACTTCTTCACCACGGTTTTATTACATCAGGATGACCGCAGACCACTAACCATTACAGAGTAAATGTTCACAGCCCAGCCCAGAACCTGTGACTATCCTATGTTCTGGTGAGTATATTTCCTCCAATCCCTATCCTCCCTCCTGGTGCCTAACTCTCCCCCTTCCACGCAGCCTAAACATAAGCTCCACCCGCACCTTAACTCTAACCTTTTCTGGTATCACCTGACCCTAACCATCTGCATCCTCAGAATGGTGACAATTCAGATATCAACATTGTGAACCTGTCGACAGTTTAAGGATGTAGACATGGTGTATGTCGACACTTTGAACCATATTGACACTGTGACTGTTAACAGGGTTACTGTTGACTGTGTGTCTGGATACCCATGTAATCTGTATATCAATTACATGTATATACACAAAGTATTTTGTACGTGTTATCACACAGCTATCACTGCTGCATACATAGAAGCAGCCACAATAGCACTAATATGGTAATGCAGCAGGAGGCGTCACACCTCCTGCATGCATTACTGATCGGAGCTGCGTCCAAGAAGGTGTGTCACCACCATTGCCGGGGAGGGACAAGACAAAGATTTCCTCTCCTCTTGGCAGCTCCTGCGGGGACCTGCTAAGTCAGCCAAGTACCCAGTGGCGCCGAAAGAGGATGGGAGAGCGTACAAATTACCTGGGCCCGGGTCTGTTGAAGGGGCCCAGTGGGGGCTCAGGTCCATGCCTCCTGTGATTAGGCCATGCCCCCTGAAAAATACCTGGCCCATACCTGGGCCCAACCTGGCTCTCTACTGCTCTGGCTGGGAGGCATGCCATGCTCCTGTGAGTGGGTGCTTCTCATATGCTAGACACTCCCCAAAAGCTGTGGTCACATCCCCTCCAGGGGGGCACGGGGTCCCAGGAAGTTGTTGTACCGGGGCCCAGGATTTCTCTTGGCAGCCCTGATTGAAGTACCAGCCAGTGATAAAGTACCAGCCAATCAGCTCCTAACTGCTATGTTACAGGCTGTGTTTGAAAAATGTCAGGAGCTGGTTGGATGGTAGTTTATCACGCTCCACTTTATCACTCTCCAAGGCTTAGTACATCTTGCCTAAACAAATTTAATGATGTAAGCCTTATAGTACACTGATGAAAATGGGAAAAAAGGAGGGTTTGCGGGACGGGCTTAGAAATGTTCATTTGTATGGGTTTGGGAAAAATCTTGTACAGAGAGCAAACAGGCGGCACCAATCTCAGCCACAATAAATAAACAATAGATAACAGTTATCTAACATAATAAAAGACATGATAGAGAAACATGTATCTAATTAATTATTAAACTATTGCACAACTTTTACAAAATAAAAATGAAAAGGTATAAATTCAAGGAATAAACAAGTATACTGACTGTATAACATTTATTGAAATAATACAATATAATATTAAAATGTTACATCAAATGGAAAAATAATCTAAACACAAAGTACTAATACAGGTTGAGTATCCCATATCCAAATATTCCGAAATACGGAATATTCCGAAATACGGACTGTTTTGAGTGAGACTGAGATAGTGAAACCTTTGTTTTCTGATGGCTCAATGTACACAAACTTTGTTTAATACACAAAGTTATTAAAAATATTGTATTAAATGACCTTCAGGCTGTGTGTATAAGGTGTATATGAAACATAAATGAATTGTGTGAATGTAGACACACTTTGTTAATGCAGAAAGTTATAAAAAAATATTGGCTAAAATTACCTTCAGGCTGTGTGTATAAGGTGTATATGTAACATAAATGCATTCTGTGCTTAGATTTAGGTCCCATTGCCATGATATCTCATTATGGTATGCAGTTATTCCAAAATACGGAAAAATCCCATATCCAAAATACCTCTGGTCCCAAGCGTTTTGGATAAGGGATACTCAACCTGTATTTTATTTTAGAGAACTGTCAGGTAACAACGCCCTCTTGTGACACAAGAACAAATTACAACTTGACTTTGAATAAAAGCAACTATTTGTATGTCTCAAGATGAAATAAGTAAATGGTTATGTATCAGGAAATATGAGAACATGCATCTCAGCTCCCATTTTGTGTAGTTATACATATATTAATTTACCTATTTAGATGAGAAATTATGAGAATTACTTTTACACGAACAATGCAGGAATTTCACCATACATACAACATAACTTGGCTTGTACAAAACATGGATGATATACATTCTGCTTTTCAACATCCTATCTCAAAAACTGAGGCTCAGTCCATTAAATATAGGTATCTTTCTCCATAATCCGTGATGTCCAGCTTGAGGTTTACGGCAGGATAGATCAAAATGTAAAATATGTTAAAATCTCAGAAAACTGCCATTTTCAGAGGTCTGCCATAATAAATATGGATCCCCATATACTCTATGGATTCTATGTTGCTGCAATGTTCCCATATGCAGCAAGCTACGGAAAGCACTAACTTCCGGAGCTCCTGCCCGCTAGGCAACATCATTTATAGAGAACTATGGGCTTTTTCATATAAAAACACTGCAGATATGGATCTAAAAGATACCTCTCCGGTCCTCATGGCTTGCGCATGCACATTAGGACTCCCGGGTCATGAACCCAGAAGCCACTTCTTTGCCACGACAGTTCAAAATCCGAAAAGCTGTCCTGGCAGGTAAGTATTCATGCACAACGGTGTTAAAAAATGCCGGTATGTATGCAAATAAGGGTGGAATGTATCGCAATAGCCCTTACCGGCGTAGATGAACAAAATCAAGTTTACGGTTTGACAACACCTCTAGTTAAGAAGACCTGGTCCTGTAGAGCTCTAAAAATGTTATTCCACATCAATATGCTTGGGCTTTTGATTGACTCTGTGCCAATGCAAGGCTTCCTTTTTTATCTTCAAAGATTTCTCTTGGATCTGCTTGTGTTTCCCCAGGTCAGCTAACAGCTTTCTTAAACATAACACCTCTTAACTTGGGTGCACTGCTGCAACATGTGCCTCTGTAGAAGACAGTGTTAAAGATGACTGTTGTCTGCTAGTCTAACTAACAGGTCCAGACTAAACTAGAAACTAGCATCACATATTTTATTGATACGAAATTAGAATAATATCTGCACTGGAGAGCATGATTAGTGGGTACTAATTATCCAGGACTGGGCTTGTCAGAAGAGCCCGGGTTCACTGGCCCTCCCTCGCCTGTCTGTCAGCAGCAGCTTCTCTCCCCAGCCCACGCTGCTGTGTGCTGGTCTGGAGTGAAGGTGCTAAAAAAGGGGAGGGGTGTCCTTACCCTGCCATGCTCTCTACAGCCCTGTGTACAGTGCACCGACCGAAAGGAACCACAGGAGGGGTAGTAATCTCTTCATCCACAGATCTAAGGTTTGATATTACACCAGAAAGGGGAGTCTATTTACTAAGCCTTGGATGGATATAAAGTCGCTGGAGATAAAGTACCTGTCATTTTTCAAACACAGCCTGTGATATGGCAGTTAGGAGCTGATTGGCTGGTACTTTATCTCCAGTGACTTTCTCTCCATCCGAGGCTTAGTAAATAGACCCCATAGTCCCCAAATAAACACTATGGGGTCTATTCATGAAGCAGTGAAAAGTGGGGAGAAGTGAGAATGTGGAGAAGTTGCCCATGGCAACCAATCAGCTGCTCCTTACAGTTGTACAGTATGCAAATTATAAATGTTACTTCAATGCTGATTGGCTGCCATGGGCAACTTCACCACTGGCTCACTTCTCCACACTTTTCACTGCATCATGAATAGACCCCAAGTGGGTAAATGTATGAAACAGTAATAAGAGTGTGCCAGAGGAGAAGTTGCCTATGGCAAACAATCAGAATTGAAGTAACATTTATCATTTGCATACTATAAAATTATACAGAGCAGCTGATTGGTTGCCATGGGCAACTTCTCCACTGGCTCACTTCTCCACTCTTATCACTGCTTCATACATTTACCCCTAGGTCTTCAGCAGCTATCTAAGAGGGAATACTCAACCCTCAACATAGAACAAGAAATATAGTAAGACTGCGCTGGTTAAATAGTGACATTTAATTATACAATAAAAATGTACTCCGGATGGAAGTCCATACTTTCCTTTGTTAATAGGCATGCAGGCAGTCAGTGTTAGTTTATTAATCCCAAAGGTCTATGTAGTTACAGTATATCCACAGCAGTCAGTCTTAGTGTCAAATATACTGTATATTTAGGCATCCTGCTTAGAAGGATAGACTGTAAAAATGCTGTTCAGTAATTCATAAGTGCTCTTCCATGTTGCCATTATAACACAAATTGTCTTTCTCATACGTCCTAGAGGATGCTGGGGTCACTTCAAGAACCATGGGGTATAGACGGGATCCGCAGGAGACATGGGCACTTTAAGACTTTCAAAGAGTGTGACCTGGCTCCTCGCTCTATGCCCCTCCTCCAGACTCCAGTTTACAATATGTGCCCAAGCAGACTGGATGCACTCTGAGGAGCTCTACTGAGTTTCTCGGATAACACATGTTAGGTTTTTTATTTTCAGGGAGAACTGCTGGCAACAGTCCCCCTGCTTCGTGGGACTTAGGGGAGAGAAGTCAGACCTACTTCTGTGAGTTTAAAGGCTCTGCTTCTTTGGCTACAGGACACCATTAGCTCCTGATGGTTTGGAACACTAGGTACGCCTAGGGGTTCATTCCCAGAGCCCGCCGTCACCCCCCTTGCAGAGCCAGAAGTCAGAAGACAGGTGAGTAGAAGAAGATCAGAAGACTTCAGTGACAGCTTTGAGGTACCGCACAGCGATCGCAAGCTGCGCGCCATGCTCCCACACACAGCGGCACTACAGGGTGCAGGGCGCCGGGGGGGGGGGGCGCCCTGGGCAGCATATAGACCTCATATCAGACTGGCAGAGAGTGATTTAAGTGCCAAGGCACTAATTCCGGACCCCACCAGTATAAATATTTTAAGAAAATGGCGGGGCTGAAGTGTGCCATTAAGGGGGCGGGGCTTAGCCCTCACAGCTCACATCAGCGCCATTTTCTCTCCAAGAGCTGTAGAGACGCTGGTCCTTCCTCACACTACTGTACATATAACAGGTTGAAAAACGGGGGGGGGGGCACAGTTGATTTGGTGCAATATAAGTTAATAATAAAAGCGCTACAGGTCTGAGGCATTATATAAGGGTTTCAGAACCGGGATTGAGCGCTGGGTTGTGAGCTGGAAAACTCCCTCTGTGTCTACCTGACAGACTTACTGTGCGTATGTCCCCTATAGCCCAGTGTAATGTTGTGGGTGTTTGGTACACGTATGTCGGCATGTCTGAGGCTGAGTGCTCTTCCCACAAAGTCGGCACCGCCGACTCCTGATGGTACTTGGTACATGTGTGTCAACATGTCGGTAGATGAATGCTTTTCCCAAGAGAAAACTATATGGGGGACACAGACGTGTGTGGGTGGCCCTGTCGGCACCACCAATATCTGACTGGGAAAGAATTTGCATGATAATGTGATGCATAAGGGCTATACATGCATGTATATGTATGTATGTATGTATATATATATATATACTTCCAGAATACGGGCGGCACTCAGAGACTTTAAAACTTCAGATGAACTTGGTGAACAAGCCCCTTAGGGCTGCTTTATTGTGACGTTTCGGGGCCAAAATCCCCTTCCTCAGACAACCTGATTAAACCACAAACAGTGCTATATATAAGAATTAATAAACAGTGTCTTACCCTCCTCCGGTGTGTCCCCAGGCCCACGTGGATGCCACACCGCAGTAGCGCTTCCGGCCGCGGGTCCCCCGGCGCGTCAGAGATGACGTCACCAGTCCGGCCCCAGTCGCCATGGCAACAAACCTCACCATGCCAATGCTTCTCCAGGCCGTCCTGCAGCGGCGCTTCCGGTCGCGGGTCCCCCGGAGCTAGGAATGACGCCACCCGTCCGGCTCCCGTCACCATAGACCACATAAACCACAACAGTGTAAACTCAATATCAATATCACATGCAAATATAAAGTGTAACAGTGCATTCTGCATCAGGTTAATTAACATAAGTGAAAAAACACATATGTATACATTGACAAACATCTTTAAAAAGTACATAAATTACAAAATCCATTTCATAAGTGCAAAAAATCTGTGCAAAAAAGATCAACCAACATATTACTTGATATTAAAAAACTGTGATATTAAAGTGCATATATGTAGATATTTTAAATAGCGCTAATTGTACCTTTCTACTCAAATACTGGGGAAATTTACAAGGATTTACTGCCCTCTAGTGCAAAATAAGCAAAAAATTTGTAAAAATTATTAAAAATTACCTATAAATACCTGTACAACATAATGACCTCATACACCTTGTGCTGGACTATAAAAAATGCGCTAGGCCAAGAGATTCGTTAAGACCCTTTGGGGACAAACAGTCAAGGCGGAAAATCCACCTGGACTCTAATTGTAATAATCTTTTGCCCCTATCACCCCACCTCCGTCGTTATGGGGGTATATGATCTATCGCCTTATACCTAAGGCTTGACAGATTGTGTTTATATTGCACAAAGTGTCGTGCCACCAGTTGTTCACTTGTTCCTGCCGCTATTGCGTTCCTGATGGCCGATCTGTGTTGGGTAAGCCTCACCTTCAACTGACACTCGGTCTTTCCGACATAATAAAGGCCACAAGGGCAAACTATCACATAGATCACGAATCTGCTCGTACATGTGAGAGGCCACATAATTTTAAATCTTTTCCCGGTATGTGGATGGGGTATCGTATCTCCTGTTAATAAAAATGAACAGGTCGTACACCCCAGGCATTTGTAACAACCGTTCTTACGGCTGAGAAAATTTTGGGTAGTTGCAGGAGTCAAAAAACCGGTAACATCAGTCCTGACTAAAAGATTCTTTAAATTTCTTCCGCGTGAAAAACTTGGTCTTAATCTAGTCTTATTAAAACACTTCAACTCTGGATCCGTGCTGACCATCTGCCATAATTTTTTTGCCTGTTGCGAGTTACGTGGGCTTTGTGTATTATACTCATTCACCCAAGTAACTACCTCCGTCTCTGTTGTTTTTTGTTATTACGCCTGGGATCTGCTGGTTGTCGTTGAGCCACCCAAACCGCCCTCTCTCTGGCTTTTCTCAAATCCTTAGCCGCATAACCCCGTTCTCTGAATTTTTGTACCATGGCATCCAACTGGACCGATGCCATCACCTGGTCACTATTGGCTCTACATACCCGCATGAATTGCGAGTACGGGAGCCCCCGAGTAGTGGATTTGGGATGAAAACTGTGAGCATGTAAAATAGTGTTCCGGACAGTAGGTTTTGTGTATAGGGATGTCACAATCTGATTATTCTTGATTTGAATATAAATATCTAAAAAACAAATGGCCTGAACACTACTGGTCATGGTGAACTTAATTGGAGTAGTTGAAGTGTTTTGTTTTTCTACAATTGATGTTAGAATGGAAATGTCATCCTGCCAAAAAATCAAAAGGTCATCTATATATCGATAATAGATGAACAAGGCATCAGCCGTCTTCTGCTCCTCAAAGAAAATACTTTTCTCTGTCTCCCACATATAACAATTTGCGAAAGACGGGGCCACCGAGGACCCCATTGCACAACCATTGACCTGTATATAAAACACCCCATTAAACATAAAGTAATTGTGTTCTAAGGTAAACTGAAGAAGTGTTAAAAACAAATCTATGTCGGGTCCTTTATAAAGTGCATTTCCAAAAATCAATTTACGTACCGCCTCAACTCCAGCCTTGTGCGGAATACACGTGTATAGGCTGGTGACATCAAGGGTCACCAGCGTCACACCTTCCGGTACCTCCTGTATTTGTGCAAATTTTTTCAATAAAGTGCTAAAAATCCTTAAGGTGCGTAAAGGTATTTTGAACACATGGTTGTAGAAAAGTGTCTAAGAAGATTAACACTGGTTCGCAAAGAGACCCACGGGCAGAAATGATAGGTCTACCCGGGGGCCTATGTGTGTCCTTGTGTACCTTGGGAAGTGTGTAAAATATCGGCGTGACTGGAAAGGCAGTAGACAACTTATCAGACAATGCCTGCTCAACTGCTTGTGACAGGATAAGGTCCAACTCCTGTTTAAACCTCAAAGTCGGATCCCCGTCCAATTTTAAATATGTGGTAGTATCACTCAGCAGGCGTTCACATTCCTGCACATAAGTGGTTGTATCCTGGATAACGATGGAACCCCCCTTGTCAGCTGCGCGAATAATGATGTCAGTCCGCTTTTGTAAGTTCTTCAAAGCATCCCTCTCCTCACGGGGTAAATTATAATTAATCAGCTGTTCCGGGGGCCCAAACTGTCCTCCAGAAGACGATGGAATGTCTTCAATGTGGGATTGAAAGATTGAGGTTCAAAGCTTGACCGAGGGCCCAGGCGCTGGATTCTCTCAGGTAGTGGAGTGGAAGTATTCCTCATAGCCTGTTTGGAAAAGTGCTCTCGTAGTTTTAATGTTCTGTTAAACTTAAATGTTTCCACTTTCCATTTACATTTATCCGCTTTGTTCGTTGGAATAAAAGACAAGCCTTTGTTTAGAAGACTTTTCTCTGAAGAGGTAAGCACATGTTTGGATAAATTAAAGATGGACTTTACTTGTGCTTGCGCTGTCTTCCCTTTTGCTTGTCTTTGCGACTGTCCCCCCCGCCGCGTTGGCCTCTTCCCCGAGTGACCGCGTCCGCCCGGGTGCGAACCCCTAAAGGGGTCATTTCTACCGTGCTATGAGATGAAACTCGGGGGGTATCCTCAGATTCACTAGCCGATGTGCTAGAGAATCTCACTCTCTGGGGTTTCTTATAGGCCTGCATGTTTTGTCTTCCCCTGAAGGTGTTAGGAGTCTGGTGTAACCAATTATACACACAATGTTGTGCATAATCTACCTGCACCTTCCGGTATTTTTCTTTTTTATACCTTAACAAGTCGTTTTTATAGGTCTCCAACTGTTCCTTAAGTTTACTCATCCATTTTCCCACTTGATCCAGCGTAAGAGTCTCCAAGTGCTCACGTTCATAGACATCAATTTTTTCTTTGGTGACATTCCACTCCTTCGTTGACTCCTCGATCACTAGCAGCATTAAGTCCATGGAACACTTGTTAAGAATGGAGACCCAGCGTTTTCAAAAATTTGTATTGTATCGACCTATTGTGGGAATGTTATGAACCCTGAAACCCCGAGGTATCTGCTTCGCTCTAAAATAATCGGATAAAGTGCGGCTATGGTATAAAAAGTCAATTTCACGTTTCTTTCACTTAAATAATTCTTTGTAGATCTCTGCATTAGACTCAATAAATTCTTCCGTCAGAGCCGTGTCCTTGTGCAAAATGTTAGCAGCATCCACATCAGAAAAACTCAAAGTCTCATAATTGTCACACTATTAAAAATGCAGTAAAATCTTCCTCACAGGCAGAAGTGGCCATATTCAGTCCAGTGTCCTTTACTTTTCCTCAGTAATTAGAAAGTGCTGTTAGTGCTTACAGTGCCCAATTCATAAAGTGCTTATGTGCTGTTCCACTGCGGGAATCAAAGTGATAATGGAGCCAAAGTGCAAGTGCAAAACTCCATATAAAATCAATATACTGTGGAGGGAGAATTAAACAGCCAGGTGCCTCTGGTCAGAACCAGCAAACTTATCTACCTCGGCAGTGCGCTGGGTTCAAATACACCATCCAAGGTCAGACCCTGGCACTCTGGTCTTATGTTTCACCTGCTCAGGTGCCTTCCCCTCAGACCAGAGTGTGCTGCATACACTTCCAGAATACGGGCGGCACTCAGAGACTTTAAAACTTCAGATGAACTTGGTGAACAAGCCCCTTAGGGCTGCTTTATTGTGACGTTTCGGGGCCAAAATCCCCTTCCTCAGACAACCTGATTAAACCACAAACAGTGCTTACCCTCCTCCGGTGTGTCCCCAGGCCCACGTGGACGCCACACCGCAGTAGCGCTTCCGGCCGCGGGTCCCCCGGCGCGTCGGAGATGACGTCACCAGTCCGGCCCCAGTCGCCATGGCAACAAACCTCACCATACCAACGCGTCTCCAGGCCGTCCTGCAGTGGCCCTTCCGGTCGCGGGTCCCCTGGCGCTAGGAATGACGCCACCCGTCCGGCTCCTGTCACCATAGAGACACACTGTAAACCACAACAGTGTAAACTCAATATCAATATCACATGCAAATATAAAGTGTAACAGTGCATTCTGCATCAGGTTAATCAACATAAGTTCTTCAGTTTACCCTAGAACACAATTACTTTATGTTTAATGGGGTGTTTTATATACAGGTCACGGGTTGTGCAATGGGGTCCTCGGTGGCCCCGTCTTTCGCAAATTGTTATATGTGGGAGACAGAGAAAAGTATTTTCTTTGAAGAGCAAAAGAAGGCTGATGCTTTGTTCATCTATTATCGATATATAGATGACCTTTTGATTTTTTGGCAGGATGACATTTCCATTCTAACATCAATTGTAGAAAAACAAAACACTTCAACTACTCCAATTAAGTTCACCATGACCAGTAGTGTTCAGGCCATTTGTTTTTTAGATATTTATATTCAAATCAAGAATAATCAGATTGTGACATCCCTATACACAAAACCTACTGACCGGAACACTATTTTACATGCTCACAGTTTTCACCCTAAATCCACTACTCGGGGGCTCCCGTACTCGCAATTCATGCGGGTATGTAGAGCCAATAGTGACCAGGTGATGGCATCGGTCCAGTTGGATGCCATGGTACAAAAATTCAGAGAACGGGGTTATGCGGCTAAGGATTTGAGAAAAGCCAGAGAGAGGGCGGTTTGGGTGGCTCAACGACAACCAGCAGATCCCAGGCATAATAACAAAAAAACAACAGAGACGGAGGTAGTTACTTGGGTGAATGAGTATAATACACAAAGCCCACGTACCTCGCAACAGGCAAAAAAATTATGGCAGATGGTCAGCACGGATCCAGAGTTGAAGTGTTTTAATAAGACTAGATTAAGACCAAGTTTTTCACGCGGAAGAAATTTAAAGGATCTTTTAGTCAGGACTGATGTTACCGTTTTTTTGACTCCTGCAACTACCCAAAATTTACTCAGCCGTAAGAACGGTTGTTACAAATGACTGGGGTGTACGACCTGTTCATTTTTATTGAACACAAGAAAGAAGGAACCCCTGGTGCGCTACAATACTGATAGCAGCCTTGGAGACCCAAAAAGAACCTTTCACCGTGATTCTAAAAATGGTACAATAGAAATAGAAAGCTTGGAACTCCACGTGGCGCTATTTAAATACCATCAGGAAAAAACTTACACGGTATAATCACATGCAATTTCAGATTCTCACAACTGTATCAATTTGGTCACATGGAGATTGCAGATCTAGCAGCTGGCTTGATTTAAGAACAGAACTAAAAAATATAAAATGTACAATACATAGTGCAAAACTGTTTAAAATCTGTATGGGTTTATTAGGTTGTATCGGTCCCACTCACATAAGGATGTAATTTTATCGCATGTAGACCATCACAGAGTATGAAGGATGGTATTCACTTTATAGCAGAATCTTCCTCCTCAATACACTTTGAATAAAAATTAATAATAGTGCAACACTGTCTTTATGATAAAGACAAATAATTTAATATAGAATGCACTCACAAAACATCTAATTTAAAAACAGCAAAAAGTATTGAAGACATCCACATGGTTTGGACTGCTAGCCCCGGGTATAGTCACCACAAAGTCCCAGTGTTCCAAGGTCTTTCACCGGCTCAGGGCAGCAGCTCCTCCACAGATACACGTCCGGCACGTCTCCCTGCTCCCTGCTGAGCAGGGAGACGTGCCGGCAGGGCCGGCGCTACCACTAGGCAGCTTTAGGCAGCTGCCTATGGGCGGCGACCACTGGAGGGCGGCACTGCTTAGTGAACGAAAGTGAAAGAGAACACTTTTTTATCATGTGCCTCAGCAGAAACAGAGGAGCTGCTCGTGTGCGCCCACCACGTCTGTCTGACTCTGCCTTCAAAAGTGAGTTGACTGACTGTGTGCCTACTTCTGCAACCCTGCCGTGCCGCCGCCCCCCCACCTCTGCGATCATAACACATTCCACTATGTTATGTGGGCTATGTGCAGCCTGCTGCCGCCTGTGCTCCTGAGTCCGGGGTCCCGGGTCCCACAGTATCAGCCTATCACTGACTACCCGACGCTCCCCCACGCGATGGTCTCCCGCGTCCCCCCCCATCACCCCTGCATTTGGGCACAGGGCACATGAAGGAGAGTCACCTGCTGGCCTGGTCCGCTCCGCATCACTGACTACCCGCCGCTCCCCCACGCGATGGTCTCCCGCGCCGCGTCCCCCCCCCATCACCCCTGCATTTGGGCACAGGGCACATGAAGGAGAGTCACCCGCTGGCCTGGTCCGCACTGCTGCCGCATCGGGCGCCGCCTCTCCCTACAATCCAGTGCAAATTGTTATCCGCGCTACCCCCCCAATCCCGCGACCGGCTCCCGCATCAGTACCTGCTGCTGCCTCTTTTTGTGACAAGCGCCCCCACAGCTATTAGGCTCCCGCTGCACCCCCCCCCCCCCCTCCTGCATCTTGTAGCTTTGTTCACTTCTCCCCCCCCTTCTGCATCTTGTAGCTATGTTCACTTCTCCCCCCCCCCCCCTTCTGCATCTTGTAGCTATGTTCACTTCTCCCCCCCCCCCCTCTGCCTCTTCTAATTACCAGCTCCCCCACAGCTATTAGGCTCCCGTTGCTCCCCCCCCCCCCTCCTGCATCTTGTAGCTAGGTTCACTTCTTCCCCCCCCCCCCTCTGCCTCTTCTTATTACCAGCTCCCCCACAGCTATTAGGCTCCCGCTGCTCCCCCCCCCCCCCCCCTCCTGCATCTTGTAGCTAGGTTCACTTCTTCCCCCCCCCCCCCCCCCTCTGCCTCTTCTTATTTAATTTATGTGAAAGGCAATAGGTTCTGCAGCAGCTGCGCCTCTCTAGTGCCTGAGAGGTGGCAGCTGTCTGTAGGTGGCCACAATAAACGGCCACAGTAATATACACGTGTGTGTGTATATATATATATATATATATATATACACATATATACACACATATACACACAACACAGTATATCCATCTATGTATAAACACAGTACATCTATCTTGATAGATCTTTTTAGATATATATATATATATGGACCGGATTAAAGACTTTTTTACTTTACAACAGTCTGCTGAGTGCCGCTGATTTCCTTTCCACTATATATATATATATATATATATATATATATATATATATATAGTAACCTGTTTCCTCTGTCACTCCATAAGGGTACATGCTCACATGTATATGGTATCCAAATAGCTGGCGGCACTCAGAGGCTTGTACAAAGTGGAAAAAAAACCTGTGCAGGGTGTGTTGTTTATTAAATGTGACATTTGGGGACCGTTCCCCTTCTTCAAGATAGGGGATACGGTCCCTGAAACGTCACATTTAATAAACACACCACCCTGCAGAGGTTGTTTTTTTTTTTTTTACTTTGTACAAGCATCTAGGGCTTGGGGGGGACTGGGGAACTGGTGTAGCGGTGTTGGAGGATGTGTCAAAATTATTATGTATGTATATACTATATATATATATGTATTTATGGGTGGCACTCCTGTATTTATGGGTGGCACTCCACATGTTTCAAAGAAGTACAGTATGCACATATGCGGAAATACAACTGTAGCTTATCAACTTTTCAGATGCTTTAATGTTGCATCTTTTGACAAAACATCCAATATTAAAGATTCAATATCAAAGCATCTGAAACGTTGTTAAGCTATTTCTGCGCAAGTGCTGCGCACAAGTACAGGAGTATATTGTATATATTTATAAAGCTTAAAAGGAGCTTAGAAGACGCTACCTACGCACTGTTTCACCTGAGAGGCCGGGCATTGGGGGGGGGGGGGGGGGGGGCGATGAAGATTTGCCTAGGGTGCCGAGGAACCTTGCACCGGCCCTGCGTGCCGGACGTGTATCTGTGGAGGAGCTGCTGCCCTGAGCCGGTGAAAGACCTTGGAACACTGGGACTTTGTGGTGACTATACCCGGGGCTAGCAGTCCAAACCATGTGGATGTCTTCAATACTTTTTGCTGTTTTTAAATTAGATGTTTTGTGAGTGCATTCTATATTAAATTATTTGTCTTTATCATAAAGACGGTGTTGCACTATTATTATTTTTTATTCAAAGTGTATTGAGGAGGAAGATTCTGCTATAAAGTGAATACCATCCTTCATACTCTGTGATGGTCTACATGCGATAAAATTACATCCTTATGTGAGTGGGACCGATACAACCTAATAAACCCATACAGATTTTAAACAGTTTTGCACTATGTATTGTACATTTTATATTTTTTAGTTCTGTTCTTAAATCAAGCCAGCTGCTAGATCTGCAATCTCCATGTGACCAAATTGATACAGTTGTGAGAATCTGAAATTGCATGTGATTATACCGTGTAAGTTTTTTCCTGATGGTATTTAAATAGCGCCACGTGGAGTTCCAAGCTTTCTATTTCTATTGTTCATTTTTATTAACAGGAGATACGATACCCCATCCACATACCAGGAAAAGATTTAAAATTATGTGGCCTCTCACATGTACGAGCAGATTCGTGATCTATGTGATAGTTTGCCCTTGTGGCCTTTATTATGTCGGAAAGACCGAGTGTCAGTTGAAGGTGAGGCTTACCCAACACAGATCGGCCATCAGGAACGCAATAGCGGCAGGAACAAGTGAACAACCGGTGGCACGACACTTTGTGCAATATAAACACAATCTGTCAAGCCTTAGGTATAAGGCGATAGATCATATACCCCCATCACGACGGGGGGGTGATAGGGGCAAATGATTATTACAATTAGAGTCCAGGTGGATTTTTTCGCCTTGACTGTTTGTCCCCAAAGGGTCTTAACGAATCTCTTGGCCTAGCGCATTTTTTTATAGTCCAGCACAAGGTGTATGAGGTCATTATGTTGTACAGGTATTTATAGGTAATTTTTAATAATTTTAAAAAATGTTTGCTTATTTTGCACTAGAGGGCAGTAAATCCTTGTAAATTTCCCCAGTATTTGAGTAGAATGGTACAATTAGTGCTATTTAAAATATTTACATATATGCACTTTAATACCACAGTTTTTTAATACCAAGTAATATGTTGGTTGATCTTTTTTGCACTTATGAAATGGATTTTGTAATTTATGTACTTTTTAAAGATGTTTGTCAATGTATACATATGTGTTTTTTTCACTTATGTTGATTAACCTGATGCAGAATGCACTGTTACACTTTATATTTGCATGTGATATTGATATTGAGTTTACACTGTTGTGGTTTACAGTGTGTCTCTATGGTGACGGGAGCCGGACGGGTGGCGTCATTCCTAGCGCCGGGGGACCCGCGACCGGAAGCGCCGCTGCAGGACGGCCTGGAGACGCGTTGGCATGGTGAGGTTTGTTGCCATGGCGACTGGGGCCGGACTGGTGACGTCATCTCCGACGCGCCGGGGGACCCGCGGACGGACGCGCTACTGCGGTGTGGCGTCCACGTGGGCCTGGGGACACACCGGAGGAGGGTAAGACACTGTTTATTATTTCTTATATATAGCACTGTTTGTGGTTTAATCAGGTTGTCTGAGGAAGGGGATTTTGGCCCCGAAACGTCACAATAAAGCAGCCCTAAGGGGCTTGTTCACCAAGTTCATCTGAAGTTTTAAAGTCTCTGAGTGCCGCCCGTATTCTGGAAGTGTATGCAGCAGACTCTGGTCTGAGGGGAAGGCATCTGAGCAGGTGAAACATAAGACCAGAGTGCCAGGGTCTGACGTTGGATGGTATATATATATATTACTCTGTGTGTATATATATATATATATATAGTAAGGTTGCTTAAATCTGTGTCCCGGACACAGATGTAAAAATATCTATGGATGTCATGTTCATCGCTATATTTCCCGCAGACCCCTCGGGGTTGGAAAATTTTTATTTTGCCCAGTTACTACTCCCTGATATCGACACGGATACTGTTTCCTGATTAGTTCCGCTGCTAAAAAAAAAAAAAAGATATCGTGCCTCCTTCTCATGTGCTGAGAGCTCTATGTGAGAAAGTCTGGGTCAGCCCTGACAAGATGGTTTTAAACCTGTTCTGCACAGGGCCCTGTCACAAATCCAGCGGATCGTATGGAGGAAGCTACGTTATATTCTAGTTATATGTCCACGACTACGTTAGTTAGTCCTGCCATTACATGCGCATGGGGGAGTAGTAGTATTCAAAAATGGTCGGTTGCCTGGTCATCCGTTATAGATACCCTGGGGAGAGATGGGATACTCCTTACGTTGGGTCATATCAAGGACGCTGCAGCATGCTTTCGTGTAACTGCAAGGGATAGAGGACTCTTGGGTTCTCGGGCCAATTCCATGGCGGTCTCGGCTAGGAGGGCGTTGTGGATTCACCAATGGAATGCTGAGGCTGACTCCGAGAAGATATGGAGTCTCTTCCCGATGAAGGTGAAGCCTGGTGACGGCCTAGTTAATTTGATCTCGGCAGATGCCGCTGGTAAGTCTACCCTCTGGGCCTATGTTCCCTCACAACGGATGATGACGCATAATTTTCGGATGCAGTCATGTTGGCCCAATAGATATGGCTTCCCCTTTTTTCTTTGCAGGTAGAGGAAGGAGAAAAGGGAGGAGGTCAGCAGCCTCTTCAAGGTCACAGGAGCAGAACTCATCCTCTGTTTCTGCCAGATCCACCGCATGATGCTGGGTCTCTCTTACGTGAGCCCACACCGGTGGAGCCACGTCTAAAACGTTTCAGTCGGTCCTGGAACGGACTTGGACCCGTGGGTTTTACGAATAGTGTCCCAAGGGTGCATACTGGAGTTTCTAGGCGTTTTCCCTCACCAATTCTTCATTATTACCGATTCTCCTCCGGACGGGGAGGTAGTATGCGACGCAACACAAGAGTTGTGTCAGGATCAGGTCATGGTCCTGGTGTACCCTGTCACAATAGGGAGTAGGCTGTTATTCAAGCCTCTTCGTACTCCCGAAGCCAGATGGCTAGGTCAGACCAATCCTAAAGCTGACATCCCTTAATTTCTATTTAAAGAAATTCAAATCCAAGATGGAATCTCTCAGTGAGATCCAATCTGAAAAAAGAATAAAGGAGGTCTAATTACATTTTCCTCCGCATTAGATTTACCTGAGGTTTGCTATTCAGGATGTTCATTACCAATTTCACCAGGGTGATGGCGGTAATGATGGTTCTCCTTCTCTAGTATGGAGTCACATTTATTCCATACTGGGACGGTCTCCTGATAACGGCGAGATCAAGAAACCAGTTGGTGCAAAACATTGCACTCTCCCTGACAGTTCTTCAACAACAGGGTTGGCTCCTGAACTTGCCAGAATCACTGATGGCCCATCGACGCTGTTGTCGGTTTTGGGAATAATACTAGATACTACAGAAAGTTTTTTCTTTCAGTGGAAAAGGCTCTGGAGATCCAGAGTCTGGTCATACAAATTCCGACACCAGCTGGAGTGTCAATCCATCAATACATTAGAAAAGATGGTTGTGGCCTACAAGGCCATTCAGTTGGCAGGTTCCTAGCCAAGGTGTTCTAGTGGGTCCTGTTGGACGAGGGGTCTAGTTCCCACCTACACATGCACTGGAAGATAATCCTGTTGTCAAAAGCCAGGATTTCGCTCCTGTGGTGGCTCCACACCTCACACTTACTAGGTTCGGGATTCAGGACTGGGTCCTGGTAACCACAGATGCAAGTCTCCGAGGCTGGGGAGTTGTCACTCAAGAGAAAAGCTTCCAAGAAAGATGCTAAAGTCGGGAAGCCTGCCTTCACATGAATATGCTGGAATTGAGAACCAATTACAACGGCCTTCAACAGGCGGTACATCTTCTTCAAGATCACCCCGTGTAGATCCAGTTGGATAAGGTAACAGCAAAAAAGCAGAGCGGAAATGGCAGAGGTGACGAAGATCCTCCTCTGGGCAGAAAAATATGTAAGGGCTCTGTCGACAATTTTCATTCCGGTGGACAACTGGGAAGCATGCTTCCTCAGCAGACACGATCTACGTCCGGGGGAGTGGGACCTCCACCAACAAGTCTTCGCAGAGGTGACAAGTCTTTGGGGAGTTCCTCCAGTAGACAGGATGACTTCTCGTCTCAACGAGAAGCTTCAGAAAAATTGTTCCAGGTCAAGAGACCCTCAGCAATAGCAGTAGATGCTCTGGTGACCCAGTAGTTATTCCGGTCAGAGTATTCCTTCCACTTCCACTGATCCCAAAAGTTCTCGGGATAATAATAAGAACAACAGTTCGGGCAATTTTCACTGCCCCAGACTGGCCAAGGAGGGCTTGGTGCCCAGATCTTCAGGAGTTGATCATTAAAAGATCCTGGGCCTTTTCCTCTTCGCGAGGACCTACTACGCTAGGTACCGTGCGTGTACCTAGACTTGCTGCGGCTACATTTAATGCATTGACTGTTGAGCGCCGAATCCTACCCTGAAAGGGTATTCCCAAGGAAGTCATCCCCACTCTTATTCAGTCCAGGAAAGGAGTAACGTGTAAACATTACCACAGTTTTTGGAGAAAATATGTGTCTTGGTGTGAATCCAAGAACGTTTCAACGGAAGTGTTTCAGTTAGGGCGTTTTTCTCCGTTTCCTACAGGATGGGGGAAATGCGGACTGCAGTCGGACTCCATTATGGTCCAGTTTTCAGCATTGGGAATTTTCTTTCTGAAACATTATCTTCCCTTACGGCAGTTCAGTTTTGCGTGAAAGACGTGTTGCGCATTCATCCTTCATTTGTGCCTCCAGGGGCACCTTGGGATCGTAATGTGGTGTTGCAGTTCCTTCAATCACATTGGTTTGCACCTTTCCGGAAGGTGGAGTTGAAATTCCTCACTTGGAAAGTGGGCATCCTATTGGTCTTGGCATCTGCAAGGCGGGTGTCTAAGTTAGCGGCCTTGTCTCACAAGAGCCCTTATTTGATCTTCCAGGAAGATAGAGCTGAATTGAGGACACGTCAGCAATTTCTACCGAAGGTGGTTTCCTCTTTCCACTTCAACCAACCTATTGTGGTGCCTGAGGCTTCTGACGCCTTCGATCAGGCAAAATATCTGGATGTAGTCAGAGCTTTGAAGATTTATGTTGCCAGAACGGCTCAGATTAGGAAAGCAGCGGCTCTGTTTGTCCTGTATGCTCCCAACAAGGTTGGGTGTCCTGCTTCCAAGCAGATCATTGCATGCTGGATCTGGAACACCATTCAGCATGCTCATTCCAAGGCTGGATTACCGTTACCGGTATCGGTGAAAGCCCATTCTACTAGAGAGGTGGGCTCATCCTTGGCGGCTGTCTGGGAAGTCTCGACATTGCAACTTTGCTGAGCAGCTACTTGGTCGGGGTCAAACACATTTGCAAAGTTCTACAAGTTTGACACCTTGGCCGATGAAGACCTTAAGTTTGGTCAATCGGTGCTGCAGAGTCATCCGCACTCTCCCGCCCGTTCTAGAGCTTTGGTATAAACCCCATGGTTCTTGAAGTGACCCCAGCATCCTCTAGGATGTATGAGAAAATAGGATTTTAATACAAACCGGTAAATCCTTTTCTCTTAGTCCGTAGAGGATGCTGGGCACCTGTCCCAGTGAATACTGTATCTGCAGTTATTGGTTGTGGTTTCACACAGGTTGTGTTACGGTTTTTGTCAGCATAGTGCGGAAAATTCTTCATGCCGTTGGCTTGTGTTCTATTGAATGCCACGTTCTGCGGCATGCTTGAGGTGTGAGCTGGTAAGATGCTCACCGTGGTTAAACAATAAATCCTTTTCTTTGAAATGTCCGTCTCCTTGCGCACAGTATCCTTAAACTGGAGTCTGGAGAAGGGGCATAGAGGGAGGAGCCAGGTCACACCCTTTGAAAGTCTTAAAGTTCCCATGTCTCCTGCGGATCCCGTCTATACCCCATGGTTCTTGAAGTGACCCCAGCATCCTCTATGGACTAAGAGAAAAGGATTTACCGGTAGGTATTAAAATCCTATTTTGTTACTTGCTTTGTGTTCTATTCTGGCCAGCTCCAATGGTATAGGAGTGTCCAGTATATTCTTTAAACCACTCACAATGGGGAGCAGCAATGGTATCTCCCAGGTCCTGGTGCATTCCAATAATGGTAGCCTATCTGGAGTGTCTGTGCTGTAAAACTCTTTCCAAGCACGTAGTCACAAAATATCGGCTGGGGTGCGTCTTAACACGTTTCTCCGCCTCGATGATCAGCGGCCTCCTCAGACTATTAACTGTTATGCACACCAGTGCCTGCAGGAAAGTACTGGTGTCAGAACTGTTATGCACTCCAGTGTCTGCAGGAATGTACTGGTGTTTGAACTGTTATGCAAAACAGATGGACTCACAGACAAACTGGGGGATATGACATAATGTACACAGAAGGTGATAGGGTAACAAAATACACACAAAGTGAACAGAGAAGCCCAGAGGCTAAGGAACTGGGTATCTCCCTTGTATTAGAACTGCTCAGATGGAAAAGCAAGATGTTGTGTTTTAATACGTAGAGAACCCGAAATGCTGTTGCTAAGGGCAACAGCAAAACCCTAAAGGGTTACCAACGGGTGTGGCAGTAAACTCCTTGGTCAGAGATGGAATGATAGACACAAGGAGAATCTCCACAATCCTAATTCTCACTTGCAGTGCACAGGTTTTAGCTTACTGCCACTAAACTGACCCCTGACACCTAGCACAGTGAGACAGGATTAGACAGGCAAGTCTTAGAATACAGCCGCAAACTTGCTAAGTTCACAGAGTAGTAACAGAACCCCAGCAAGCTAAACGACTGACTCCAGTCTTACTGCTAGGTCTGGATTGGCAGAGTGTAATACCAAATCCCCAGGCCTATTTGCAGTAAGCAACAAACAAATACAAAGCTACACAGTACTGGCTAACTTTCATGAACTGACTAACCAACAAAGATTCAGCAGCATCTGCTTACCCTGAAAAGAGGCCTTATAAAGCAGGTGCTGTCCACGCCCCACTCAGACCTCACAGACTGTGAGCACAAAAACCAGCACCGGATCCCCTGCCGTGCACCGAGCCTATAACCACTGCACAGCAAAAGACCCGAACCGGAGTATCAGCTGCGCTCAGGTTACTCCACTAGCACTTGTCTCCCGGTTGCCATGATGACGTGGCAGCACAGGGCAGGAGACCCTAACAGTACCCCCCCTCTGACGAGGGGTCAAAGAACCCCTACCACCGGGTTTATCGGGGAACTGCGAGAAGAAAGAGCGTATCAGTCTGGGGGCATGAAGATCACAACTGCGCACCCACGACCGCTCCTCCGGGCCATACCCCTTCCAGTGCACCAAAAATGACAGCCGACCCCGAACCACCTTGGAGTCAAGAATCCTTTCAACAACAAACTCCCTCTGGCCACGTATCAGAAGAGGGGAAGGTCTTCCACTGGAAGAAGGATTACTAATCGCCCGTTTTAAAAGGGAACAATGAAATGTTTTATTGATACCCAAAGAACGGGGCAGATCTAACTGAAATGCCACCGGATTGATAACCCTGGTGATCTTATAAGGGCCGATGAACCGGGGCCCTAACTTATGAGATGGCTGTCTCAACTTCAAATTCTTGGTAGACAACCAGACGAAGTCTCCTAATTTGAAGCTGCAGGGTCTTTTCCGCTTATCAAAAACCCTTTTGGTCACTAATGACACAGACACAAGGGCTTTCTTCACTTTCCGCCAAATACCTCTAAGGACCGAAACCACAGAGGAACCACCAGGCGTGGAGTCCAGGGGGTCAAAAGAATTGGCCTTAGGATGATGCCCATACACACAAAGGAAGGGAGAGATCCCTGTAGCAGAGTGAGCCGCGTTGTTATAGGCAAACTCCGCCATGGACAGATGAGCAACCCAGTCAGTCTGACACTTGGAGACATAACACCTGAGGAACTGCTCCAAGGACTGGTTCACCCTTTCAGTCTGCCCATTAGACTGCGGATGGTAGCCTGACGACAAGCTGACAGAAATCTGGAGATCGGAACAAAATGCCCTCCAGAATTTGGCCACAAACTGGGATCCGCGGTCAGAGACCACATCAAGTGGCAACCCGTGGAGACGCACAACATGCAGCATAAATAATTCAGACAGGCGTCTGGCTGATGGCAGCCCAACCAGTGGAACGAAGTGCGCCATCTTCGAAAACCTGTCAACGACAACCCAGATGGCTGTCATCCCCGAGGATTTGGGCAAGTCCACCACAAAATCCATTGAAATGTGGGTCCATGGCTTAGATGGGATAGAGAGTGGATGTAATGGGCCAACAGGAACCCCTCTAGGAGTCTTATTTCGGGCACAGATGTCACATGCCCGAACCCACTGATCCACATCCTTAGCCACCGAGGGCCACCACACCGCCCTAGATAGCAACTCCCGAGTTCTGGCAATACCCGGGTGACCTGCCGACTTCTTGGCATGGAATTCCAGGAACACTCGCTGTCTTAACCTAGGAGGCACAAACAAAAGACCTACCGGAAGGTCTGGAGGAGCCTGCTCCTGTGCTCTAAGGACTAATGATAAGAGGTCCTGGGTAATGCCCACTTTAATACATGATGGGGAAACAATGGGCAACGGCTCCTCGGTGGTCTCCTGGATTGGAGCAAAACTCCGCGAGAGCGCATCAGCCTTGATGTTTTTTGACCCAGGGCGATATGTTATCAAAAAATTAAAGCGAGCAAAAAACAAAGCCCATCGTGCCTGCCTGGCATTGAGACGCTTCGCTGACTCTAAATATGCCAGATTCTTATGGTCAGTGAGAATTGAGACCACAAACTTAGCCCCCTCAAGCCAGTGTCTCCACTCCTCGAGTGCATCCTTAATAGCCAACAATTCCCGGTTACCCACGTCATAATTCATCTCGGCAGGCGAAAATTTACGGGAAAAGTAAGCACAGGGATGAAGGCGATTATCAGACACTCCCATCTGAGAAAGCACTGCCCCAATACCCATCTCAGAGGCATCCACCTCCACCACAAAAGGACGCTCTGGATCTGGGTGTCGCAGCACCTTGGCCGAAACAAATGCCCTTTTGAGACGGGCAAAAGCCGCTTTAGCCTCACAAGACCAGTGAGCAACATCCGCCCCTTTCTTAGTGAGGGCCACCAAGGGCGCCACTATAGACGAAAATCCAGCGATAAATCGTCTATAAAAATTCGCAAAGCCCAGGAAACGCTGAAGCGCCTTCAAACTAGTGGGCTGCACCCAATCCAGGACTGCCTGTACCTTGGAACCCTCCATTTGGAAACCTTCTGGGGAGATAATATATCCTAGAAATGCGATTTGCTGAACTTCAAATTCGCACTTCTCCAGCTTCGCCCCAAGCCGGTGGTCTCTGAGTTTCTGGAGGACTAAGCGTACATGCTTCCGATGTTCCTCCAGGGAATGGGAGAAGATTAGGATGTCATCTAAGTATACAACTAAGAATCTATCCAAATATTCCCTGAGCACATCATTCATGAAATCCTGGAAGACTGCCGGGGCATTACAGAGCCCAAAAGGCATCACCAAATATTCATAATGCCCTGAGTGGGTATTAAAGGCAGTCTTCCATTCATCCCCCTCTCTTATTCGGATTAGATTGTACGCACCGCGTAGGTCAATCTTAGAAAAAATGGTGGCAGTACGAAGCTGGTCAAACAAGACCGAAATGAGAGGCAGTGGGTATGAGTTTTTAATCGTGATACGGTTCAATTCCCTGAAGTCGATGCAGGGTCGCAACGAACCGTCCTTTTTACCCACGAAGAAGAACCCCGACCCAACTGGAGACTGTGAAGGTCTGATAAATCCCTTAGCCAAGTTCTCCTGAATGTACTCTGCCATAGCCTGAGTCTCAGGACGTGACAGGGAGTACAACCTGCTCTTGGGAAGCTTAGCATTTGGCAACAAATCAATGGCACAGTCATAGGGGCGATGGGGAGGTAGTACCTCTGCAACTTTTTTGGAGAACACGTCCGCAAAATCTGCATAACACCCTGGCAATCCTGGCAAACTTAGCTGCGAGAGCCTGACTGGAAGGCTCAAGCAACTCCTGAAACAATCAGTACCCCAACTAAGAATCTCCCCAGAGACCAAGTCAAATTGAGGATTGTGGGCCCTTAACCAGGGTAACCCCAACACCAATGGGGCAAAAGTACAGACAGTCACATAAAAGGACAATTTTTCAGAGTGTGTGGCTCCAATAAACAAAGAAATCTGGCTAGTGCAAGAGGTAATTTTACCTTGGGATAATGGTTCCCCGTTTAACCCACAAATCTCAATTTCCGATGCCAAGGGTACTAAGGGAACAGAGTGTTTCAGGGTGAATTGGCGGTCCATAAAAACCCCGTCGGCCCCACTGTCCACAAAGGCCTCAGTCTTGACAGTTTGACCGAGGATCTTCAAGGTCACCGGAATGATAAAAGTCTTCTTGGGAAATTCTGACTTCTGGCCTGACAGGATATTTCCCATCACCCTCAGGCCCTGAAGTTTTCCGGCTTTTCTGGGCATGATACTACCACATGACCTTTATTCCCACAGTACAAACACAACCCCTGCTGTCTCCTCCGCGTCTTCTCACGCGAGGAGAGGCGGGTAGCCCCAATCTGCATAGGCTCCTCAGAAAATTCCTCAGAGTCTGAGGTTCCCTTGGGAAGGAAGGAAATCTCAGTCTCCCTTTCAAGCCTACGCTCTCTCAGCCGTCTATCCACCCGGATGGATAACTGCATGAGCTGATCCAAGCTATCAGGCAAGGGATATTGTACCAGTTGGTCCTTTATCTGGTTAGAAAGACCTCTTCGGTACTGGTGTCTCAGGGCTGGGTCATTCCACTGGGTATCATGGGCCAACCTCCGAAACTCCGTACAGTAAACCTCAACTGGCCTTCGCCCTTGCTTAAGGATCGAAATCTGAGCCTCGGCTGAGGCCGTCTTGTCAGGGTCATCATACAACATGCCCAGTGCCGTAAAAAAAGCATCAACACTTTTAAGCGACGGACAGTCAGGCTGCAACCCATATGCCCAGACCTGTGGGTCTCCTTGTAGCAAGGAAATCACTATGCCCACCCGCTGAATCTCCGACCCAGAAGACTGAGGCCTAAGCCGGAAGTATAGCTTGCAGCTCTCCTTGAAACAAAAGAACTGCGAGCGATCTCCAGAAAAACGATCCGGGAGATTTACTTTCGGCTCCTTAACCCCTGCAGGTGCTGCTGCTGCGGGAGCTCCGCCAGCAGCCTGGGAGGTGTGCATTTTAATGGACAAATCATTAAATTGTCGAGTCAGGACCTGCACCTGATCGACCACCTGTTGCAACGTATTTTGAGGGGTATGCTCCATATTCCCACAAAATTTCAACAGGAGTATTAGGCTGCTGAATATGTTATGCACACCAGTGCCTGCAGGAAAGTACTGGTGTCAGAACTGTTATGCACTCCAGTGTCTGCAGGAATGTACTGGTGTTTGAACTGTTATGCAAAACAGATGGACTCACAGACAAACTGGGGGATATGACATAATGTACACAGAAGGTGATAGGGTAACAAAATACACACAAAGTGAACAGAGAAGCCCAGAGGCTAAGGAACTGGGTATCTCCCTTGTATTAGAACTGCTCAGATGGAAAAGCAAGATGTTGTGTTTTAATACGTAGAGAACCCGAAATGCTGTTGCTAAGGGCAACAGCAAAACCCTAAAGGGTTACCAACGGGTGTGGCAGTAAACTCCTTGGTCAGAGATGGAATGATAGACACAAGGAGAATCTCCACAATCCTAATTCTCACTTGCAGTGCACAGGTTTTAGCTTACTGCCACTAAACTGACCCCTGACACCTAGCACAGTGAGACAGGATTAGACAGGCAAGTCTTAGAATACAGCCGCAAACTTGCTAAGTTCACAGAGTAGTAACAGAACCCCAGCAAGCTAAACGACTGACTCCAGTCTTACTGCTAGGTCTGGATTGGCAGAGTGTAATACCAAATCCCCAGGCCTATTTGCAGTAAGCAACAAACAAATACAAAGCTACACAGTACTGGCTAACTTTCATGAACTGACTAACCAACAAAGATTCAGCAGCATCTGCTTACCCTGAAAAGAGGCCTTATAAAGCAGGTGCTGTCCACGCCCCACTCAGACCTCACAGACTGTGAGCACAAAAACCAGCACCGGATCCCCTGCCGTGCACCGAGCCTATAACCACTGCACAGCAAAAGACCCGAACCGGAGTATCAGCTGCGCTCAGGTTACTCCGCTAGCACTTGTCTCCCGGTTGCCATGACGACGTGGCAGCACAGGGCAGGAGACCCTAACATTAACAAAGGAGAGTATGGACTGCCATCAATGACTAATACGTCCTTATTGATATGTATATTCTGGTCCATATTTTGGGTGCTTATAGTATCTAATTGTATCCAGTTTTAAACTGATTTAATGTATTGTTTGTATGGGGAAAAAACAGCCGGTGGTTTTTCATTTTGGGATAATTAAATACTGTATCACTTATTATTATTAAGTTTCTTATATAGCACAGCAAATTCCGTAGAGTTTTACAATTTGAAACAATGATAAAACAAAACTGGCTATTAACAAACAGTCATAGAGGTAGGAAGGCCCTGCTCGCAAGCTTACAACCTATAGGGAAAAATCACTTTCAACGGCGCAGTCTTACTATATTTGTTTCTTGATATTTACACCAAATGAAATTAGGTAGGGAGAAGGATCTGCATTATAAAATCTTGGATCTATTACCTTATTACAGAGATTGTGGGGGTGCTCTGTATTAAAATGCCACTAGTGTTCTGGGGTACAATTATTGTTTTTTAATACTACAGCAATTGGCCTACCATATATAGGACCACTAATACCTATAGACCTAGGTGCAATTGTGCAAATCAGGCACACAGCATTGCAAAATAGTAAGATCTGCAGTTTTGTGATTCATGTTGAGGGATTAAAGGCGGTCCTGGCTTTCACACACGCTGATACTCCTAGGATCCATATTCGGATGTACTTGGAGTCACAATTCAGTGGACCCTAAGTAATAAATCAAGATTATAGCAGACAATTAGGGCAACTTGTTGCCTTATTGCTACCACTCATGCTGTCCAATGCCCTGTTCCCTTCTTGCAGGAAGCTTAATGACAAGGGTAAGTGGAAGTGCCATACTTGGACACGTTAGCTCCCTGGGCCGGACAATCCCATTCTGTATGTCCCTCTAATATTCTCCTCCCCCCACCATGCACTCTGGCATCTCAACAAACCATCTACCTCTCACAACGCTCCTGCTTCATAATTGCACTTCTACAATCCATCTCTCTATAAACTCTGGGGTCTAGCTTCAAAATTCTATCATGCGTCCACATACAGATGTGCACAAATTTGTTAGTACCCTTCCACAAAATAGAACCCATATTTTTCATCGAAATATCTTAAAACTGACAAAAGTAGTTGGCATCTGTCACGACCACCGGCCGATTCCCAGATACGCCAATCCGAGAATTGCCGTGCGTGACTACTGTATTACTTTAAACCCGAAACTGACACCAGCAAGAAGTTTTGACAACTAAACGCAAGGCCGTCTTTGCTTCGGCCTACACACACAATTATTAATATGTCACAAAATGATAGCATAGATCATGAGGCCTTTGTGCATAAGAACACAGACCAGAACTAAAAATTAGATGTTTAATTTCAAGAATATCTTCAGAGCTTCAGTTACAAAATAGAGTTACAAAGATTATGAGAAATATTTAAAAGTACACACAGATTAGGATACAATTTCAAATAAACAAAAGAGGATAATAATTTCAGAAAACCTAACTTTCTCAACAGCAGGTAAGCCTTCTGTGTGGAGGGATTTCACATTATAAGATATATGGTGCATCCCCAGCTCTTGGCTGTTCCCTCAGAAATGAACAACCCAGTGTGGGTGAGAGGGGCAGATATAACCCCCTCACAGCTTCGGCCCCCACGCTTTCCTTAACTCTCTCGATGCTGTATACCTGGGCAGTGAGAAACCAGACTTACTTTTTAAACAGTGTATTCTTAAGTTTCAATAGGCCAGGTTTCTTGACCTGGCCTGGCTTTCTGTAATGTTGCTCCTAAGTATAGCTTATAGCTTCTTAGATAAGGTAAGGACCATAAACTAACCTCGGACTCCCCACTATACATCATTGTCCTCTACTCCCATATCTATGTAGCCATGAGTTCACATAGAGGACAGGCTGGCACCCATGATGTGTCCCAGACTCCATTACAATAGACACGTAGACATTACATACAAGTCTTATATCGCTGGATGCAAATCAATATCCCATTTGCCACAGCATGCATCAAGCCCATCATCGGGGGAACAGTCAGGACTTCAGTCCCATACTGAGAGTAGGCCCAGGTGGTGACAGTATGGATCGGGGCTGGGACAGCTGCACACCAGCAGGTAAACATGGATGGGCAAATATGCGGTAGTATTTTAAAAAGGTACTACCAGCCGTGAGACTTCCCTCCATGCCTGCCTGCCAGTGCACAGCTGTCCTGGCCCTGATCCATACTGCCGACACCCCTCTCAAGGCACACATGGACAGACTGCTGTGAGGTGACCTCCACCTCCTGGCTGCAGCTCTCCAACAGCAACCAGCCTTCCAGAATGGAAAGTTGTGGGGACTGCAGGGGAGCGGAAGTAGATGCTGGAGCTGCAAGGGAGTGGTGTAGGCAAGTGTGTGTGTGTCTTTGGGACAGTGTATCTATGGGATAGTATGTGTATGTCTATGGGGCGGCGTGTGTGTGGTGATGGGGACCCTATTTTGTCAGTCCAAGGTATCACAATTTCTGATGCAGTTCTGACATCCATCATTGTCTATTCCATATTCAAGACTTTGATTTTTTTTATGCAAAAGAATATATAAAATAACACAAATGAAAATGGCATCAACAAAACAATCTAATATTTTGTTGCACAACCTTTAGAGGCAATTAGTACAATCAAGCAAATTCTGTAGATATCAATGAGACTACTGCACCTGTCAATGGGTAGTTTGGCCCACTCTTTCTAGGCAAACTGCTCCAGCTGTTTCAGGTTTGATAGGTGCCTTTTCCAGACTTCATGTTTCAACTCTTCCCATAGATGTTCGATAGGATTCAGATCAGGGCTTATAGAAGGCCACTTTAGTAGTCCAGTATTTTGTTCTTATTCATTATTGGGTGCTTTTAGCTGTGTGTTGGGTATTGAGGGGGAAGAGAACGAACAGAGGGAGGTTGAGAGTGGGGGGGGCGAAAGAATCAGAATGTTACGGGGATGGATCAGGTTCAGTCTTGGATGGAAATACAGCTGACTGTACAAGGGTTATATTGGAGCAGCTAACTATCAGTGAAAGTCGGCCACTGTCATCCAGGAGATAACAGGGCATCACCTCCAGAGCGTTGGGTGATCCAACCCGATATATTCATGCTAGCATAAGCGGGGTGTATATTAGATGATTTTTTTGCATCTTCAGATCTGCTGTACAGGCAGCCGAATCTGAAGATGTGGCTGATGACCCCATGCATTTGGATGCGGTGGGGGAATGATATATTGTGCGGTCGTTCACCAGATTGTGCAGTATGTATGGGCAGTGCAATGTATCGTTCCATCGCATCTGCCATTGGCTAGGTACACAGGTCATCAACCACTTGCCTGGCATGATGAGACTACAGCAGCAAATGCCTTATCTAATCTTTTTGCACAGGATGCAACCTGTGTCAGATAAGACAGCGTTACACAGCAGAGAAACTTCCCATAGCTGCAGCTCATAGAGCAGTGATTTTCAACCTTTTTCAGTTCGCGGCACACCGAACAAGATTTGAAAATTGGCAAGGCACGCTATCAGTACCCCACAGAAAAAATAACCACACACACGGGGAAATAAAACAAACATATATTGGTCCCCAAGGGGAAAAACACACACACATTGGGGGTAATTCAGAGTTGATCACAGCAGCAAATTTGTTAGCAGTTGGGCAAAACCATGTGCACTGCAGGTGTGGCAGATATAACATTTGCAGAGAGAGTTAGATTTGGGTGGGTTATATTGTTTCTGTGCAGGGTAAATACTGGCTGCTTTATTTTTACACTGTAATTTAGATTTCAGTTTGAACACACCCCACCCAAATCTATCTCTCTCTACACATGTTATATCTGTCCCCCCTGCAGGGCACATGGTTTTGCCCAAATTTTAACAAATTTGCTGCTGCGATCATCTCTGAATTAGGTCATTCCGAGTTGATCGCAGCCAGCAACTTTTTGCTGCTGCTGCGATCAACTAGTCCATGCCTATGGGGGGAGTGTATTTTAGCTTAGCAGGCCTGCATTTTCTTCACCACTCCCCGAAAACGGCAGGCAACGGTCCGGTGACACCCAGGAACGCCTTCTTTCTGTCAATCTTCTTGCGGTCGGCGCTGCGACCACTTTCTTCGTTCTCCGCGATGTAACCCAGCGACCCCTGCCGCCGGGCAACGATGTGTGTGCGCAGTGCAGCTGCCGCGCATGTGCATTCTGGACCCGTTCGCACCGCAGAGACAAACCGCTGCGTGCAAACGGGTCGGAATGACCCCCATTGTCTCCAACAGTAATTGAAATAATGCACTGGACCCCACAGTAATTGAACACACTGTCTGCCACAGTAATTCCACACATTGCCCCCTATAGTAATGCCCTCACTCTCTCATCCATAGTAATTGCATACATTGCCCCCCATAGTAATGCCATCACACTGTCCCCCATAGTAATTGCATACATTGCCCCCCTATAGTAATGCCACCACACACTGTCCCCAATTGTAATTGCACACATTGCCCCTCCATAGTAATTTCTCCACACTGACCCCACAGTAATGTCACCAGACACACTGTCCCCCATAGTAATGCCACCAGGCCACTGTCCCCCATAGAATTGCCACCACACACACTGACCCCCATAGTAATGCCACCAGGCACACTGTCCCTCATAGTATTGCCACCACACACACTGACCCCCATAGTAATGCCACCAGGCACACTGTCCTCCACAGTAATGCCACCGCACACACTGACCCCCATAATAATGCCACCAGACACACACTGATCCCCCCATAGTAATGCCACCACACACACTGATCCCCATAGTAATGCCACCAGGCACATTGTCCCCCACAGTAATGCCACCGCACACACTGACCCCATAATAATGCCACCGCACACACTGACCCCATAATAATGCCAACACACACACACTGAATCCCCATAGTAATGCCACCACACACACTGACCCCATAGTAATGCCACCACACACACACACTGATTCCCCATAGTAATGCCACCACACACACTGACCCCCATAGTAATGCCATCAGACAAACACTGATCCCCCATAGTAATGCCACCACACACACTGATCCCCATAGTAATGCCACCAGGCACATTGTCCCCCATAGTAATGCCACCGCACACACTGACCCCCATAATAATGCCACCACACACACTGATTCCCCATAGTAATGCCACCACACACACTGACCCCCATAGTAATGCCACCACACACACACTGATCCCCCATAGTAATGCCACCACACACACTGACCCCCATAGTAATGCCACCAGACACACACTGATCCCCCATAGTAATGCCACCCCACACACTGACCCCCATAGTAATGCCACCACACACACACTGATCCCTCATAGTAATGCCACCACACACACACACTGATCCCCCATAGTAATGCCACCACACACACTGACCCCCATAGTAATGCCACCACGCACACACTGATCCCCCATAGTAATGCCACCACACACACTGACCCCCATAGTAATGCCACCAGACACACTGTCTCCCATAGTAATGCCACCACACACACTGACCCCCATAATAATGCCACCACACACACACACTGATCCCCCATAGTAATGCCACCACACACACACACTGATCCCCCATAGTAATGCCACCACACACACTGACCCCCATAGTAATGCCACCAGACACACTGTCTCCCATAGTAATGCCACCACACACACTGACCCCCATAATAATGCCACCATGCACACACTGATCCCCCATAGTAATGCCACCACACACACTGACCCCCATAGTAATGCCACCACGCACACACTGATCCCCCATAGTAATGCCACCACACACACTGACCCCCATAGTAATGCCACCAGACACACTGTCTCCCATAGTAATGCCACCACACACACTGACCCCCATTGTAATGCCACCAGACACACTGTCTCCCATAGTAATGCCACCACACACACTGACCCCCATAATAATGCCACCACACACACACACTGATCCCCCATAGTAATGCCACCACACACACACACTGGCCCCCATAATAATGCCACCACACACACACACACACACACACACACACACACACACACACACACACACTGAACCCCATAGTAATGCCACCACACACACTGACCCCCATAATAATGCCACCACACACACTGACCCCCATGGTAATGCCACCACACACACTGACCCCCATAGTAATGCCACCAGGCACACTGTCCCCCACAGTAATGCCACCGCACACACTGACCCCCATAATAATGCCACCAGACACACACTGATCCCCCCATAGTAATGCCACCACACACACTGATCCCCATAGTAATGCCACCAGGCACATTGTCCCCCATAGTAATGCCACCGCACACACTGACCCCCATAATAATGCCACCACACACACACTGATTCCCCATAGTAATGCCACCACACACACTGACCCCCATAGTAATGCCACCACACACACACTGATCCCCCATAGTAATGCCACCACACACACTGACCCCCATAGTAATGCCACCAGACACACACTGATTCCCCATAGTAATGCCACCACACACACTGATCCCCATAGTAATGCCACCAGGCACATTCTCCCCCATAGTAATGCCACCGCACACACTGACCCCCATAATAATGCCACCACACACACACTGATTCCCCATAGTAATGCCACCACACACACTGACCCCCATAGTAATGCCACCACACACACACTGATCCCCCATAGTAATGCCACCACACACACTGACCCCCATAGTAATGCCACCACACACACACTGATCCCCCATAGTAATGCCACCACACACACTGATCCCCATAGTAATGCCACCAGGCACATTGTCCCCCATAGTTATGCCACACACACACACACAGATTCCCCATAGTAATGCCACCACACACACTGACCCCCATAGTAATGCCACCACACACACACTGATCCCTCATAGTAATGCCACCACACACACACTGATCCCCCATAGTAATGCCACCACACACACACACTGACCCCCATAATAATGCCACCACACACACACACTGACCCCCATAGTAATGCCACCACACACACTGACCCCCATAATAATGCCACCACACACATTGACCCCCATGGTAATGCCACCACACACACTGACCCCCATAGTAATGCCACCAGGCACACTGTCCCCCACAGTAATGCCACCGCACACACTGACCCCCATAATAATGCCACCAGACACACACTGATCCCCCCATAGTAATGCCACCACACACACTGATTCCCATAGTAATGCCACCAGGCACATTGTCCCCCATAGTAATGCCACCGCACACACTGACCCCCATAATAATGCCACCACACACACACTGATTCCCCATAGTAATGCCACCACACACACTGACCCCATAGTAATGCCACCACACACACACTGATCCCCCATAGTAATGCCACCACACACACTGACCCCCATAGTAATGCCACCAGACACACACTGATTCCCCATAGTAATGCCACCACACACACTGATCCCCATAGTAATGCCACCAGGCACATTCTCCCCCATAGTAATGCCACCGCACACACTGACCCCCATAATAATGCCACCACACACAAACTGATTCCCCATAGTAATGCCACCACACACACTGACCCCCATAGTAATGCCACCACACACACACTGATCCCCCATAGTAATGCCACCACACACACTGACCCCCATAGTAATGCCACCACACACACACTGATCCCCCATAGTAATGCCACCACACACACTGATCCCCATAGTAATGCCACCAGGCACATTGTCCCCCATAGTTATGCCACACACACACACACAGATTCCCCATAGTAATGCCACCACACACACTGACCCCCATAGTAATGCCACCACACACACACTGATCCCTCATAGTAATGCCACCACACACACACTGATCCCCCATAGTAATGCCACCACACACACACACACACACACTGACCCCCATAATAATGCCACCACACACACACACTGACCCCCATAGTAATGCCACCACACACACTGACCCCCATAATAATGCCACCACACACATTGACCCCCATGGTAATGCCACCACACACACTGACCCCCATAGTAATGCCACCAGGCACACTGTCCCCCACAGTAATGCCACCGCACACACTGACCCCCATAATAATGCCACCAGACACACACTGATCCCCCCCATAGTAATGCCACCACACACACTGATTCCCATAGTAATGCCACCAGGCACATTGTCCCCCATAGTAATGCCACCGCACACACTGACCCCCATAATAATGCCACCACACACACACTGATTCCCCATAGTAATGCCACCACACACACTGACCCCCATAGTAATGCCACCACACACACACTGATCCCCCATAGTAATGCCACCACACACACTGACCCCCATAGTAATGCCACCAGACACACACTGATTCCCCATAGTAATGCCACCACACACACTGATCCCCATAGTAATGCCACCAGGCACATTCTCCCCCATAATATTGCCACCGCACACACTGACCCCCATAATAATGCCACCACACACACACTGATTCCCCATAGTAATGCCACCACACACACTGACCCCCATAGTAATGCCACCACACACACACTGATCCCCCATAGTAATGCCACCACACACACTGATCCCCATAGTAATGCCACCAGGCACATTGTCCCCCATAGTTATGCCACACACACACACACACACACACACACACACACACACACACACACACACACACACACACACACAGATTCCCCATAGTAATGCCACCACACACACTGACCCCCATAGTAATGCCACCACACACACACTGATCCCTCATAGTAATGCCACCACACACACACTGATCCCCCATAGTAATGCCACCACACACACTGATCCCCCATAGTAATGCCACCACACACACTGACCCCCATAGTAATGCCACCAGACACACTGTCTCCCATAGTAAAGCCACCACACACACTGACCCCCATAATAATGCCACCACACACACACACTGATCCCCCATAGTAATGCCACCACACACACACACTGATCCCCCATAGTAATGCCACCACACACACTGACCCCCATAGTAATGCCACCATACACACTGTCTCCCATAGTAATGCCACCACACACACTGACCCCCATAATAATGCCACCACGCACACACTGATCCCCCATAGTAATGCCACCACACACTCTGACCCCCATAGTAATGCCACCACGCACACACTGATCCCCCATAGTAATGCCACCACACACACTGACCCCCATAGTAATGCCACCAGACACACTGTCTCCCATAGTAATGCCACCACACACACTGACCCCCATTGTAATGCCACCAGACACACTGTCTCCCATAGTAATGCCACCACACACACTGACCCCCATAATAATGCCACCACACACACACACTGATCCCCCATAGTAATGCCACCACGCACACACTGATCCCCCATAGTAATGCCACCACACACACTGACCCCCATAGTAATGCCACCAGACACACTGTCTCCCATAGTAATGCCACCACACACACTGACCCCCATAATAATGCCACCACACACACACACTGATCCCCCATAGTAATGGCACTGCACACACTGTCTGCCATAGTAATAAAAGCACTGGCCCAAACCTGTTCTTCTTTTCCCCCTCAGCGGCAGGAGCAGTGAGGAGCAGAGCAACATGGGCAGGATGCAATGTGGTGTACGTCACGCCACGTCATAGGGGTCACAGGCGGGCCCGCAGAAGAGCTGCCATCTTCACTATACACTGATAGCAGAAAAGCTGGCTGCGCAGCTATACACTTACAGTATCACTATCGGGCAGCGCAAGCAGCTCTTCCGCGGTCAGTGTATAGTGAAGACGGCAGCAGCCAGGGACGGGCAGCAGGGGTCTCTGGCTGTGGCACATATGACAACCGCTCGCGGCACACCAGTTGAAAAAACACTGTCTTAGAGGAGCCTTCAATGTCCCTCTGCCTCCCAGCACCCTCCACCAGTGTTTGCCGCGCTGCCAATCACTGCTGATCTGGCAGCACCTTCCACACGGCAGCTGCAGACAATAGCAGCCGCTGGGGAAGTGTCATTTACACCCCCCCCAGTGTGTACCTGGCAGCTGCAGGACTAATTCCGATGTTCTCATGGTGCCGGACGATGTTCCGATGTTTGGAAATTATTATATATATTTTTACAAATATAAAAAAAACTATATATTTTTTTAAACTAAAATAATGTTGGATGATTTTAAACACATGTTCTTCACCTAATTCACTCAGAAAAAAAAAAATCGGCGATTTCTTAGTGGTTTCTGGGGGAAAAAATTGTCAGTTAAGTGGTGAGGCCATACCTGCGAGAGGAGAGGGTTCCAGATTCCTCACAGCCTCACAGGTGTTTATTCTACAAGCCTACAATCCATTTTGAGGTTGTGAGTGCGATGTTTAGAGTGTGACCCCATTATATACCCAGTGCCGTTTCTAGCGGCGGGCGAGCCGTGCAACCGCACGGGGCGCCCGCCGCGGCACTTTGTGACCACTGCTCTCCTCCCTCTCTCTCCCCCCGAGCGCTCCTGCTCGGGGGGCGGGGCTTCGCGGAATGACGCGTTTGCGTCGTGACGTCACGACGCAAACGCGTCATTCCGCGAAGCCCCGCCCCCGAGCAGGAGCGCTCGGGGGGAGGAGAGGAGGACTGGAGATAACCATCTACAGAGGAGGCGGCCGGCGCGCGGGACCCGAAGAGCGGCAAGTTGTAAGTATTCTTTTTTTTTCTCTCTCTCTCTCTCTCTCTCTCTCTCTCCCTCCCTCCCCCCACTTGACACCTGCCGCACTGTGTAAAATGGGGATACCTGCTGCACTCTGCAAAATGGGGATACCTGCCGCACTGTGTAAAATGGGGATACCTGCCGCACTGTGTAAAATGGGGGCACCTGCCGCACTGTGTAAAATGGGGATACCTGCCGCACTCTGTAAAATGGGGATACCTGCCGCACTCTGTAAAATGGGGATACCTGCCGCACTGTGTAAAATGGGGATACCTGCCGCACTGTGTAAAATGGGGGCACCTTCCGCACTGTGTAAATGGGGATACCTGCCGCACTGTGTAAAATGGGGGCACCTGCCGCACTGTGTAAAATGGGGGCACCTGCCGCACTGTGTAAAATGGGGGCACCTGCCGCACTGTGTAAAATGGGGATACCTGCCGCACTGTGTAAAATGGGGATACCTGCCGCACTCTGTAAAATGGGGATACCTGCCGCACTGTGTAAAATGGGGATACCTGCCGCACTGTGTAAAATGGGGGCACCTGCCGCACTGTGTAAAATGGGGATACCTGCCGCACTCTGTAAAATGGGGATACCTGCCGCACTCTGTAAAATGGGGATACCTGCCGCACTGTGTAAAATGGGGGCACCTGCCGCACTGTGTAAATGGGGATACCTGCCGCACTGTGTAAAATGGGGGCACCTGCCGCACTGTGTAAAATGGGGGCACCTGCCGCACTGTGTAAAATGGGGGCACCTGCCGCACTGTGTAAAATGGGGATACCTGCCGCACTGTGTAAAATGGGGGCACCTGCCGCACTGTGTAAAATGGGGATACCTGCCGCACTGTGTAAAATGGGGACACCTGCCTGCGTACTGTGTAAAATGGGGGCACGTGCCTGCGTACTGTGTAAAATGGGGACACCTGCCAGCGTACTGTGTAAAATGGGGACACCTGCCTGCGTACTGTGTAAAATGGGGACACCTGCCTGCGTACTGTGTAAAATGGGGACACCTGCCTGCCGCACTTTGTAAAATGGGGACACCTGCCTGCCGCACTTTGTAAAATGGGGACACCTGCCTGCCGCACTTTGTAAAATGGGGACACCTGCCTGCCGCGCTGTGTAATATGGGGACACTTGCCTGGTGTAATGTGTAAAAAGGGGACTTTTTTATTTTTATTTTTTCCCCCTGTGGTGGGCGTGATATCAGACGAGGCCACGCCCACTGTAATGAGACCACGCCCATTTCAATCAGGCCACACAGCCTTGTCGGGAGCGCGCGCGCCTCCGGCGCGCGCATGCTTTTTTTCTGGCTATATGGGGGGGGGGCACGCAATTTTTTTTTATAGCAATGGGGGGGGGGGGGGGGGGGCGCATTTTGAAATCTCGCACTGGGAGCCAAATTGTCTAGAAACGGCCCTGTATATACCTTACTTAAAAGTGATGGTTAGGGTGGAATTACTGATCCAATTGAAAACAACACTAATTTATGTTAATAATATTAGACTGTTTTGTATCTTTGTCTATTATTTGAGGTTTACCCAACATCGTTCACAGACATATGCGTAGTCTGTACAGCACATCCAATATATCTCCAGATATATCGGCATATCGTGCTGTATGTACATGTGGTCAGCCGGCCGCCAATACACTTTCTGCAGAGGACGCAGGGACTGACATCACAACTGGGCAGACACATGTAAATGCCCACCCAGTTGTAACGTCAGGCAAGACACATCGGGCCAAATATTTGTATATGTGTATGCACTTACCAATCGTCAGATAAGTCAGTGGATCAGCCGGACGGCCGATCCGTCATCTTAGTATGTACCTAGCATAAGTCTAGTTATGTCACTGGTGTAGATGTTTAGTATAATTATAATAATTTTGAAAGCCAATTGTGCAATGTTTGAAATAAAAGCTGCTAACAGTGTTAAAAAAAAAAAAAAAAAATCAAAGAAACATAGGCCCTCATTCCGAGTTGTTCGCTCGCAAGCGGATTTTAGCAGATTTGCTCATGCTAAGCCGCCGCCTACTGGGAGTGAATCTTAGCATCTTAAAATTGCGACCGAAGTATTCGCAATATTGCGATTACACACCTCGTAGCAGTTTCTGAGTAGCTCCAGACTTACTCGGCATCTGCGATCATTTCACTGCTTGTCGTTCCTGGTTTGACGTCACAAACACACCCAGCGTTCGCCCAGACACTCCTCCGTTTCTCCGGCCACTCCTGCGTTTTTTCCGGAAATGGTAGCGTTTTTTCCCACACGCCCATAAAACGGCCTGTTTCCGCCCAGTAACACCCATCTCCTGTCAATCACATTACGATCGCCAGAACGATGAAAAAGCCGTGAGTAAAAATCCTAACTGCATAGCAAATTTACTTGGCGCAGTCGCAGTGCGGACATTGCGCATGCGCATTAAGCGGAAAATCGCTGCGATGCGAAGATTTTTACCGAGCGAACAACTCGGAATGACCCCCATAATCCACAAACTGTATGAAAATCATATGTAATAATAATAATAATTTTATTTATATAGCACTCTTTCTCCATCAGGACTCAAGGCGCTTTACAGACATCAAAACAAAGCATATAGTACAAAGAATTAGGTACCACGTAAGGAAGCCCTCTTGGGCGCACTACGCAAGATTACCCTTATCGGAACAGGTCACACTAATGGTGTGTACACACGGTGAGATTTTTTTCTTTCGATTTTGACTATATAGTCAAAATCGCAAGAAAATAGGATTTTAGTACCTACCGGTAAATCCTTTTCTCCTAGTCCATAGAGGATGCTGGGGACTCCAAAAGGACCATGAGGTATAGATGGGATCCGCAGGAGCTTGGGCACACTGAAAAGACTTTAACTGGGTGTGAACTGGCTCCTCCCTCTATGCCCCTCCTCCAGACCTCAGTTATAGGAACTGTGCCCAGGAAAGACGGACATTTAGAGGAAAAGATTTTAGTTCAAACTAAGTGCTATAACATGCCAGCCCACACCACAACATACCGTACAACCGGAGTAACAGTAAACCAGATA
This sequence comes from Pseudophryne corroboree, assembly GCF_028390025.1. NCBI lineage: Eukaryota > Metazoa > Chordata > Amphibia > Anura > Myobatrachidae > Pseudophryne > Pseudophryne corroboree. The sequence continues at coordinate 528,655,283 of NC_086447.1, read as the reverse complement.
ACAGTATGAATTTAACTGCAGCAACAACCTGAAACAACAAATACACAACCTGTGTGTAAACCAATGCAACTAATAAGAACACACTGCATGGAACCGTCCGCACTGGGATGGGCGCCCAGCATCCTCTACGGACTAGGAGAAAAGGATTTACCGGTAGGTACTAAAATCCTATTTTCTCTTACAACCTAGAGGATGCTGGGGACTCCAAAAGGACCATGTGGTCTATACCAAAGCTCCAACACGGGCGGGTGAGTGCGGACGACTCTGCAGCACCGATTGAGCAAACATGAGGTCCTCCTCAGCCAGGGTATCAAACTTGTAAAACTTAGCAAATGTGTTTGAACCCGACCAAGTAGCTGCTCGGCAAAGCTGAAGTGCCGAGACCCCTCGGGCAGCCGCCCAAGATGAGCCCACTTTCCTGGTAGAATGGGCCTTCACTGATTTCGGCATCGGTAGCCCAGCCGAAGAATGAGTTTGCTGAATCGTACTACAAATCCAGCGTGCAATAGTCTGCTTCGAAACAGGTTGACCAATGTTGTTGGAAGCATACAGGACAAACAGCGCCTCTGTTTTCCTGGCCACCGCCGTTCTGGCGACGTAGATCTTCAAAGCTCTCACAACATCAAGAGACTTTGGAACTGCCACAGCATCTGTAGTCACAGGTACTACAATAGGTTGGTTAATATGAAATGAAGAAACCACCTTCGGCAGAAATTGTTGACGAGTCCTCAATTCCGCCCTATCCGAATGGAAGATCAAGTACGGACTCTTGTGTAACAAGGCCGCCAACTCAGACACCCGCCTGGCAGATGCCAGAGCCAACAGCATGACCACCTTCCAAGTGAGAAACTTTAACTCAACCTTACGCAAAGATTCAAACCAGGAAGACATAAGAAACTGTAAGACCACGTCAAGATCCCATGGTGCCACCGGGGGCACAAACGGAGGATGGATATGCATCACTCCCTTCACAAAAGTCTGAACCTCAGGGAGAACAGCCAATTCCTTCTGAAAGAAGATAGATAAAGCCGAAGTCTGCACCTTGATGGAACCCAATTTCAGGCCGGCATCGACGCCTGCCTGCAAAAAATGGAGAAACCGACCCAAGTGAAATTCTTCCGCAGGAGCAGCTTTAGTCTCACACCACGAAACATACTTTCTCCAAATACGGTGATAATGTTTCGCCGTAACTTCCTTCCTCGCCTTAAGGAGAGTGGGAATGACCTCCCCGGGAATACCTTTCCGAGTTAAGATTTGGCGCTCAACTTCCATGCCGTCAAATGCAGCCGTGGTAAGTCTGGAAACACGCATGGTCCCTGCAATAACAGGTCCTCTCTTAGAGGGAGAGGCCAAGGATCTTCCACAAGTAATTCCTGAAGATCTGGATACCAGGCCCTTCTTGGCCAATCTGGAATAACAAGAATTGCTTGCACTCTTGCTCGTCGAATGATTCCCAGCACCTTTGGAATGAGAGGAAGCGGAGGGAACACATACACCGAAAGACCCACGGAGTTACCAGGGCGTCCACTGCACTTGCTTGGGGGTCCCTTGACCTGTAACAATACCTCGGAAGCTCTTTGTTGAGGCGAGACGCCATCATGTCGATCAGCGGAGTTCCACAACGCTTCGTCAGTACTGCAAATACCTCTTGATGAAGAGCCCACTCTCCTGGATGGAGATCGTGTCTGCTGAGTTAGTCTGCTTCCCAGTTGTCCACTCGCAGAAGGAAGACTGCTGACAAGGCGCTCACGTGCTGTTCCGCCCAGTGAAGGATTCTTGTGGCCTCCGCCATAGCCGCCCTGCTCCTTGTTCCGCCTTGACGGTTTATATGCGCCACCGCAGTTATGTTGTCTGATTGTATCAGGACAGGCCGACCCTGAAGAAGGCTTCTTGCTTGTAGCAGGCCGTTGTAAATGGCTCTTAACTCGAGACAAGATTCCTGGAGCGACCATTTCCCCTGGAAATTTCTTCCCTGGGTGACTGCGCCCCAGCCTCGGAGACTTGCATCTGTTGTCAACAGACCCCAATCCAGGATACTGAATCGGCACCCTCCTAGGAGGTGAGAACTTTGTAGCCACCACAGGAGAGAAATCCTGGCCCTGGGAGATAGACTTATCTTCCGGTGCATGTGCAGGTGAGACCCGGACCACTTGCTCAGCAGATCCCACTGAAACGCCCGGGCATGAAACCTGCCAAACGGAATGGCTTCGTACGCCGCAACCATCTTCCCCAGAACCCGAGTACATTGATGAACCGACACACTTTTTGGCCTCAGATGCTCCCTGACCATCGTCTGGAGTTCCAGAGCTTTGTCTTCCGGAAGAATCACCTTCCGTAAGCCCGTGTCCAGAATCATGCCCAGAAAGGGAAACCGAGTGGTCGGAATCAACTGAGACTTTGGCAAATTTAGCAGCCAACCGTGTTGTCGCAGAACGGACAGAGACAAATCCACATTTCTTAGCAACCGTTCCCTGGACCTCGCCTTTATCAGGAGATCGTCCAAGTACGGGATAATGGTAACCCCTTGCTTGCGAAGGAGAACCATCATTTCTGCCATGACTTTGGTGAAAATCCTCAGGGCCGTGGAAAGCCCAAACGGCAACGTCTGAAATTGGTAATGAGAATCCTGTACCGCAAACCTTAGGAAGGCTTGATGCGGAGGATACAGTATATCGGGACGTGTAAGTAGGCATCCTTTATGTCGACTGATGCCATAAAGTCCCCCCCTTGTAGGCTGGCAATCACAGCTCGAAGAGATTCCATCTTGAACTTGAAAACCTTCAAGTATGGATTGAGGGACTTTAGGTTCAGAATCGGTCTGACCGAATCAGCCGGTTTCGGTACCACAAAGAGGCTCGAGTAGAACCCCTCCCCCCGTTGGGATGGGGGAACGGGAACAATGACCCTCTGTTGACACAACTTTTGTATTGCTGCCTTCACCACCTCCCTGTCCAGAAGAGACACTGGTAAGGCCGAAATGAAGAACCGGTGAGCGGGCACCTCCTGAAACTCCAGCTTGTAGCCCTGAGATACTATATCTAGGACCCAAGGATCCAGGCCTGATTGAACCCAGACCTGACTGAAGATCCGCAGACGGCCCCCCACCGGTCTGGACTTCCCCAGGGAGGCCCCAGAGTCATGCGGTGGACTTGGTAGAGGCAGGGGAGGACTTATGGTCCTGGGCGCCTGATACTGCAGGCGACTTTCTTCCCCTTGCTCTACCCTTTGAAGCGAGGAAGGACGAACCTTTTCCACGCTTGTATTTATTGGGACGAAAGGACTGCATCTGCTGATGTGGTGTCTTTTTCTGTTGTGTGGGAACATAAGGAAGAAAAGATGACTTACCCGCCGTCGCGGTAGACACCAGATCAGCCAAGCCGTCACCAAACAAGACATTACCTTTGAAGGGGAGAGCTTCCATAGCTCTCTTGGAGTCGGCATCAGCATTCCATTGATGAATCCACAGCGCTCTCCTGGCCGAGATCGCCATGGCATTGGCTCTTGATCCCAAGAGACCTACATCCCTCGCCCGATCCTTCAGGTAATCTGCAGCGTCCTTGATATAACCAAGAGTTAAAAGAACATTATCTTTATCAAGTGTATCCATATCAGCCGCTAAATTCTCAGCCCATTTAGCAATAGCACTACTCACCCATACTGACGCCACAGCAGGTCTGAGCAATGCACCCCGTATTAGCGAAAATGGACTTCAGAGACGTCTCCAGCTTGCGATCCGCCGGATCCTTGAGAGCTGCCGTGTCAGGGGACGGAAGCGCCACCTTTTTAGACAACTGGGATAGAGCCTTGTCGACATTCGGAGACGACTCCCATTTTTCCCTTTCATCAGAGGATAAAGGATACGCCATGTAAATTCTCTTGGGAATCTGCCATCTCTTATCCGGCGACTCCCAAGTCTTTTCGCAAAGAGTATTCATTTCATGAGAGGGGGGAAACTTCACCTCAGGTTTTTTTCCCTTTGAACAAGCAAATCCTTGTTTCCTGCACCGCAGGTTCGTCAGAAATATGTAAAACATCCTTTATAGCCACAATCATGTACTGAATACTCTTAGCTAACCGTGGATGTAAAGCAGCCTCAGTGAAATCGACATCGGAATCAGAATCCGTGTCGGAATCCGTATCTACCAACAGAGTAAAAGGCCGCTTTTGCGACCCTGATGGGGTCTGCACCTGAGACAAAGCATCCTCCATGGATTTCCTCCATACCTGAGTCTGAGACTCCGATTTATCCAACCTTTTAGACAAAGAGGCCACATTTGTATTAAGCGTACTTAGCATTGTAAGTAAATCAGGTGTCGGCTGCGCCGACAGGGCCAACTCCAGACCCACATCTGCTCCCCCAGCAACCTCCTCCGGGGAATAATACTCAGCCTCAAACATGCCGACACAGAATGTCGACACACCGACACACACACACCGCCTCAGCTAGGGGACAGACCCACAAGAAAGCCCAGATAGAGAAACACAGAGAGATTATGCCAGCTCACACCCCAGCGCCCATATATCCCAAAACAAAATATATGTTGACAGCGCTGCTATGGATTATGCACCAATAACTGAGCTTGGAGGTCCCGGGCCAGCGTTCTCTGCAGCGGCGTGGAGGAGAGAAAATGGCGCTGACGAGCTGTGCGGCTAAGCCCCGCCCCTTCCCGGCGCACTTCAGCCCGCTAAATTTGAAATTAAGAAAATGCCGGCGGGGGTTGAAAAACGGTGCCGAGGCACCGAACTACCTTCTGCCAGCTCCCAGACCCAGTAACATGCTGCCCAGGGCGCTCCCCCCCCAGCGCCCTGCACCCTGTGAGTGCCGTTGGTGAAGTGTGCGGGAGCATGGAGCGCAGCGCTACTGCTGCGCTGTACCTCGTTACTGGAGTCTTCTGCCGTCACTGAAGTCTTCTGTCTTCTGCATACTCACCCGACTTCTTTCTTCTGGCTCCTGTGAGGGGGGTGACGGCGTGGCTCCGGGAACAAGCAGCTAGGCGCACCAAGTGATCGAACCCTCTGGAGCTAATGGTGTCCAGTAGCTGAGAAGCAGAGCCCTTAAACTAAGAAGAAGTAGGTCCTGCTTCTCTCCCCTCACTCCCACGCTGCAGGGAGCCTGTAGCCAGCAGATCTCCCTGAAAATAAAAAACCTAACAAAGTCTTTTCCAGAGAAACTCAGGAGAGCTCCCCTAGTGAGTGTCCAGTCAGTCCTGGGCACAAAGTCTAACTGAGGTCTGGAGGAGGGGCATAGAGGGAGGAGCCAGTTCACAGACAAGTTAAAGTCTTTTCAGTGTGCCCAAGCTCCTGAGGATCCCGTCTATACCCCATGGTCCTTTTGGAGTCCCCAGCATCCTCTAGGACGTAAGAGAAAAGTTAGTGCAAATTGCACGGTGTTATACCACTTGCGATCCCAATTCGATTCCGATGCGCAATCCCGCCAGGTCAGTATCGCAAGAAAAGATAGACTGTGTAGGCAAGTCAATCCTTGCTAGATTGGTGTACTATCTAGTTCATCTCACATGTCAATTAAATCTCACATAAGCCAAAATCTCACATAAGCCAAAATCGTAAGCACACATAGTCCATATCTCAAGAAAAGTTAGTCAAAATCTGTGCTATCTGGGCTCCAGGGAGTTCAGGGGAAATCGCAAAGTGAAAATCGGGCATAGCAAGGATCTCACCGTGTGTACACACCATAAGAAGAGATGACACAAAATTGGGTGGTTGCAGTGTTCTGCAGCCACACAATGTTTTAGGGTTCCAACATAACCATAAAGTCCATGTATTTTATCCCATCCACGAGTAGTCCAAGTGAGGCAGCTATGTTGGGTACACTACGAAGTTTATACTGTGGGAGATTAGCCATACAGGGACCCAAGGCATATATATGAACAACTGACACTTTTGTAGTAGTATGGTATACCATGTATAGATACATCCATGTTAAAATATTAACGTATACAAATAAAGCACAATAAAAATAGCCTGCTGCAGTCCAGTGAGGAAACATTCACTCTGTTGTCCCTAGGTTCTACTGCAGAGCCTTTCTAGCTTGTTCTGCCCAATGCTGGGAGAGGGGAATGCCGTTGTCAGGGTAGGTGAAGCAGCCACAGTGCAGGGAGTTGGCAGGACAGGGGAATGTGCAACATTTTATTCCATCTATTAGCACAAAAGGTAACAATATATATGGGACAGTTTGTGGCCTGTTCCTTCAGCACAGCGGTGGGAAAACCAAGGCTCTCTAACTCTTATGAAATCGTAGCTCCCAGCATGCCAAGCCAGCCTCCGCTCCACATCAGATGGTGAGCTATTGGTGACCAGCCTCTGATTTAGAGGCTGCATGGATAGACAAGTGGGCAGTAATTAGGTGCCAGTGGCTGAAAGACACCACATCACTGCAGGCCACAATGCACAGTTAGAGTTTCTGGGTGGTGCTGTAATCTAGTCGTAGATAAAGCATGGTGAAGAGGATGTCTCAGTTTGGCCTGTATACCTACTGTACTTACACCCAGGCCTTACTCTCCGTGGGGCCCTGCTTGCAGAGCCGGCCATAGGCACAGAGCCGGCCCTACCCAATATGATACCCTAGGCAAGATTTTGGCTGGTGCCCCCTAGCACCAACGCTAATTCCGCCTCTGACCTTGCACCCTTTTCCCAGCACCAGCACCCCTCACCTATACCAGTCCTTATTTTGGTTTCCCTACCCCCTGTAATTTAAATAAGAACAGTGTGCACATTCGACGCACAGCGCAAAAAGGTATGTGTTCTTGCTGGGAAGGGGCATGGCCACACAATAGTACCCCCAATTCAAATTATGGCACACAGTACTGCAACTTTGTTCACAATTTATCATGCAATAGTGTCCCTTATTCACATTACATCACACAGTAGTACCACTTTACCTTATATACACTACTAATCACAGTAGTTCCCCTCATTCACATAACATCATACTGAATTGCTCCTTATTCACATTACACCACACCATATTGCTCTTTATTCACATTAGACCACACAGTAGTGCCCTTTCTATACACATTTGCTGCACATTATTAATGCATTATACATATGAAACGCATAATGACCCTTACACATATGCTGAACACTATTGCACAACCAACCCACTCACACACACAGCACTCACACAGCCGCTAACACTGCGACCTCTGCCTCTGCTTGGATACCTAAATCTTACACCATGCAGCAGGAAATGCCTGGCGCGAGTCGACTGGTAGCTCTGCTAACTTCGGGTGCCTGTGTTTGATGAAAATGCATCTTATTTGCATTGCTATGTGGCTAGGATGCACAAGCAGATTCTCCTGATTAAAATGATATGCGGCATGCCTATATTCTGTGTGTGACTGCGGCTGTATCTGCATACGAAATGCTACACACACAATATAGGCATGCCGCATATCATTTTAATCAGCAGAAGCTGCTTGTGCCCCTAGGCATACCAGATGCCCTAGGCAATTGCCTAGTTTGCCTATACCTAAGGCCGGCTCTGCATAGGCATAGGCAAACTAGGCAATTGCCTAGGGCATTTGATATGCCTAGGGGCATCAGCAGCTTCTGCTGATTAAAATGATATGCAGCATGCCTATATTCTGTGTGTAGCATTTCATATGCACATACAGCCACAGTCGCACACAGTATATAGGCATGCTGCATATCAATTTAATCAGCAAAAGCTACTTGTGCATCCTAGCCACATAGCAATGCAAATAAGATGCATTTTCATAAAAATAAAATAAAACAAATAAAAAAGGTGTGCACGACATTAGCATTGAGGCAAGATTTATGAGGACACATCTGTATCCAAGCAGAGGCTGAGGTCACAGTGTTAGTGGCAGTGTGAGTGCTGTGTGCATGTGAGTGGGTTGGTTGTGCAGTAGTGTTCAGAATATGTGTAAGGAGCATTAAGTGTGTCATGTAAAAATGCATTAATAATGTGCAACATATGTGTAAGGGGCACTATGTGTGTCATTATGTGTATAAGGGCATTAATAATGTGCGGCATATGTGTAACAGGGTACTACTTTACGTGTCATTATGTGTGTAGGGGCACTAATAATGTGCAGCAAATGTGTAGGGGCACTATGTGTCATTATGTGTATAAGGGCATTAATGTGCGGCATATGTGTAAGGGACATTATGTATAAAAGGGCATTATTAAAGGTTGTCATAATGTGTAAGGTGATTATGTTTATAAGGACAGTAATAAGGTGTCTGATATGTGTAAGGGGCATTACTGTGTGGAATGTGCATACATGCATTACTAATGTGGCATTATGTGTATAAGGTGCTCAGGTGCTCTACTATGTGGCGTTGCGTATAGAAAGGGCACTACTGTGTTGTCTAATGTGAATAAAGAGCAATAGGGTGTGGTGTAATGTGAATAAGGAGCAATTCAGTGTGAAGTAATGTGAATAAGGGGCTCTACTGTGAGGAGTAACGTTTATAAGGTAAAGTGATACTACTGTGGGATGTAATATGAATTAAGGACACTATCGCATGATCAAATGTGAATAAAGTTGCAGTACTGTGTGGCGTAATTGGAATTGGGGTTATTGTGTGGCCATGCCCCTTGCCAGCAAATACACCCCTTTTTGGGCTGTGTGCCAAATGTCCGAACTGTTCCTATTTAAAATATAGGGTGTACAAACACCAAAATAAGGACTACTATGGGTGAGGGGTGATGGTACTGGGAATTAGGTGCAAGGTCAGAGGAGGAACAAGCGGTGGTGCTAGGGGGCACCAGCCAAAATCTTGCCTAGGGCATCATATTGGTTAGGGCCGGCTCTGCCTGCTTGGCTGGGAAGCAGGAGCTGAAAATTGAAACACTGGACGATGCTGGTCTAATCGTCCAGGTCGAAAATCAGGTAAGGAAGTACGAGCATTACTCCAAAGACAGACAGCGCCACGCAGGCCATTGAAGTAAGAGAAGGTGGGCAGAGGGTCTCTTTGGGCTGGCAGAACTGTGGGTGTCACAGGAACCCATACAATAGCATGGCAGCAGAGAACCTCCACACATCACAATGAATATTCCCAGGATGGCAGCGCCCACCAGCAAGTTATAAGCAGTGATTGGGACAGCACAGGCCCAGCCAGCAATCCAGAGACTCTCTGGGCATTGACATGGCAGAGCAGAGCACCTTCACCCATTGCTGCCAGGCTGAAGTCTGAGCTGGGCATGGAACTACAGTATGGGGGTCATTCTGAGTTGATCGCACCAAGCAACTTTTTGCTGCTGGTGCGATCAACTAATCTCCACCTATGTGGGAGTGAATTTTAGCATAGCAGGGCTGCGATCGCTTGTGCAGCCCTGCTATGCTAAAAAAGTTTCACTCAAAACAAGACCAGCCCTGCAGTTACTTACCCAGTGCGACGGATCCAGCGATGAAGGTCCCGGCTGTGACGTCAGTCACCCGCCCTCCGTTCTCTTACCATTCCCCGAAAATGGCTGGAATCGGTGAGTATTCGCCCCGGAACGCCTCCCGCCTGTCCATCTTCTTGCGATTGCTGCTGCGATCACATTTGTCGTTGGCGGCGGCGTTGGCCGGCGACGATCGTCGCCAGGTAATGACACGCGTGCGCAAAGCGACTGCCGCGCATGCACATTTCTGACCCGTTCGCACCGCAGCGAAGAACCGCTGCGTGAGAACAGGTCGGAATGACCCCCTATGTGTACACTCTCAGGCTGGAAGTGAGTCTGTATTAAGTACATGATACCAATTTCACAAAGGAGATCTTGAAGTACTGTTGGTCGTGCCAATTTTAGGGCTGAGTTTAGGACCCACAGCATAGCAGCCAAGCATACATTTAGAATAACTGCACGGACAATGACTGTTATTTGAATCTATAACTGCCTGTATTGGTTTTTTTTCAACAGATGAAATGTATCAAAGCGCAGAAAGGAATTTGGCTCATTCTCAGCAGAAAACAAGTATTCGCCATTGAATATTTGCCAGACAGAGTATAAAAAAAAGTAAGTGGGATATATAATTAAATTACAGATAGGAGACCAATAAATGATTCCTTATGAATATTCCTAGTATCATTTGTCAAGAATGTTATGGGTAAAAGCACATATTCTAGCTTTTATATCTACTGAGTATAGTATAAGTGAAACTATCACGCGTGGCTTTTTATATAAGTAAATAATCCTAAGAAAGAAAAAAAAAACATTTTGTCATGGACACACACACACAAAAAGGAATCCATTGTACTGAAAAATATGCTATCCTAAATATTTTATGTTCTTGTAGCACAGACAGACAAAGTGACAGCAATTCTGAAGGAGAGCACATGAATAAACATATAGGGCTTATCAGGAGTAGCTGTAACTGGGACATCTTGTTTGAAGTGAAATGATAAGAGCATATGGAAATTCTTCCAAGGAATATAAATAAAGCATCATTGCAAGAAAATAAATGTTTTAATAAGGAAAAAAGTAACATCTGTTGAATGATTCACAAATAATTAATTGATAGAAATATATGAGGGACAATGCTATCACTCAACAATGCATATGCTATACATTCCGGCAGACATGCGGTGTACAATAATTATAAATACATTTGAAGTACAGAATTAACCAGGGACATTACAAAAGAACAAGAGGTTGCATATAAGTAATTTAATCAGTATGTGTTCAAAAGTATTATTTATGACAGAGATTGTTGATATTGTTTATTTTCTATATTGATTCAATAAAACATTTTATGTTTCTATGTTGTGGTTCTTTTTGTCATGCTAAAGGACAGTCGTTTATTTTTAGTGAATTCATAGAAAACAGTCTGTACCATACAGTTAGTTCTTATTAAAAGTAGCTATAAGAAAATGAGTCCTTAAGGACGGATACAATTTTTACCTGTGTTGATTTTGACACAAATGACCAGAGATTGCACATGTATAAATGTGCTGTGTAGCGTTATGCAGTTGCCAGTGCTGAAATGAATGGGTACCAGAAGATCTGTGTTGATGAAAATAATAAGAATTTACTCACCGGTAATTCTATTTCTCGTAGTCCGTAGTGGATGCTGGGAACTCCGTAAGGACCATGGGGAATAGCGGGCTCCGAAGGAGGCTGGGCACTCTAGAAAGATCTTAGACTACCTGGTGTGCACTGGCTCCTCCCACTATGACCCTCCTCCAAGCCTCAGTTAGGTACTGTGCCCGGACGAGCGTACACAATAAGGAAGGATTTTGAATCCCGGGTAAGACTCATACCAGCCACACCAATCACACCGTACAACTCGTGATATGAAACACAGTTAACAGTATGAAACAATAGAGCCTCTCAACAGATGGCTCAACAATAACCAGATTTAGTTAACAATAACTATGTACAAGTATTGCAGATAAACCGCACTTGGGATGGGCGCCCAGCATCCACTACGGACTATGAGAAATAGAATTACCGGTGAGTAAATTCTTATTTTCTCTAACGTCCTAGTGGATGCTGGGAACTCCGTAAGGACCATGGGGATTATACCAAAGCTCCCAAACGGGCGGGAGAGTGCAGATGACTCTGCAGCACTGAATGAGAGAACTCCAGGTCCTCCTCAGCCAGGGTATCCAATTTTGTAGAATTTTGCAAACGTGTTTGCCCCTGACCAAGTAGCTGCTCGGCAAAGTTGTAAAGCCGAGACCCCTCGGGCAGCCGCCCAAGATGAGCCCACCTTCCTTGTGGAATGGGCATTGACAGATTTTGGCTGTGGCAGGCCTGCCACAGTATGTGCAAGCTGAATTGTACTACAAATCCAACGAGCAATAGTCTGCTTAGAAGCAGGAGCACCCAGCTTGTTAGGTGCATATAGGATAAACAGCGAGTCAGATTTTCTGACTCTAGCCGTTCTGGAAACATATATTTTCAGTGCCCTGACAACGTCTAGCAACTTGGAGTCCTCCAAGTCCCTAGTAGCCGCAGGCACCGCAATAGGCTGGTTCAGGTGGAATGCTGACACCACTTTTGGGAGAAACTGGGGACGAGTCCTCAATTCTGCCCTATCCATATGGAAAATCAAATAAGGGCTTTTACAAGACAAAGCCGCCAATTCTGATACTCGCCTGGCAGAAGCCAAGGCCAATAACATAACCACCTTCCACGTGAGATATTTCAGATCCACGGTTTTTAGTGGTTCAAACCAATGTGATTTTAAGAAACTCAACACCACGTTGAGATCCCAAGGTGCCACAGGAGGCACAAACGGGGGCTGACTATGCAGCACTCCTTTTATAAATGTCTGAACTTCAGGTACTGAAGCTAGTTCTTTTTGAAAGAAAATCGACAGAGCCGAGATCTGTACCTTAATGGAACCCAATTTAAGGCCCATAGTCACTCCTGCTTGCAGGAAATGCAGAAATCGACCTAGTTGAAATTCCTCTGTTGGGGCCCTTTCGGCCTTACACCATGCAACATATTTTCTCCATATGCGGTGATAATGAGTTGCTGTAACCTCTTTCCTGGCTTTAGTAAGCGTAGGAATGACTTCCTCCGGAATGCCCTTTTACTTCAGGATCCGGCGTTCAACCGCCATGCCGTCAAACGCAGCCGCGGTAAGTCTTGGAACAGACAGGGCCCCTGCTGCCGCAGGTCCTGTCTGAGTGGCAGAGGCCATGGGTCCTCTGATATAAATTCTTGAAGTTCTGGGTACCAAGCTCTTCTTGGCCATCCACGAGTATCGTTCTTACTCCTCGCCTTCTTATTATTCTCAGTACCTTTGGTATGAGAGGCAGAGGGGAGAACACATAAACCGACTGGTACACCCACGGTGTTACCAGAGCGTCCATAGCTATCGCCTGAGGGTCCCTTGACCTGGTGCAATATCTTTTATAGCTTTTTGTTGAGGCGGGACGCCATCATGTCCACCTGTGGCCTTTCCCAATGGTGTACAATCCTATTGGAAGACTTCTGGAGGAAGTCCCCATTCTCCCGGGTGGAGGTCGTGTCTGTTGAGAAGATCTGCTTCCCAGTTGTCCACTCCGGGAATGAACACTGCTGACAGTGCTAACACATGATTTTCCGCCTATCGGAGAATCCTTGTGGCTTCTGCCATCGCCATCCTGCTTCTTGTGCCGCCCTGTTGGTTTACATGGGCGACTGCCGTGATGTTGTCTGATTGGATCAGTACCGGCTGGTTTTGAAGCAGAGGCCTTGCCGGCCTCAGGGCATTGTAAATGGCCCTCAGGTCCAGAATATTTATGTGTAGGGAAATAACCTGACTTGACCAAAGTCCCTGGAAGTTTCTTCCCTGTGTGACTGCCCCCCAGCCTCAAAGGCTGGAATCCATGGTCACTAGGACCTAGTCCTGTATTCCGAACCTGCGGCCCTCTTGAAGATGGGCACTCTGCAGCCACCACAGTAGAGATACCCTGGTCCTTGGAGACAGGGTTATCAGCCTATGCATCGGAAGATGCGATCCGGACCACTTGTCCAACAGGTCCCTCTGAAAAGTTCTTGTATGGAACCTGCCTAATGGGATTGCTTCGTAGGAAGCTACCATTTTTCCCAGGACTCGCGTGCAATGATGCACCGCTACCTATTTTGGCTTCAGGAGGTCTCTGACTAGAGATGACAACTCCTTGGCTTTCTCCTCCGGGAGAAACACTATTTCTGGTTTATGTCCAGAACCATCCCCAGGAACAGTAGACGTGTCATAGGAACCAGCTGTGACTTTGGACTGTTTAGAATCCAACCATGCTGTTGTAGCACTTTCCAAAATAGTGCTACCCCGACTACCAACTGCTCCTTGGACCTCGCCCTTATAACGAGATTGTCCAAGTACGGGATAATTACAACTCCCTTTTTTCGAAGGAGTATCATTATTTCGGCCATTACCTTGATAAAACACCCTCAGTGCCATGTACAGTCCAAACGGCAGTGTCTGGACTTGGTAATGGTAATCCTGTACCACAAATCTGAGGTACTCCTGGCGAGGATGGTAAATGGGGACATGCAGGTAAGCATCCTTGATGTCCCGGGATACCATGTAATCCCCCTCGTCTAGGCTTGCAATAACCGCCCTGAGCGATTCCATCTTGAACTTGAATTTTTTTATGTATGTGTTCAAGGATTTTAAATATAAAATGGGTCACACCGAACCATGCGGTTTCGGTACCCCAACCCGTGTGGAATAGTAGTAACCCCGTCCTTGTTGAAGTAGGGGCACCTTGAGTATTACCTGCTGGGAATACCGCTTATTAATTGCCTCTAGCACAGCCTCCCTGCCTGAGGGAGTTGTCAGCAAGGCATATTTTAGGAAACGGCTGGGGGGAGACATCTCGAATTCCAGCTTGTACCCCTGAAATACTACTTGAAAGAAACAAGGATCCACCTGTGAGCGAGCCCACTAATTGCTGAAATTTTTGAGACGGCCCCCCACCGTACCTGGCTACACCTGTGGAGCACCCGCGTCATGGTGTGGACTCACAGGAGGCGGGGGAAGAATCTTGATTCTGGGAACAGGCTGACTGGTGCAGCTTTTTCCCTCTACCCTTGTCTCTGTACAGAAAGGAAGCGCCATTTGACCCACTTGCTTTTCTGAAGCCGAAAGGACTGTACCTTTGTCTGTGAGGAAACCTAAAGTAAAATTATTTCTTCCCAGCAGTTGCTGTGGATACGAGGTCCCAGAGACCATCCCCAAATAATTCCTCACCCTTATAAGGCTCTCTATGCGCTTTATTAAGTCAGCATCACCTGTCCAGTGACAGGTCTCTAATACCCTCCTGACAGAATGGACATTACATTTATTTTGGATGCAAGCCGGCAAAATATCCCTCTGTGCATCCCCATACATAAGACGACGTCTTTAATATGTTTTTATGTTTGCCAACTAGTATCCCTGTTTGACAGGGTCACCGACCACGCTGCAGCAGCACTATCTGCAGGTCTCAGTCTAGTACCTGAGTGTGTAAATACAGACTTCAGGATAGCCTCCTGTTTTTTATCAACAGGTACCTATTAAAGTGGCCGTATCCTAAGACGGCAGTGCCACCTTTTTTGACAAACGTGTGAGCGCCTTATCCACCCTAGGGGATATCTCCCTTGGCGGGAAAGGGTACGCCCTCAGTAACTTTTTATAAATTACCAGTTTCTTAACGGGGGAACCCACGCTTTTTTCACACTTCATTTATTCATCTGATGGGGGAACAAAACACTGCCTGTTTTTTCTCCCCAAACCTAAAACCCATTTTTAGAGGTGCTTGGGTTAAAGTCAGAAATGTATATCACATTTTTTATTGCCGGGATCAAGTCACGGATGTTCCTAGTGGATTGTGTATATGTCTCCACCTTGTCGACACTGGAGTCAGACTCCGTGTCGACATCTGTGTCTGCCATCTGAGAGAGCGGGCGTTTTTGAGCCCCTGATGGCCTTTGAGACGCCTGGGCATGCGCGGGCTGCGAAGCCGGCTGTCCCACAGCTGTTACGTCATCCACCCTTTATCTAAGGAGTTGACACTGTCGGTTAATACCTTTCACCTATCCATCCACTCTGGTGTCGGCCCCACAGGGGGCGACATCACATATATCGGCCTCTGTTCCGTCACCATATAAGCCTCCTCATTCAACATGTCGACACAGCCATACCGACACACCGCAGACACACAGGGAATGCTCTAAACGAGGACAGGACCCACAAAAGCCCTTTGGGGGGACAGAGTGAGAGTATGCCAGCACACACCAGAGCGCTATATAATGCAGGGACTAACTGAGTTATGTCCCCTATAGCTGCTGTTTTTATATATAATGTATACTGCGCCTAAATTTAGTGCCCCCCCTCTCTTTATTAACCCTTTGTAGACTGCAGGGGAGAGCTAGGGAGCTTCCTTCCAGCAGAGCTGTGAGGGAAAATGGCGCCAGTGTGCTGAGGAGATAGGCTCCGCCCCTTTTTCGCGGCCTATTCTCCCGTTTTTATGGAATTCTGGCAGGGGTATTTACCTCATATATAGCCCCTGGGGCTATATATTGAGGTATTTTAGCCAGCCAAGGTGTTTTTATTGCTGCCTCAGGGCGCCCCCCCCCAGCGCCCTGCACCCTCAGTGACCGGAGTGTGAAGTGTGTGAGAGGAGCAATGGCGCACAGCTGCAGTGCGCTACCTTGGTGAAGACAGAGTCTTCATGCCGCCGATTTTCCGGACCATCTTCTTGCTTCTGGCTCTGTAAGGGGGACGGCGGCGCGGCTCCGGGACCGAACATCAAGGCTGGGCCTGCGGTCGATCCCTCTGGAGCTAATGGTGTCCAGTAGCCTAAGAAGCCCAATCCGGCTGCAAGCAGGCGAGTTCGCTTCTTCTCCCCTTAGTCCCTCGCTGCAGTGAGCCTGTTGCCAGCAGGTCTCACTGAAAATAAAAAAATCTAAGACTATTACTTTCTAAGAGCTCAGGAGAGCCCCTAGTGTGCATCCAACCTCGGCCGGGCACGAAATCTAACTGAGGCTTGGAGGAGGGTCATAGTGGGAGGAGCCAGTGCACACCAGGTAGTCTAAGATCTTTCTAGAGTGCCCAGCCTCCTTCGGAGCCCGCTATTCCCCATGGTCCTTACGGAGTTCCCAGCATCCACTAGGACGTTAGAGAAAAATGAAAGACTTAATTACATCCAATTACATCCTCCATATTCACTCCAACAAGGTTAATTTAGTTTCTTCAGCCAGTTCCGTTCTTGACACAAAAGCTAGCATTCTTGTATGGACCCACAAGAGGGAGAATAGTTGTCGGTATGCCGGGTGTCGGGATTCTGGCGCCGGTATAATTGAGCGCCGGGATCCCAACAGCCAGCATATTGAATACCAGGGCCATAACTAGCTGTGTGCGGAGGGGGCACCGCACATAGCACTGCAGAGTAGGGGGCGCTGTTGGAGGCACTTGTCAATTATCTGTTTTAATTACTTTAACTTGCAACTTCCCCCCTTTTTGAAGCCCAGCACCTCCTGACCACCCTGTCTCCTACCCTGACCCCTTCTGTCGCTAACACCTATACAACATTCATGAACTCAACTTGAGATTTCTTTGTTATTCAGTCACATTGTCCTTTATTACATCTCAAGATGCTGATTTCCCCGGATTTGAACCCATTGCCTGTGGCATTACAGTCAGACAATCTATTCATTGAGCTACAGTATCTGCTCTTGCATAGAAAGGTAGCTAGTTCTAAGGTAGAGAATTCTAACTATTTAAGTGTACCTTGTACTTTGTGGAAAAAGGATCAGCATTGCGGCTGAGCAGATCTATGTAGTGTGTGGCTGCAAGAGATTGGATGTGTAGCTGCACACTACATAGATCTGCTCAGTTGCAATGCTGATTATTTTTTTTTACAAAGTACCAGTAGCTTCATATAGTGTTCATAGTTTTTATGCAGGATCAAATATCTCAATCAGTAGGGCGTTTGATTAGAATTCAACAGGTTATAGGTTTGAATCTTGGGTATGGCGGTATACTGAAATGTGTTTAATAAAGAATAACAACAAGCTCTCAAGTTAAGTGCATGAATGTGGTATAAAAAGCATCGGTGTCCAAGGGGGTAATTCAGAGTTGATTGCAGTAGCAAATTTGTTATCAGTCGGGCAAAACCATGGGGGTCATTCCGAGTTGATCGCTCGCTAGCAACTTTTTGCAGCGCAGCGATCATCTCAACTGCGGCTAAACTGCACATGCGTATGCACTGCAATGCGCAGGTGCGTTGTACGAATACAAAGCGGTTCGTTGCTGAGCGATGGATTTAACGAAAAATCCATTCACACAGCCGAACGCAAGGTGATTGACAGGAAGAGCAGGGCCGAAACTAGGATTTTCGGCACCCGGGGCACGGCAGTAATTTAGCGCCCCACGCCCCGCCCTACCCCTCCCCCCAAAAAAAAAGTATTAGTAATAAATCAAATAAAACATAAAAGTTAAAATAAATAAAAAATAATAAATTTAAAAAAAAGTAAACTACGTCACACAGTGGTGCAAGCTTATTCTCATTACTCTGCAGCTTATTCTCATTAAAGGGGTACACATGTACAGATGTGTGCCAGAGATGTGCACACATCTCTGGACTCTCAGCACACAGCACGATGTGTGCTGAGCGAGGAGTGGGGATGCTCACTTCACCCATCGGCCAATCTACAGTCAGCGATATAGACGAGCTGGACCGCGCATCAGTATCGCTATACACACGGAGCGATGTGAGCTTAATTTCTAAGCAATCTAGTCAGATTGCTTAGAATTTAAGCATACACTGCTACGTGTGTACCCCCTTTGGTCTGCACAGTAGTACACCCCACAGGGGAGAGAGGGGGAAAGGGAGAGGAGTGAGTGAAATGGGAGAGAGGAGAGAGATGGGGGAGAGAGAATATGCTCAGACATCTCTCAGACCGCCAGTAATACACACACAGTATATATTTCATAAAAAAGGCAACTTGCTCAGGTGCTCAATTCATACTACTGTATACACAAAGTTCCAACACAGGAATGGCACTCTGAGACAGACAAAAAAAAAAGTTTGACTGAGTGATTTGTGGTATTGAATACAGCTATTAAAATTTTTGCCTGTCTCTGAGTGCCATTTCTTTGTTGGAAGTTTGTTGGCGGGCGGTCGCACAGAGGGATGGGCGGGGACATGCAGTTGCGCGGGACTGTGATGGAGCTGTTACTATGACAGCACAGTAGAGCCGCTTATACACGTTACACCACAGAGGAGTCGCGGCAGGTGGTGGTGAGCGGCCAGCGGCAGGTGAGCATGAGTTCAGCAGTGCCCTCACTGGTATGGTGCTCTACGCAGCGGCTTAGTCCGCATATGCGTAGGGCCGGGTCTGGTTTTGGATAATGGTTTTTCAGATAAAACATCCTTTCTCTATCGTCCTAGTGGATGCTGGGGTTCCTGAAAGGACCATGGGGAATAGCGGCTCCGCAGGAGACAGGGCACAAAAAGTAAAGCTTTAGGATCAGGTGGTGTGCACTGGCTCCTCCCCCTATGACCCTCCTCCAAGCCTCAGTTAGATTTTTGTGCCCGGCCGAGAAGGGTGCAATCTAGGTGGCTCTCCTAAAGAGCTGCTTAGAAAAGTTTAGCTTAGGTTTTTTATTTTACAGTGAGTCCTGCTGGCAACAGGATCACTGCAACGAGGGACTTAGGGGAGAAGAAGTGAACTCACCTGCGTGCAGGATGGATTGGCTTCTTTGGCTACTGGACATTAGCTCCAGAGGGACGATCACAGGTACAGCCTGGATGGTCACCGGAGCCTCGCCGCCGGCCCCCTTGCAGATGCTGAAAAGAGAAGAAGGTCCAGAATCGGCGGCAGAAGACTCCTCAGTCTTCTTAAGGTAGCGCACAGCACTGCAGCTGTGCGCCATTGCTCTCAGCACACTTCACACGGCAGTCACTGAGGGTGCAGGGCGCTGGGAGGGGGGCGCCCTGGGAGGCAATGTAAACCTATTTTTTGGCAAAAAATACCTCACATATAGCCTCCGGGGGCTATATGGAGATATTTAACCCCTGCCAGAATCCATTGAAGAGCGGGAGACGAGCCCGCCGAAAAAGGGGCGGGGCCTATCTCCTCAGCACACAGCGCCATTTTCCCTCACAGAAAGGCTGGAGGGAAGGCTCCCAGGCTCTCCCCTGCACTGCACTACAGAAACAGGGTTAAAACAGAGAGGGGGGGCACTAATTTGGCGTTAGAAATATATAAAAAGATGCTATAAGGGAAAACACTTATATAAGGTTGTCCCTATATAATTATAGCGTTTTTTGGTGTGTGCTGGCAAACTCTCCCTCTGTCTCTCCAAAGGGCTAGTGGGTCCTGTCCTCTATCAGAGCATTCCCTGTGTGTGTGCTGTGTGTCGGTACGTGTGTGTCGACATGTATGAGGACGATGTTGGTGAGGAGGCGGAGCAATTGCCTGTAATGGTGATGTCACTCTCTAGGGAGTCGACACCGGAATGGATGGCTTATTTAGGGAATTACGTGATAATGTCAACACGCTGCAAGGTCGGTTGACGACATGAGACGGCCGACAAACAATTAGTACCGGTCCAGACGTCTCAAAAACACCGTCAGGGGTTTTAAAACGCCCGTTTACCTTAGTCGGTCGACACAGACACAGACACGGACACTGAATCCAGTGTCGACGGTGAATAAACAAACGTATTCCTTATTAGGGCCACACGTTAAGGGCAATGAAGGAGGGGTTACATATTTCTGATACTACAAGTACCACAAAAGAGGGTATTATGTGGGATGTGAAAAAACTACCTGTAGTTTTTCCTGAATCAGATAAATTAAATGAAGTGTGTGATGATGCGTGGGTTCCCCCCGATAGAAAATTATTGGCGGTATACCCTTCCCCGCCAGAAGTTAGGGCGCGTTGGGAAACACCCCTTAGGGTGGATAAGGCGCTCACACGCTTATCAAAACAAGTGGCGGTACCGTCTATAGATAGGGCCGTCCTCAAGGAACCAGCTGACAGGAGGCTGGAAAATATCATATAAAAGTATATACACACATACTGGTGTTATACTGCGACCAGCGATCGCCTCAGCCTGGATGTGCAGAGCTGGGGTGGCTTGGTCGGATTCCCTGACTAAAAATATTGATACCCTTGACAGGGACAGTATTTTATTGACTATAGAGCATTTAAAGGATGCATTTCTATATATGCGAGATGCACAGAGGGATATTTGCACTCTGGCATCAAGAGTAAGTGCGATGTCCATATCTGCCAGAAGATGTTTATGGACACGACAGTGGTCAGGTGATGCAGATTCCAAACGGCACAAAGGTGTATTGCCGTATAAAGGAAGAGGAGTTATTTGGGGTCGGTCCATCGGACCTGGTGGCCACGGCAACTGCTGGAAAATCCACCGTTTTTACCCTAAGTCACATCTCTGCAGAAAAAGACACCGTCTTTTCAGCATCAGTCCTTTCGTCCCTATAAGAGTCATATTTGCCCAGGGATAGAGGAAAGGGAAGAAGACTGCAGCAGGCAGCCCATTCCCAGGAACAGAAGCCTTCCACCGCTTCTGCCAAGCTCTCAGCATGACGCTGGGACCGTACAGGACCCTTGGATCCTACAAGTAGTATCCCAGGGGTACAGATTGGAATGTCGAAACGTTTCCCCCTCGCAGGCTCCTGAAGTCTGCTTTACCAAGGTCTCCCTCCGACAAGGAGGCAGTATGGAAAAAAATTCACAAGCTGTATTCCCAGCAGGTGATAATCAAATTACCCCTCCTACAACAAGGAAAGGGGTATTATTCCACACTATATTGTGGTACTGAAGCCAGAAGGCTAGGTGAGACCTATTCTAAATCTAAAAAATTTGAACACTTACAAAGGTTCAAAGCAAGAGGGAGTCACTCAGAGCAGTGATAACGAACCAGGAAGAAGGGGACTATATAGTGTCCCGGGACATCAGGGATGCTTACCTCCATGTCCCAAATTTGCCCTTCTCACTAAGGGTACCTCAGGTTCGTGGTATAGAACTGTCACTATCAGTTTCAGACGCTGCCGTTTGGATTGTCCACGGCACCCCGGGTCTTTACCAAGGTAATGGCCGAAATGATGATTCTTCTTCGAAGAAAAGGCGTCTTAAATTACCCCTTACTTGGACGATCTCCTGATAAGGGCAAAGTCCAGGGAACAGTTGGAGGTCGGAGTAGCACTATCTCGGATACTGCTACAACAGCACGGGTGGATTCTAAATATTCCAAAATCGCAGCTGATCCTGACGACACGTCTGCTGTGCCTAGGGATGATTCTGGACACAGTCCAGAAAAAGGTGTTTCTCCCGGAAGAGAAAGCCAGGGAGTTATCCGAGCTAGTCAAGAACCTCCTAAAACCAGGAAAAGTGTCAGTGCATCATTGCACAAGGGTCCTGGTAAAAATGGTGGCTTCCTACGAAGCAATTCCATTCGGCAGATTTCACGCAAGAACTTTTCAGTGGGATCTGCTGGACAAATGGTCAGGATCGCATCTTCAGATGCATCAGCGGATAACCCTATATCCAAGGACAAGGGTGTCTCTCCTGTGGTGGTTACAGAGTGCTCATCTTCTAGAGGGCCGCAGATTCGGCATTCAGGATTGGATGCTGGTGACCACGGAGGCCAGCCCGAGAGGCTGGGGAGCAGTCACACAAGGAAAAAATTTCCAGGGAGTGTGATCAAGTCTGGAGACTTTTCTCCACATAAATATACTGGAGCTAAGGGTAAATTTATAATGCTCTAAGCTTAGCAAGACCTCTGCTTCAAGGTCAGCCGGTATTGATCCAGTGGGAAAAACATCACGGCAGTCGCCCACGTAAACAGACAGGGCGGCACAAGAAGCAGGAGGGCAATGGCAAAAACTGCAAGGACTTTTCGCTGGGCGGAAAATCATGTGATAGCACTGTCAGCAGTGTTTCATTCCGGGAGTGGAAACTGGGAAGCAGACTTCCTCAGCAGGCACGACCTCCACCCGGGAGAGTGGAAACTTCATCGGGAAGTTTTTCCACATGATTGTGAACCGTTGGGAAATACCAAGGTGGACATGATGGCGTCCCGTCTGAACAAAAAACGGGACAGGTATTGCGCCAGGTCAAGAGACCCTCAGGCAATAGCTGTGGATGTTCTGGTAACACCGTGGGTGTACCAGTCGGTGTATGTGTTCCCTACTCTGCTTCTCATACCTAAGGTACTGAGAATTATAAGACGTAGAGGAGTAAGAACTATACTCATGGCTCCGGATTGGCCAAGAAGGACTTGGTACCCGGAACTTCAAGAGATGCTCACAGAGGACTTATGGCCTCTGCCGCTAAGAAGGGACTTGCTTCAGCAAGTACCATGTCTGTTCCAAGACTTACCGCAGCTGCGTTTGACGGCATGGCGGTGGAACGCCGGATCCTAAGGGAAAAAGGCATTCCGGAAGAGGTCATTCCTACCCTGGTCAAAGCCAGGAAGGAGGTGACCGCACAACATTATCACCACATGTGGCGAAAATATGTTGCGTGGTGTGAGGCCAGGAAGGCCCCACGAAGAAATTTCAACTCGGTCGATTCCTGCATTTCCTGCAAACAGGAGTGTCTATGGGCCTCAAATTGGGGCCCATTAAGGTTCAAATTTCGGCCCTGTCGATTTTCTTCCAGAAAGAATTGGCTTCAGTTCCTGAAGTCCAGAAGTTTGTCAAGGGAGTATTGCATATACAACCCCCTTTTGTGCCTCCAGTGGCACTGTGGGATCTCAACGTAGTTCTGGGATTCCTCAAATCACATTGGTTTAAAACCAGTCAAATCTGTGGATTTGAAGCATCTCACATGAAAAGTGACCATGCTCTTGGCCCTGGCCTGGGCCAGGCGAGTGTCAAATTGGTGGTTTTTTTCTCAAAAAAGCCCATATCTGTTTGTCCATTCGGACAGGGCAGAGCTGCGGACTCGTCCCCAGTTCTCTCCCTAAGTTGGTGTCAGTGTTTCACCTGAACCAGCTTATTGTGGTGCCTTGCGCCTACTAGGGACTTGGAGGACTCCAAGTTGCTGGATGTTGTCAGGGCCCTGAAAGTATAGGTTCCAGGACGGCTGGAGTCAGGAAAACTGACTTGCTGTTATCCTGTATGCACCCAACAAACTGGGTGCTCTTGCTTCTAAGCAGACTATTGCTAGTTGGATGTGTAATACAATTCAGCTTGCACATTCTGTGGCAGGCCTGCCACAGCCAAAATATGTAAATGCCCATTCCACAAGGAAGGTGGGCTCATCTTGGGCGGCTGCCCGAGGGGTCTCGGCATTACAACTTTGCCGAGCTGCTACTTGGTCAGGGGCAAACACGTTTGCAAAATTCTACAAATTTGATACCCTGGCTGAGGAGGACCTGGAGTTCTCTCATTCGGTGCTGCAGAGTCATCCGCACTCTCCCGCCCGTTTGGGAGCTTTGGTATAATCCCCATGGTCCTTTCAGGAACCCCAGCATCCACTAGGACGATAGAGAAAATAAGAATTTACTTACCGATAATTCTATTTCTCGGAGTCCGTAGTGGATGCTGGGCGCCCATCCCAAGTGCGGATTATCTGCATTACTTGTACATAGTTACAAAAAATCGGGTTATTATTGTTGTGAGCCATCTTTCAGAGGCTCCGCTGTTATCATACTGTTAACTGGGTTCAGATCACAGGTTGTACAGTGTGATTGGTGTGGCTGGTATGAGTCTTACCCGGGATTCAAAATCCTTCCTTATTGTGTACGCTCGTCCGGGCACAGTATCCTAACTGAGGCTTGGAGGAGGGTCATAGGGGGAGGAGCCAGTGCACACCACCTGATCCTAAAGCTTTACTTTTTGTGCCCTGTCTCCTGCGGAGCCGCTATTCCCCATGGTCCTTTCAGGAACCCCAGCATCCACTACGGACTCCGAGAAATAGAATTATCGGTAAGTAAATTCTTATTTTATGTGTTCTGTGATATGATGTAGAGGTGTTGAACTATATACTCTTGAAATACATTTAATTTTATAGCAATCCTGTTTATTAAAAACAAATTATTTAGATGTTGCTCCCTTCATGCTGTCATATTGTGTGAAAAGTGTGAAAAGTCTTCACAAATCCACTGACACACATTTTAATCATTTAATAAACTGCTCTATTCACTGTATTTTACAAACATATTGTAATTAGTCTTCTTGCCCCATTCAAAAAATAGATTATAAATGTATTGCTACAGTATGAAGACAACTAAAGCACTGAGATGAAGATCATAGGAGCTCTGCATGCCTGTCTGTTTTAGTATAGGCAGCAGATGTGTTGTCTCAGGCTTGTGTCTAAGTGCACACATGTTGCTATGTATGTTTGTACTATCTATATGTATGTGCAATAAGCATGTACAGTCTCTAGTGCAAATAATCCACAGCACACACATGCAGGCATTACAGATGTAGAAGTGGGTACATACTTTGCACTCCCCCCTTAGAAGCTGTGTGAAGTGAACTCTTGGACTGAGGTGAGCAGCCGGCGGTGGTTTGTGGTCAGCGGCCAGTGGCGGGTGGTGGTGAGCGGCCAGGTGAGCAGCCAGCGGCGGGTGGTAGTGAGCGGCCAGCGGCGGGTGAGCGTGACTTCAGCAGCGCGTTCACTGGTTCAGCACTCTACACAGTGGTGTAGTCTGTGCATGCGTAGGGCCGGGCCTGGGCCTGACTACAGGCAAAGATTGCGACGGGCGGGCGAGCAGCTGCAAAAGGGAGCCGGGCACAGTTCTCGGCGCCCCCTCAAACGCAGCGCCCGGGGCACGTGACCCCTTAGCCCCACCCTAGATGCGGCCCTGGGAAGAGGGCATTTATGGGTGTCAACTGACCGCTTTCAGGGAGTGGTTGGAAAAACGCAGGCGTGTCCAGGCGTTTGCAGGGCGGGTGTCTGACATCAAATCTGGACCAGACACGCTGAAATGATCGCAAGGGCTGAGTAAGTCCAGAGCTACTTAGAAACTGCACAAAATGTTTTCGGCCCACTCTGCAGCACACGTGTTCGCACACTTGCAAAGCGAAAATACACTTCCCCATAGGCGGCGACTATTTGATCGCAAGCCAGCAAAAAGTTGCTAGCGAACGATCAACTCGGAATGACCCCCCATGTGCATTGCAGGTGTGGAGATATAACATTTGCAGAGAGAGTTAGATTTGGGTGGGTTATTTTGTTTCTGTGCAGGGTAAATACTGGCTGCTTTATTTTTACACTGCAATTTAGATTTCAGTTTGAACACACCCCACCCAAATCTAATAGGCCCTACACACTGGCCGATTTTTGGAAAGATATGAACGATCTCGTTCATAAATGAACGAGAACTCGTTCATATCTTTCAGTGTGGAGGCTCCAGCGATGAACGATGCGCGTCCCCGCGCTCGTTCATCGCTGGTCTCCCGTCGGCTGTGCATGCAGGCCAATATGGACGATCTCGTCCATATTTGCCTGCACTTCAATGCAGCCGCATGACGGGGGGAGTGAAGAAACTTCACTTCCCCCGTCACTGCCCCCCCGCCGCCGGGTCGCTCGTCGGCCGTATCCGCCGTCGGGCAGCTCGGCGGCGGATCGGCTAGTGTATATGGCCCCTAACTCTCTCTGCACATGTTATATCTGCCCCACCTGCAGTGCACATGGTTTTGCCCAACTGCTAACAAATTTGTTGCTACGATCAACTCTGAATTACCCCCCAAATCTGTGTGTATTATTTATATATATAAAATGTGGGAAGGGGCATCATAGGATAGGTTTTCTCTGTGATCAATCTTGTCATGTCCCTTCCCCACGAGGCATGTGCCTTATGTCCCTATGGGAAAAATGGGGGGGAGGGGGCGCCAATTCTCTCTCTGGCACAGGGCACCAAAAAGTCTAGTCACGGCTTTGCTGAATACCATCCCTGCAGGCCACTTCCTAGTCACCGCCCACGGTTGTGCGCCACAAGCAACTCTGTGGTACCTGCGTACAGGCAGAACAAACGCTCCTTTGGGGTTTTCAGAACTTTTTGCACAACTGTTCAAACATCACCATTGCATAGACCTTTGAATCAGGCCCCACGTATGCAATTACATCACATGTGTAGCTATGGCTATGCTGCTGGTTCCACTTCTAAAAATTACGACAATCCTCTTGGTACCCTGTTATGTTTACAATTTTACATTTCCTATGACTTTACAATAAATCAATTACACTGTCCAGCCATAATCCAACAGGAAGCTCCCGTATCCCTGTAACAGGTTTTCATGGGTGCATTACCTGTGTTGACGCTGCTGCTACTGTAGCGTCTAGTTACCCTTTGTGGAGAGGACCTTTCCCATAAGTCCCTGGGTCCATGTCACCAACTATTTGGAATAGTAACCTGTGGCGAGCGAAGCCGAGCGAGACACTGAGCCCGAAGCGTGGTGAGCGAAGCCCACGAGGGTACAATGGTGCATAGCTAAAACTAAATAACCTCAAACAGAGAATGGATAAAACATTAACCCCTTCAGTGGTATGCCTGGAAAATTTCCAGGGCCAGCTGCGCTGTGCAGACTAGCCACCCTGGAAATTTTCCGGGGCTTGCCACTGCTCCCCCTCCCTTCAACTTGCACTCTACTCTGCCAGTAGACTTTGAAGAATGACGCGATCGCGTCATTCAGCAAAACTCAGCCAGCCGAGCGGAGTACAAGGGGGGAGAGAGGATTTCAGTGCAGCAAATGCTACACGGTGGATGGCCATCTGTGGGTTATCCATCGATGATCACTTTGGAAGGATATCCTCGATGGTGTAAAACCATCTGGAATGGATCCATCGATGGTCATCCCTGCACTACTGTACAAATGCGGGCCAATCAGAGCCCACAGGGGGCGGAGCCTGAGAAAAAAAATTATTCAGTAGCATTGAACCATCGATGGCAGGAAACCAGCTGGTTCTCCTCCATCGATGGTAAAAGTATTCGACATCAGTCATAGACCATCAATCATTTTGAATCATCGATGGTCAATGGTATCTCTAGCTACCCCATGGCAACAAGCATTCCCTAAGGAAATGAGCATTCCCCGTGGCAACGAGCATGAATCCCAGAGCATAAAACCCCTGGCAAAAAGCATGACACGGCGCGTGAAACCCCCGGCAGCACACAGGTAAAAAAAATGAAAAACCTGCCCTGGAAGGCAGGGCCGGATTAATCCTTGGAGGTGCACAGGGCATCTAAGACAGGGGGGCCCCAATGGTAGATGGGAGATACTAGATTATGCATACCTTCCAACATGTTCCATTCCAGGAGGGACAAAATGCTCTCTACCTGAATTTCCCACTTAATATGTGATTGGCATCACCTGTGTTGAACTATTTAATTGATAAGAAAGGTACTTTAACACAGGTGTTTGCAATCATAAATTAAGAAGGAAGTCCAGATAGAGAGCATTATGTCCCGCCTATAATGTGTCATGATGGGAGTTATAGATTGTGCATATTACATTTAAACCAATGGGTATACAGGTTGAGTATCCCATATCCAAATATTCCAAAATATGGAATTTTTTGAGTGAGAGTGAGATAGTGAAACCTTTGTTTTCTGATGGCTCAATGTACACAAACTTTGTTTAATACACAAAAGTTAAAATATTGTATTAAATGACCTTCAGGCTGTGTGTATAAGGTGTATACGAAACATAAATGAATTGTGTGAATGTACACACACTTTGTTTAATGCACTAAAGGGGGGTACACATGGAGAGATCCGTGCTTAAAATCTAAGCAATCTTGCTAGATTGCTTAGATTTTAAGCACGGATCTGCCGTGTGTATGCACACCAGCGATAGCGCTGCGCGACCCCGCGCATCGCTATCGCCGGTGCTAGATTGAGCCTGCATGCAGGCTCAATCTAGCGGGTCACTCACTTCACCGTTGTGTGAAGTGAGCGGCCCCCCGTCGGCTTTCCCCCTCGCTCAGCACATCGCGCTGTGCTGAGCGGGGAGAGAGATGTGTGCTGAGCGGTCTGTGTTAAGATCGCTCAGCACACATCTCTCCCGTGAGTACCCCCCTTTAGTTATTAAAAATATTGGCTAAAATGACCTTCAGGCTGTGTGTATAAGGTGTATATGAAACAAATGCATTCTGTGCTTAGACTTGGGTCCCATCGCCATGATATCTTATTATGCTATGTAATTATTCCAAAATACAGAAATATCCGATATCCAAAATACTTCTGGTCCCAAGCATTTTGGATAAGGGATACTCAACCTGTATTAGTTTTAATAATTTAGTTTAATAATGCCTGGGTACTGTTTATAGCGCCACCTAATTGAAAGACTATATTATAAACTTTTCTTGTAGTGGAACAAAGACAACTTAACCTTAAAATACATATAGAAAATAAAATAATTTATCTTGTCACATATAAGAATAGCAGCAGCAGCCTCTGTACTACTCCCATACTGGGACAGGATTTAGGAGGACTCTCTGTGTGTGTCTATCTGTAGACCCAAATTGTTTAGTTCCATAACAGATTACACAGGACAGAGACACCCAGGTAGGGAGGAGCAGCTGGGATCACTGTGTCACAGCTCTCTCCACCCTCCTATTGCACTGCACACTGTCATGCTCGCATTTTGGGTACTGGTTCTGCTGCTGCTGCTTACGAGGGAGAGCTAATAATGTCAGCGTGCTCTGGCCTAGGGGCCCTCTGACAAAGGGGGGCCCGGGCTACAGTATGCCCTGTATCCCCTTAATCTGGCAATGCTGGGAGGTGTGACCAAATTCCAAAAAGTCACCACTAAAGGGGTTAAGATGCTGTAAGGGCGGAAGTTCGCGTCTGCCCGCTCGTGCTGTCACTTCCTGGTCCTGACCACGAAGGGGACATAGACACAACCGTAGTTGCTACTGACATCACACTACTCCCATCACATACACAGCGCTGTACTAGTGCGGACATATCCAGGTTGCGGCGTCACATGCTGCACCACACGCCTCCTGAGTCCTCCCAGTGCCTCCTGACGGTGGACGGCACTTCCCTGCACTGGTGGAACAAGCAGCCACTACCACCGTGCAATGCTTTGTGTCACGCCTCTTGATACGTCAGCTCAGAGCATGTGGGAGGAATTATAACGTAACGTGCTGTGGGCGGAGTCACACACACCATGGCCGCTGCCGGTGCCGGGAAGAGTCTGTTGCAGTTTCTGAAATTGGTGGGGCAGTTGAAGGTATCTCCGCATACTGCCCACGTTATGTATGTAGCTGTGGCCGGCGGTACCCGATTCCCTGCATTAGCAGTGACCCAGTAGAGAGCACACCCCGCAGGGGGCACAGGCAGCACAGTAGTACTGGCATAGGGAGTGGGAGTCTACCAGTACGTAATAATTCTCCCGGGTGCCTGAGGGTATCCCACTGGGGTAGATGCTAGAATCAAGTGGGCTAAGGGACCTTTTCCGTAAGGGGGAGGAGTTACGACGCAAGGGGGAGGAGCTAGGCCAGCGGGATAGTTCCTCTACTATCCACGCCACCAACTATTACCTTTAGTAATTAGGTGGTGAGCGAAGCGAGCCACCGTGCCCGAAGCGTGGCGAGCGAACTTTTCGGGTACCCTGTTCGCCCGTAGCTCCTCCCCCTGGTGATGTAGCTCCTCCCCTCAATACGTCACAAGGTCCCTTCAGCCCCTCCGATATAGAACCAACCATCCCACTGGTGTCACTGCCCCGCATGGCGTTGGCAGAATTTAAGAATCTCGGATACCTTAATGAATATTACTTTGTAGCAACATCCCCTAGGTGGCGGTGTCTGGCACAGGCTGCTATGTTGGTGACCCACGGGCAGGATCCCTGTCGGTGGAGTTTTGCAGTACTACTTGTGAACTATATGGACCTGATGCACAATAGTGCGCAAATGCACGGATAAGTGTCTTTCTGCACATGTGCAGTACTGGTGCTGCATTGTTGCTCGCAGTTTCCGCAAGCAGCAGCATGACAAATATGCTGCAACCGTTCTGGGGTGGAGCAGTAGCGTGGTTGGCCTGTGTCCCCAATAACTGAGGTGTGTTGCCCCATTTTCTGGGAGTGCCGAGGCCTGGATCTGTATTGGACGCCGATCTCCTCACAAGCATGCCAGAGGTACCAGTCTGAGGTAACTGAACTTACTCAGATGGCTGATGCTGGTATCATTGTAACAGATGGTTGCCATGGTGATCTGATGCAGAGTCTTCAGACGCAGCCCTACACACTGGCCGATCCGCCGCCGAGCTGCCCGACGGCCAATACAGCCGACGGGCGACCCGGGGGGAGTGAAGTTTCTTCACTCCCCCTGTCACCCGGCTGCATTGAAGTGCAGGCAAGTATGGACGAGATCGTCCATATTGGCCTGCATGCACAGCCGACAGGGGACCAGCGATGAATGAGTGCGGGGCCGCGCATCGTTCATCGCTGGAGCCTCCACACTGCATGATATGAACGTTATCTCGTTCATTAATGAATGAGATCGTTCATATCGTGCAGTCATGTCGGCCAGTGTGTAGGGCCCATAAGATCTGCGAAACTGTCAGGAGGCGTCTTTTCTCCTCGGCTGCTTTCTGCGGCATTAGCATATTAGTTGTACGGTATTGCACAACAGCTTTGCGTGGTGCTTCTCTCTCACCTGTCCTCTGTGAACCTTATCGACAATGTCCTAAAGCAATAGGTGTACCTTCTGGGGTGAGGCGCCATCAGTGTTACCCAAAAGATCAGCGGTTGGTTAGCTTGCCCACTCGTACAATAATAGTGGCAGTTACTTATGTCAGAGCGGCTACTCCTCAATTTCAAGTGGCACTTGCATAATTGACAGTCTAAACTAGTACAGGAACAAAGGTGTACTAGTTTCAAGAATTAAGATCTATCAACAAGTAATAATCTTGTTTTCTCTAATGTCCTAGTGGATGCTTGGAACTCCGTAAGGACCATGGGGAATAGACGGGCTCCGCAGGAGACAGGGCACTCTAAGAAAGAATTTGGATACTGGTGTGCTCTGGCTCCTCCCTCTATGTCCCTCCTCCAGACCTCAGTTTGAATCTGTGCCCGGACGAGCTGGGTGCTACTTAGTGAGCTCTCCTGAGCTTGCTAAAAAGAAAGTATTTTGTTAGGTTTTTTTATTTTCAGAGAGATCTGCTGGCAACAGACTCTCTGCTACGTGGGACTGAGGGGAGAGAAGCAGCCCTACTCACTGAAGATAGGTCCTGCTTCTTAGGCTACTGGACACCATTAGCTCCAGAGGGATAGTACACAGGATCGCACCCTTGGTCGTCCGATCCCGGAGCCGCGCCGCCGTCCCCCTCGCAGAGCCGTAAGACAGAAGCCGGTGACAGAAGCAAGAAGACTTCGAAATCGCCGGCAGAAGACTCCAGTCTTCATATGAGGTAGCGCACAGCACTGCAGCTGTGCGCCATTGCTCCCACACTAAACCCATATACTCCGGTCACTGTAGGGCGCAGGGGGTGGGGGGGGGGCGCCCTGGGCAGCAATTAGAGACCTCTTGGCAAAAGTGGGCATATATACAGTTGGGCACTGTATATATGGATGGGCCCCCGCCATATTTTTTACACAGAAACGCGGGACAGAAGCCCGCCGCTGAGGGGGCGGGGCTTCTTCCTCAGCACTCACCAGCGCCATTTTCTCTCCACAGCTCCGCTGAGAGGAAACTCCCCAGGCTCTACCCTGCAGAATCACGGTAGAAGAGGGTAAAAAGAGAGGGGGGGCACATAAATTTGGCGCAAAAACAGTATATACAGCAGCTACTGGGTTAACACTAAGTTACTGTGTGATTCCTGGGACATATAGCGCTGGGGTGTGTGCTGGCATACTCTCTCTCTGTCTCTCCAAAAGGCCTTGTGGGGGAACTGTCTTCAAATAGAGCATCCCCTGTGTGTGTCGGTACGCTTGTGTCGGCATGTTTGACGAAGGCTATGTGGAAACAGAGCGGGAACAAATGAATGTGGGGTCGCCGCTGACGGCGTCGACACCCGATTGGATGGATATGTGGAAGGTTTTAAATGATAATGTTACTTCCTTGCATAAAAGGTTGGATAAAGCTGATGCCGTGGGACAGCCGGGGTCTCAGCCCATGCCTGATCCCATGTCGCAGAGGCCGTCAGGGTCTCAGAAGCGTCCACTATCCCAAATTGTTGACACAGATATCGACACGGATTCTGACTCCAGTGTCGATGGCGATGATGCAAAGTTACAGCCTAAAATGGCTAAAGCCATTCGTTACATGATTATAGCAATGAAAGATGTCACAGAGGAAACCCCAGTCCCTGACAAGAGGGTTTATATGTATGGGGAAAAAAGGCAAGAGGTGACCTTTCCCCCTTCACATGAGTTAAATGAGTTATGTGAAAAGTCTTGGGGAATCTCCAGATAGAAAACTGCAGATTTCCAAACGGATGCTTATGGCGTATCCTTTCCCGCCAACGGACAGGTTACGCTGGGAATCCTCCCCTAGGGTAGACAAAGCTTTAACACGCTTATCCAAGAAGGTAGCCCTGCCGTCACAGGATACGGCCACCCTAAAAGATACTGCGGATAGAAAGCAGGAGGGTATCCTGAAGTCCATTTATACACATTCAGGTACCTTACTAAGGTCGGCGATTGCGTCGGCCTGGATGTGTAGTGCTGTAGCAGCATGGACAGATACCTTATCTGAGGAACTTGATACCTTGGACAAGGATACTATATTACTGACCCTGGGGCATATAAAAGACGCTGTCCTATATATGAGAGATGCTCAAAGAGACATTAGCCTACTGGGCTCTAGAATAAATGCAATGTCGATTTCTGCCAGAAGGGTCCTGTGGACTCGGCAATGGACAGGAGATGCCGACTCAAAAAGGCACATGGAGGTTTTACCTTACAAGGGTGAGGAGTTGTTTGGGGAAGGTCTCTCGGACCTGGTCTCCACAGCTACGGCTGGAAAGTCAAATTTTTTGCCATATGTTCCCTCACAACCTAAGAGAGCACCGTATTACCAAATGCAGTCCTTTCGATCACAAAAAGGCAAGAAAGTCAGAGGTGCGTCCTTTCTTGCCAGAGGCAGGGGCAGAGGAAAGAAGCTGCGCAATACAGCTAGTTCCCAGGAACAGAAGTCCTCCCCGACTTCCACTAAATCCACCGCATGACGCTGGGGCTCCACAGGCGGAGCTAGGCCCGGTGGGGGCGCATCTCCGAAATTTCAGCCACAAGTGGGTTCACTCCCAGGTGGATCCCTGGGCTATAGAGATTGTGTCTCAGGGATACAAGCTGGAATTTGAAGAGGTGCCCCCTCACCGTTACCTCAAATCGGCCCTGCCAGCTTCCCCCTTAGAGAGGGAAATAGTGTTAGCTGCAATTCACAAATTGTATCTTCAGCAGGTGGTGGTAAAGGTTCCCCTCCTTCAACAGGGAAGGGGTTACTATTCGACCATGTTTGTGGTACCGAAACCGGACGGTTCGGTCAGACCCATATTGAATTTAAAATCCCTGAACATATACCTGAAAAGGTTCAAGTTCAAGATGGAATCGCTCAGAGCGGTCATCGCAAGCCTGGAAGGGGGGTATTTTATGGTGTCTCTGGACATAAAGGATGCTTACCTTCATGTCCCCATTTATCCACCTCATCAGGAGTACCTCAGATTTGTGGTACAGGATTGTCATTACCAATTCCAGACGTTGCCGTTTGGTCTCTCCACGGCACCGAGAATATTTACCAAGGTAATGGCGGAAATGATGGTGCTCCTGCGACGGCAAGGAGTCACAATTATCCCATACTTGGACGATCTCCTCATAAAGGCAAGGTCCAGACAGCAGTTGCTGATCAGCGTGGCACGCTCTCGGGAAGTGTTACAACAGCACGACTGGATTCTAAATATTCCAAAGTCGCAGTTGATTCCTTCGACTCGTCTGCCCTTCCTGGGCATGATTCTGGACACAGGCCAGAAGAGTGTTTATCTCCTGATGGAGAAGGCTCAGGAGCTCATGACACTGGTCAGAGCCCTATTAAAACCAAAACAGGTGTCGGTGCATCACTGCACGCGAGTCCTGGGAAAGATGGTGGCATCATACGAGGCCATTCCCTTCGGCAGGTTCCATGCGAGGACCTTTCAATGGGATCTGTTGGACAAGTGGTCCGGATCACATCTACAAATGCATCGGCTGATCACCCTGTCCCCCAGGGCCAGGGTGTCTCCTGTGGTGGCTGCAGAGTGCTCACCTTCTGGAGGGCCGCTGATTCGGCATTCAGGACTGGGTCCTGGTGACCACGGACGCAAGCCTCCGAGGGTGGGGAGCAGTCACACAGGGAAGAAATTTCCAAGGTCTGTGGTCAAGTCAGGAGACATCCTGGAACTAAGGGCCATATACAACGCCCTACGTCAAGTGGAGACCCTGCTTCGCGACCGATCGGTGCTGATTCAGTCAGACAACATCACCGCAGTGGCGATGGCGGAAGCCACCAGAATTCTTTGCTGGGCGGAGAATCACGTAAGAGCACTGTCAGCAGTGTTCATTCCGGGAATGGACAACCGGTAAGCAGACTTCCTCAGCAGGCACGACCTCCACCCGGGAGAGTGGGGACTTCATCAAGATGTCTTCACGCAGATTGCAAATCGGTGGGAACTGCCAAAAGTAGACATGATGGCATCCCGCCTCAACAAAAAGCCACAGAGGTATTGCGCCAGGTCAAGAGACCCTCAGGCGATAGCTGTAGACGCACTAGTGACACCGTGGGTGTTCCAGACGGTCTATGTATTTCCTCCTCTTCCTCTCATACCCAAGGTGCTGAGAATCCTAAGAAGAAGAGGAGTGAGAACAATACTCATTGTTCCGGATTGGCCAAGAAGGACTTGGTTTCCAGAGCTGCAAGAAATGCTCACAGAGGACCCATGGCCTCTGCCTCTAAGACAAGACTTGTTGCAATAGGGGCCCTGTCTTCCAAGACTTACCGCGGCTGCGTTTGACGGCATGGCGGTTGAACGCCGGATCCTAGCAGAAAAAGGCATTCCGGATGAGGTTATTCCTACGCTGATAAAGGCTAGGAAGGACGTGACGGCTAAACATTATCACCGTATATGGCGAAAATATGTTGCTTGGTGTGAGGCCAGGAATGCCCCTACGGAGGAATTCCAGCTGGGCCGTTTCCTTCACTTCCTACAGTTGGGAGTGACTTTGGGCCTAAAATTGGGTTCCATTAAGGTCCAGATTTCGGCCCTATCCATTTTCTTTAAAAAAGAACTGGCTTCTCTTCCTGAAGTTCAGACGTTTGTAAAGGGAGTGCTGCATATTCAGCCCCCTTTTGTGCCTCCAGTGGCACCTTGGGATCTTAACGTGGTGTTGAGTTTCCTGAAGTCACACTGGTTTGAGCCACTTAAAACCGTGGAGTTAAAATTTCTCTGACGTCCTAGTGGATGCTGGGAACTCCGTAAGGACCATGGGGAATAGCGGCTCCGCAGGAGTCTGGGCACAACTAAAAGAAAGCTTTTATACTACCTGGTGTGCACTGGCTCCTCCCACTATGACCCTCCTCCAAGCCTCAGTTAGATTTTTGTGCCCGGCCGAGCTGGATGCACACTAGGGGCTCTCCTGAGCTCTTAGAAAGAAAGTATATTTTAGGTTTTTTATTTTACAGTGAGACCTGCTGGCAACAGGCTCACTGCAACGAGGGACTAAGGGGAGAAGAAGCGAACCTACCTGCTTGCAGCTAGCTTGGGCTTCTTAGGCTACTGGACACCATTAGCTCCAGAGGGATCGACCGCATGGAACTGGCCTTGGTTTTCGGTCCCGGAGCCGCGCCGCCGTCCCCCTTACAGAGCCAGAAGCAAGAAGAAGTCCGGAAAAACTGGCGGCATGAAGACTTCTGTCTTCACCAAGGTAGCGCACAGCACTGCAGCTGTGCGCCATTGCTCCTCATTCACACTTCACACTCCGGTCACTCAGGGCGCTGGGGGGGGCGCCCTGAGCAGCAATAAAAACACCTTGGCTGGCAAAACAATCACAATATATAGCCCCAGAGGCTATATATGTGATAATTACCCCTGCCAGAATCCTGAAAAAAGCGGGAGAAAAGTCCGCGAAAAAGGGGCGGAGCTATCTCTCTCAGCACACCGGCGCCATTTCTCCCTCACAGCTCCGCTGGAAGGAAGCTCCCTGGCTCTCCCCTGCAGTCTACACTACAGAAAAGGGTAAAAAAAGAGAGGGGGGGCACTAAATTTAGGCGCAGTAAATATTATAGCAGCTATAGGGGACATAATTCAGTTAGTCCCTGCAGTATATAGCGCTCTGGTGTGTGCTGGCATACTCTCTCTCTGTCTCCCCAAAGGGCTTCTGTGGGGTCCTGTCCTCTGTTAGAGCATTCCCGGTGTGTGTGCGGTGTGTCGGTACGGCTGTGTCGACATGTTTGATGAGGAAAATTATGTGGAGGCGGAGCAGATGCCTATAGAAGTGATGTCACCCCCTGCGGGGCAGACACCTGAGTGGATGGTTTTATGGAAGGAATTACGTGCAAGTGTCGACTCCTTACACAAAAAATTTGACGACATGCCAAATGCGGGACAGCCGGCTTCTCAGCTCGTGCCTGCCCAGGTGTCTCAAAGGCCATCAGGGGCTCTAAAACGCCCGCTACCTCAGATGGCAGACGCAGATGTCGACACGGATACTGATACCAGTGTCGACAACGATGAGTCTAATCTAATGTCCACTAGGGCCATTCGTTGCATGATTGTGGCAATGAAAGAGGTGTTACACATTTCGGATATAAACCCAGGTACCACTAAAAAGGGTATTATGTTTGGGGAGAAAAAACTACCCGTAGTTTTTCCCCCATCTGAAGAATTAAATGAAGTGTGTGAAGAAGCGTGGGCTTTCCCCGATAAAAGATTGGTAATCTCTAAAAAGTTACTAATGGCGTTCCCTTTCCCGCCAGAGGATAGGGCACGTTGGGAAACACCTCCTAGGGTGGATAAAGCGCTCACACGTTTGTCTAAAAAGGTGGCACTTCCGTCTCCGGCCGCCCTAAAGGAGCCTGCGGATAGAAAGCAGGAGGCGATCCTGAAGTCTGTATATACACACTCAGGCATTATACTTAGACCAGCTATTGCGTCAGCATGGATGTGCAGTGCTGCCGCTGCATGGTCAGATTCCCTGTCAGAAAATATTGACACCCTAGACAGGGACACTATTCTGCTAACCATAGAGCATATAAAAGACTCAGTCTTATACATGAGAGATGCACAGAGGGAGATCTGCCGACTGGCATCTAAAATAAGTGCATTGTCCATTTCTGCTAGGAGAGGCTTATGGACTCGGCAGTGGACAGGGGATGCAGATTCCAAAAGGCACATGGAAGTTTTGCCTTATAAGGGTGAGGAGTTATTCGGGGATGGTCTCTCGGACCTAGTTTCCACAGCGACAGCTGGGAAGTCAGCATTTTTACCCCATGTTCCCTCACAGCCTAAAAAAGCGCCGTTTTATCAGGTACAGTCCTTTCGGACCCAGAAAAACAGGCGAGGAAAGGGCGGGTCCTTTCTGTCCAGAGGCAGAGGTAGGGGAAAAAGGCTGCAACAAACCGCAGGTTCCCAGGAGCAAAAGTCCTCCCCCGCTTCTTCCAAGTCCACCGCATGACGGTGGGGCTCCACAGGCGGAGCCAGGTACGGTGGGGGGCCGCCTCAAAAATTTCAGCGATCAGTGGGCTCGCTCACAGGTGGATCCCTGGATCTTTCAAGTAGTATCTCAGGGGTACAAGCTGGAATTCGAGTCGTCTCCCCCCCGCCGTTTCTTCAAATCTGCCTTGCCAGCAACTCTCTCAGGCAGGGAGGCTGTGCTAGAGGCAATTCACAAGCTGTATTCCCAGCAGGTGATAGTCAAGGTGCCCCTACTTCAACAAGGACGGGGTTACTATTCCACACTGTTTGTGGTACCGAAACCGGACGGTTCGGTGAGACCCATTTTAAATTTGAAATCCTTGAACACATACATAAAAAAATTCAAGTTCAAGATGGAATCGCTCAGGGCGGTTATTGCAAGCCTGGACGAGGGGGATTACATGGTATCCCTGGACATCAAGGATGCTTACCTGCATGTCCCCATTTATCATCCTCACCAGGAGTACCTCAGATTTGCGGTACAAAATTGCCATTACCAATTCCAGACGCTACCATTTGGACTGTCCACGGCACCGAGGGTGTTTACCAAGGTAATGGCGGAAATTATGATACTCCTTCGGAAAAAGGGAGTTTTAATTATCCCGTACTTGGACGATCTCCTAATAAAGGCAAGATCCAGGGAGCAGTTGTTGGTAGGAGTAGCACTATCTCAGGAGGTGCTACACCAGCACGGTTGGATTCTGAATATTCCAAAGTCACAGCTGGTTCCGACGACGCGTCTACTGTTCCTGGGAATGATTCTGTACACAGTCCAGAAAAAAGTGTTTCTCCCGGAGGAGAAAGCCAAGGAGCTGTCATCTAGTCAGAGACCTCCTGAAACCGAAACAGGTGTCGGTGCATCACTGCACGCGAGTCCTGGGAAAGATGGTGGCTTCTTACGAAGCAATTCCTTTCGGCAGGTTCCATGCCAGAATCTTTCAGTTGGACCAATGGTCCGGATCGCATCTTCAGATGCATCGGCTAATAACCCTGTCTCCAAGAACCAGGGTGTCTCTGCTGTGGTGGCTGCAGAGTGCTCATCTCCTAGAGGGCCGCAGATTCGGCATACAGGACTGGGTCCTGGTGTCCACGGATGCCAGCCTTCGAGGCTGGAGGGCAGTCACACAGGGAAGAAACTTCCAAGGACTATGGTCGAGTCAGGAGACTTCCCTACACATAAATATTCTGGAACTAAGGGCCATTTACAATGCCCTAAGTCAGGCAAAACCCCTGCTTCTACACCAGCCGGTACTGATCCAGTCAGACAACATCACGGCGGTCGCCCATGTAAACCGACAGAGCGGCACAAGAAGCAGGACGGCAATGGCAGAAGCCACAAGGATTCTCCGATGGGCGGAAAATCACGTGCTAGCACTGTCAGCAGTGTTCATCCCGGGAGTGGACAACTGGGAAGCAGACTTCTTCAGCAGACACGATCTCCACCCGGGAGAGTGGGGACTTCATCCAGAAGTCTTCACACTGATTGTAAATCGTTGGGAACGGCCACAGGTGGACATGATGGCGTCCCGCCTAAACAAAAAACTAGAGAGATATTGCGCCAGGTCAAGGGACCCTCAGGCGATAGCGGTGGACGCTCTAGTGACACCGTGGGTGTACCAGTCAGTTTATGTGTACCCTCCTCTGCCTCTCATACCAAAGGTACTGAGAATAATAAGAAAACGAGGAGTAAGGACAATACTCGTGGTTCCGGATTGGCCAAGAAGAGCTTGGTACCCGGAACTTCAAGAGATATCAGAGGACCCATGGCCTCTGCCGCTCAGACAGGACCTGCTACAGCAGGGGCCATGTCTATTCCAAGACTTACCGCGGCTGCGTTTGACGGCATGGCGGTTGAACGCCGGATCCTAAAGGAAAAGGGCATTCCGGAGGATGTCATTCCTACGCTGATTAAAGCCAGGAAAGATGTAACTGTAAAACATTATCACCGCATATGGCGGAAATATGTTGCTTGGTGTGATGCCAATAAGGCCCCAACAGAGGAATTTCAGCTGGGTCGATTTCTGCACTTCCTACAGGCAGGAGTGACTATGGGCCTAAAATTAGGCTCCATTAAGGTACAGATATCGGCTCTGTCGATTTTCTTCCAAAAAGAACTAGCTTCACTACCTGAAGTTCAGACATTTGTAAAAGGGGTGCTGCATATTCAGCCCCCTTTTGTGCCTCCAGTGGCACCCTGGGATCTCAACGTGGTGTTGAATTTCCTAAAATCACATTGGTTTGAGCCACTAAAGACCGTGGATCTAAAATTTCTCACGTGGAAAGTGGTCATGTTATTGGCCTTGGCTTCGGCCAGGCGTGTATCAGAATTGGCGGCTTTGTCATTTAAAAGCCCTTATCTGATTTTCCATATGGATAGGGCAGAATTGAGGACTCGTCCCCAGTTTCTCCCTAAGTTGGTATCTGCTTTTCATTTGAACCAACCTATTGTAGTGCCTACGGCTACTAGCGACTTGGAGGATTCCAAGTTACTGGACGTAGTCAGGGCCTTGAAAATTTATGTTTCCAGGACGGCTGGAGTCAGGAAAACTGACTCGCTATTTATCCTGTATGCACCCAACAAACTGGGTGCTCCTGCTTCTAAGCAGACTATTGCTCGCTGGATTTGTAGCACAATTCAGCTGGCGCATTCTGCGGCTGGACTGCCGCATCCTAAATCAGTTAAAGCCCATTCTACAAGGAAGGTGGGCTCATCTTGGGCGGCTGCCCGAGGGGTCTCGGCTTTACAACTTTGCCGAGCTGCTACTTGGTCAGGGACAAACACGTTTGCGAAATTCTACAAATTTGATACCCTGGCTGAGGAGGACCTTGAGTTCTCTTATTCGGTGCTGCAGAGTCATCCGCACTCTCCCGCCCGTTTGGGAGCTTTGGTATAATCCCCATGGTCCTTACGGAGTTCCCAGCATCCACTAGGACGTCAGAGAAAATAAGAATTTACTCACCGGTAATTCTATTTCTCGTAGTCCGTAGTGGATGCTGGGCGCCCGTCCCAAGTGCGGATTGTCTGCAATACTTGTACATAGTTATTGTTCACTAAAGGGTTATTGTTATGAGCCATCTGTTGAGAGGCTCAGTTATGTTTCATACTGTTAACTGGATATGGTATCACGAGTTATACGGTGTGATTGGTGTGGCTGGTATGAGTCTTACCCGGGATTCAAAATCCTTCCTTATTGTGTCAGCTCTTCCGGGCACAGTATCCTAACTGAGGCTTGGAGGAGGGTCATAGTGGGAGGAGCCAGTGCACACCAGGTAGTATAAAAGCTTTCTTTTAGTTGTGCCCAGACTCCTGCGGAGCCGCTATTCCCCATGGTCCTTACGGAGTTCCCAGCATCCACTACGGACTACGAGAAATAGAATTACCGGTGAGTAAATTCTTATTTTCTCACGTGGAAGGTGGTCATGCTATTAGCCTTGGCTTCAGCTAGGCGTGTGTCAGAATTAGCGGCTTTGTCACATAAAAGCCCCTATCTGGTTTTCTATATGGATAGGGCAGAATTGCGGACCCGTCCGCAATTTCTGCCAAAAGTGGTGTCATCTTTTCATATGAACCAACCTATTGTGGTGCCTGTGGCTACTCGTGACTTGGAGGATTCCGAGTTACTAGATGTGGTCAGGGCTTTGAAGGTTTATGTAGCCAGAACGGCTAGAGTCAGGAAAACTGAGTCGCTGTTTATCCTGTATGCACCCAACAAACTGGGTGCTCCTGCTTCAAAGCAAACTATTGCTCGCTGGATCTATAACACGATTCAGCAGGCTCATTCTGCGGCTGGATTGCCGCTGCCAAAATCAGTAAAAGCCCATTCCACAAGGAAGGTGGGCTCTTCTTGGGCGGCTGCCCGAGGGGTCTCGGCATTACAGCTTTGCCGAGCAGCTACTTGGTCGGGTTCAAACACTTTTGCAAAGTTCTATAAGTTTGATACCCTGGCTGAGGAGGACCTTGTGTTTGCTCATTCGGTGCTGCAGAGTCATCCGCACTCTCCCGCCCGTTTGGGAGCTTTGGTATAATCCCCATGGTCCTTACGGAGTTCCTAGCATCCACTAGGACGTTAGAGAAAATAAGATTTTACTTACCGGTAAATCTATTTCTCGTAGTCCATAGTGGATGCTGGGCGCCCGTCCCAAGTGCGGACTTCTTCTGCAATGCTTGTATATAGTTATTGCTTACATAAGGGTTATGTTATGGTTGCATCAGGGTTGATCTGATGCTCTATTGTTGTTCATACTGTTAACTGGGTAAGTTTATCACAAGTTATACGGTGTGATTGGTGTGGCTGGTATGAGTCTTGCCCTGGATTCCAAAATCCTTTCCTTGTACTGTCAGCTCTTCCGGGCACAGTTTCTTTAACTGAGGTCTGGAGGAGGGACATAGAGGGAGGAGCCAGAGCACACCAGTATCCAAATTCTTTATTAGAGTGCCCTGTCTCCTGCGGAGCCCGTCTATTCCCCATGGTCCTTACGGAGTTCCCAGCATCCACTACGGACTACGAGAAATAGATTTACCAGTAAGTAAAATCTTATTATCGCTATTTACGTATGATAAGCGATTCTCTAGCCAATCAACTCATCACTGTCATGTGTTTGAAAAATGATAGGAGCTGATTGGTGGGAGCACCATTTTTCATTCATAATGAGCGATAAGAATATCACTTGTTAATAAATCTGCCCATTACTTGCGTAAATAAGATACAGGGAGAGGAGGCAGCCAGAAATCAAGTTTACATCAGAATGCTAAACCTCCAATATATTGCTTCATTTGTTTGATTCAGGAGTAAGATTATTAGTGGTCCCAAGGCTGCAATTTACAGACAATACAAACAATAGCTGATAGAATTAAGACAACTGAGGTACCATCATGCTGGGCATTTTAAAACTGAAATATTGTTAAAGAGTGCTTGTGGAAAAAACTAGAATATCTGGGGGATGGGGGCACCATAGACAAGATTTTGTCTCGAGGACCTGTAGCTATTATTATTATCCATTATATGGTGTCTCAGAGAAACCGCAGCGCCCAATTACAAAGTGCATAAACAAAATAATCAAAACAGGAAAATAGGGACTTACAGGGGAAGACAA
Organism: Pseudophryne corroboree; assembly: GCF_028390025.1. NCBI lineage: Eukaryota > Metazoa > Chordata > Amphibia > Anura > Myobatrachidae > Pseudophryne > Pseudophryne corroboree. The sequence continues at coordinate 528,612,147 of NC_086447.1, read as the reverse complement.
TATAGGACAAGTACAGGGTAAATAAACATAGCTACATCAGCAGACAACACTGAAGTAAGTATCAGGGTGGCAGAAAACTGGGATTTGGTGCCGTTAAAGACGATTTAAGTAAGCAAAGGATAAGCACATGAGGGTTGAGGACCCTGCTTGTGAGAACTTTAATTCTAAAAAGGAGGGGCAAACAGACAGGGGTGACACAGATGGGGTAGACCAGGCATGTCCAAACTGCAGCCCTCCAGCTGTTGTGAAACTACATATCCCAGCATTCCCTGACACAGTTTTGCTGTCAGAGAATGCTAAAGCTGTGTCAGGGCATGCTGGAATGTGTAGTTTCTCAACAGCTTGAGGGCCGCAGTTTGGACATGACTGGGGTAGACAGTGAGCGTGGAACAGAGAGTTAGGATGAGATTTGAGAGGGTTTGGTGAAAAAGTGGGTCATTTCCAGAAAAAGGGAGCAGCACGTGAGAAATCTTGAAGGTAGGAGTGGGAGAAAGTAATCAGCAGGCAGGAGAGATGGCATGCATTAGCGGAGCGAAGAGGACGGGTGGGAGTGTAAAGGGAGATAAGGTCAGAGATGTAAATGGGAGAGGAGTGGGTGAGGGCTTTCTAAGTGAGTGTGAAAAGTTTGAATTGGATTCTGAAAGGGAAGGGAAGCCAGTGAAGGTCTCGTAGGAGAGGGGAGGTGGACGCAGTGCATTTGGTGAGGAAGATGAGCTGGGTGCAGCATTGAGGATAGATTGGAGTGGAGAGGGTCAATTGTCAGGGATGCCAGTTAGGAGGAGATGACAGTAATCCAGTCTGGAAATGACCAGTGAGTGGATAATGGTCTTGGTAGCATCCTGGGTGAGAAGGGTCTTATCTTGGAAATATTTTTGAGATGAAAATGGCAGATGGGAAGTGCTGAATGTGTGGTTTGAAGGAGAGGGAGTCAAGGATTACTCCAAGACAAAACACTTGGGGGCTAGAGGAGATAGTAGTACCATCATCAGATAATTAAATTGTGGGAGGTGAGGTTGTGCGGGAGGGTGGGAAGCTGATCAGCTCAGTCTTAGACATGTTGGGTTTAAGAAAGTGCTGGGACATCCAAGAAGATACAGCAGAGAGACAGTTGGAGATACGAGTAAGGAGAGCAGGGGAGAGGTCAGGGGAGGAAAGGTAGATTTAACTATCATCAGCATAGAGATGGTATTGGAAGTTAAAAGAACTAATGAGTTCACCTAAAGAGGATGTACAGAGAGAAGAAGAAGAGAGGACCAAGAACAGAACCTACACATGCACTATCGGAAGTCACTCATATTCTCCAGTACAAATAATGCTTAGAATTACTTTGCCAACACGTACAGTGCTCTGCGGGCGGGGGAGAGGGGGCGGGAGGCAGCAGTTGGGGAAAGAGCTGGGGTCAGGTGGCAGCTTGGGCAGTGCTGGGTGCAGGTAACTGATGGTGGAAAGGGGGTTAACATCAGCCAGCAGTTGGTGGTGTTATGGTGGTTGAGGCATGGAGCAGTTTGGGCAGGGAGGGGATAGAGGGTGGTAAGGGCATGTGGCAGTTTGGGTAGGAAGCGGAGATAAGTTTAGATATCAGGTGGGGCAGTACTGAGGCAAGGAGGAGGTTAGGGGCAGTCAGTGCTGGTGGTAGGGAGGAAATAAAGATAGATAGCAGCTGGGAAAACAATGGGGGTAGGGGCAAGGAGAGATTTAGGGGCAGGTAGGGGTGGATATCTGACATACAAACATCCAGGAGGCAGTGAGTTTGTAGTAGGGACTGGTGGTAGGGACATATAGCAGTTAGGGCAGTTCTAGGGCAAGGTGGGGGTTTAGGACAGGCAGTGCTGGGGTCAGGGATGGGGTAAGGGTAGTTAGCAGCTGGGGCAAGCTGTGCTTTAGGGGCAGGTAGGGGTGGATATCTGACATACAAACATCCAGGAGGCATTGAGTTTGTATGGAGGTATATGATAGTGTCCAACAAGGTGCAAGGGTGCACAGTTAATATAGGCACTCTGTATGTGGTTGGGGATTGTGGAATGTGAAAAATCTGTGCAACCTTGGGTCATTTGGAAAATTTTAATCCTATTTTCCAATGATGCAATGGGTAAAGGTGAAAAAACAACCTGGGGTGCAAGATTTGGATAAGGGTAATTGTTTAATATTTATAGTTTGTTTAAACAAAGTGTCTGTTATTACAGGTAACAGGTGTGGCGTAGAAATAGTACATATAAAAGTGTAACATGTAAGTACATATAAAAGGAAATAAAAATCACTGTCAAAATAAAATAAAAACAGTAAAAACAGGTTTTGGAACCACAGTGTCAAAGAAATAATGTACAATGTAAAAGTACAGTATACAAGCAGTTTTGCAGTCCATAAAGATTAGTTTTCAAATGGAGCGGGCAGCATAGGTAGTTAGTGGTGACTGATGGTCCTGCTTCTAATATGTTAATGTAGAGTAGTACTAATATGGGCATTGCATCTACCCGGCGGGGGTTAGCTGCCCAAGATCATAATGCAATAGTTCAGTGAATCATTTTGTCTCTATCCATCTGTGTGGATTTGGTTTAAGTGGCATCTCTTCCCAGAGGCAATGATGTTGTTACACAGGTACCTGTGTGCCGTGACTCCTGCAGTGTAGCACTAGCGTCTTCCAGGGATCGGAGCATCCGGGTTTGAAATACGCCGCTCAGACCAAATCCACACAGATGGATAGAGACAAAAGGATCCCCTGAACTATTGCATTAAGAACTTTGGCTGCTAACCTCCATTGGGGGACATGTAAGTGCCCATATTAGTATTACTCTGCATTAACATATTGGGAGCAGGACCATCAGTCACCACTAACTGTCTATGCTGCCCTCTCCATTTGAAAACTAATCTTTATGCACCGCAAGGGATGTAATAATGTGACCGGCGGTCGGGATCCCGACGGTCACTATACCGACACCAGAATCCCTATATCCTGTCCGACAGTCGGCATGCCGACTAACAGGGACTATCCCCCCCCCCCGATGGCAATTGAGACCAGGATCCCGGATCGGTATGGTGACCTCCGGGATCCCAAACGCCAGTCTCCCAATACCAACCTGACTGCAAAACTGCTTGTATACTGTACTTTTACATTGTACATTATTTCTTTGACACTGGTACCAAAAAATAGGATTTTAATACCTACCGGTAAATCCTTTTCTCTTAGTCCGTAGAGGATGCTGGGGACTCCAAAAGCACCATGGGGTATAGACGGGATCCGCAGGAGACATGGGCACACTAAAAGACTGACTGGGTGTGAACTGGCTCCTCCCTCTATGCCCCTCCTCTAGACCTCAGTTAGAAAACAATGCCCAGGGAGACGGATACTTCGAGGAAATAATTTATTGTTTAAACACGGTGAGTGTCATACCAGCTCACACCACGAACATACCGCAGAACGTGGCATTAAATAGAATACCAGCCAACGGCATGAACAATACACAGCGACACGCTGAGAGACTACATAATACAACCAGTGTGTCAACACAACCAATAACAAGACACCGCATGCCATGGCCTGAACAACGTCAGCAACAGCCTGACAGAAAAGAAACACCACAAGAGTGTAACCATAACCAATAACTGCAGATACAGTACGCACTGGGACGGGCGCCCAGCATCCTCTACGGACTAAGAGAAAAGGATTTACCGGTAGGTATTAAAATCCTATTTTCTCATACGTCCTAGAGGATGCAGGGGACTCCAAAAGGACCATGGGGTCTATACCAAAGCTCCAGACAGGGCGGGAGAGTGCGGACAACTCTGCAGCACCGATTGAGCAAACATGAGGTCCCCATCAGCCAGGGTATCAAACTTGTATAACTTAGCCAAAGTGTTTGAACTCGACCAAGTATCCGCTCGGCCACGTTGAACCGGCGAGACTCCTCGGGCATCCGCCCAAGAAGAGCCCATCTACCTAGCAGAATGGGTCACCACCGACTTCGGTAACGGCAATCCAGCCGTAGAGCGAGCACGCCAAATCGTATCACAGATCTAGCGTCAAACAGACTGCAAAGACACAGGCGCCCCAATCACGCTGGGGCATACCGGACAAACAGAGCCTCTGTTTCCCCAATCTGAGCCAAATTGGCGACATAAATATTCAAAGCCCTGACTACATCTAGAGACCTTGAATCAACCAATGCTTAAACAACCACAGGCATCAAATAGGCCGGTTTCTGCGAAAAACACCGAAACCACTTTTGTCAGAACTAGTATCCGAGTTCTCAATTCCTCTTTATCCACCTGGAAAATCAAACAGGGGCTCTTGTGAGACCCAGCCGCTACTTCCGACATCCGCCCTGCGGACGCCAAAGGCAAAAGCATGACCACTCTCCAAGAGAGAATTTTTTAACACAACCTTTTACAAAGGTGCCAAACATTCTGACACAAGAAAACGCAACACAACGTCACGGTGCCAATGGGGGCACAAATGGAGGTTGTACGAGCAGTACTCCTTCCACGAAGGACCTAACTTTTGGAAAGGTTGCCAAGTCTTTCTCAAAAGAAAATTTATAAGGCCAATACGCACTGAAATGGAGCCTAACTTCAGGCCTGCACCCACACCGGCTTGTAAAGAATGGAGAAGAACGCCTCAGCTGAAATCTTCCGTAGTAGCCTTCTTGGATTCACACCAAGACACATATTTTCTCCAAACACGGTGGTAAGGCTTTACCGTTACTTCTTTCTTAGCCCGAAGAAGTGTGGAAATGACTTCACGGGGAATATCCTTTCTGGTTAGGATATGGTGTTCAACCGCCACGCCGTCAAACGCAGCCGCAGTAAGTTTTGATACACGCCCGGAACATGTTGTAACAGTTCCTCACATAGACGAAGATGCCAGGGATCCTCTATGAGTAAATCCTGAAGAACTGGACACCAAGCCCCCCTTGTTTAGAACGGAACAATGCGGATCACCAGAACCTTCGTTCTTCTTACGTTTATCACCTTCAGAAGAGTGAAAATGGAGGGGACACATAGACCAACTGAAAACACCCAAGGTGTCCCGAGGATGTCCACTGCTATAGCGTGAGTGTCTTCTGACCCGGAACAATATCACTGAGATCTCTCGTCGAGGCGAGACGCCAACATGTCCAGTTGAGGCAATCCTCGAAGACTTATCGCTTCGTGAAAACTTTTCGATGACAACCGTATTTCTCCCGGATGGAGATCGCGTCTGCAGAGGAATCTAAGTCTCTGTCACTCACATCCGGAACGAAGACTGCTAATATAGCGTTTACCAGTCTTTCCACCCAGCGGAAACTTTTTTTTTTTTTTTTGCATCTGTCATTGCCGCTTTGCTCCTTGTTCTGCCCTAGCGGCTTACTTACGCCACTGCTGTCAAGTCGTCTGACAGAATTAACACGGACAGATCAAGAAGCATATGTTCATTGACAATAGCTCTTATTCAAGAAAGCTTATAGCAGACAAGCTTCCCAGCTTGACCTTTTTCTCCGGAAATACTTCCCTTGCACGGACTGCTCCCCAGTCTTGGAGATCTGCATGCATGGACACCAGGATCTCATCCTGTATTCCGAACCTTCGTCCCTCTAGGACAGGGGTGGGGAACCTCCGGCCCGCGGGCCGTATACGGCCCGCGAAGCCATTTGGTCCGGCCCACCAGCTTATGTCAGTGAGACACGCTGCCGCTCAGTCCGGCGGCAGCGTGTCTCAGCTGTCAGAACAGGGAGACGGAGGAGAGCGCGGCTGTCGAGTGGGAGCGGCGGCGTGTAGTACTTCAAACCAGCCGCCGGTCCGTGAGCCAATCAGGGCTCGCCGACCGGCAGCCAATCTGGAGCCGCGGCTGCCGGTCCGCGAGCTCTGATTGGCTCTCGAACCGGCGGCTGGTTTGAAGTACTACACGCCGCCGCTCCCACACGACAGCCGCGCTCTCCTCCGTGTCCCACGGTAAGCAGCACGGAGGGGAGGGGGGAGGGCATCTGTATAGCTGGCACTGTGGGGACATTTGTATACCTGGCACTGTGGGGACATTTGTATACCTGGCACTGTGAGGGACATTTGTATACCTGGCACTGTGGGGGCATTTGTATACCTGGCACTGTGGGGGCATCTGTATACCTGGCACTGTGGGGACATCTGTATACCTGGCACTGTGGGGACATCTGTATACCTGGCACTGTGAGGGGCATATGTATACCTGGCACTGTGGGGGCATCTGTATACCTGGCACTGTGAGGGGCATTTGTATACCTGGCACTGTGGGGCATTTGTATACCTGGCACTGTGGGGGCATTTGTATACCTGGCACTGTGGGGGCAATTGTGGATCTGGCACCGCACTATTGGGGGCATATGTGTATCACGTCCCATTTTAACTGGCCACACCCATTTTTTTGGCGCGTGCGCGCCTCCGGCGCGCACACACAGTAGCTCTAAGGGGCAGACCTACTGTGGGGCAGGGTAATTTTTTAAGTTGAGAATTTTTGTATGGCCCCCGAAGGATTTTATAAATATCCAAATGGCCCTCGGTAGAAAAAAGGTTCCCCACCCCTGCTCTAGGAGGTGAGAACTGAGCCGACACCACAAGAGCGAAAACCTGGCCATTAAGATTATCTTCCGGCGCATGCGCAGGTGAGACCCGGACCACATTTCCAACTGGCCCCGTGAAAACCAGTCTGGCATTTGACCTGCTCACTGAAAAAGGCCTCTTGGGGCGCACCGATCTTCTTCATCAACAGAACATATTGATGGATTGTCACTGCAAATCTTATCCGACTCTGGATCCTCAGAGCTCTTTCCACAGGAACACACAGAACTTCAACCGTTCCGTATCTACTCTGATACCCACCTCCGACGCGTGCGTCGTTGGGAACAACAGCCTTCCCCTGTGTTGAAGAATAGTCAGGGAGAAACCAACGATTTGCACCACTTGTGTCCTGACTTTGCCTTAAACAGGAGAGTGTCCCAGTACAGTACAACAATGGCTCTTACTATTGAAAGAATACCATCCCACTGCCATCACTCTGGTGAAATGGCAAAGACAATCCTGGATATCAACCCAGGTAATCTGAATGCGGAGAACAACGCATTTAAACTCTTAGATTTTATTTTATTTTTTTAAACAGGGACAGCAGGACAATGCCCTGAACCTGACGCACCTCTGGTATGGCGTCGCGTACTACCTCCCCTTCCAGAGGGTAAACGGCAAGATCTATTAGAAAAATCAGTGAGGGGAAACATCTGTAACGCCAGAATGTCCCCCCGTTTGATTCTATAATTAACTCACAGGTCCTAGTCTATTCCCGGACTGACTGAAAAGTAGTAAACGAGTACCCACCGGAGTGGGCTCCAGCCAGATAGACTCAGCGACATGTGGTGGATGTGGTAGAAACAGAAAACGACCTCTGCTTCTGCGAACCTCACAAGGCTGCAGAACCCTTACCTTTTCACCTTCCACTGTCTGCACAGAAAAGGAAAAAAGAACGGCATTGAACCGGTTAAAACGACTGCATCCTACAAAAGAATGCGTCACCAACCATTGTGAAGGAGACACTCACTAAGTTAGATTTACCAGCAGTATCCGCCGAGATTGACTGAACTGAGTCATCCCCACCAGCAGTACACTGTCACCGGGAAAAACTCCAGTATCTCTCGGAGTCAGCCTCAGCATTCCCCCGGCCACCTCTCCTGTATACGCACGGCAGCCTGCCGCAATGTTATAGAGAAGAATTAACATAAGAAACCTCCCCTCTCTCTTTAGGGTAAATCTATCGGATGCTTATCCGAATATACACACTCCCTCATGTGCATGTAATGCAATGAAGCCCAAAGCATAGAAATAAAATATCACTTAGCTTCCTGTGTACGATCCATTGCGACAGGGCCCTGTGTCGACCAGGAGTTGACTTTGACAGTATTCTATCCACGGTGGGAAAAGAATAAACCTTCGGACTCCTTGTGAGTATGTGAGACCAACTTGTCACGGCCGACCTAGAGCTTTATCAACAGAGCGACCAGCACAAGAGAGGAATACGTTTACTTCAGCATTCATTATAACTCATAATATGAATATACATAATGTAATACACAAATACACACATATTATATATATATATATATATATATATATATATATACAGGGGGGTGGGGGATATAGCGACCATCGGTGTCTTAAATTAATTCAATAAAAATGGATCTAAAAATATAAAAACTGACCAGATCTGATAAATCTGAATAATGAGAATTTATTTACACAAAGAAAAACAGACAATGATTGCACAACTAAAAATTACTAAAATTTGAACAGCAAATCTTCTTAAAAAATAGGATAAAAACAATAGACACAATATAATATAATACCAGTTAAAATGTATGTTAAAATATGTAAAACAATTTTAACTTAACTTGGTATGAGGTCACTGCCAGGTTGCCAGGGCAATTCGCTCAAGGAGTTTGGAGGAAAAAGTAAGAAAAGATATGTCGGTAGTTGGAGAGGTTGTTTGGATGAAGGGTAGGTTTTATAAGAATAGGGGAGATGACTGCATGCTTGAAGGATTAGGGGACAGTGCCTGATGAGAGGTAAAGATTGAGAAGGCAAGATGGGAACAGTTAGACGGAGAGATGTAGCAATGGAGGCAGGAGGGGATAGGGTCAAGTGGGGAGGTGGTGTGGGGGGAGGAACAGATGAGGGCCATGACTTACTCACCAGATACATGGGAGAAAGATATCAGAGTTGGTGAGAGTGATGGAGAGGTGTGGTAAGGAATAGGAGGTGGCTGGTTGCCGATGGTCTGGTGGGATGTGAAGTCCTGACGTACTGTATGGAGTCAATCTTGAATGTGAAATAAGTGGCAAAGTCAAGAGCAGACAGTGAGGGGGAGAGAGTTAACAGTGGCAAAGAGACATCGGGGGTTGGAAGACTGGGAGGAGATGAGATTCTTGAAGTATGACTGTTTAGTGAGGGAAAGGGCAGCACTGAAGGATGAGAGCATAAGTTTGAAATGGAGTAAGTCTGCCTTAGAGCGTGATTTCCTCCACTGTCGCTCTGCAGTACGTGACCATTTCTCCGGCAGGGTCCACAGGTTATCCACAGGATAACATTAGGATATGATGAAGCGACAGCAGATTTGCACAAATCGGTCAAAGCTTTTCGGCCTCCCAGGCTGCAACGGGCCTGTCCATATATCCCCGCCTCCTGGCTCAGACAAATCAGTTTTTTGTTTGTCGCGGCAAAAGCCGGACAAAGGGTTGTTACAAGTGTGGCAAAAGTAGGTGCATCACTTGCAACTTCATTCAAAATAAAACCCAAAAAATCAAGTTAGAGGATTCTGAGAAAACACATGAGATTGAACAGTTTATTAACTGTGGAACCACACATGTGATTTATCTATTAATCTGTAGCTGCAACAAAAAATATATAGGCCGGACTACCCGACCTTTGAAAATTCGGTTTTTAGAACATCGCAGAAATATTCTAAAGAGAATCCAGACCCATAGTGTATCCAAACATTACAGTGACTGCCACCAAGGAAATCCAGCCTGTCTAAAACTCATAGGGGTAGAACATATTCCAAAAACAACACGAGGAGGAGACAGATACAAAAAATTGTGTAAACAAGAGACCCTATGGATGTTCAGAATGAACAGTATATTTCCAGACGGACTCAATGAATCAGTAGAACTTAATATGTTATTGTAGATGCTTTTTTCATTTTTTACATTTTTTCCTTCTGTAAATGAATCTCTCCTAATGTGGATATAGGATTCTGCAATGTTTGCAATAAATAACTGATAAAAAATATATTGTTTTCTTAAATAAAAAAATCTATGATATTAATTAATATAGGTCAATGCAAATCCTTGACCCACATATAAACCAGCATATATATATATATATCCGTATAGATACTGTTAGGACATCAGCACCATGATATGTGCCACTAAATTAAAATATTAAGACCACTTAAAAATACACTCACAGATCTCAATAAAAACTATATATAACTCAAAAGAAACAGATAAATATATGTTGTGTTAGAAATTTGAACATATAAAAAAGAAAAAATCAAGTTTTTCAAAACTCATTTATTACGTTTATTACTGTTATCATCTATTGCCAAATAATGTCAGGATTAGAATATATATATGATACCGAGAGAATAGAGCCATCTTAAAAATCATTTGTTTCTGAGGATTAAAACTGGGGCATCATGATTGTAATGAATTGTCCACATAAACTGTAATCCACAATGTCTCTTATCTTGTTTTTAGCACACTGACATTGTAATCTAGAAGTCAGGTGATCAATTGTGCATCTGGTTACTAGGCGACGGTAACAACATAAATATTGCCAGAACCAGAACAATAAAATGAAATCACGTATAAAAACCATATGTACTCCGGGCTTATGTTTACTAATAATTTCCAGTTAAACTATCACACACAATGTCCCTTAATACGGCACCTACATGTCAATTAACCACACTGACAGTATAACTTAGAGGCCAGGTGACCAAGTGTTTATATGGTCACCAGGCAACAGACCGGGGATTGAGTCCGTGAGCGGAAGTGACGCGATCCGTGCCGAAGGTCTGTTTATCTGACACAGACACGGACGCGCCGCGATAGCAGAGCAGCGATCGGCTCTAGAATCGATATGAGAGCAGGTAGCATCCAACAGGTGGGGATCATATAACTAGTCTAATACCAGCTAAATAGACTTCAGATAATTTGGACACAGTATCTACCTTAAAATAAAAGAAGGGAGGTTGCTAGGCAACAGCACTGTCTGACCCGGAAGTAGTTTGAGATACCAAAACAAAGGGGAGTATAAGATCAATAGTAACCTGGAAGTAATGAGTATTGATGGAAAAAATTTTATTTTTAAATTTATGGATTTGTTAGACATATATTGAATTAAACCATGAATTAAGATTGAGTCTGTTATGCACTTTATTTGTATGTATTGTTTGTATATGTTTTGTGGAGGAGATTGACCGTTTCTGGAGCTGTATGAACTGAACAGGTGGGGCCAATCAGTGGCCATCTTAGGGTATAAATATAGAAGCCCTGACACTGATGAGATCACCTTTGAGAAAGCTGCAGGCACTGCAGCGAAACGCGTCAGGTGTTTATGCTCCAGGATCACCATCTTCAATTGAGAGCTGCACGCACGACATCCGGATCTTTAGTGGACTTTGACGAATCACGCACAGAGAAAAAGGTGAATAACCTGTCAACTGGCAACACAGCCTTTGCCACTCAGCACTGAGGACTCCGCACACTGGTGAGGATACAAGATTGTCATTTGGTTCCACCCGCTATAAGGGACGCTATCCAGAGAACCCCTTCCTCCAGCGGTAAATCATGTGGCACTGATGCCATCAGAACTGTGTCAAAAAGTCCAGTTGTCACCTAACTCAAAATACCGTCATTTAGTCCACACCAATTAAGAAAACGGATGGTCTAATTAAGGCAGCCCCATAGTGATCCTGCTCATTGTATTTTACTTTTTTATTTACAATTCTATACCAATTTTATTGATATATTGTATGAGATATTTTAATAAATTAACCCAATTTTTTTCACCTTCAGTTCATACAGCTCCACGTGTGTTTATCTCCTCCATTATTAATATTTTTTGAATGATTTGAATTTATGTTTATTTACACCTCATAGCGCTGCTACTTTGTTTGTTGTTTATTGTGTATAGTGTTTTCAGGACTGACTAGACCTGTTTTTTAGCAGCTGCTATAATTAGAACACCAGCCCACCTTGCGCCCGATTTTTAACCTAGGTTAAAAAAACTCTTTGCTTACTCACCAGATACATGGGAGAAAGATATCAGAGTTGGTGAGAGTGATGGAGAGGTGTGGTAAGGAATAGGAGGTGGCTGGTTGCCGATGGTCTGGTGGGATGTGAAGTCCTGACGTACTGTATGGAGTCAATCTTGAATGTGAAATAAGTGGCAAAGTCAAGAGCAGACAGTGAGGGGGAGAGAGTTAACAGTGGCAAAGAGACATCGGGGGTTGGAAGACTGGGAGGAGATGAGATTCTTGAAGTATGACTGTTTAGTGAGGGAAAGGGCAGCACTGAAGGATGAGAGCATAAGTTTGAAATGGAGTAAGTCTGCCTTAGAGCGTGATTTCCTCCACTGTCGCTCTGCAGTACGTGACCATTTCTCCGGCAGGGTCCACAGGTTATCCACAGGATAACATTAGGATATGATGAAGCGACAGCAGATTTGCACAAATCGGTCAAAGCTTTTCGGCCTCCCAGGCTGCAACGGGCCTGTCCATATATCCCCGCCTCCTGGCTCAGACAAATCAGTTTTTTGTTTGTCGCGGCAAAAGCCGGACAATGGTATTCGTACCTTAGAAAGAGTCACTCCAACAACTCTCTGCCGGCCACGCTTACCCACGAGTACAGTGCTGTTTCGGCAGGGGCGTCTGTGTCTGATATAGTAGCAAGTCCAGCAGACGTTACCAGGCTGTGGCCGGAGCACGGGGAGAAGGTAAGGCATCGGTTCCTCTTAGAGGGGAATACGGACACAGGTGCACTGCTTTGGGAGGAGACTACCAGTCGCCGACGCGGCTGCCTCCTTGGGTGCACTAGCCCTTAGGGATCATAGGCTCCAGGAGTAGTATGAGGCCGCGACCCCTAGGGTTGATGTCAGCAGTGGGGAGTCATACGCTCTCCTGGTCGCCCTTCCCCCCGGTTCATGACCAGTTTCCTCCGAGTCTCCCGCCATGAACTGTTTTCCCGCTTCCGTCTGAGACGCTGTGTACTAAGGGACTCAGTCGCAGCATAGGCAGCTGTGTGACTGGTGCATCAGTTTTTACTTGGGCATCTGTGTTCACTATAGGTTCACAGAGCGGCGGTGTACACTAATAGCGTCTGGATCCACTCAGCGTTCGCAGACGTATTGATCGATCCTGGAAGCGGGGTAAGTCTCCCTGTATCCCACTCTACTGAGTATGGGTTATACAGCACTAAGTCTCTATCTACCTTTTGAGTACGAATAGTTGGATAAGTGCATAATGCATAGGAGTCTGATAATATTACTGTGGTTTCTTTCGCTATGAGTCTGAATACGGTTAAAACTTTTATAAAGTAATCCAGTAATATGTTTCTCCTACATACTTGAAATGTATCTGTAGTTGATTATGTGCTCATAATACTAATGTATAACATGTGACTGACTGCTAGTGTGATAGCTGACTTTACTATAATTCTGTCAGTTTTTTTCTATCTATTCCGATCCTCAATGCTGGTGTATAGCAGGGTAGGATTGTATATCACTTTAACGAGTCTTAAAGTGATTACAGTCACAAATTGTGTAGTACACTGTGTAAGTGTTGATTATTTATCATGTCTAAGAGCGGCAAAGGTGAGGAAGAGACAGCAACACCAACACTCATATCATGTTTGTCTTGCAAAGCTGGGTTAACTTCTCAGGATCTGGCTTAGGGTGGTTTGTGTGCAAATTGTTTTAGCTTTCACCAAGGTCTCTTGAATAGTACAAGGCAGATACAGGTGCAAGTTGAATCCCCTTGGGCTAGGTTTGCACAAACATTGTCCAGTATAGCTGAGCGGATAATTCCAACTTCTGTACCAGGAATAGGATACACTATTAACCCTTACATGCAGCTTTTCACCTGCGGTTTATCACTTCCAGCAGCAACCTCTCAAATGAAACAGGCTGAAATGCCAGTGGTAAGTAAATCTACATCTTCACAGTCTACACATGTTTCAGATGAGGATTCATCGGAGGATGAAGGCTTTAAGCTCTGGTTCTGCATACGAAGAGGAGGAGGTAATTCTCTGCTCAGTGGACATAGCTGAGTTAATTAAGGCAATGAAAGCCATTCTATCCTTAGAAGAATCAGCAGAGCCTGTGTTAAAATCCAAGGCACCTGTGTTTAAACGTCCCAAAACAGTTAAGACTGAGTTTCCTGGGTCAGATCAGCTGACGCAAATCATGGAAGAGGCTTGGGCTACGCCCAGTAAGAAGTATGGAATTCCAATTATCCTCTTTCAGCTGGGGATTGTTTAAAGAGGGAGGTGGCCCCCAAAGTAGATATGCATGTTATTCGATTAGTGTGAAAATCTACATTACCTCTGCCTTCAACGTCATTAAATGATGTCACGGATAGGAGAGTGGATGTTTTTTTTTAAAACATTTTTTCCCTGTCTGTGGCAGTCATTAGACCAGCCATGGCTTCAGCCTGGATTGCAAAAGCAGTGGCTCCTGCATTGGAAGGAGATCTTTCAATCGCATCTAGAGAGCAAAAATCCCATATGGCACGTATAAAACAGGCTGCGATGTTCTTGGAAGAAGCAGCTTTGGATATGGGTACAATTGCCTCCAGGGCATCAGCTTCAACAGTAGCCGCTTGCACAGCAGTTTGGCTACGTACATGGAAAGCTGATTCAGAATCTAAAAAGGTCTTTACCTTTCTCTAGAGATATTCTTTTTGGTAAAGAATTGATAGATATTTTGGAGTCAAAAGCAGACTCCAAGAAAGTAAAGTTTCCTTCCACATACAAATTCAAACCTAAAGTTCCAGCTTTTCGGCCCTTTCGGTCTCAATGAAAAGCAAAAGGGAAAAGTGATGGCAAACAGCCCCAATACAACAAGTCTGGTAAGACTAAAAAGCATTGGCTACCAGAGGACCGGTTGGTAAAACAGAAAACAAGCCATCAGTCTGATGGTGCGGGCCTCCACCTGGGGGATTCCAGGGTGGGGGGCCGACTTCAGTTTGCTCAGATCTGGCAGCAGTCTACAACAGATGCCTGTGTGCATTTGCCTTCAAGAAACATGCTCCTATAAGGTTTTCTCTGACGTCCTAGTGGATGCTGGGACTTCCGTAAGGACCATGGGGAATAGCGGCTCCGCAGGAGACTGGGCACAAAAAGTAAAAGCTTTAGACTAGCTGGTGTGCACTGGCTCCTCCCCCTATGACCCTCCTCCAAGCCTCAGTTAGATTTTTGTGCCCGAACGAGAAGGGTGCATGCTAGGTGGCTCTCCTGAGCTGCTTAGAAGTAAAAGTTTAAATAGGTTTTTTATTTTCAGTGAGTCCTGCTGGCAACAGGCTCACTGCATCGTGGGACTAAGGGGAGAAGAAGCGAACTCACCTGCGTGCAGAGTGGATTGGGCTTCTTGGCTACTGGACATTAGCTCCAGAGGGACGATCACAGGTTCAGCCTGGATGGGTCCCGGAGCCGCGCCGCCTGCCCCCTTACAGAGCCAGAAGAGCGAAGAGGTCCGGAGAAATCGGCGGCAGAAGACATTCCTGTCTTCAGATAAGGTAGCGCACAGCACTGCAGCTGTGCGCCATTGCTCTCAGCACACTTCACACTCCGGTCACTGAAAACCTTATATGGCTAAAGAAATACATCACATATAGCTCCTGGGCTATATGGATGCATTTCACCCCTGCCAGTTTTCCTAAAAAAAGCGGGAGAAAAGGCCGCGTGAAGGGGGCGGAGCCTATCTCCTCAGCACACAAGCGCCATTTTCCCTCACAGTTCCGCTGGAAGGAAGGCTCCCAGACTCTCCCCTGCAGTCCTGCTACAGAATCAGGGTAAAACAAGAGAGGGGGGGCACTATTGGCAGCTAATATAAAACAGCAGCTATAAAGGGAGTAACACTTACATAAGGTTATCCCTGTATATATATAGCGCTCTGGTGTGTGCTGGCAAACTCTCCCTCTGTCTCCCCAAAGGGCTCGTGGGGTCCTGTCCTCTTTCAGAGCATTCCCTGTGTGTGTGCTGGGTGTCGGTACGATTGTGTCGACATGTATGAGGAGGAAAATGATGTGGAAGCAGAGCAATTGCCTGTGTTAGTGATGTCACCCCCTAGGGAGTCGACACCTGACTGGATGGTCGTATTTAAAGAATTACGTGACAGTGTCAGCACTTTGCAAAAAACTGTTGACGACATGAGACAGCCGGCAAATCAATTAGTGCCTGTTCAGGCGTCTCAGACACCGTCGGGGGCGCTAAAACGCCCGTTACCTCAGATGGTCGACACAGACCCAGACACGGATACTGAATCCAGTGTCGACGGTGAGGAGACAAACGTAATGTCCAGTAGGGCCACACGTTACATGATCACGGCAATGAAGGAGGCATTGAATATTTCTGACACTACAAGTACCACAAAAAAGGGTATTATGTGGGGTGTGAAAAAACTACCAGTAGTTTTTCCTGAATCAGATGAATTAAATGAGGTGTGTGATAAAGCGTGGTTTTCCCCCGATAAAAAACTGCTGATTTCTAATAAATTATTGGCACTATACCCTTTCCCGCCAGAGGTTAGGGCGCGTTGGGAAACACCCCCTAGGGTAGATAAGGCGCTCACACGCTTATCAAAACAAGTGGCGTTACCGTCTCCCGATACGGCCGCACTTAAGGAACCAGCTGATAGAAGGCTGGAAAATATCCTAAAAGGTATATACACACATACTGGTGTTATACTGCGACCAGCAATCGCCTCAGCCTGGATGTGCAGTGCTGGAGTGGCTTGGTCGGATTCCCTGACTGAAAATATTGATACCCTGGATAGGGACAGTATATTATTAACTATAGAGCATTTAAAGGATGCATTACTATATATGCGAGATGCACAGAGGGATATTTGCACCCTGGCATCTAGAGTGAGTGCGATGTCCATTTCTGCCAGAAGAGCGTTATGGACGCGACAGTGGTCAGGTGATGCGGATTCCAAACGACATATGGAAGTATTGCCGTATAAAGGGGAGGAGTTATTTGGGGTCGGTCTATCGGACCTGGTGGCCACAGCAACGGCTGGAAAATCCACCTTTTTACCCCAGGTCACCTCTCAGCAGAAAAAGACACCGTCTTTTCAAACTCAGTCCTTTCGTTCCCATAAGGGCAAGCGGGCAAAAGGCCACTCATTTCTGCCCCGGGGCAGAGGAAGGGGAAAAAGACTGCACCAGGCAGCCTCTTCCCAGGAGCAGAAGCCCTCCCCCGCTTCTGCCAAGTCTTCAGCATAACGCTGGGGCCGTACAAGCGGACTCAGGCACGGTGGGGGGCCGTCTCAAGAATTTCAGCGCGCAGTGGGCTCACTCGCAAGTGGACCCCTGGATCCTGCAGGTAGTATCACAGGGGTACAAATTGGAATTCGAGACGTCTCCCCCTCGCCGGTTCCTGAAGTCTGCTCTACCAACGTCTCCCTCCGACAGGGAGGCGGTAGTGGAAGCTATTCACAAGCTGTATTCCCAGCAGGTGATAATCAAGGTACCCCTCCTACAACAGGGAAAGGGGTATTATTCCACGCTGTTTGTGGTACCGAAGCCGGACGGCTCGGTGAGACCAATTTTAAATCTAAAATCCTTGAACACTTACATAAAAAGGTTCAAATTCAAGATGGAGTCACTCAGAGCAGTGATAGCGAACCTGGAAGAAGGGGACTATATGGTGTCTCTGGACATCAAAGATGCTTATCTCCATGTCCCAATCTACCCTTCTCACCAAGGGTACCTCAGGTTTGTGGTACAAAACTGTCATTATCAGTTTCAGACGCTGCCGTTTGGATTGTCCACGGCACCACGGGTCTTTACCAAGGTAATGGCCGAAATGATGATTCTTCTTCGAAGAAAAGGCGTCTTAATTATCCCTTACTTGGACGATCTCCTGATAAGGGCAAGGTCCAGGGAACAGTTAGAGGTCGGAGTAGCACTATCTCAGGTAGTGTTACGTCAGCACGGGTGGATCCTAAATATCCCAAAATCACAGCTGATTCCAACAACACGTCTACTGTTCCTGGGGATGATTCTGGACACAGTCCAGAAAAAGGTGTTTCTCCCGGAGGAGAAGGCCAGGGAGTTATCCGAGCTAGTCAGGAAACTCCTAAAACCAGGCCAAGTGTCAGTGCATCAATGCACGAGAGTCCTGGGAAAAATGGTGGCTTCTTACGAAGCGATTCCATTCGGAAGATTCCATGCAAGAACTTTTCAGTGGGATCTGCTGGACAAATGGTCCGGATCGCATCTTCAGATGCATCAGCGGATAACCCTATCTCCAAGGACAAGGGTGTCTCTCCTGTGGTGGTTACAGAGTGCTCATCTTCTAGAGGGCCGCAGATTCGGCATTCAGGATTGGATGCTGGTGACCACCGATGCCAGCCTGAGAGGCTGGGGAGCAGTCACACAGGGAAGAAATTTCCAGGGCTTGTGGTCAAGCGTGGAAACGTCTCTTCACATAAATATCCTGGAACTAAGGGCCATTTACAATGCCCTAAGTCAAGTAAGGCCTCTGCTTCAGGGTCAGTCGGTATTGATCCAATCGGACAACATCACGGCAGTCGCCCACGTCAACAGACAGGGCGGCACAAGAAGCAGGAGGGCAATGGCAGAAGCTGCAAGGATTCTTCGCTGGGCGGAAAATCATGTGGTGGCACTGTCAGCAGTGTTCATTCCGGGAGTGGACAACTGGGAAGCAGACTTCCTCAGCAGACACGACCTCCACCCGGGGGAGTGGGGACTTCACCCAGAAGTCTTTCAAGTGATTGTAAACCGTTGGGAAAAACCAAAGGTGGACATGATGGCGTCCCGTCTCAACAAAAAACTGGACAGATATTGCGCCAGGTAAAGGGACCCTCAGGCAATAGCGGTGGACGCTCTGGTAACACCGTGGGTGTACCAGACGGTGTATGTGTTCCCTCCTCTGCCTCTCATTCCAAAAGTACTGAGAATCATAAGAAGGAGAGGAGTAAAGACTATACTCGTGGCTCCGGATTGGCCAAGAAGAACTTGGTACCCGGAACTGCAAGAGATGCTCACGGAGGACCCGTGGCCTCTACCTCTAAGAAAGGACCTGCTCCAGCAGGGACCTTGTCTGTTCCAAGACTTACCGCGGCTGCGTTTGACGGCATGGCGGTTGAACGCCGGATCCTGATGGAAAAAGGCATTCCAGATGAAGTCATCCCTACCCTGATCAAAGCCAGGAAGGATGTAACTGCGAAACATTATCACCGCATTTGGCGAAAATATGTTTCCTGGTGTGAGGCTAAGAAGGCCCCCACAGAGGAATTTCAACTGGGTCGTTTCCTGCATTTCCTGCAAGCAGGACTGTCTATGGGCCTAAAATTAGGATCCATTAAGGTTCAAATTTCGGCCCTGTCGATCTTCTTCCAGAAAGAACTGGCTTCATTGCCTGAAGTTCAGACGTTTGTCAAGGGGGTACTGCATATACAACCTCCCTTTGTGCCACCAGTGGCACCTTGGGATCTCAATGTAGTTTTCTCCTTCATCCACTAGGGGCCACTGGAGTGTAGTTACAATGGGGAGATAGTAGGTGGTATTGGTAGCTGGCACTTTAAAAATTCTCACACTGTGGCTAGCTCCTCCCCTACTATCTCCCCTCCAAGCCAGTCTTAGTTAAGTGCCCGAGGTAGCTGGTTCACTTGGGTTTAGCTGAAGAATTTTCTTCTTTTTTCTTTATTATTTTATTTTTCTTACACACACTCACAGACTGGCAGCTCTGCCACTGCCAGTCTGCACCGTGGGAGCTGCCGGCGGGGTCCCATCGCAGCTGCGTGCGGCTAGGGATGGGCCCCGGCTGAGGGAGACACTGAGCTCTCCTGAGTTGGCGGACACCGCTGCGTGCGGCGCGTGTCGCGGCCACTCCATCCAGCAGAAGATTCCGGCAGCATGGCAGCGGTGAGTATCAAAAATGGTCGGACACCGCTGCGTGCGGCTTGTGTCGGGACCACCCCACCACAGAAGATTCCGGCTGGACGCCGCTGCGTGCGGCGTGTGTCGGGGCCGATCCACCAAGAACACAGTGGTGAGTGAAGTATACTTTATTTGTGGTGGCTATGTATGTTTTTAGAGCAATGCACTGTTTATTGTTGTACAACCCACTCCAGAAGGGCTCTCTGGGGCTGTAATGTACTTTATTGTATCCTTACCTGTCCTCCTCATGGAGAAACAGACAGGATGATTGGGGGAGGCTGAGTATGTGTTTATACAACCCTGACTGAAAAACGGGTGTGTGTCATTCTGATAACCCTCTGCTCCCCCAGCTCCCCGCACCCCCCGCACAGATCCCCACTCAGCGCGACTCACAGAGCCGGCACAGGGATCCCGCTCGAGCGCAAAGCAATGTTTAAATTTGGCGCCTTGTACGGAGGGGGCGGAGCTAAGTCCCGCTCTGTAGAGCGAGCTCAGCGCTCCCTGCTCCCAGGCGGCGACTCGCGCTCTGTTCAGCGCAACACTCCCCGGCGGCGGCTAGCAGATACAGGGCTCTACTAGCGCTGTATAGCGGGCTCAGCGCTCCCCGGCGGTGACTCGCAGGCCCAGCGGAGGGTACAGCTCGCTTCCCGCTTAGTTTTGCAATAAGGCGCCATAGCCGGGGGGCGGAGCTAACTCCTGCTCTGTACAGCGGGCTCAGCATTCTCCGCTCCCCGGCCACTGTTATAGTGTAATAGGCATTTATGTGAGTTTAATGCACATGGTGCTGAGGAGAATGTGATATAGTCAGAGTGGCTCAGCACTAATCCAGTTATCCACTATATAGATTTTATCGCATAGCCCAGAGGAGTTTCACTCTGGCGGCCATTTCCTCCCTGCACAGACCTGGCTTCATATTTGCAGTGTCTCCTATAGCCCAGTGGGCTAATCTTGCATACTCAGAGACAAATACAAATAAAGTCCCAGGTATATTAACAGTTAACCCGCTTTACTCAGCGGGCTCCCAGGTCTCCCCGTCGCTAGGCAACAGCTCTGGGATTTGTAACTTTTCGATACTTCAGGCTGCTGAAATATAGATACATTCCTCCTGCAGTAGAGTCCTCTATACCCAGCATTTCCCTACTTGCAAATCAGGGAACCTGCTCTATTACAGTAGCTGGGACTCAGCTCAATAATAATTAAAAGGATCTACTGTGCAGTATTTATTTACCTACGGTGTGTGTGTATATATACATATATAGTTATGTTTGTGCATGTATATATATATAGATATATATATTTAAGTGCGTGTAGGTATGTATATAGATAAATCCATAAAATACCAGATATAGGGGATAAAAGCCTACGGCCACACCACCCTGAACACGCCCGATCTCGTCTGATCTCGGAAACTAAGCAGGGTCAGGCCTGGTTAGTACTTGGATGGGAGACCGCCTGGGAATACCAGGTGCTGTAGGCTACTTCCGCAATGTTTTCTAATAACAACATCTTGCACATAACATTTTCCCCCATCTTTCTCACAGGCTGGTCACCATTTTGAAAAGCCAGCGGAACCTCAGAGAAACATCTGGTGCACCTTAATTAGCGGTACACTAAATACAGGGCGGGGTGTTGCCTTCCTTTTATTATTCCTTGTTGTCACTAGTTACTAATGCTATTTTGTAATTGTGGAATGCGTGTAAGGCATCAGACAAATAGCGCTGCGGCTCAGTACGCTAGTAGCGGGTATCTGAACAGGGGTTTGAATCCAAACAAAACTTTAAGGAGAACTCCTATAGCCTAGGGCTAAGACTCCTGTCCCACAGCGCAGCGTTGCTGGTTCAGGTCTCCGCTGCTCCAGAAAGTTTATTTTAATCGTATCGGTCACTACACATTATAGTGCAGACCTTACGTAGGGCTCTGTTTATTTAACCCACCTTTTCTCCTTTCGTTTGTCTCTCCTGGGATAGTCGAAGAATTCCCTCTTAGGTGTGAAGTATGCGGCGGAGCCATCTGCTCCGCCCTCCACGCACCTGCACACCCCTGTTTGATCAATGATGCAGGTAATGTCACTATTAACCAGACAATAGCTCATCAGGTAAGCCCTTGGACTTTGGTTTCCAAGGTCACAGGATCAAATCACAGCGGGACCAAACACACCTTTCCAAAAAGAAACTTTGCTAACATTCCATGCATTACTGATGTCTGTTTTCTGTGGATCTGAACCAGTGTCTCAGAATATACAGGTACATAATACAGCAGTTCATCTGATACTGCAGGTAAAGGAGGAGGACACGTCAAGTCCATCAGGGTTCCACGCCATTGACGAAAATGACAGCGACTGGTTCAGTTTCGGATGAGCTGGGCAGGCTCCGGTAGGCGGCCGACAGACACCCGAATACACAATATCAGGTATCAAACAAGGTTTGTTTTCCTATCTTTTCCCCGCAGATGGCAGGAGATGGTATCAGAACCTCTCTAGGGTATACACCTCGGTGTATCGCCGGTCCATCAAGCCGCCGTTTTCCTGAGGCAACCTTGCTCAGGGATCCATCGACATATGCGGCAGCATGGTTCTACCGTATCCGGAGCAGGTAGGTTGGGGAACAATTGTCCTCTAGGTTACAGGATGCTTCGCATCAGGATCAATTGATACTTTGATACAGGTCAGAATCACGATTCTGCTTTATGTTCCTTGGAGGTCTCCATGTCTACAGACTCGGACCCTGCATCTTCGCTTGGGCTGTCTTAACCCGACGACCTCTGGGGCTGCGACAGTGACAAGTAAACATGAAATCCTACGGGGCAGATGGTTCTGGGGAAGGAACTTTCTGCAGGATTTCTTGAACCAATGGAGGTAGGTCCACTTTGATTTCTCCTACTACTGCCCCAGCTCCAAAAGACAAACCTTTACTGGTCTTCCCTTTAGATTTTTTCGTGCCCTTTCAGGTTTTTGACTCCACACGGGTGATATCTTCGTCGCCAGGGGTTCTCAGGGTAAAAAGGCTGAAGCAGAGGTTCAACATCCTCAGTCCAGTCTGATTTTATGTCATCCTATACACCCATTACACCTGCAGGGTCCCAGGGTAGGCGCAGGTCGATGGGAGAAGGCTTGGGCGGTTACAACCGTCTCAGGAGTCCCTCGGCATGGGTCGGCTGATTTACGATGACAAGAGTCATACTGCAGGCTGCGCTCCATAGGTTTCTAACCGCAAAGGGTGTTGATCCCTGTTTTTCACATATCATTTGAATTAGGACAGTTCTCAGGCCTTTGTTTTCTTTTCACGTTCCGAAGCCAAGTGGCTCGGACAGGCCTATTCTGGCCTTACAATCCTTTTAGTCTGTGATTGCTAGTTTAAACAAGAAAGGGAGTTTTACGTGTCCCTTGTCTTCAGAGATGCCTGTTTACTGATTTCCGTTGGACAGGCTTTTCTCAGATTCCCCCTTAACAGGATTCTCATTTTCACTGTAAGTCCTTTACTCTTCTCTCTTCCGCTCCCACAGAGTTTAGGAAGATAACAGAATAACTCTTTTTCAAGGGCAGTGGGTGACGTTGGTTCCCTAATGGGACAATTTACTGCTACTATCCCACTCTGTACATTAGGTGGCTTCTGAATATCCGGAGGATCCACGAGCTTCTGATTCGACACAGATCCAATTTATGCTCCGCATAGACGTTTCTCAACACGGTCCGTCAGAGGTTTTTTCATTCCTCGGCACCAGAGACTCTATTTCTTCAGTCAAGTTGCGACGTAATGAGTGGTCGCCTCCATTCCTCTCGGAACGGGGGACAACAATCTTGTTTCCAGATCAAGCCACCAGGTCAGACTCCTGGGTGAGGGAACATGCCCCGGAGTTTTGTCAGCTGGTCCGCTGTGGGCGGAGATTTCGGATCGACCTCAGGGCGTTCTGACTGACTCTTTAACCCTTTATTATTCTCGGACGGCAGTAGCCGTGGAGGCCCTCAGGGCTCCGGGGAGTTTTCTGGTTATTCTATCCTGCCCCCTTTTCTATTTCTACTTCATGTTCAGTAACACAGGAGGGGATTATGCGTGCTAGTCCTCTCGGTGGCGCTGGTTGGGCCACGCATGACTTGAAGATACAGATACGCCTGTTGTCAGTAGAGGAGCCTTGGCTCCTACCTCGACTGGACTGTCTACTTCAACAGGCTCCTTTTTTCTCCTTGTTCAATTTTACACTGGTTTCGGTTACCCGTGTGACTGTTCACGAGACCTCAGAAGGGAGGAGTTCCCTAGTTCGGTTAGGCCTACTGGGCTCCGATTTCAGAAGTCTATTACCTCTTCTCGCTTTTGCCACTTTGGGAAAACTTTATGGAACATAATGAAGATAAAAGGGGTTTTTCCCCCTTCTTCCAGTTACCATTCATCTTTGGTTTCTCTGGGAGGTTTTTTGCTCCGCTGCGCTTCAAACCACACTGACCGGAATTTTAGGTCTCTGCCTTTTTTCGCTTTTCTTCCAAATGAGATTAGCCTAGCGGCCGTAAGTTCGGCCTCTTGTTCAGGGAGTACTCTATTGGCAACTCCCCGGGCTCGGCTTCGGCCTCAGCGGTCGTTTCTTCCAGAGGGGAGGTCCATTTTTCATATAAATCTGACACTAGTGGTTTTCAATCCTCTCTGAATGTTGTCAGGGCTCGTCAACTCTCTCTACAGAGGTCTCAGGCTATTCGATGAAGTGTTTTTTCTTCCTTGCTCTGGACGATGCTCCCGTACTAAATAGCCGGGGCCCCAGCATATGCTGGACAGTTGGATACATCTGATCATCAGACAGTCTTCTTGGCGGTTACTAGGGAACCTCCGTTTTCCATTTCAGCGCGCTTTACGCGCATTGTAAGACCTTCGTGGGCAGCCGCCCGCGGGGTCTCCATGAATATTTTGTCGGGCGGCTACTTGGTCAAACCGACATTCGTTTTGTCAAATTCTACAAGTTTGACACTTTTACGGCCTCTGATTCACTGTTTGGCCGAGCAGTTTTCACAGGACTCTCAGCGCTTTCCCACCCGTTTTTTGGGAGCTCTGGGACGTCCCCATTGTAACTACACTCCAGTGGCCCCTAGTGGATGAAGGAGAAATCAGGATTTTGGTACTTACCGATAAATCCCTTTCTCCGATTCCACAGGGGCCACTGGACGCCCGCCCAGCGCTGTTTCTCCTGATTTTTGTTTGATTAACGATTGCAGATCACCATATGACTGCTTGTTGGGTTCAGGCTAGCCTGGTTTTTTGTCAGGTTCTGTTCCAGGTTTAGTTTGTGTTCGCCTGGTTTACAGGGCGTCGTTAACCTCCTCTACCTTACGGTTTGTTTATTACAGCTCTCCTCGGGCACAGTTTAACGTAGACTGGCTTGGAGGGGAGATAGTAGGGGAGGAGCTAGCCACAGTGTGAGAATTTTTAAAGTGCCAGCTACCAATACCACCTACTATCTCCCCATTGTAACTACACTCCAGTGGCCCCTGTGGAATCGGAGAAAGGGATTTATCGGTAAGTACCAAAATCCTGATTTAGGGTTCCTAAAATCACATTGGTTTGAACCACTCACCACTGTGGAATTAAAATATCTCACATGGAAGGTGGTCATGCTGTTGGCTCTGGCGTCAGCCAGGCGTGTCTCAGAAATGGCGGCTTTGTCATATAAAAGCCCTTACCTAATTTTTCATTCAGACAGGGCAGAATTGAGGACTCGTCCTCAATTTCTCCCTAAGGTAGTTTCAGCGTTTCACATGAACCAACCTATTGTGGTGCCTGCGGCTACTAGGGACTTGGAGGACTCCAAGTTGTTGGACGTAGTCAGGGCCCTGAAAATATATGTTTCCAGGACGGCTGGAGTCAGAAAATCTGACTCGCTGTTTATCCTGTATGCACCCAACAAGCTGGGTGCTCCTGCTTCTAAGCAGACTATTGCTCGTTGGATTTGTAGTACAATTCAGCTTGCACATTCTGTGGCAGGCCTGCCACAGCCAAAATCTGTAAAAGCCCATTCCACAAGGAAAGTGGGCTCATCTTGGGCGGCTGCCCGAGGGGTCTCGGCTTTACAACTTTGCCGAGCAGCTACTTGGTCAGGGGCAAACACGTTTGCTAAATTCTACAAATTTGATACCCTGGCTGAGGAGGACCTGGAGTTCTCTCATTCGGTGCTGCAGAGTCATCCGCACTCTCCCGCCCGTTTGGGAGCTTTGGTATAATCCCCATGGTCCTTACGGAAGTCCCAGCATCCACTTAGGACGTCAGAGAAAATAAGAATTTACTTACCGATAATTCTATTTCTCGTAGTCCGTAGTGGATGCTGGGCGCCCATCCCAAGTGCGGATTGTCTGCAATACTTGTATATAGTTATTGTTACAAAAAATCGGGTTGTTTATTGTTGTGAGCCATCTTTTCAGAGGCTCCTACGTTTATCATACTGTTAACTGGGTTCAGATCACAGGTTGTACAGTGTGATTGGTGTGGCTGGTATGAGTCTTACCCGGGATTCAAAATCCTTCCTTATTATGTACGCTCGTCCGGGCACAGTATCCTAACTGAGGCTTGGAGGAGGGTCATAGGGGGAGGAGCCAGTGCACACCAGCTAGTCTAAAGCTTTTGCTTTTTGTGCCCAGTCTCCTGCGGAGCCGCTATTCCCCATGGTCCTTACGGAAGTCCCAGCATCCACTACGGACTACGAGAAATAGAATTATCGGTAAGTAAATTCTTATTTTTTTGTACCAGCCCATCTCGGGTACAGACAAACGCCAGGGCTTTGCAAGAGGCAGTTCAGAAATTGCTTCAGTCAGGGGTAATCATTCCAGTTCCTCCTGCACAACGAGGACAGGGTTTTTACTCCAACCTTTTTCTAGTTCAGAAGCCAAATGGGTCTTTCCGGCCCATACTCAATCTCAAAGTGCTGAACAGGTACATTTGGGTACCTCTGTTTCATATGGAGACTTTACGTTCCATCATTTTGACCATGGAGCCATGGGATTATATGGTATCCCTGGATATCCAGGATGCTTAACTACATGTCCCATCAGTGCTATCTCAGGTTTGCTATCCTCCAACAGCATTTTCAGTTCCAGGCCCTACCTTTTGGGTTAGCCACAGCCCCCAGAGTATTTACCAAAATTATGGTGGTAATGGCATCTTATCTTCGCCAGCAGAGATAAGAATTTTTCCATACCTCAATGATCTTACAATCCTGGCACAGTCTCAGGAATTGGTCCTGTGTCATCTGCAACAGACAATAACGTGTCTGCAGAAGCACGGGTGGCTAATAAATTGGGCAAAATCGTCTCTGGTTCCATCACAGCGGATGACTCACTAGGAGGCTGAATTGGATTCAAGCCTTCAAAGAGTATTTTTACCTCTGAACAAGAAGTTCAGTCAAGGATTCAGGAGCTGCTACATAGTCAAAGGGTATCCATTCACACAGGAATGCGTGTGATGGGATTGATGGTGTCAACATTCGACATGGTGGAGTATGCTCCGTTCCACTCGAGGCCTCTGCAGTATCTGATCCTTGCCAAATGGAATGGGTTTGATAATGATGATAAAAACGCAGACTATGGTCCTTACGGTGGAAGTAAGGAGGTCGTTAGCCTGGTGGCTACAGACATCCCATCTGGACAAAGGGAGACCCTTTTGGATAACAGATTGGGAAATTCTGACAACAGATGCCAGTCTCCAGGGCTGGGGAGCAGTGTCATGAAGGTTTTGTTTCCAGGGGCAATGGGCCAAGGAAGAAGGTTGCCTGCCTATAAATATATTGGCACATACATACATGGCACTGATTCAGGCAAAGGACATCCTTCTGGGAAAACCAGTTCAGATCTGCTCGGACAATGTGACTGCAGTAGCGTACCACAACCATCAGGTAGGAACTCGCAGCCAAAAAGCTATGAAGGAGGTAAGTCGCACACTAAAGTGGGCAGAACTTCATCATCCAGCCTTGTCTGCAGTGTTCGTTCCAGGAGTCCTAAACTGTGAAGCTGATTTTCTCAGTCGACACGCCATTCAGACAAGCGAATGGGCTCTACACTTGGAGGTCTTCCAGACTGTAGTCGACAAGTGGGGGTTGCCAGAGATAGATCTCATGGCATCCCGTCAGAAAAAGAAAGTTCTCGCATACGGGTCAAGAACAAAGGATCCCAGAGCGATCTTTGTGGATGCCCTGTCGGTGAGATGGGACTTCATCTTGCCTATGTGTTTCTTCCAATCACCTTATTACCCAGGGTGGTGAGAAAGATAAAGCAAGGCAAGGGTGCCGTGATACTAATAGCTCCGGCACACAGGTCTGACGCAGGGTCCTTGTTATCACAGACATCTGGATCGACTGTCTTTGACGGTGTGTCTCTTGAGACCTCTATCTTGAAGTCAAGAGGATTCTCACAACAGGTAATTCAAACATTGCCCAGATCAAGGAAACCTTCCTTAGCTCGAATTTATCACCGAATATGGCAAACCTATATTCATTGGTGCAGTGAACGGAAAATGGACCCTAGGTCTTGCAGAGTTTCCAGGGTCTTAGCATTCCTTCAGGCCTTGAGAGTGCAAATGTCAGCATTGACTGTATGGTTCAAAAAGAAAATTGCCAACTTCCAGGGAATGCTGCGCATTCAACCTAATTTTGTTCCTCCTACAGTGCCTTGGGACTTAAGTTTAGTCCTAAAGGCCCTTCAAATTGCCCCATTTGAACCACTTAATAAAGTGGTTCTTAAATGGTTGACAGCTAAAGTTCTCTTTCTACTGGCCATGGCGTCAGCTAGAAGAGTATCAGATTTAGGGGCATTGTTATGTCGTCCTCCATTTCTGATATTTATCCACATAGAGCGGTTCTTAGAACTAAATCTGGGTATCTTCCCACGGTGGTGTCTAAATTTCACCTGAACAAATAAATTATAGTCCCGGCTTTCCAGGAACTGGGCCTTTCTGCGGGAGATGCATCGATGGACATGGTCCGTGCCTTAAGGATCTACGTGGAGCGTACTAGTGCCATCAGAAAGACAGATTCTCACTTCATTCTCTATGGCTTTCACAAGAGACACTGGCGAGGTGGCTTCAGATTACTATTGCATAAGCATATTCTTGCGCTGATCTCCCTGATCCGGATAATGTCTCTGGTCACTCAACTCGTAAGGTAGGTCCAACATGGGTAGCACAACTTGGTGCTTCAGCAGAACAGATATGTAAGGTAGCCACATGGTCTTCCATTAACACATGCATTAGACATTATGCTGCGGATACCTTTGCCTCTCAGGATGCTGAATTCGGGCGAAGGATTCTCCTGTCCAATTAGCGTCCCGACCACTAAATTGCTTTGGGAAATCCCATTGATAACCTGTGGACCCTGCCAGAGAAATATACGTTATGATAACGGTATTTCACCTAGATCCACAGGGATCCCACCCTGACGCACCTGATTTGAGGATCCTTTTACTCACTAACCTCTTCCTTCTTGTACGGAAGGGTGTGCATGTGTGTTCTTCTCGCCTGATTAGGGCTATATATGATGCTCCTGCCTTAAGCTTTGGGAAAACAATTGATTTGTCTGAGCCAGGAGGTGGGGATATATGGACGGGTCTGTTGCATGCTGTGAGGCCGAAAAGCTTTGACTGATTGGTGCAAATCCACTGTCGCTTCATCATTTCCCAGTGTTATCCTCTGGATCCTGTGGATTTAGGAGAAATACCGTTATCAACTGTAAGTTCTTACCATAACGTATATTTTTGAAGATATCTGGTGCATTTGGTGTGCCAGGGTTGAGGTTCTCTGCGATGATGAATAGTGGTTGTATAGGGAAGTGGCTTGTTCAGAGAGAGAAAATAGGAGAGATAAGTGAGTCGAATAGGAAGGATAGGGATGTGGTGTCAATAGCCTCATTGTTATGCTTAGTGATGGTATCCTTAGGAGGTAGAGATGGAGAAGCAGAGAGAGATAAGTTAAAAGAAGCAAGCAGGTGGTGGTCAGAGAGGGGAAAAGGGGAGTTGGAGAAATCAGAAATATAACAACGGTGAGTGAAAACCAGATCCAGTGGGCTCCCATTCACATGGGAGAGTGAGGAGGTCCACTGGGAGAGACCAAGTGAAGAGGTGAGGTTAAGGAGTTTAAAGGTAGGGGATTTAGTGGGGATGTTGAAATCACCTAGGATAATGCAGGGAATGTCCGAAGAGAGGAATTTGGAGGAAATGCCAGGGGGACGGTAAATTACAGCAACTCGAAGATTAGCAGGTTGGTAGAGGCATATAGCATGGAGCTCAAATGTAGAGAATGTGAGGGACTGTTGTGGAGGTATAAGTTGGTAGGTGTAGCTAGAGGGTAAAAGGACACCAACGCCTCCACCGTGGTGACCCCTGGGTCGGGGAGAATGTCCTACAGCAGAGGGCAACAGGAGAAACTGTCAGAGGGGGTAATCCAGGTTTCAGTGATAGCTAGGAGATATAAGGAATTCTGTGATGGGGCAGAAGTGAATGACAGTGGGGTAACAGGAGAAGAGGGGAAGTGAAGTAGAGGGGAGGATGGGAGACAGAGTAGATGAGAGAGGGTGAGATGTACAGTAGGAGACTAGGAGAGAAGAATAGGGTGGTGCTACTGATGTATTCTTAACATAATTCCATTTCTCTGACGTCCTAAGTGGATGCTGGGGACTCCGTAAGGACCATGGGGAATAGCGGCTCCGCAGGAGACAGGGCACAGAAGTAAAAGCTTTAGGATCAGGTGGTGTGCACTGGCTCCTCCCCCTATTACCCTCCTCCAAGCCTCAGTTAGGTTTTTGTGCCCGGCCGAGAAGGGTGCAATCTAGGTGGCTCTCCTAAAGAGCTGCTTAGAGTAAAAGTTTTGTTAGGTTTTTTATTTTCAGTGAGTCCTGCTGGCAACAGGCTCACTGCAACGAGGGACTTAGGGGAGAAGAAGTGAACTCACCTGCGTGCAGGATGGATTGGCTTCTTAGGCTACTGGACACTAGCTCCAGAGGGACGATCACAGGTACAGCCTGGATGGGTCACCGGAGCCGCTGAAGACTTCCCAGTCTTCTTAAGGTAGCGCACAGCACGGCAGCTGTGCGCCATTGCTCTCAGCACACTTCACACCAACGGTCACTGAGGGTGCAGGGCGCTGGGGGGGGGCGCCCTGGGCAGCAATGAAAGTACCTATGCTGGCTAAAAATACATCACATATAGCCTCTGGGGCTATATGGATGTATTTAACCCCTGCCAGGTTGTCAGAAAAACGGGAGAAGAAGCCCGCCGAAAAGGGGGCGGGGCCTATTCTCCTCAGCACACAGCGCCATTTTCCTACACAGCTCCGCTGCTAGGAAGGCTCCCAGGCTCTCCCCTGCACTGCACTACAGAAACAGGGTTAAAACAGAGAGGGGGGGCACTTATTTGGCGATATTATTATATATTAAGATGCTATAAGGGAAAACACTTATATAAGGTTGTCCCTGTATAATTATAGCGTTTTGGTGTGTGCTGGCAAACTCTCCCTCTGTCTCCCCAAAGGGCTAGTGGGGTCCTGTCCTCTATCAGAGCATTCCCTGTGTGTGTGCTGTGTGTCGGTACGTGTGTGTCGACATGTATGAGGACGATGTTGGTGAGGAGGCGGAGAAATTGCCTGTAATGGTGATGTCACTCTCTAGGGAGTCGACACCGGAATGGATGGCTTATTTAGGGAATTACGTGATAATGTCAACACGCTGCAAGGTCGGTTGACGACATGAGACGGCCGGCAAACCAATTAGTACCTGTCCAGGCGTCTCAAACACCGTCAGGGGCTTTAAAACGCCCATTTACCTCAGTCGGTCGACACAGACACGGACACTGACTCCAGTGTCGACGGTGAAGAAACAAACGTATTTTCCATTAGGGCCACACGTTACATGTTAAGGGCAATGAAGGAGGTGTTACATATTTCTGATACTACAAGTACCACAAAAAAGGGTATTATGTGGGGTGTGAAAAAACTACCTGTAGTTTTTCCTAAATCAGATAAATTAAATAAAGTGTGTGATGATGCGTGGGTTTCCCCCGATAGAAAATTATTGGCGTTATACCCTTTCCCGCCAGAAGTTAGGGCGCGTTGGGAAACACCCCTTAGGGTGGATAAGGCGCTCACACGCTTATCAAAACAAGTGGCGTTGCCGTCTCCAGATACGGCCGCCCTCAAGGAGCCAGCTGATAGGAGGCTGGAAAATATCCTAAAAAGTATATACACACATACTGGTGTTATACTGCGACCAGCGATCGCCTCAGCCTGGATGTGCAGCGCTGGGGTGGCTTGGTCGGATTCCCTGACTGAAAATATTGATACCCTTGACAGTGACAGTATTTTATTGACTATAGAGCATTTAAAGGATGCATTTCTATATATGCGAGATGCACAGAGGGATATTTGCACTCTGGCATCAAGAGTAAGTGCGATGTCCATATCTGCCAGAAGATGTTTATGGACACGACAGTGGTCAGGTGATGCAGATTCCAAACGGCACATGGAAGTATTGCCGTATAAAGGGGAGGAGTTATTTGGGGTCGGTCCATCGGACCTGGTGGCCACGGCAACAGCTGGAAAATCCACCTTTTTTACCCCAAGTCACATCTCAGCAGAAAAAGACACCGTCTTTTCAGCCTCAGTCCTTTCGTCCCCATAAGGGCAAGCGGGCAAAAGGCCAGTCATATCTGCCCAGGGGTAGAGGAAAGGGAAGAAGACTGCAGCAGGCAGCCCCTTCCCAGGAACAGAAGCCCTCCACCGCTTCTGCCAAGTCCTCAGCATGACGCTGGGGCCGTACAAGCGGACTCAGGTGCGGTGGGGGGTCGTCTCAAGAATTTCAGCGCGCAGTGGGCTCACTCGCAAGTGGACCCCTGGATCCTACAAGTAGAATCCCAGGGGTACAGATTGGAAGTTCGAGACGTCTCCCCCTCGCAGGTTCCTGAAGTCTGCTTTACCAACGTCTCCCTCCGACAGGGAGGCAGTATTGGAAACAATTCACAAGCTGTATTCCCAGCAGGTGATAATCAAAGTACCCCTCCTACAACAAGGAAAGGGGTATTATTCCACACTATTTGTGGTACTGAAGCCAGACGGCTCGGTGAGACCTATTCTAAATCTGAAATCTTTGAACACTTACATACAAAGGTTCAAATCAAGATGGAGTCACTCAGAGCAGTGATAGCGAACCAGGAAGAAGGGGACTATATGGTGTCCCTGGACATCAAGGATGCTTACCTCCATGTCCCAATTTGCCCTTCTCACCAAGGGTACCTCAGGTTCGTGGTACAGAACTGTCACTATCAGTTTCAGACGCTGTCGTTTGGATTGTCCACGGCACCCCGGGTCTTTACCAAGGTAATGGCCGAAATGATGATTCTTCTTCAAAGAAAAGGCGTCTTAATTATCCCTTACTTGGATGATCTCCTGATAAGGGCAAGGTCCAGAGAACAGTTGGAGGTCGGAGTAGCACTATCTCAAGTAGTTCTACGACAGCACGGGTGGATTCTAAATATTCCAAAATCGCAGCTGATTCCGACGACACGTCTGCTGTTCCTAGGGATGATTCTGGACACAGTCCAGAAAAAGGTGTTTCTCCCGGAGGAGAAAGCCAGGGAGCTATCCGAGCTAGTCAGAAACCTCCTAAAACCAGGCCAAGTGTCAGTGCATCAATGCACAAGAGTCCTGGGAAAAATGGTGGCTTCTTACGAAGCGATTCCATTCGGCAGATTTCACGCAAGAATTTTTCAGTGGGATCTGCTGGACGAATGGTCCGGATCGCATCTTCAGATGCATCAGCGGATAATCCTGTCTCCAAGGACAAGGGTGTCTCTTCTGTGGTGGTTGCAGAGTGCTCACCTTTTTGGAGGGCCGCAGATTCGGCATTCAGGACTGGGTCCTGGTGACCACGAATGCCAGCCTGAGAGGCTGGGGAGCAGTCACACAGGGAAGAAATTTCCAAGGAGTGTGGTCAAGTCTGGAGACTTCTCTCCACATAAATATACTGGAGCTAAGGGCAATTTACAATGCTCTGAGCCTAGGAAGACCTCTGCTTCAAAGTCAACCGGTGCTGATCCAGTCGGACAACATCACGGCAGTCGCCCACGTAAACAGACAGGGCGGCACAAGAAGCAGGAGGGCAATGGCAGCAAGGATTCTTCGCTGGGCGAAAAATCATGTGATAACACTGTCAGCGGTGTTCATTCCGGGAGTGGACAACTGGGAAGCAGACTTCCTCAGCAGGAACGACCTCCACCCGGGAGAGTGGGGACTTCACCTGGAAGTCTTCCACATGATTGTGAACCGTTGGGAAAGACCAAAGGTGGACATGATGGCGTCCCGTATGAACAAAAAACTGGACAGGTATTGCGCCAGGTCAAGAGACCCTCAGGCAATAGCTGGGACGCTCTGGTAACACCGTGGGTGTACCAGTCGGTGTATGTGTTTCCTCCTCTGCCTCTCATACCCAAGGTACTGAGAATTATAAGACGGAGAGGAGTAAGAACTATACTCGTGGCTCCGGATTGGCCAAGAAGGACTTGGTACCCGGAACTTCAAGAGATACTAAGAAGGGACTTGCTTCAGCAAGGATCATGTCTGTTCCAAGACTTACCGCGGCTGCGTTTGACGGCATGGCGGTTGAACGCCGGATCCTAAGGGAAAAAGGCATTCCGGAAGAGGTCATCCCTACCCTGGTCAGAGCCAGGAAGGAGGTGACCGCACAACATTATCACCGCATTTGGCGATAATATGTTGCATGGTGTGAGGCCAGGAAGGCCCCCACGGAGGAATTTCAACTCGGTCGATTCCTGCATTTCCTACAAACAGGAGTGTCTATGGGCCTCAAATTGGGGTCCATTAAGGTTCAAATTTCGGCCCTGTCGATTTTCTTCCAGAAAGAATTGGCTTCAGTTCCTGAAGTCCAGAAGTTTGTCAAGGGAGTACTGCATATACAACCCCCTTTTGTGCCTCCAGTGGCACTGTGGGATCTCAACGTAGTTCTGGGATTCCTCAAATCACATTGGTTTAAACCGCTCAAATCTGTGGATTTGAAATATCTCACATGGAAAGTGACCATGCTGTTGGCCCTGGCCTCGGCCAGGCGAGTGTCAGAATTGGCGGCTTTGTCTCACAAAAGCCCATATCTGATTGTCCATTCGGACAGGGCAGAGCTGCGGACTCGTCCCCAGTTTCTCCCTAAGGTGGTGTCAGCGTTTCACCTGAACCAGCTTATTGTGGTACCTGCGGCTACTAGGGACTTGGAGGACTCCAAGTTGCTAGATGTTGTCAGGGCCCTGAAAATATAGATTTCCAGGACGGCTGGAGTCAGGAAAACTGACTTGCTGTTATCCTGTATACACCCAACAAACTGGGTGCTCTTGCTTCTAAGCAGACGATTGCTAGTTGGATGTGTAGTACAATTCAGCTTGCACATTCTGTGGCAGGCCTGCCACAGCCAAAATATGTAAATGCCCATTCCACAAGGAAGGTGGGCTCATCTTGGGCGGCTGCCCGAGGGGTCTCGGCTTTACAACTTTGCCGTGCTGCTACTTGGTCAGGGGCAAACACGTTTGAAAAATTCTACAAATTTGATACCCTGGCTGAGGAGGACCTGGAGTTCTCTCATTCGGTGCTGCAGAGTCATCCGCACTCTCCCGCCCGTTTGGGAGCTTTGGTATAATCCCCATGGTCCTTACGGAGTCCCCAGCATCCACTTAGGACGTCAGAGAAAATAAGAATTTACTTACCGATAATTCTATTTCTCGTAGTCCGTAGTGGATGCTGGGCGCCCATCCCAAGTGCGGATTGTCTGCAATACTTGTACATAGTTATTGTTACAAAAATCGGGTTATTATTGTTGTGAGCCATCTTTTCAGAGGCTCCGCTGTTATCATGCTGTTAACTGGGTTCAGATCACAGGTTGTACAGTGTGATTGGTGTGGCTGGTATGAGTCTTACCCGGGATTCAAAATCCTTCCTTATTGTGTACGCTCGTCCGGGCACAGTATCCTAACTGAGGCTTGGAGGAGGGTCATAGGGGGAGGAGCCAGTGCACACCACCTGATCCTAAAGCTTTTACTTTTGTGCCCTGTCTCCTGCGGAGCCGCTATTCCCCATGGTCCTTATGGAGTCCCCAGCATCCACTACGGACTACGAGAAATAGAATTATCGGTAAGTAAATTCTTATTTTTCTCAATTCTCAAACTGGACCTGTTCAGGTACTGTATACAAAAATCCGCTTTTACCTTTTGGCAACCAACCTGTTCTATTTTAACATTCTTTACCAGAAATAACTAGTCCAGATTTTCTGATTTTTTTTTTTTCCTTCTTTTTTGCAGAGAGTACCAAGAACAGGATGGGTATACCGCAAAGTATATCAGCCAGAAAGTGTGTCAGATCATATGTATAGGATGGCAGTGATGGCAATGTTAACAGAAGACAAGGCATTAAATAAAGACAGGTATAAAATTGTGACTTTATGACCTTTGTTTTCAGGAGAACCTCTGATATTGTGCCGTGCATGTGTTTCTTGAAAGCTCACTACATTTAATATAATAGTTGCCTTAATGTTAACATTACAGATACACGTACAAGGTTAAAGTTTGGGGAGCATTTCAAAATCTGAAATTTGAATAAGAGTTGTAATCCTGAAGTAACTATTTAAAAAAAAAAAAATTTAAGTAATGCACACTGGGCAAGATTCAGGGCTACGTGGAAATCGTTCTGTGCTCTGATATAAATGCACATGTATTTAAATGTAAATATTTGTTTAATATTTATTAATTAAAAATAAAGATTTGGCGCTGCACTCAATATACATTAGTCATGGCCATTGATTTTTCTAAAGTCATAACACCAAGGCCTATTTTGTGAGTTTAAACACAACTTTTTATTCCACAAAATTAAAACCATGACTAAGGGCCTAATTCAGACCTGATCGCTGCAGCAACATTGTTCTCTAATTGGCAAAACCATGTTGCCCTGCAGGTGGGGCAGATATAACATGTGCAGTGAGAGTTAGGTTTGGGTGGGGTGTGTTCAATCTGAAATCTATATTCCAGTGTAAAAATAAAGCAGCCAGTATTTACCCTGCACAGAAACAAAATAACACACCCAAATCTCTCTCTCTGCATGTTATATCTGCCCCACCTGCACTGCACGTGGTTTTTCCCATTAGATAAAAAAAATTCTGCTGCGATCAGGTCTGAATTAGGCCCTAAATCCCTATCCGCCACCAAGAGTACATATGGGATGTTGTGAACAAAAGGATAAGGTTATAAACCCACTATACCAGGCGCCACCTCCACCCTATGTGATATTCACTCAATTCGTGAAAACAATCATAGAATATACATTCCTCATATGCATCAATCTTCTTATTGTTCCAAGATTTCAGACAGCGTCATCAGTCCAGCATATGAAAAACAGAATGAATTCCCATGTGTAGTATGTCTAATTTAATACATAGATGACAACATATATGGGATAAAAACATGCAAACAAACAGAATCCCTCTACAATTACAGTATATTGTCCCCCGAGAGCTAGAACAATTACCAAGTACCGTGGAGAACTGATGGAAAAACAGTTCTCAAACAGATGTTATTATATCATTCAGAGCCAATCCACCCGGTAGATATGCTTCGGATGTATTACTGGTTACCGCTCGATGCTCTCAAGGCACGTCTGGAATCCTGGGGTCCACAACACTCGTATAGCCAACGCGTTTCAACCCGTGCATCCGGGTCTTTTTCAAGGCAGTGTGTTGTAGCATTGTCCAAAAGTCCCTTTTAAACTAGTCCCATCCAATCAGATCCTTCGCTTGGTGACGTCCATTTCCCGCTCTTACCATCTCTCGTTTTCCGGAAGTTCCGTCATTTCTACTTCCGCCCGCTGTATCCGGCGGTCGTCCTTCCGCCCTCACCTCCTACCGGAAGTGTGGTTGCGGCTCCTGTCTTATTCTCCGGAACTACGTCATTCATGGAGCCGCCTACTGCACCTAACCACGTGTGTCCAGCCGCGTGTGCTCCCGGAAACGTTGTCTCCTGTCTTATCCACGCACTTCCCCTAAATTCTAATGTCCATCGGAAGTGCTGGAACTGGATGTAAACAAAAACACGTATTTAAAACCCTTAATAAAAACGACTCAATCTTCTCATCATTATGTGTTTTAACAATTAAAACTCAAGAATTTAATAATGAAAAATATAAAAATATACAATTTATAAAAACCATTTAAGTTCGAAATTGTTATTTAAACCATGAGGTTCCAGTGTATTACAATCATAAATGAGTTTCATTTCCCTCTTAGCTAAATTTGAGGCAATATCTCGCTGGCGAGGATTACATTTTACCAAATTTAATCCTGCAAATCTAACAATATACCGCGTGGAGCACTTATGGAATTTTTTAAAATGAGAAGAGAGAGCATGTGTGTCAAGACCCTTTTTTATATTCCTACAGTGCTCGCCAATTCTCACTTTGAGAGCCCTGGAGGTACGGCCTATATAAAACAGGTGACAGGTACATTCAATACAGTAAATTACATTACTCGTATTGCAAGTGATAAAATCTTTAACAGATACATTATTTCCATTAATTCGGATATTTTCTAACTTCTTCGTGCCATCACTTGTAATTTCCCTACATCCAACACACATTCCGCATCGATGAAAACCCTTGGTGATAATTCTTGATTCACGTTTTATTGGCGGTAGATAGCTATTCACTAGCATGTTTTTTATATTGGGTGCTTTTCTATAAATAAAAGTTGGATGTTCTGGGATAATCTCCCCCAAGACTGGATCCTTTTTTAGGATATTCCAGTTCTTTCTAATTGATTTCTCCAAACTTCTGAATTGGGAATTGTAACTTGTAATGAATGCCCATTCAAATCTATTGTTCTCAGTTTGTTTGGGGGGCTTCTTGGCTAACAACTCCTTTCTATTTGTTTCTTTCGCCTTTTGTACCGCCACCTCCACTATCTCTTCTTTATACCCACATTCTATAAACCTTGCTTTTAGTTCACATGCTTGCTGGTTGAAAATGTTCTCATCCGTACAATTTCTTTTTATGCGTTTGAACTGTCCATGCGGAATAGAATTCAACCAGTTGGCGTGATGACAACTGGTGTATTCGATGTATGACCTTGAATCGGTGGGTTTGGTGAAAGTTTTTGTATGCAGCTGTTCGTTCTCTACAAATATCGTGATGTCTAAAAAATCAATCGCCAACTTATTGACATTAAAACTAAATTTAATGTTTAAAAGATTTGTATTGAGATAAGTGCAAAAAAGGTTCAAGCTTTCACAATCTCCCCTCCATATAAAAAAGACATCGTCTATAAAACGCCTCCAGGACACCAGGTTCGCTCCGAATGGGTTGTTATTCCAAATGCAATCCTCCTCCCATTGACCCATGAATATATTGGCATAACTCGGAGCGAACCTGGTGCCCATGGCCGTGCCTACCTTCTGTACATAAAAATTTCCATTAAATGTAAAAAAATTGTTGGTTAAAATGAACCAGATGCCTTCCTTAATAAAATTCTGAACCTGTCTCTCTAAAGTGCTTTTGCTTAAATATTTATTGACGGCATCTAATCCAGATTGATGGTTAATAATAGAATAAAGAGATTTTACATCTGCTGTCACTAGTGTCATATTCTCTTCCCACTGAATCGTGGATAGAAAAGATAAAAAGTCCTTTGTGTCCTTCAGATGTGAGATATTCTGTAGAACCAGGGGTTGGAGAAAGTAATCTATATACTCGGACAGATTAGCTGTCACAGAGTCGATCCCAGACACTATTGGTCTGCCAGGGGGATCGGTAGCATTCTTATGGACCTTAGGGAGCAAATATAACGCTGGCATTACCGGCTTTGAAATTAATACAATTTTTATTTCTCTCTCCTCAAGGACTCCTAAATCCTCATATTTTTTTATCAAAAGTTGTAATTCTGAAGTG
This sequence comes from Pseudophryne corroboree, assembly GCF_028390025.1. Taxonomy (NCBI): domain Eukaryota; kingdom Metazoa; phylum Chordata; class Amphibia; order Anura; family Myobatrachidae; genus Pseudophryne; species Pseudophryne corroboree. The sequence continues at coordinate 528,572,538 of NC_086447.1, read as the reverse complement.
GTTTTATCAGTTGGATCGGATTTTAATTTGGTATAGGTGGTTCTGTCATTCACATGATCTTCTACTTTTTTCACATACCAGCCTTTATCCATTACAACCACCCCTCCGCCTTTATCGGCCGGTTTGATGACCAGCTCTGAATTCATTTTAAGGTCCTTCAGTGCAGACCTTTCCTTAAACGTCAAGTTTGATCTTATCCCTGATGGTTTAATCTCTCTCAAATCTCCCTTAATTAGTTCACAAAAAGTTTCAATAAACGTCCCTTTGACATGAGCAGGGAAAAAAATAGATCTAGGTTTAAACGGTGTCCTACCTATTTCTTCATCTATCCCCATATTATCATTCTCTTTGCTCAGAAAGAATTTCTTAATGCATAACTTCCGCTCAAATTTAGAAATGTCTATAAACGTCTCAAACTTGTTTATAGTAGTAGCCGGAGCATATTTTAGTCCTTTTTCCAAGACACTACTCTCTTCCCTTGTGAGTGTGTGTGAACTTATATTAAATATTTTTACTCCCTTTGCGATCTCAACCTGAGTTAGAGCCCTTTGTTCCACCTCTTTGTCCTCCCTAGGTCTCTTTTTTTCTAGCGATGTTTCTCCTCTTTTTTCTGTTTTTCCGTTTTTTTATTATTCCACCCCTTTTTCCTCTGTGTGTTCTACGTTTTATTTCCGTCTCCAATCCTGTCTCCCTCTCCCTAAAAAACGTGGGGTATCTTCCCTATTGTTGAACGCCTCAAACCTATTTTTGGTTTCTACAGGGGAATAATCCCTCCTTCTCTGTGTCTGTCTCCATTCTCTATCTTCATAAAATCGATCCCTTTCCTTATTCTTTGCATGATTCCGATCCCCGTCTCTTTCCCTTCTCCATCTATAGTTTCTTTGTTCTTTATATCCAAATCTATCTCTATCTATATCCTGATTCCTTTGTATATATCTATCATGTCCTTGAGGGAAATCTCTATTTCTCTCTTGTCCCCCCCTCCCATATTCAGTTTTGTATGTGATATTTCGTGGGCTGCTCCCCCTCCAATTTTGTCTTTTATTTCTAACCTTGTTTTTTTCCGTGTGTTTGATATTAATTTGAGTTTCCATTTCTCTAGGGGATTCTTTTTTTTATATGGAGGGGAGATTGTGAAAGCTTGAACCTTTTTTGCACTTATCTCAATACAAATCTTTTAAACATTGAATTTAGTTTTAATGTCAATAAGTTGGCGATTGATTTTTTAGACATCACGATATTTGTAGAGAACGAACAGCTGCATACAAAAACTTTCACCAAACCCACCGATTCAAGGTCATACATCGAATACACCAGTTGTCATCACGCCAACTGGTTGAATTCTATTCCGCATGGACAGTTCAAACGCATAAAAAGAAATTGTACGGATGAGAACATTTTCAACCAGCAAGCATGTGAACTAAAAGCAAGGTTTATAGAATGTGGGTATAAAGAAGAGATAGTGGAGGTGGCGGTACAAAAGGCGAAAGAAACAAATAGAAAGGAGTTGTTAGCCAAGAAGCCCCCCAAACAAACTGAGAACAATAGATTTGAATGGGCATTCATTACAAGTTACAATTCCCAATTCAGAAGTTTGGAGAAATCAATTAGAAAGAACTGGAATATCCTAAAAAAGGATCCAGTCTTGGGGGAGATTATCCCAGAACATCCAACTTTTATTTATAGAAAAGCACCAAATATAAAAAACATGCTAGTGAATAGCTATCTACCGCCAATAAAACGTGAATCAAGAATTATCACCAAGGGTTTTCATCGATGCGGAATGTGTGTTGGATGTAGGGAAATTACAAGTGATGGCACGAAGAAGTTAGAAAATATCCGAATTAATGGAAATAATGTATCTGTTAAAGATTTTATCACTTGCAATACGAGTAATGTAATTTACTGTATTGAATGTACCTGTCACCTGTTTTATATAGGCCGTACCTCCAGGGCTCTCAAAGTGAGAATTGGCGAGCACTGTAGGAATATAAAAAAGGGTCTTGACACACATGCTCTCTCTTCTCATTTTAAAAAATTCCATAAGTGCTCCACGCGGTATATTGTTAGATTTGCAGGATTAAATTTGGTAAAATGTAATCCTCGCCAGCGAGATATTGCCTCAAATTTAGCTAAGAGGGAAATGAAACTCATTTATGATTGTAATACACTGGAACCTCATGGTTTAAATAACAATTTCGAACTTAAATGGTTTTTATAAATTGTATATTTTTATATTTCATTATTAAATTCTTGAGTTTTAATTGTTAAAACACATAATGATGAGAAGATTGTCGTTTTTATTAAGGGTTTTAAATACGTGTTTTTGTTTACATCCAGTTCCAGCACTTCCGATGGACATTAGAATTTAGGGGAAGTGCGTGGATAAGACAGGAGACAACATTTCCGGGAGCACACGCGGCTGGACACACGTGGTTAGGTGCAGTAGGCGGCTCCATGAATGACGTAGTTCCGGAGAATAAGACAGGAGCCGCAACCACACTTCCGGTAGGAGGTGAGGGCGGAAGGACGACCGCCGGATACAGCGGGCGGAAGTAGAAATGACGGAACTTCCGGAAAACGAGAGATGGTAAGAGCGGGAAATGGACGTCACCAAGCGAAGGATCTGATTGGATGGGACTAGTTTAAAAGGGACTTTTGGACAATGCTACAACACACTGCCTTGAAAAAGACCCGGATGCACGGGTTGAAACGCGTTGGCTATACGAGTGTTGTGGACCCCAGGATTCCAGACGTGCCTTGAGAGCATCGAGCGGTAACCAGTAATACATCCGAAGCATATCTACCCGGGTGGATTGGCTCTGAATGATATAATAACATCTGTTTGAGAACTGTTTTTCCATCAGTTCTCCACGGTACTTGGTAATTGTTCTAGCTCTCGGGGGACAATATACTGGAATTGTAGAGGGATTCTGTTTGTTTGCATGTTTTTATCCCATATATGTTGTCATCTATGTATTAAATTAGACATACTACACATGGGAATTCATTCTGTTTTTCATATGCTGGACTGATGACGCTGTCTGAAATCTTGGAACAATAAGAAGATTGATGCATATGAGGAATGTATATTCTATGATTGTTTTCACGAATTGAGTGAATATCACATAGGGTGGAGGTGGCGCCTGGTATAGTGGGTTTATAACCTTATCCTTTTGTTCAGAATTCCACGAGTGTATTGGAGGGACACTCACTATTGATCCATTTAACTAGGCTGCCCATTGGATTTTTGCGCTTAAGATCAAACACCATCAGGCTTTTATATACATATGGGATGTGTTTACCTAGCAAAACCTCTACAATTAATCATTAACCATCTGAACTGCTGTACAATTCAAAACAGTATTGCAAAATAATGAAAACTACTGGGAGAAAAATACAAAACCATCATACCAATGAAACACTTAGGGGTATATTCAATTGGCCGCAAGATTTTTACATCAAAAAATTAACACTGGTATCATTCCCAATTTCAGATTAACGCGGCTATGTTCACTTCCTATTGTTGCACTGTTCATTTGCAAAAAATTGAGCGCAATTATTTTTCTCTTGCGTCCTAGAGGATGATGGGGTCCACATTAGTACCATGGGGTATATACGGGTCCACCAGGAGCCATTGGCACTTTAAGAGTTTGAGAGTGTGGGCTGGCTCCTCCCTCTATGCCCCTCCTACCAGACTCAGTTTAGAAAATTAGCGGAGGAGCCGGTCACAGCTAGGGGAGCTCTCCAGAGCTTTTCTAGTAAAAAGTTATTTTAGAGTTTTTTTATTTTACAGGGCGGCTGCTGGCAACAGCCTCCCTGCAGCGTGGGACTAAGGGGAGGGAGTAGTGTCCGCCCTGCGGGGTCTGAGCCACTTACTCCGCTGACAGGACACTGAGCTCCTGAGGGGATAGATCGCTCCCCATCACAGGGGATCGCTCACCCCGGCAGCATGCCGCCACCCCTTTACAGAGCTGAAGATTGTGGCGAGTAAGACACTGACACCCCTTGGAAGCAGAGGTGTTAAGATGGCGGCAGCAGATAACTGCGCTCCGGTATGGCTCAGCGGTACATATTGCAGCGCGTTGAGGGGCGCCCTGGGCCAGCGCTTACACCCTACACTGGTCACACAGCCTGTCGGGATCCCAGGATCTCAGCCAGCATCAATCCTCCGGCCAGTATAATCAGATGAAGAATGGGAAGAGAGTACCATTTTGGGGGAGGAGCTTCTCCTCAGAGCGGACCCAACAGCGTTCAGCACCATTTTCCTGCCTGCACAGCGCTGATCAGGAGAAAAGAAGGAACTCCAGCTATCTCTCACGGTACCAGGGGGTTGTAGAAGGGGCGGAGGTTGCAATACGACTGTGTATCCTATTAAGGTGCACAGTCAGCGCTTACAAGGGGTTTCCTTTTGGTTAAAAGCGCGGTGTGTGGGTTGGCTCCAATCTCTGTGTCTCTCTTGCCATTCTTGGGGGGTGAAACTCTGTCTGCCCTCCCCTGTGTGTGTGTGGGGTGTTTTGTGGTCTCCTTTAGCCATGTCCAGGGACACTGTGTCATATGCTGCGGAGGATATGTCCTCCCAGGATAATCCCATTCCATGTAATCAGGATAGCACTGGTTTAGCACAGATTCCAGCAAGGGAACCTGAGTGGTTTTCCTCTATCAAATATTGGATTTCTCAGATTTCAGATAGGGTTGCAAGTAATGAATCTGCAACCCAGGTATTACAGAACTCTGTGGCAGTATGGCCCGATTCAGGTACCTCAGGACGCTCCGCTATATACCCCCACAAACGTGCACTTGTTCATGTCATGCAAGATGACACGGATACCGATTCTTGATACCACAGACGGTACTAGGGATGTGTTGCGGGGTCTGCCTCTCTTGCAAAGGGGGTGCAATTGATGATAGAGGCTATCAGAGATGTATTGAATATTAATGATAAAACACCTGAGCAGGTTGAGGAGGCTTTTTTCACTGAAAATAAGAAAGCCTCGCTAAATGGGCCTGAGGTTGGGATCTGTGAAGGTCCAGATTTCGGCCCTGTCCATTTTCTTCCTGAAACAATTGGCTGCCCTCCCTGAGGTTAAGACCTTTTTGAAGGGAGTTCTGCACATCCAACCTCCCTTTGTACCGCCTACGGCGCCTTGTGACCTTAACGTGGTGTTGCAGTTTCTCCAGTCGGACTGGTGGTTTGAGCCTCTACGGGAGGTTGATGGTCAATTTTCTTACATGGAAGGCTGTCACGCTGTTGGCCTTTGCTTCTGCTAGATGTGTGTCAGAATTGGGGGCTTTGTCCTGTAAAAGCCCTTACTTGATATTCCACGAAGATAGAGCTGAGCTCCGGACACGTCAGCAGTTTCTTCCAAAGGTTGTGTCGGCATTTCATATCAACCAACCTATTGTGGTGCCAGTGGCTACTGACTCCTCAATTTTGTCAAAGTCCTTGGATGTTGTGAGGGCTTTGAAAATCTATGTGAAGAGGACTGCTCGTCACAGAAAATCGGGCTCTTTGTTTGTCCTGTATGATCCCAAGAAAATTGGGTGTCCTGCTTCAAAGCAGACTATATCTCGCTGAATTAGGTTCACTATCCAGCATGCTTATTCTACGGCAGGGTTGCCGTGTCCAAAATCTGTTAAGGCCCACTCTACTCATAAGGTGGGGTCTTCCTGGGCGGCTGCCCGGGGTGTCTCGGCGTTACAACTTTGCCGAGCAGCAACTTGGTCTGGGTCGAACAAGTTCTACAAGTTCGATACTTTGGCCTCTGATGATCTGAAGTTCAGTCAATCAGTCCTGCAGGAGCCTCCGCGCTCTCCCTCCCGTTCTGGGAGCTTTGGTACATCCCCATGGTACTAATGTGGACCCCAGCATCCTCTAGGACGTAAGAGAAAATAGGATTTTGGTTACCTACCGATAAATCCTTTTTTTGTAGTCCGTAGAGGATGCTGGGCGCCCGACCAGCGCTTCGTTTTCCTGCAACCGTTATCTGGTTCAGTACAACTTTGTTTAGTTATGTACTGCATTGTTACTTGGTAAGTAATGTTTCAGCGGTTGCTGAGTTTTTCAAGCTAGTTAGCTTGATGTGCCTTGTATGTGTGAGCTGGTATGAATCTCGCCACTATCTGTGTATAATCCTTCTCTCAAAGATGTCCGTCTCCTCGGGCACAGTTTCTAGACTGAGTCTGGTAGGGGGGGCATAGAGGGAGGAGTCAGCCCACACTCTCAAACTCTAAAAGTGCCAATGGCTCCTGGTGGACTTGTCTATACCCCATGGTACTAATGTGGACCCCAGCATCCTCTACGGACTACGAGAAAAGGATTTACCGGCAGGTAACCAAAATCCTATTTTTTCTGTATAAACCCATTGTAAATGTAAAAGAATAAATGGGGAAATTAGCCTGTACCCTAAAAAACAGGCAAAAAATATTAGATAACATAATAGATATATTTTAATGTCCAAAAAATGTATATACTGTAGCTTTTAAATAGCTGTTTTTGTTGTCTTCTATTTTTTTTTTTTTTTAAAGAACAGTTAAAAAGTGATAGAAATCATGTTTTCTTTTAAGCAAATAAATGTACTTATTTTTAGGGGTGTGTAAAAATCCATGTTAGCTGATTATTTTTGTTGTAGTCATTTAAATCTGTGGTGTATCCGTTACGTCCCTCTACATCGAAGCCCCTCTCCTATGACCTTCCCCTTAAATGGTGTACCCAGTTTAAATATCTTGGTATTCAAATCTCTCATTCTTTTACAGCTTGTATTGCCTAAATTTAACCCCCCAGATTGATAATTTACGTACAAAGACACGAACGTGGCAGAAACTCCCTTTATCTGTTACAGGTCGTGTGAATCTTTTTAAAATGATTGTCCAACCCAAATTTCTTTATATATTACAGAATGCACCAGTTTATATCCCTGCTTCCCAATTCTTGTTGATTTCCCGATATGTTGCCTCCTTTTTTTGGGGCGCTAAACTGGCACGTATTGCTTATAAAACACTCTGTAGACCCAGAGCAAAGGGTGGCCTGGCATTGCCGGATATATGTCTATATTTTCTCTATCGTCCTAAGTGGATGCTGGGGTTCCTGAAAGGACCATGGGGAATAGCGGCTCCGCAGGAGACAGGGCACAAAAGTAAAGCTTTTACAGGTCAGGTGGTGTGTACTGGCTCCTCCCCCTATGACCCTCCTCCAGACTCCAGTTAGATTTTTGTGCCCGGCCGAGAAGGGTGCAATTCTAGGTGGCTCTCATAAAGAGCTGCTTAGAGAGTTTAGCTTAGGTTTTTTATTTTACAGTGATTCCTGCTGGCAACAGGATCACTGCAACGAGGGACAGAGGGGAGAAGAAGTGAACTCACCTGCGTGCAGGATGGATTGGCTTCTTGGCTACTGGACATGAAGCTCCAGAGGGACGATCACAGGTACAGCCTGGATGGTCACCGGAGCCACGCCGCCGGCCCCCTCACAGATGCTGAAGCAAGAAGAGGTCCAGAATCGGCGGCTGAAGACTCCTGCAGTCTTCTTAAGGTAGCGCACAGCACTGCAGCTGTGCGCCATTTTCCTCTCAGCACACTTCACACGGCAGTCACTGAGGGTGCAGGGCGCTGGGGGGGGGGCGCCCTGGGAGGCAAATGAAAACCTTTAAAAAGGCTAAAAATACCTCACATATAGCCCCAGAGGCTATATGGAGATATTTACCCCTGCCTAAATGTACTAAATAGCGGGAGACGAGCCCGCCGAAAAAGGGGCGGGGCCTATCTCCTCAGCACACGGCGCCATTTTCTGTCACAGCTCCGCTGGTCAGGAAGGCTCCCAGGTCTCTCCCCTGCACTGCACTACAGAAACAGGGTATAACAGAGAGGGGGGGCAAAATAAATGGATATATATTAATATAAAAGCAGCTATAAGGGAGCACTTAATCATAAGGCTATCCCTGTCATATATAGCGCTTTTTGGTGTGTGCTGGCAGACTCTCCCTCTGTCTCCCCAAAGGGCTAGTGGGTCCTGTCTTCGTATAGAGCAGGGGTGTCCAACCTTTCACCTTCCCTGGGCCACATTAGAAGATGACAATTTGGTTTGGGCCGCACATAAAATAAAATAACAGTAACGATACCTGGTACGAGGACTGTCTGCCTTGATGGATGCTGGTACGAGGACTGTCTGCCTTGATGGAGGTGAAGCTGCCGTGCTGGCGTCACTTTTGTCAGGGCCGAAACTAGGATTTATACAAAAATAGACATTATATATATATATATATATATAAATGTCCAACAATGAACGGCACTCAGAGACAAAGATAGTTGCAAAACTTTGTATTCCAAAAAGGTCAACGTTTCGGGGAGCAAAACCCCGTCGTCAGGACACAGACGACGAGGTTTTGCTCCCCGAAACGTTGACCTTTTTGGAATACAAAGTTTTGCAACTATCTTTGTCTCTGAGTGCCGTTCATTGTTGGACATTTATTTATTATTGGTTCTGGCACCTGAGCCTCATTTTTTCATTTATAGGAGTGCCGGCTGCTGCTGGATTTATATATATATATATATATATATATACACAACCCGGCACTCAGATATCAGTCACTTCTCAAGGCAGAAGTACAACGTTTCGGAGAACTTTATTCACACTCCGTCATCAGATGAATAAAGTTCTCCGAAACGTTGTACTTCTGCCTTGAGAAGTGACTGATATCTGAGTGCCGCCATACCGGGTTGTATATTGTGGGCCTTATTTGGGCTTCTAGGAGGGCACCGGAGCAGACGTATTTCTTAATGGGAGTGCTGCCCCAATTGTGGACGTATATATATATATATATGCATATACATATATACACATACAGTATAATACATATACATATATATACACATACTGTATATATAATATAAAATATATTATATATATATAATATATTCAAATATATTATATATATATATATATATACACACACATATATATATATATATATATATATATATATATATATTAATGTGGGATACTGGTTTAAAAAAAATGTCACGTCAGTGAGCCAGTGAGTGTATATTTATTAAGCTCCCCCCTCAGTGCTCAGTGCTGTGTACTCTGCAGCCAGCAGTGGTCCACAGTGTGGAGGTAGCCGCCCGCAGCACGCACCTACTTTTTTTAGCCAGGATTTGCTAGTTCAGCTAGTTCAGCCGCGGCCGCCGACGCCAGAGACTCCCGCCTCCAGCTCCGTGCTCTCTCTAGCCGGGTGCACGCGTGTGACGTTACATGCACGTGCCCGTGCGACGTCATGACGTCACACGCGCGATGTGCCTGCGCCCGCATCCCGGAAGCACAGAGAGCCGCGTCTAGTGCTGCTGGCTCCCCAAAGGCTCCCCAAACTTGAAACTGTAGAAAACTTTAGAATAGAATTTCTTTAAAAATAAAAAATTGCACTGGGCCGCATTACTAGCCGACCTGGGCCGCATGCGGCCCGCGGGCCGCGGGTTGGACAAGCCTGGTATAGAGCATTCCCTGTGTGTCTGCTGTGTGTCGGTACGTGTGTGTCGACATGTATGAGGACGTTATTGGTGTGGAGGCGGAGCAATTGCCAAATATGAGGATGTCACCTCCTAGGGGGTCGACACCAGAATGGATGCCTTTATTTGTGGAATTACGGGATAGCGTCAACTCGCTTAAGCAGTCGTTTGCCGACATGAGGCGGCCGGACACTCAATTAGTGCCTGTCCAGGCGCCTCAAACACCGTCAGGGGCTGTAAAACGCCCCTTGCCTCAGTCGGTCGACACAGACCCAGACACAGGCACTGATTCCGGTGGTGAAGGTGACGAATCAACCGTATTTTCCAGTAGGGCCACACGTTATATGATTTTGGCAATAAAGGAGATGTTACATTTAGCTGATACTACAGGTACCACTAAACAGGGTATTATGTGGGGTGTGAAAAAACTACCAGTAGTTTTTACCGAATCAGAAGAATTAAATGACGTGTGTGATGAAGCGTGGGGTGCCCCGATAAAAAACTGCTAATTTCAAAGAAGTTATTGGCTTTATACCCTTTCCCGCCAGAGGTTAGGGAGCGCTGGGAAACACCTCCTAGGGTGGACAAAGCGCTAACACGCTTATCAAAACAAGTGGCGTTACCCTCTCCTGAGACGGCCGCACTTAAAGATCCATCAGATAGGAGGATGGAAAATATCCAAAAAGGTATATACACACATGCAGGTGTTATACTACGACCAGCTATTGCGACTGCCTGGATGTGCAGTGCTGGGGTAGTTTGGTCAGAGTCCCTGATCGAAAATATTGATACCCTGGACAGGGACAATATTTTACTGTCGTTAGAACAAATAAAGGATGCATTTCTTTATATGCGTGATGCACAGAGAGATATCTCCACACTGGCATCACGGGTAAGTGCTATGTCCATTTCGGCCAGAAGAGCTTTATGGACACGACAGTGGACAGGCGATGCGTAGAGGAGTTATTTGGGGTCGGTCTATCGGATTTGGTGGCCACGGCTACGGCCGGGAAATCCACCTTTCTACCTCAAGTCACTCCCCAACAGAAAAAGGCACCGACCTTTCAACCGCAGCCCTTTCGTTCCTTTAAAAATAAGAGAGCAAAGGGCTATTCATATCTGCCACGAGGCAGAGGACGAGGGAAGAGACAGCAACAGGCAGCTCCTTCCCAGGAACAGAAGCCCTCCCCGGCTTCTACAAAAGCCTCAGCATGACGCTGGGGCTTCGCAAGCGGACTCGGGGGCGGTAGGCGGTCGTCTCAAGAATTACAGCGCGCAGTGGGCTCACTCGCAGGTAAATCCCTGGATCCTGCAGATAATATCTCAGGGGTACAGGTTGAAATTAGAGACAGAGCCACCTCGCCGTTTCCGGAAGTCTGCTTTACCAACGTCCCCCTCAGAAAGGGAGACGGTTTTGGAAGCCATTCACAAGCTGTATTCTCAGCAGGTGATAGTCAAGGTACCTCTTCTACAACAAGGGAAGGGGTATTATTCCACTTTTTTTGTGGTACCGAAGCCGGATGGCTCGGTAAGGCCTATTCTAAATCTGAAGTCCTTGAACCTGTACATAAAGAAGTTCAAGTTCAAGATGGAGTCACTCAGAGCAGTGATAGCGAACCTGGAAGAAGGGGACTTTATGGTATCCTTGGACATCAAGGATGCGTATCTCCACGTTCCAATTACCCCTCACACCAGGGGTACCTCAGGTTCGTTGTACAAAACTGTCACTATCAGTTTCAGACGCTGCCGTTTGGTTTGTCCACGGCACCTCGGGTCTTTACAAAGGTAATGGCCGAGATAATATTTCTTCTTCGAAGAAAAGGCGTATTAATTATCCCATACTTGGACGATCTCCTAATAAGGGCAAGGTCCAGAGAACAGCTAGAGATGGGTTTAGCACTATCTCAAGAGGTGCTAAAGCAGCACGGATGGATTCTGAATATTCCAAAATCCCAATTAATGCCGACAACTCGTCTGCTGTTCCTGGGGATGATTCTGGACACAGTTCAGAAAAAGGTTTTTCTTCCCGAAGAAAAAGCCAAGGAGTTATCTGACCTGGTCAGGAACCTCCTAAAACCAGGAAAGGTGTCTGTACATCAATGCACAAGAGTCCTGGGAAAAAATGGTAGCTTCTTACGAAGCAATCCCTTTCGGCAGATTCCATGCAAAGGGATCTGTTGGACAGATGGTCAGGGTCGCATCTTCAGATGCACCTGCGGATAACCCTGTCGCCGAGGACAAGGGTATCCCTTCTGTGGTGGTTGCAGGAGGCTCATCTATTGGAGGGCCGCAGATTCGGCATGCAGGATTGGATCCTGGTGACCACGGATGCCAGCCTGAGAGGCTGGGGAGCAGTCACACAGGGAAGAAATTTCCAGGGAGTGTGGTCGAGCCTGAAAAAGTCTCTTCACATAAGCATTCTGGAACTAAGAGCAATCTACAATGCTCTAAGCCAGGCGGAACCTCTGCTTCAAGGAAGACCGGTGTTGATCCAGTCGGACAACATCACGGCAGTCGCCCATGTAAACAGACAGGGCGGCACAAGAAGCAGGAGGGCAATGGCAGAAGCTGCCAGGATCCTTCGCTGGGCGGAGAATCACGTGATAGCACTGTCAGCAGTATTCATCCCGGGCGTGGACAACTGGGAAGCAGACTTCCTCAGCAGACACGACCTTCACCCGGGAGAGTGGGGACTTCATCCAGAAGTTTTCCACATGCTATTAAACCGTTGGGTAAAACCAATGGTGGACAGGATGGCGTCTCGCCTCAACAATACACTGGACAGGTATTGCGCCAGGTCAAGAGATCCGCAGGCAATAGCTGTGGACGCGCTGGTAACACCTTGGGTGTACCAGTCGGTATATGTGTTTCCTCCTCTGCCTCTCATACCAAAGGTATTGAGGATTATACGGCAAAGAGGAGTAAGACTAGTGGCTCCGGATTGGCCAAGAAGGACTTGGTACCCGGAACTTCAAGAGATGGTCACGGACGATCCGTGGCCTCTACTTCTGAGAAGGGACCTGCTTCAGCAGGGTCCTTGTCTTTTTCAAGACTTGCCGCTGCTGCGTTTGACGGCATGGCGTTTGAATGCCAGATCCTAAAAGGAAAAGGCATTCCAGAAGAAGTCATTCCTACCTTGATAAAGGCAAGGAAGGAAGTCACCGCGAAGCATTATCGCCGTATTTGGCGAAAATATGTTGCGTGGTGCGAGCAGCGGAGTGCTCCGATGGAGGAATTTCAACTGGGTCGTTTTCCTACATTTCCTGCAATCAGGATTGTCTAGGGGTCTCAAATTGGGATCTATTAAGGTTCAAATTTCGGCCCTATCAATATTCTTCCAAAAAGAATTGGCCTCAGTCCCTGAGGTCCAGATTTTTATCAAAGGAGTACTGCATATACAGCCTCCTGTGGTGCCTAAGGTGGCACCGTGGGATCTAAATGTAGTTTTAGATTTCCTCAAATCCAATTGGTTTGAACCACTAAAGAATGTGGATTTGAAATATCTCACATGGAAAGTGACTATGTTACTGGCCCTGGCTTCGGCCGGGAGAGTATCTGAACTGGCGGCTTTGTTTTATAAAAGCCCTTATTTAATTTTCCATTCGACATAGGGCAGAGCTGCGGACGCGTCCGCATTTTCTCCCTAAGGTGGTATCAGCGTTTCACCTGAACCAGCCTATTGTAGTGCCTGCGGCTACAGACGACTTGAAGGACTCCAAGTTGTTGGACGTTGTCAGAGCCTTAAAAATATACATTTAAAGGACGGCTGGAGTCAGAAAATCTGACTCGCTGTTTATACTGTATGCACCCAACAAGTTGGGTGCACCTGCTTCTAAGCAGTCGATTGCTCGTTGGATTTGTAACAAAATTCAACTTGTACATTCTGTGGCAGGCCTGCCACAGCCTAAATCTGTTAAGGCCCATTCCGCAAGGAGGGTGGGCTCATCTTGGGCGGCTGCCCGAGGGGTCTCGGCATTACAACTCTGCCGAGCAGCTACGTGGTCAGGGGAGAACACGTTTGTAAATTTTTACAAATTTGATACCCTGGCAAAGGAGGACCTGGAGTTCTCTCATTCGGTGCTGCAGAGTCATCCGCACTCTCCCGCCCGTTTTGGGAGCTTTGGTATAATCCCCATGGTCCTTTCAGGAACCCCAGCATCCACTTAGGACGATAGAGAAAATAAGAATTTACTTACCGATAATTCTATTTCTCGGAGTCCGTAGTGGATGCTGGGCGCCCATCCCAAGTGCGGATTATCTGCAATACTTGTACATAGTTATTGTTAACTAATTCGGGTTATTGTTTAGGAAGCCATCTTTCAGAGGCTCCTCTGTTATCATACTGTTAACTGGGTTTAGATCACAAGTTGTACGGTGTGATTGGTGTGGCTGGTATGAGTCTTACCCGGGATTCAAAATCCTCCCTTATTGTGTACGCTCGTCCGGGCACAGTACCTAACTGGAGTCTGGAGGAGGGTCATAGGGGGAGGAGCCAGTACACACCACCTGACCTGTAAAAGCTTTACTTTTGTGCCCTGTCTCCTGCGGAGCCGCTATTCCCCATGGTCCTTTCAGGAACCCCAGCATCCACTACGGACTCCGAGAAATAGAATTATCGGTAAGTAAATTCTTATTATTTAGCTGCTCAGTTGATACAATTAAGTGAATGGGTTACTCTGGGGGATTACGGGAACCTCCCAGTGGCTCTGTTGGATACAGCCGGCCTGATATTTTCTCCATTGCATTTCCTATTAGCACGCACTTCGCTGACCTCTCTTCCCCCACTGCTGCAACAGGCTTGTACAGTATGGTTGGCATCTAAGAAATTGATTGGAGGTTCCACAATAGACCCTTGTTCTCCAGTGTGGAACAACATGTCTCTCCGTGAAACCTATGGTTTAGAGGGTGGCCCAGGTTGGTCCTCTTTTGGGGTGTCTGCCATAGGTCAGCTGTATCAAGATGGGGTTTGATAATGCTGATTATCTAACAGGAATGAAAGCTATACCTTAAACACACTTTAAATACACTACCATGGAGCCGCTGCGGCCGCTAAACTTAGTACACACGCTACGTACTTTATACACTGTTTGTGTACGGAGTCCCGTATCACTGTACGGACTTTGCGTACAAACGCCGCGCGGGGGGTACAAAGTACACACACACACACACACACACACACACACACACACACACACACACTACAGTGTAGATACACTTTAAACCTTTACAGCAATGCAATGCTATTACACTTTAAACCTTATGCAGCAATGCAGTGTGATGCTATTACACTTTAAACCTTATGCAGCAATGCAGTGTGATGCTATTACACTTTAAACCTTATGCAGCAATGCAGTGTGATGCTATTACACTTTAAACCTTAGCAGGGAAAGAAACACACCACACCAATTGTGATTTTGCCGCTGGGTTCCGACACCACAGTGGATTATTTCTGAAAGGGGGTTTACAATACAAATCATACACTACAATACAAGACAATATAACAGAATAATGGCTACAGTCAATGTACATACAGTATGTGATTGGAATCGCTTGCGCAACCCGGCCGGTCCCCGGTCATCTGATAGATAACTTTGTGAGTCTTGTGCCAGGCCAGGCTGCAGCAGGCTTTATTTATACCATTCTTCCAAAAGCAATACAATGGATACTGTAATCCCTTTGTCCATTGGACACAGGAATACACTTTTACAGTACAGGAGAGGTCATAGGTCGATTTGAAAAGGTAGGCAATGTCTTTCCCAACTGCTCTTGTGGGTTGTCTCCTCTGGATTCCCGCTGCATACATAATATACAGTAAATACAGTTTATATCTATATTCTGCTTCTGCACATAACTATCCGCAGGAACATGCGATCTTCCTCAAACCAACACCGGAATGTTTCCCTTAAAATACCCTACAGCTGGATACCAAACACCACCTTATAACCTTAGTCTGTCCCCTCTTATCCTGTAAAGGTGGATCCCTTTGTTCTGAAACCATTTAAACTGTTATTTTCTCTGACGTCCTAGTGGATGCTGGGACTCCGTAAGGACCATGGGGATATAGCGGCTCCGCAGGAGACAGGGCACAAAATAAAAGCTTAAGGATCAGGTGGTGTGCACTGGCTCCTCCCCCTATGACCCTCCTCCAAGCCTCAGTTAGATTTTTGTGCCCGGCCGAGAAGGGTGCAATCTAGGTGGCTCTCCTGAGCTGCTTAGAATAAAAGTTTAGTTAGGTTTTTTTTTTATTTTCAGTGAGTCCTGCTGGCAACAGGCTCACTGCATCGTGGGACTAAGGGGAGAAGAAACGGACTCACCTGAGTGCAGAGTGGATCGGGTTTCTTAGGCTACTGGACACTAGCTCCAGAGGGACGATCACAGGTTCAGCCTGGATGGGTCACCGGAGCCGCGCCGCCGTCCCCCTTACAGAGCCAGAAGAGACGAAGAGGTCCGGTGAAATCGGCGGCAGAAGACATCCTGTCTTCAGACTAAGGTAGCGCACAGCACCGCAGCTGTGCGCCATTGCTCTCAGCACACTTCACACTCCGGTCACTGAGGGTGCAGGGCGCTGGGGGGGGAGCGCCCTGAGACGCAATATAACAGAATACCTTAGGTGGCAAAACAGAATACATCACATATAGCTCCTGGGCTATATGGATGTATTTTAATCCCCTGCCATTTTACACAAAAAAGCGGGAGATAAGGACGTCGTGAAGGGGCGGAGCCTATCTCCTCAGCACACAAGCGCCATTTTCCCTCACAGCTCCGCTGGAAGGACGGCTCCCTGACTCTCCCCTGCAGTCCTGCTTCAGAATCAGGGTAAAAAAGAGAAGGGGGGGCATTGTTGGCAGCAAATAACAATAATTAACAGCAGCTATAAGGGAATAACACTTATATAAGGTTATCCCTGTATATATATATAGCGCTGGGTGTGTGCTGGCAGACTCTCCCTCTGTCTCTCCAAAGGGCTAAGTGGGGTCCTGTCCTCTATCAGAGCATTCCCGGTGTGTGTGTGCTGTGTGTCGGTACGCGTGTGTCGACATGTATGAGGAGGAAATTATGTGGAGGCGGAGCAGTTGCCTGCGTTGGTGATGTCACCCCCTAGGGAGTCGACACCTGACTGGATGATTGTATTTAAACAATTAAGTGATAATGTCAGCAATTTGCAAAAAACTGTTGACGACATGAGACAGCCGGCAAATCAGTTAGTGCCTGTCCAGGCGTCTCAGACACCGTCAGGGGCGCTAAAACGCCCGTTACCTCAGTGGGTCGACACAGACCCTGACACAGATACTGAGTCTAGTGTCGACGGTGACGAGACAAACGTAATGTCCAGTAGGGCCACACGTTACATGATCACGGCAATGAAAGAGGCATTGAACCTTTCTGACACTACAAGTACCACAAAGAAGGGTATTATGTGGGGTGAGAAAAAACTACCAATATTTTTTCCTGAGTCAGAGGAAATAAATGAGGTGTGTGAAAAAGCGTGGGTTTCTCCCGATAAAAAACAGCTAATTTCTAAAAAATTATTAGCATTATATCCTTTCCCGCCAGAGGTTAGGGCGCGTTGGGAAACACCCCCTAGGGTAGATAAGGCGCTCACACGTTTATCTAAACAAGTAGCGTTACCGTCTCCTGATACGGCTACCCTCAAAGAACCAGCTGATAGAAGGCTGGAAAATATCCTAAAAAGTATATACACACATACTGGTGTTATACTGCGACCAGCAATCGCCTCAGCCTGGATGTGCAGTGCTGGAGTCGCATGGTCGGATTCCCTGACTGAGAATATTGATACCCTGGATAGGGACAATATTTTGTTAACTATAGAACATTTAAAGGATGCATTATTATATATGCGTGATGCACAGAGGGATATTTGCACCCTGGCATCAAGAGTAAGTGCTATGTCCATCTCTGCCAGAAGAGCGTTGTGGACGCGACAGTGGTCAGGGGATGCGGATTCCAAACAGCACATGGAAGTATTGCCGTATAAAGGGGAGGAGTTATTTGGGGCTGGTCTATCGGACCTGGTGGCCACGGCAACGGCTGGAAAATCCACCTTTTTACCCCAGGTCACTCCACATCAGCAGAAAAAGACACCGTCTTTTCAATCTCAGTCCTTTCGTTCCCATAAGTACAAGCGAGCAAAAGGCCACTCCTTTCTGCCCCGGGGCAGAGGAAGAGGAAAAAGACTGCACCATGCAGCCGCTTCCCAAGAGCAGAAGCCCTCCCCTGCTTCTGCCAAGTCTTCAGCATGACGCTGGGGCTTTACAAGCAGACTCAGATATGGTGGGGGCCCGTCTCAAAAATTTCAACGCGCAGTGGGCTCGCTCGCAAGTGGATCCCTGGATTCTACAGGTAGTATCGCAGGGGTACAAACTGGAATTCGAGGCGTTTCCCCCTCATCGTTTCCTGAAGTCTGCTTTACCAAAGTCTCCCTCCGACAGGGAGGCAGTTCTAGAAGCCATTCACAAGCTGTATTCCCAGCAGGTGATAATCAAGGTACCCCTCCTGCAACAAGGAAAGGGGTATTATTCCACGCTGTTTGTGGTACCGAAGCCGGACGGCTCGGTGAGACCAATTTTAAATCTGAAATCCTTGAACACTTACATAAAAAGGTTCAAATTCAAGATGGAGTCACTCAGAGCAGTGATAGCGAACCTGGAAGAAGGGGACTATATGGTGTCTCTGGACATCAAAGATGCTTATCTCCACGTCCCGATATACCCTTCTCACCAAGGGTACCTCAGGTTTGTAGTACAAAACTGTCATTATCAGTTTCAGACGCTGCCGTTTGGATTGTCCACGGCACCTCGGGTCTTTACCAAGGTAATGGCCGAAATGATGATTCTTCTACGAAGAAAAGGCATTTCAATTATCCCTTACTTGGACGATCTCCTGATAAGGGCAAGATCCAGGGAACAGTTAGAAGTCGGAGTAGCACTATCTCAGGTAGTGTTACGTCAGCACGGGTGGATTCTAAATATTCCAAAATCGCAGCTGATTCCAACGACACGTCTACTGTTCCTAGGAATGATTCTGGACACAGTCCAGAAGAAGGTGTTTCTCCCGGAGGAGAAGGCCAGGGAGTTATCCGAGCTAGTCAGGAACCTCCTAAAACCAGGACAGGTCTCAGTGCATCAGTGCACGAGGGTCCTGGGGAAAATGGTGGCTTCTTACGAAGCGATTCCATTCGGAAGATTCCATGCAAGAACATTTCAGTGGGATCTACTGGACAAATGGTCCGGATCGCATCTGCAGATGCATCAGCGGATAACCCTGTCGCCAAGGACAAGGGTGTCTCTCCTGTGGTGGCTGCAGAGTGCTCATCTACTAGAGGGCCGCAGATTTGGCATTCAGGATTGGATCCTGGTAACCACGGATGCCAGCCTGAGAGGCTGGGGAGCAGTCACACAGGGAAGGAATTTCCAGGGCCTGTGGTCAAGCTTGGAAACGTCTCTTCATATAAACATTCTGGAACTAAGGGCCATTTACAATGCCCTAAGTCAAGCAAAACCTCTGGATCAACACCGCCTGACCCTGAAGCAATCGGACAACATCACGTCAGTCGCCCACGTAAACAGACAGGGCGGCACGAGAAGCAGGAGGGCAATGGCAGAAGCTGCAAGGATTCTTCGCTGGGCGGAAAATCATGTGATAGCACTGTCAGCAGTATTCATTCCGGGAGTGGACAACTGGGAAGCAGACTTCCTCAGCAGACACGACCTTCACCCGGGAGAGTGGGGACTTCACCCAGAAGTCTTCCACCTGATTGTAAACCGTTGGGAAAAACCAAAGGTGGACATGATGGCGTCACGTCTAAACAAAAAACTGGACAGATATTGCGCCAGGTCAAGGGACCCTCAGGCAATAGCAGTGGACGCTCTGGTAACGCCGTGGGTGTACCAGTCAGTGTATGTGTTCCCTCCTCTGCCTCTCATACCAAAAGTACTGAGAATCATAAGAAGGAGAGGAGTAAGAACTATACTCGTGGTTCCGGATTGGCCAAGACGGACTTGGTACCCGGAACTTCAAGAGATGCTCACGGACGAACCGTGGCCTCTACCTCTAAGAAAGGACCTGCTACTGCAGGGGCCTTGTCTGTTCCAAGACTTACCGCGGCTGCGTTTGACGGCATGGCGGTTGAACGCCGGATCCTGAGGGAAAAAGGCATTCCAGAAGAAGTCATCCCTACTCTGGTCAAAGCCAGGAAGGACGTAACCGCAAAACATTATCACCGCATTTGGCGTAAATATGTTGCGTGGTGTGAGGCCAAGAATGCCCCTACAGAGGAATTTCAACTGGGTCGTTTCCTTCATTTCCTGCAAACAGGACTGTCTATGGGCCTAAAATTAGGGTCCATTAAGGTTCAAATTTCGGCCCTGTCGATTTTCTTCCAGAAAGAACTGGCTTCAGTACCTGAAGTTCAGACATTTGTAAAAGGGGTGCTGCACATACAGCCTCCTTTTGTGCCTCCAGTGGCACCTTGGGATCTCAATGTGGTGTTGAGTTTTCTAAAGTCACATTGGTTTGAACCACTTTCCACTGTGGACTTAAAATATCTCACATGGAAGGTGTCGATGCTGTTAGCCTTGGCTTCAGCCAGGCGTGTGTCAGAATTGGCGGCTTTATCATATAAAAGCCCTTACTTGATATTTCATTCTGACAGGGCGGAATTGAGGACTCGTCCTCAATTTCTACCTAAGGTGGTTTCTGCATTTCACATGAACCAACCTATTGTGGTACCTGCGGCTACCAGGGACTTAGAGGACTCTAAGTTGCTTGACGTTGTCAGGGCCTTGAAAATATATGTTTCCAGGACGGCTGGAGTCAGAAAATCTGACTCGCTGTTTATCCTGTATGCACCCAACAAGCTGGGTGCTCCTGCTTCTAAGCAGACGATTGCTCGTTGGATTTGTAGTACAATTCAGCTTGCACATTCTGTGGCAGGATTGCCACAGCCAAAATCAGTAAAAGCCCATTCCACAAGGAAGGTGGGCTCATCTTGGGCGGCTGCCCGAGGGGTCTCGGCTTTACAACTTTGCCGAGCAGCTACTTGGTCAGGGGCAAACACGTTTGCTAAATTCTACAAATTTGATACCCTGGCTGAGGAGGACCTGGAGTTCTCTCATTCGGTGCTGCAGAGTCATCCGCACTCTCCCGCCCGTTTGGGAGCTTTGGTATAATCCCCATGGTCCTTACGGAGTCCCAGCATCCACTAGGACGTCAGAGAAAATAAGATTTTACTTACCGATAAATCTATTTCTCGTAGTCCGTAGTGGATGCTGGGCGCCCATCCCTAGTGCGGATTGTCTGCAATACTTGTATATAGTTATTGTTACAAAAATTCGGGTTATTATTGTTGTGAGCCATCTTTTCAGAGGCTCCTTTGCGTTTATCATACTGTTAACTGGGTTCAAATCACAAGTTGTACGGTGTGATTGGTGTGGCTGGTATGAGTCTTACCCGGGATTCAAGATCCTTCCTTATTGTGTACGCTCATCCGGGCACAGTACCTAACTGAGGCTTGGAGGAGGGTCATAGGGGGAGGAGCCAGTGCACACCACCTGATCCTTAAGCTTTTATTTTGTGCCCTGTCTCCTGCGGAGCCGCTATTCCCCATGGTCCTGACGGAGTCCCCAGCATCCACTACGGACTATGAGAAATAGATTTATCGGTAAGTAAAATCTTATTTTCTGGTGTGGTGCAGGGGGACTATGTGTACATTGTGCACTATTTGAATATGTAATGTGTTTTGATAGCTCTCCATGCGTTCACAAACTCTACCGTAAATACCCATACCACGCGCTGATGCGCACGACCGCAGGAGCGACCATACGCAAAGTGCGTATATGTGCACGTATGGCAGAACAAGTGCACGCGCAGTGGGCATGTGTGTGCAGTTTGTACGTGATGTGTGTTCTGCAATATTTTTCGACTTTGACAGTTTTTACATAATTTTGATTACTTATCAACTACGTACGCCATCCCCAGACATAATTTTTTCCGGTATTTACAGCTCCGTCATGCCTTGTCAGCGCAGTGGGGGGGCTCTGCTCCACACTTTCTGAATCCCCCTGTTTACACAATGATCCGTACGTTACCCTCTTGTGGACGGGTCTCTGTTCTCTACTCCTCTCCTCCTCTGGGATGGATGCAATGGGGACCCTTCATGCTAAATTGGTAAGGGATCTTGGGCACAATTGATGATGAAGATTGGGATCACATTCTGGCTTCTCCTCGCGGGGCCACAGCTTGTGCCAGATTCCAGCAGATACAGCAAAACCATGGTGTGCTGCAGGTGGGGCAGATATAACATTTGCAGAGAGAGTTAGATTTGGGTGGGTTATATTGTTTCTGTGCAGGGTAAATACGGTCTGCTTTATTTTTACACTGCAATTTAAATTTCAGTTTGAACACACCACACCCAAATCTAACTGTACACATGTTACATCTGCCCCACCTGCAGTGCAGTGTGTTTTTGCCCAATTGTGTACTTTTTGGGTTTGCGAACATCCCTGTATAAGGCCCATGGTACCTGTTTACACGTTGAACCATGTTGACATTCTAGTGTCCATAACATGACTGGATACCAACCTTTTTTTTTGGAGGAAACCCATGCAAACACAGATAGAACAAACAAATGCCACACAGATAACACCTTGGCTGGAAATGTATCCCACGACATTAACAATGTGAGGCAGTAATGCTAACGATTGCATCAACAGTGCCATCCCCAGGGGAGAATGTATTAATTGCTACCTGCAGACATAAAGGCTCAGCAATCTACTGGAAATTCAACACCTGATACTACTGTACTTCCTTGCAACTATTGGCTCAGTGAAAAGATGAACTGCTTCAGATAGGCAGCTTAGTGATGAGTGAAGGAAGAGGCAGATACGGATTAATGCTGCTGGGTGTGCACATGCAGCTGGTGATGGTGTCACAAAGATAAAATGCTATGTAAATGCCCAGCGTGTATGCACAGTGATGATGTGAACATCGCTGGCAGGAAAATAGTTCAGTGCATACACACGGAGATATTTTCCTGTGGTCAGCGATGTTCACAGGGGATGAACCACTTTCCACTGTAGGAGACTGCGGAAAGTGGTTCACTCGGACGGTAAAACAGGCTGACGGACGGCGGCGGCCAGTGATGATGCGGAAGCATGCATCAGCACTCACCGCTCAGCCATACACACTGGCTGAGTCTGAGCTCTAAGTAGCTCAAAATGCCAAAAGTGAGCTACTTTGAGCTCAAAATCGCCCAGTGTGTATGGGCCTTTACTACTAAATGGCATGATTTGGTTTTAGTTTTGCATAAAGTGTCTTGCTAGCAGTGTTTTATGCTTTTTTGTTTGTGTAAACATGTTATCGTTTAAGCTAGTGGCAACTTTATACCATGTAATAAAAAGCTTAAGGACTTCTATTTTGTGAAAGCCATCCTCTGTATACCTGTTTCTTGTCCATATGATACCATTATACACTGAAAACCTTATTTTATGATGAGTTTGCCACTGAAGCTTTTCTAGAAATCCCTCCTCTAGAAACCATATTTGCCTACTTTGGGAGACTGGAATTTTGGGAGTAATTCCTAGAGAGTAGACCACCCTCCCACATCCTACCCACTTCTCTTTATGACACAACTTGCAGCAAAACGCATATTGCATGATGGTATGAAAAGTACTGTGCAACTGGAGAAGGGAATGATAATTGCATTGCCACACTCTGCACTTCCCATTTGGATTTCCCCCTTGGGGATGTAAAACACGTTGGCAGCTAGAAATGAGTAAAAACAGTGCATTTTTGCTGCTGTTTGACCTTGTTATGCTGTCTGTGTGTGTGACTATGTATTTCATATACTGTGGTGCGCGCTTCCATGAGCTGTATGAAATGGTGGTGTTTCTAAGAATGTCTTTTGTTACGTTTTAGGTATGCTGCTTTAAATGACATGGGAGAACTCGAATTCTCGGTATACATGGTTTACCTGTAGTAGAGTTACTTTCACATCAGTATTAGGGGTCTATTCGTGATGCAGTGAAAAGAGTGCAGAAGTGAGCCTGTTGAGAAGTTGCCCATGGCAACCAATCAGCTGCTCTGTACAGTTGTATAGTATGCAAATTATAAATGTTACATCAATGCTGATTGGTTTGCATGGGCAACTTCTCCACTGGCTCACTTCTCCACACTTTTCACTGCTTGATGAATAGACCCCTAACTATGATAAAGATTAGAAGACACAGGGGCAGATTTATTAAGCTCGGTGAAGTGATAAAGTGGAAGGTAATAAAGCACCAGCCAGTCAGCTCCTAACTGTAATTTTTCAAACCCAGCTTGTGACATGACAGTAAGGATCTGATTGGCTGGTCCTTTATCACCTTCCACTTTATCACTTCACCGAGTTTAATAAATCTGCCCCACAGAAACAATATTCTGTTTATTCTCTTCATGTATGTGTTTTCCAGCATGTGAAACTTGACTGTTTGGAAGATGTCCCTAAACATGAGACAATAGTGGTAACAGCTGTTGTTGTTATTATATACTGAAACTTCTTTAATCTAACCATATTTCAGTTTTACTTCTCTACTGCATTACAGGCTGTCTTGAGGTCTCTCATTTTAAAGCAGTCCCTTTTGGCAGTTGTATACATTGTTCCTTTCTGTACTCCGTTGATTTAGCATTGGAAATGCATTCATTTATCAGTTCTTTTGTGACCCAATGATTTCTTCTTTAGGTGCATAAAGCTTGCTCTTGTGCATGACATGGCAGAGTGCATTGTGGGTGACATAGCTCCTTCGGACAACATCTCAAAGGAAGAAAAACACAGACAAGAAAAGGTGACTGGCTTCCTTAGACGACTCCTACATCCTGGAGTAATAGGAATACCCACACAGTATGATTGCTGCACTTTGCACCCAAAAGGAAGCAAGAAAAGACATGTACAGATGTAAAAGAGAATTCCTCTCATAACTAAATGTAGATTTGGGGAAAGGCTGTAAGGTTCTCATGATTCATGTGAGGTCAATTCTATTATTATTGTTACATTTATAAGGCGCCACAAGCAGTTCGCAGCACATACGGCACACATTAGAAGAATACAGGGTACACAGAACTTTACATTAACTGACTAAAACAGAGCACCATTTAGCACCACAATTCTCTGTACACACTACAGCTGAGATGTAAGGAAGCAAAGGTGTAATCTGCGTAGTATTAGGGACGGGCAGCCGTTGGAAGAGATGAACGCTTACGAGCGAGAGGAGATGCGGGTGTAGACAGTCGCTACGTAAGAGAGAGATGTAATTGAAGTGCGAGAGAAGAGGGCCCAGCCCCAAGGAGCTCACAATCTAGTCCTATAAAGAGGGTATCCTTGGTAGACATGAAGCTTTTTGAAACGTACTGTATATAACCTTATCACTGTTTTGGATTAATGTTAAACATTGTTGCAATTAGGGTGGATTTTGCCTCTGAAATATACTGTAGATTCACCTTTGTTGGCATCTTGCACAAATTTCCCCTGCTTCTCCAGTATAGCTTATGTCACCCTTATCCTATAACTAACTGTTGGATAAATGTACTCTACATAGATTTTGCTTGAGGTGTGTATCAGGCTAAAACTTGTGATAATTTACAAATCTGTTATATTCTCTTTAAAGGGTTTTATCATAAATATGACTTGCTTTTTAACCTCACAATTGCTCAGGATGCTTGGCCAAGTATCACTCTGCATCACTTTCTCCACCCTGATGAATTTCAGATCATTTAAAGAAAAAACGATAAATATAAGGTTTTCTTTTTTATACCATTGATGACTTAATATCTCATTTATAGTCCTTATAAAGGAAAATAAGCAAAATGTAAAAAATAATAAAAACAATCCCATGATACCTTCCCTTACCAACCTTTACATTTTTTAGCCCATAATATTTACCCCAGATAATATGCAACATACTGTATAATAAGATGCTTTAATTTACACAAGATGCTTTAATTTACACATGCATTATAATAAAGGAAGTATGTACATTTTTATTGCATGTGTTAAAAGGTTTTAAAAATCCTAGGATGTCGTACCCAAGAATAACTGCTCTGACCTACATCACTGGCGGTTTAGACAGTCTGGGAAGTTCTTGCAGAAGAGCAGGTCAGACTTTCTCCAGGCTTGCGGACCTTGCTAATCATGCTAACTGACTGTGATTTGCAGACATTTGAGGGAGAAGAGAAGACATGGGGGTAAATTTACTAAGATGGGAGTTCTATTTAAGATGGAATGTTGCCCATAGCAACCTATCAGATTCCAGGTATTATCTTCTAGAAGGTGCTAACTAGAATCTGATTGGTTGCTATGGGCAACATCTCATCTAAAATAGAACTCCTGTCTTAGTAGATTTACACCATACACTTTAAAGTGGTGAAAAAACTCCCAATCCTTTCTCATATAATAAAATCCTAAAGAAGTACTGTGTTAAAGCAGAATTTTGCCATTCAGGTCAGTGGTTACCAAACGCTACACCACATGCTTTATTGATCACTTTCTTAGGCTGTCCATGCACTACGTCGATATCGTGTATACGAATACACGATATCGACGCGTCATACAACCCATCACATGCACATTGTGCATGTATTGGGTGTGAATACGATGCGCGGCCCCGCGGGTCGTACATTGCATCACCTTATCATATGTGATGCAATACGATCAGTCGATCCCAGCAGTAAGCAGTTGTGAAGGTACGATAGATTGCATCGTACATTCTGTCGCACGCCGGTGAGCTGACGGTCATGGGACGGCTCGCATCTAATGCGAGTCGTCCAGGTGTTTTGGGCAGCATTAGTAGGATTGTGGGAATATCTCAGAATTTGTATATATTGTTTTCAGATGGTCAGATTTTCTTAATGGAAGGTACTGTACCTATACCATTATGAAGATTTGTCTCATGATGCATTCAATTTATATTTTCTGCAGCAGGGTACATTAGTTTCCACAGGGAAACATCGGGGTGTATAGTGGATCTTGATCCAGAGGCACCAACAGGGTAAAGCTTTAGGCTGTCTCAGGATGCCTTGGGGCCTCCTCTATAACCACACCTCCAGGCACTGAGAGCTCAGTTTCGAGTTGGTGCCTGCAGCAGCAGGTCACTTAACAGGGGGGCTGCACTGGGCAGCCCTGAAAAATCTTCTAGAATAGTTTTCTATTTCTAGCTGGGCTGTCAGCGCTATATGTCAGGGTGACACCTCAGCGCTGCAGCTCCATCACCTCCCAAGCGGCGTTGCATACTCCCGTGGCTCAGTTCCCAGGTACTTGCGGTGGAGACGTCCCGGCTTAGACACAGAGTCGCAGATTGCTCTCCTGGTTCGCGTGGCTGCTACGGAGAGGCAGTAAGAGGGTGCCCCGGGCGGGACCCGCCATTAAATCGTGTCCCATCCGCAACCTAGGGAGACGTCGCGGTGCTAGCGTGGACACTGTCACTGGGCAGGGACCCCACTCCCCTTCACTGGGGACATTTTGTTTGGGGAAGAGCTGAATAAAATTTAATTAGCAGCTGCTAAGACTGACTTTCTCCCAAATTCTAATCCTTCTGCACAGAAAGCAAAAGGTACCACCTTTCGTTCCTTTCGGCCTCAAGGGAAAGCAAAAGATTAGGCATACCCGAGACAATCTCGTGCTCCCAAAACCACCGAGCCCAAGGTAAAACAATCCTGGACGGCCCATCAGCCTGCTTCTAAACAAGACAAGCCTGCTGCATGATCGGATGGGACGGCCCCCTACCTGGGGGATCCCTGGGTGGGAGGCCGACTTCTACGGTTCGCACAGATCTGGTTAAAGACCACTTCAGACGCATGGGTGCGGGAAGTTGTCTCTTACGGGTACGCTGTCTCTTTCAAGAGACGTCCCCCTTGCCAGTTTTGCATCACGGTTCTCCCTTCGGACTTGTTAAAGGAGCAAGCTTTGCAAATGGTTGTCGCTTCTCTCCTGGGTACAGGAGTGGTTGTGCCGGTTCCTGAGTCCTAGAGAGGCAGAGGTTCTTACTCGACCCTGTTTCTAGTCCCGAAACCCAATGGGTCCTTCCGGCCTATACTCAATCTCAAATCTCTGAACAAGTTTGTGAGAGTGTCCAGGTTTTGTATGGAAGCTCTGCGCTCAATTGTACTGGCTATGGAATCCGGAGACTATATGGTATCCCTGGATATACAGGATGCATACCTGCATATGGGAGGCGGTCAAGATCCCGTGGACGGGATCCCGGCGGTCGAAACACTGACGCCGGAATCCCGACCAGCACAATCCCGATATATTCTCCCTCCGTGGGTGTCCACGACGCCCATAGAGGGAGAATATAATAGTGTGCCGTGCCCACAGCGTGGCGAGCGAAACGAGCCCGCAAGGGGCCGCGTTCCATTCGCCACCCCTGTCGGGATTGTGTGGTCGAGATTCCGGCGTCGGGATTTCGACCGCCGGGATCCCGTCCAGCGGGATTTAGTACTGATCCCCTGCATATACCTATTGCCATGTCGCATCAGCAGCCTCTGCGGTTTGCTATTGGTAATCGCCACTAATCAATTCCAGGCTCTGCCATTTGGACCGGCTACGGCTCCTTGGATCTTCACCAAGGTAATGGCCATGATGACTGCCCATCTCCGTCATCAGGGTGTCGGAATCCTGCTGTATTTGGACGACCTGCTGATTCTGGCAAATTCCCACGCAGTCCTCCTCGGGTGTGGTTCATCAAATCGACAGTATCTAGGTCGACAATGTTTAGGTCGACAGGGATGGAAGGTCGACAGGGTTTCTAGGTCGACATGAGGATTTTTTTTTTTTTTGTCGTTTTCTTCGTAGAGTGACCGGGATCCCAAATTAGTGCACCGCGTTCGCTCGCCATGCTTCGGGCATGGTGCCTTCGCTTCGCTCGGCACAGATTACCGTTCCAATCGTAGTTCACGTGGATCGTTAAGTATGAAAAATTTCAAAAAAAGAAAAAAAATGTGAAAAACTCATGTCGACCTTTAGACCTGTCGACCTAGCACATGTCGACCTAGAAACCCTGTCGACCTTCCATCCATGTCGACATAGTGACTGTCGACCTATAGTGGTCTACCTAAACATTGTCGACCTAGATACTGTCGATCTTCAGACCGGATCCCGTCCTCCTCAGTCATCTGCAACTCACAGTAACCTTCCTGCAAGCCCAAAGGTGGCTTATCAATTGAAAGAAGTCCTCACTGGTCCCAGCTCAGAGCATGGTGCACCTGGGGGCACTCCTGGACACACACAGTCAGTGGCTGTTTCTGTCTCCAGAAAAAGTCCGGAAGCTTCAGGACAGGATAAGATGCTTCCTTTGTCGCCCCAGAGTGTCGATACACTTGGCGATGCAAGTACTTGGCCTGATGGTGTCGGCATTCGACATGGTAGAGTATGCTCAATTTCATTCCCGTCCTCTATAGAGGTTAATCTTTTTCAAGTGGGACGGCCTACCTCAGCGGATCAGATCTCACATGATCACTTTGACTCCGGAGGTTCGTTTGTCGCTGACCTGGTGGCTACAGGACCAGCAATTAAGCAGGGGCCGTCCCTTCTGATTCCCCGACTGGGTCCTGCTGACAATGGACGCCAGTCTGAGGGGATGGGGTGCGGTGTTGGAGCAACACTCTTTCAGGGTTGCTGGACCATGGAATCACTCCTCCCAATAAACATTCTGGAGCTGGGGGCAGTTTTCAATGTGCGCTCTCTCACCCTGCTTCTGGTACAGAACAGGCCTGTTCAAGTACAGTCAGACAACGCCACCATGGTGGCATACATAAACCATCAAGGTGGCACTCGAAGCTGCATGGCAATGATGAAAGTGTCAAAAATCCTTTGTTGGGCGGAACGCCATCTGCCAGCAATATTGGCAGTGTTCATTCCTGGCATCCTGAATTGGGAAGCTGACTTCCTCAGTCTCCAGGACGTGCACGCCGGAGAGTCGAGTCTTCATCCAGAAGTCGTTCAACTCCTAGTGGACAGGTGGGGCCTACCAGATGTAGACCTCGGACCAGGGATTCTCAGGCAGCTTTCGTGGATGCACTAGCAATTCCATGGAACTTTCGACAGCCCTACATGTTTCCTCCAGTGTCACTTCTGCAAAGGGTCCTACGGAAGTTCAAACAAGAAGGAGGATCGCTACTTCTAATCGCTCCAGCGTGACCCAGACGGCATTGGTTCTCAGACCTGCAGGGTCTGTCGACGGGGCATCCTTTTCTACTTCCTCAGCGGCCAGACCTCCTCGTACAGGGCCCTTGTGTCTGGCCAGACTGGCTTTGACGGTGTGGCTTTTGAAGCATCACTCCTGAGGGCCAAAGGTTTTTTTGAAGCGTTTATCCAGACTATTTTGAAAGCTCGCAAACCGGCCTCTACCTGGATTTATTACAGGGTTTGGAATTCCTACTTCACCTGGTGTGCTGATAAGAATTATGATGTCTCTAGGTTCAGAACTTTCAGAAACCTGGCTTTTCTGCAGCGAGGCCTAGACTTAGGTCTTCGTCTGGCCTCCCTCAAGGTTCACATATCTGCCTTGTCGGTATGGCTTCAGAGAAAAATTGCGTCTATACCTGACGTTCATACTTTCACTCAGGGTGTCCTTCGGATTCAGCCTCCCTATGTCCCTCCGGTGGCTCCATGGAATCTTACTGTTGTACTGAATGCTCTGCAAGAGTCTCCATTTGAACCTCTTGAGTCGGTGGACCTTAAATCGCTCACGGCCAAGGTCCTGTTCTTGCTGGCTATTGCTTCTGCAAGACGGGTGTTGGACTTGGGTGCCTTGTCCTGTTGTCCACCCTTTTTGATAATTCACCTTGACCAGGCAGTTCTACGAACTCGACCGGGTTAGTTACCTAAGGTGGTTTCATCTTTTCACCTTAACCAAGATTGTGATTCCAGCCTTTATCTCTTCGGACTTGTCTCCCAAGAATGTTCTTTAGATGTGGTTAGGGCTCTCCGTATCTTTGCGAATAATCAAACCTTGGCCAGGTGGATTAGAATGGTGATTGCACAAGCTTATGCGCAGGCTGGACTCCCAGCTCCTGCTGCTATTAAGGCCCATTCTACTCGGTCTTCTTGGGCGGCCTGCTGTGGCGCGTCCCCAGAAAAATTGCGCAAGGCGGCTATGTGGTCCTCAGTGAACACATTTCTTAGGTTCTATGCCTTTGATACCTTCGCCTCCCAGGATGCTTCCTTTGGACGCTGGATTATCATATCCACTAAGGAGCGTCCCCTCCCTTGAGGAACTGCTTTAGGACATCCCTGATGTTTCCCTGTGGAAACCTATGTACCCTGCTGCAGAAAAGGAGTGTTGCGGTAGACTTACCATGGTTAACACTCTTTCTGTGAGGTACATTGGGTATCACATGGTGCCCACCCTGACGCACCTAGCTTCTTTGGGTTTGTATGGCATTAGCCGCTGATATCTTCTCCTGTCGTGAGAATGTGGTTCTATGTGACTAACATCTGCCTTCTCTCTTGCCTGCTCCTGCATTGGACTGGTTAACGCAGGGGTGGGGAACCTTTGGCCCTCCAGCTGTTATTGAACTACACATACCAGCATGCCTTGCTACAGTTTTGCTATTTGGCCATGCTAAAACTGTTGCAGGGCATGCTGGTATGTGTAGTTCAACAACAGCTGGAGGGCAGAAGGTTCCCCATCCCTGTGTTAACAAAACTGAACTCTCAGTGCCTGGAGGCGGGGTTTTAGAGGTGGCCCCAATGCATCCTGGGACAGCCTAAAGCTTTAGCCTGTTGGTGCCTCTGGATATAGATCCACTCTACACCCCAATGTTTCCCTGTGGAACCCAATGTACCTTGCAGAAAGAGTGTTATTCATGGTAAGTCTACCATAAGACTCCTTTTATTTGCTAGAAATTGTAAATTCTTTTCCTGAGAATAGATTCTATTTGTCCAGTGAGTAATATATACATTTTGTTATTTCCACTCCTTAGGATGCTATGAAGCATTTGTCTCATCTGTTACCAGAGGATATGAAGAAGGAGATATACGAACTGTGGGAAGTAGGTGTGAAACTAATTATTTTGTGTCTGTATATTTTTGTGCACATCTAACTGTCAGCAGAAAGTGAATATAATGTGTACACTTGGTAACATGTTGCATGCTTTTTCTGTTTATATTTTTTGTTTTATACATAATTGTGCTTTTACTTCTGTTTACAATGATGCTTAGGATGGTAGTTTATATTTACTATATTATATTATGAAGGGAGAAGCCCAAGTCTAAGTGTTTAGCAAATAAGAGAAATCATTTGTGTATATGTAATTATATTTTTACGCTTCTACCCCTTATGTCAGTGTGCTATTATTCTGTAACTAAAAACAAGAGAAGTGCACATAAAAAGGAGCAGGATAGTAACTGGCTTTAGAAGATTTAGACAAAATAGCAAATTGAGTTATGAAGTTGGCATGTAAAATGTAATACGATTTTAAATTTTGGATAAGGGATACTCAACCTGTATACACAATTCTGACCATACAAGTGTCCTCATATATCATAGCTGCAGTCATGCCAAACAACCCCCGTCGGTGCCCCAGGTGCCATGAGATTCTGCAAGCATCGGGCACTTTTTTGTGATCCATCTAGGATGCACAAGGAGACTTTGCTGAGTAATTTGATATGCTACACTGGTATATCTGTGTGCCATTGGGTCTCTGAATCTATGGGCCTAATTCAGACCTGATCGCTGCTGTGCGTTTTCGCACAGCACCCGATCAGGTCTGGCCGGCGCCGCATTGCTCCGCGCATGCCAGTCAGCCGACGGCTGTCTCAGCCCTGCGATCCCCTCTACCTGATTGACAGGCAGAGGCGGCCGCTGGGTGGGAGGGGGCTGGCCGGCGGCGTTTGGCTGCCGTTTAGGGGGCGTGATCAGTGCAACGCAGGTGTGCCCGGAATGTTGAGGGGGGGCAGGCTGTGGCAGCTGCGTGATATTACACACAGCTGCTGTGACCTTCACAGCGACGAGTAGCTCCTGCCAGCGTGCAGGAGCTGCGCTGGCAGGGAGCTACTCCTACAGTACAAAAGCATCGCCGCTGTGCGATTCTTTTGTACTTGTGTGTGGGCGTCAGGCCTGACATGCGTGTGGACTAGCCCTGTGCTGGGCGTCCCCCCGCATGTCTGTGTGACTGATTGTAGATGTGCTAAATTTAGCACATCTACAATGAGGTCTGAATTAGGCCCTATGGGGGTAATTCTTAGTTGATCACAGCAGCAAATTTGTTAGCTAATGGGCAAAACCATGTGCACTGCAGGTGTGGCAGATACAACATTTGCAGAGAGATTTGGGTGGGGTATATTGTTTCTGTGCAGGGTAAATACTGGCTGCTTTTTTTATACTGCAATTTAGGCGAGAGTGGACAGGTGGCGGCGCACCCTCTAACTTTACTGTTGCCCGGAGCACGAGCTCCTGGCGACGGAAAAGTTAGTGTGTGCCGCCAACTGCCCACTCTCTCCTATACCGCGGGCTGTTGTACAGGCAGCCGCAGAGCAGGGGAAGGAGAAGCAGAGGCGCACATACTGACTCAGACTCAGAGACTAGGTAGGGAACAGGGCAGACCAGAGGCAACCGCAGGAGACACGGACAGCCAGCACATGCTGAAGCTCTGCCATCCTCTTTATATGTCTCACTGTCTGCTTATAGCTGTGCAGCAGGGTTACTTCTGTCTTGTCACACCACTCTCTGCCCCGGCTGCTTCAGCACCTCTTTCTGCCCTGGCTGCTGCAGCACATTTCTCTGTCCCAGCTGCTGCAGCACCCCTTTCTGCCCCAGCTACTGCAACACCTCTGTCTACCCTGGCTGCTGCAGCATCTCTGTCTACATTGATGCTGCAGCACCTCTCTCTGCCCGAGCTGCTGCTGCAGCACTTCGCTCTGCATTAGAAGCTGCAGAGTAGCATATATAAGCGGCTCTACTGTGGTATAACATGTATAGAAGTCTCTACTGTGGTGTAACGTGTATAAGTGGCCCTACTGTGGTGTAACGTGTATAAGTGGCCCTACTGTGGTGTAACGTGTATAAGTGGCTCTACTGTCGTGTAATGTGTATAAGCGGATCTACTGTAGTGTAACGTGTATGAGCAGCTTACTGTGGTGTGAAGTGTATAAGCGGCTCTACTGTTGTGTAATGTATATATGTGGCTCTACAGTGGTGTAACATGTATAAGCGGCTCTACTTTGGCATAACATGTATAAGATCTACTGTGTTGTGTAACGTGTATAAGGGGCTCTACTGTGTATCATAAAAGTGTCTACGGGGTACTACTGTGTGGTGTGATGTGAATAACGGACACTACAGTGCGGTTTAATTTGAATTGGTGCTATTATGTGGCCATGCCCCTTCCCCATGAAGCCACTCTCCTATATTTTTTATTGCGCGCCTTCGGCGTGCACTGTCCCTGTTTTACACATGGGAGGCACCCAAAGGAAACTTTCACTCTGAGCTCCACAAGGTCTACAACCAAAACTGTCACCAATTTAGTATTTTTCACATTATTTTTTTCATTTTTGAACTTTTTCATACTTTACGATCCACATGGACTACAACTGGGAACGGTAACCTGTGCTGAGCGCAGCGAGGCATGCGAGGGGACACGGTGCACTAATTGGGGTTCCTGGGCACTCCATGAAGAAAACGACACCAATTTTTAAAAAAACTCATATCGACCTTTTGTCATGTCGACTTTGTTCATGTTGACCTAATTCTTGTGTCAACCTATTTCAGGTGTCTACCTACTTACTGTCGACCAATAGTGATCCACACCCCGCCGAAACATACCCTTGCTTCGGGCACCATGGCACCTAGCTACACCTCTGTTTGCTGGTGGCTGATCAACAGTACTGGGATATCTTCATAGAATTATTATTCAGGTGTCCAATGTCAGTGCAGCATTGACTATCCCATAAAAAGAAAGTAGAATATAATAGTGCTCACTGAATTCAAGGGAAAGGGAGGCATTTTCCGCAGTTCTATTTAAAAGACACTTAAGTAACTTAAATGTGCATTGGACGTTTGTTTCATTACCGGATTGATGTCGGTCAGGTTTCTTTTCAAAAAGTATCTGTGTGTATGTGTATATATGTATCCAGCTGGACACCATGTATTAATAATACCACTTTCAGACAGAAAAGTCTGAAAGTCCTGGCAAGTACCCCGCACTTCAATGCGTGGTAGTTTTGCCGGGACCTGCCTGACTCCCCTTTCACACAGACAAGCAAATTACTGGGTCAAGAATTTCTACCCAGTAATTTGCAGATCAGCACAGGTATTTTGTCTGTGTGAAAGGACCCGTGTGTTTCATGAAATTACCGGGTAGAAAGGCTTCACCCGGTAATTTCAGTTTCTGTGTGAAAGGGGGTATAAGTGGCGGAATTTGCTGCGCTATATAAGAAACGGTTAATAAATAAATATACTCCTGTTTTTATGGTTGGAGACAGATTTTAGGGCCACTGCAGTGGAAATGGACGTCTATTGCAAACAGACCACTCGCACCTTTTGTCCTCTCCTTGGTTGTGATGCCCAGTGCTTTATATATATATATATATATATATATATATATATATATATATCTCTATCATCTCCACAGTCACACAAGCTTTTGTAGAACAGAAAGTCATGACCCTTCTCATGATTACTTAGAGCTGCAATTAGTTGTAGGGGCACAGTGGCTCTTTGAGCAGCAACTTCTATTGGCGCCCTGGCATATGGCACGTGCCTTCAGTCAGCATACGAACAGTGACTGAAACTGTGCTTCAACAGTCTATCTGAAGGCAAATATAGCATATAAGCATCAGGTTTGAAGGAATAAAACATGCTGGCGCTCATAAGTACCCGATGGCAAAGCGAGAATGGTGATCAGTGAAGGGATTAAACGCTTGTTAATACAGATTACAACATGAGATTATTTGGTAAATTATGTGTAAAATAATTAACATGTGGGAGTTGTGTTTGGGTCTTGACCACTTCTATCACACAACTCATTATGAGAGCATTCCATACTGAGTTATTATAGTGTTTTAAAACTTTCCTGTATAAAAGGGGCATTGCATAGAAGCTGCTTGCTTTGTTTTCTGCATCTGTGTTCTCAAGTCTGACTGTCTTGCGCTCATTAGTGAAGGGAGTGTTTTTACCCATTTAGGGAGGAGCACTTCAATTGCTGCTCCATTTGGGCACTCATGCCGCAGGAGACACCTTTCTGTTCGCAGCTTCCTGAGGTGGCGAGCAGAGATGTGCGAAAACTCCGTGGTGTTGGAGCCCAAGCCAGGACTTTAGATGGATTTAGCCGCTACCTGCGGCTAAACTCTGGTCTCTTTGGACGCAACCAGCGCAATAATTATTGGGCACCCAGAAACAAATGAAGTGCTCTATTGGTAGCCCATTAATTATCACGAATAAAAAAACGATTGAATTCCCCCCTTGCTATAGGACATAAGGCTTCCGGATGATCGGAAACTGTGCAGGACCCATTTTGTGCATGTGCAGAAAGGGTCCTATGATCGCATTGTAATAATGTGAATGCCTCTGCCTGATTGACAGGCAGAGACGTTTGGAAGGGAGGGGTGGCCGGCAGTGCCAGAAACGGGGGCAAGCAGCCCCCGTTTTCCAAGAGTGGTGAGGCCAAGGACTACTGTACATCCCAGACTCAGTCTCCCTGGCCTCACACGCCGCCCTGCGACTGCTAGTCTGAATTATAGTGTTCAAAGAAAAAAGAAAGACTCTATGTTGGGGCACACTTGATGGATATAAAATATGTTAAAACTTAACTTTTATTATCGTTAATCATAAAAGAAAAATGGACATAGACTTACATACAAAAAACAGTCACCTTGTGGGGTTGAATGCTATTAGTATAAGGGGTTGACATGCCCCATGTTGACACCAAGCAAATTGCTAAGTGTACATAACCAATTCCAATACGCCTCTGGTGAAAAATATAAAAATCAAAGATATGTATAATATCTTTGTATATCAGGAGTGTAATATCGTTATGGAGAAAAATGATTTTCAATAATGGTAGATATACTCCTTGATAATGGCTCCCTTGGTATTTGTAATGGTTATGCTATTGAAGCTTTTTTCTCTGGTAGGTGGTCTTGCAAAATTGTAGTTCTAATTGGTAGAATAGCTATAGAGGTAAGGCCAATGTTTTCTCCACCACTTCTGCTGTTTGTTGACGATTG
Organism: Pseudophryne corroboree; assembly: GCF_028390025.1. Taxonomy (NCBI): domain Eukaryota; kingdom Metazoa; phylum Chordata; class Amphibia; order Anura; family Myobatrachidae; genus Pseudophryne; species Pseudophryne corroboree. Next base: position 528,535,826 of record NC_086447.1, on the reverse strand, counting down.
GAGCTTCTGCACCTAATATTCCAAGGTAGTCACCTGACCTTGTTCTGATCAGGCCTGTCACTGCTTTGCTTCGAAGATCAGACTGATTTGGGCGTAGCTTGTGAAGTATGGCAGTAGTAATATGATTCAAACAAATGAGAGAGTGTGTGGTTTCGGCATTTATACCAAGTTGAGAACTTCTGCTGTCCCGCTGATCTGCCCCAAGTCCCTGTTACCGTTGCATCGCAGGGAACTTGATATCTGGCAGTGGATGAGAGGGTTCTCGGGAAAAAAAGAACGTGAAGAGAGAGTGAGTGCCCCAACTTCTGCTGTTCACCATCATATAGAATTGTAGTGGATGGTGAATGAGAGAGAGGGGTACAGAGAGGAAAAGGAGGTGGTGAGCTGAGACTCCCCAAAATTACCATGAATAAATGTCTATCATTGACAATATTGTGAACAAGCCACACAGTGGTCTGTGAAGTAGTGGAGCCACATATTTTATATCCATCAAGTGTGCCCCAACATAGTCTTTCTTTTTTCTTTGAACACTGTAATTGATACCACTGACTCTGGGAGCACCACCAACTTTTCCATCAAGCACCCCTATCAGTGAGCCTTCTATTGTTACACACTGTTGGTCCACTTGCAAGGGTATATATATACAACTCCTTGCAACTTCAAATCCAGTGCGGTGCTGACCCCTACTAGTCTAGACTGCTAGTTTGAGTAATCTCAGGCTTAATCAGCCTGCAGTCACAGATGAACGGTTCATCCAGAACTACAATCACATCACAGTGTACAGATTGCAAATGCAGGAAGGATGTGCTATGTAACTCCTCCTGCATTTGCATTGCTAAGAATTGCATTTTAACTTTGCAAATGCAATCCTTACTGAATTAGGCCCATAATTCACTGTTGTAGTTCATCACATTACAAATACAATTTGTTTAATTTTGCTTATTCAATATTATGAGATGGGCGGTGTCGGTATCTTGAAAATATGGTCACTCCTTCTCATCTAAACTGTGTTTAATGTTACTCGCACAGTATGTATTTTATGTCTATTGTATAACTCTCATATAATGCCAGGTTGATTTATAGTGGAAATATGGCCATTTTTTTTTTGCATGCTGTAGTACATGCTTGCCACTGCTCCTGGAATTTCCAGAGGTTTGTTAGGATCCCTGAAATATTGGGATAATCTCTCTTGCATGTTGCCCACTTTCGGGGGTTTAATGACAATATGAGGTTAATGACATTGCTAGAGCATCCTGCTGCAACGATAAGTTATATAATTGTCAGTTAAAACAAAAGAACCAGCTCCCAGTTTTCTGGAATAATGAGTATTAGGTATAGTAAGTATAAAGACAGTTGTCAGGTTGTAAATCTTGTGGCAAGGCTGCCAGTATTTCTTTGCTGCAGAAAAATGTACCACACATAAGTTACATTGTTGCAAATACTTTTGAAATCGTGGTAGGTGTGCAGAAGAACATGCCACCCAGAGCGCTAATATGGATAACTGATAACGATCTCTCATCTCTGAAATAAAATGTACGACAATGAGCTTATGTAATGTTGGGCGTGTGTCTGTAGTTTCCATTACTGCACATGAGCAGTAAATAGGAGTATGTTTCTGTATGTAGCTGAGACATATCTCTTCCCATTGCACTTCCCTGCACTTAGAGAAGCAGAAACATGGAGTAAGGGCGTATCAACATTCATTACATTGCATGAAGAGAGGCAGCAGCGTCATTTATCCCTCCTAGGAGGCGTATATATTGCAGCGACCTCCCCTGATGCAGGATACGAAAAGAAGCATCTTACGTACAATGCAGAACATCTGCGACAATGCATCATTATTATAGAAGTCCTTTATGTCACCCTTTTTTCTCTAACGTCCTAGTGGATGCTGGGGACTCCGTAAGGACCATGGGGAATAGACGGGCTCCGCAGGAGACATGGGCACTTTAAGAAAGAATTTAGATTCTGGTGTGCTCTGGCTCCTCCCTCTATGTCCCTCCTCCAGTTTGAATCTGTGCCCGGACGAGCTGGGTGCTGTTCAGTGAGCTCTCCTGAGCTTGCTGTAAGAAAGTATTTTGTTAGGTTTTTTATTTTCAGGGAGCTCTGCTGGCAACAGATTCCCTGCATCGTGGGACAGAGGGGAGAGAAGCAGCCCTACTCTCTGAAGATAGGTCCTGCTTCTTAGGCTACTGGACACCATTAGCTCCAGAGGGATCGTACACAGGATCTCACCCTCGTCGTCCGATCCCAGATCCGCGCCTCCGCCCCCCTCGCAGAGCCGGAAGACAGAAGCCGGGTGAGCATAAGAAGCAAGAAGACTTCGAAATCGGCGGCAGAAGACTCCAGTCTTCACTGAGGTAGCGCACAGCACTGCAGCTGTGCGCCATTGCTCCCACACACACCTCACATACTCCGGTCACTGTAAGGGTGCAGGGCGCAGGAATAACTGTAACTCCCACACACACCTCACATACTCCGGGCACTGTAAGGGTGCAGGGCGCCCCGCTCTGGCCAGCAATTGGAACCTCTTTGGCAAAAGTTTAGCATATATACAATTGGGCACTGTATATATGTATGAGCCCCCGCCAAGAAAATGTATATTTAAGCGGGACAGAAGCCCGCCGTCGAGGGGTCGGGGCTTCTTCCTCAGCACTCACCTGCGCCATTTTTTCTCCACAGCTCCGCTGAGAGGAAGCTCCCCAGGCTCTCCCCTGCAGATACACGGTAGAAGAGGGTAAAAAGAGAGGGGGGGCACATAATTAGGCGCAAAAATCATTATAAATAGCAGCTACTGGGTTAACATGAAGTTACTGTGTTATTCCTGGGTTAATAGCGCTGGGGTGTGTGCTGGCATACTCTCTCTCTCTGTCTCTCCAAAGGGCCTTGTGGGGGAATTGTCTTCAGATGAGCATTCCCTGAGTGTGTGGTGTGTCGGTACGTGTGTGTCGACATGTCTGAGGTAAAAGGCTCACCTAAGGAGATGATGGAGCAAATATGTGTGTGAGGGGTGTCTCCGTCGATAATGCAGACACCTGTTTGGATATGTGTAATTAAGTGCTAAGGTGAATTTATTGCACAAAAGATTAGAGAACAGACAGGGAATCTACCCTTGTCTGTCCCTATGTCGCAGAGACCTTCAGAGTCTCTCAATGCTCACTATCCAAAATAATAGACACTGATATAGACACGGAGTCTGACTCCAGTGTCGACTACGATAATGCAAAGTTACAGCCAAAATGGCAGGAAAGTATTCAATATATGATTATTGTAATAAAAGATGATTTGCATATCACTGATGACTCATCTGTCCCTGACACAAGGGTACACATGTTTAAGGGGAAGAAAGCTGAGGTAAATTTCCCTCCTCTCATGATGAAAAAGAGCGGGAATCTCCAGACAAGAGACTGCAGTTTCCTACAAAGAATTCTCAGAGAATATCCTTCCCCTACTAGGGCCAGGATACGATGGGAATCTTCCCCTAGGGTGTCACGTTTGCCCAAAAGGTAGCCCTGACTTAAGAGCTATCCTCAGGGATCCTGCGGATAGCGTACACATTCTGGTACACTACCCAGACCGGCGATTGTGTCGGCATGGGTTTATAGCGCTGTAGCAGCGTGGACAGGTACCTTATCAGCAGAGATTGAGACCCTAGTATGTTTATGTGTGTATATATATATATATATATATATATATATATATATATATATATATATATTAAAGATGCTGTCTTAAGATAGATATATATATATATATATATATATATATATATATATATATATATAACATGCCCAAAGAGGCATTAGTCTACTGGGTTCTAGAGTCAACGCTATGTCGATTTCTGCTTGACGTGTCCTGTAGATATGCAATGGACAGGTGATGCCGACTTAAGAGGCATATGGAAGGCTGAGGATTTTGTGGAGAAGGGATCTCGGACCTGGTCTCCACAGCTATGGCTGGTAATTCTGATCTTTTGCCTTATATTCCTGCACAGCCTAGCAAAGCACGACATTATCAAATGCAGCCTTTCGATCACAAAGAAACAAGAAAGTCCGAGGTACGTCCTTTCTTGCCAGAGACAGGGGCAGAGGAAAGAAGCTGCACAACACAGCTAGTTCCCAGGAACACAAGTTCTCCCCGGCCTCTACAAAATCCACCGCATGTCGCTGGGGCTCCACAAGCAGAGCTAGGCCCGGTGGGGGCACGTCTTCGTAATTTCAGCCACAAGTGGGTTCACTCCCTGTTGGATCCCTGGGCAATAGATATTGTGTCTCAGGGATACTAGATGGACTTTGAGGAGATGCCCCCTCACCGACGGCCCTGCCGGCTTCCCCCACGAGAGGGAAATAGTGTTAACTGCAATTCACAAATTGTATCTTCAACAGGTGGTGGTCAAGGTTCCCCTCCTTCAACAAGGAGGGGGTTATTATTCGACCATGTTGTAGTCCCGAAACCGGACGGTTCGGTCAGACCCATATTGAATTTAAAATCCCTGAACATATACCTGAAAGGGTTCAAGTTCAAGATAGAATCGCTAAGAGCGGTCATCGCAAGCCTGAAAGGGGGAGATTTTATGGTGTCTCTGGACATAAAGGAGGCATACCTTCATGTCCCCATTTATCCACCTCATCAGGCGTACCTCAGATTTGCGGTACAGAATTGTCATTACCAATTTCAGACATTGCCGTTGGTCTCTCCACGGCCCCGAGAATCTTCACCAAGGTAATGGCGGAAATGATGGTGCTCCTGCGGAAGCAAGGTGTCACAATTATCCCATACTGGGACGATCTCCCCATAAAAGCGAGATCAAGAGAGCAGGTGCTGAACAGCGTATCACTTTCTCTGGAAGTGTAACGGCAACACGGCTGGATTCTAAATATTCCAAAGTCGCAGTTGGTTCCTACGGCTCATCTGCCTTTCCTAGGCATGTTTCTAGACACAGACCAGAAAAGGGTTTATCTCCCGATAGAGAGAGCTCAGGAGCTCATGACACTGGTCAGGAACCTATTAAAACCAAAACAGGTGTCAGTGCATCACTGCACTCGAGTCCTGGGAAGGATGGTGGCATCTTACGAGGCCATTCCCTCCAGGAGGTTCCATGCGAGGACCTTTCAATGGGACTTACTGGACAAGTGGTCCGGATCACATCTTCAGATGCATCGGTTAATCACCCTATCTCCTAGGGCCAGGGTGTCTCTCCTGTGGTGGCTGCAGAGTGCTCACCTTCTCGAGGGCCGCAGATTCGGCATTCAGGACTGGGTCCTGGTGACCACGGATGCAAGCCTCCGAGGGTGGGGAGCAGTCACACAGGGAAGAAATTTCCAAGGTCTGTGGACAAGTCAGGAGACTTGCCTTCACATCAACATCCTGGAACTAAGGGCCGTATACAACGCCCTACGTCAAGCGGAGACCCTGCTTCGCGACCAACCGGTTCTGATTCAGTCAGACACCATCACCGCAGTGGCTCATGTAAACCGACAAGGCGGCACAAGGAGCAGGGTAGCGATGGCGGAAGCCACCAGAATTCTTCGCTGGGCGGAAAATCACGTAAGCGCACTGTCAGCAGTGTTCATCCCGGGAGTGGACAACTGGGAAGCAGACTTCCTCAGCAGGCATGACCTCCACCCGGGAGAGTGGGGACTTCATCAGGAAGTCTTCGCACAGATGAGGGCATCACGCCTCAACAAAAAACTACAGAGGTATTGCGCCAGGTCATGAGACCCTCAGGCGATAGCTGTAGACGCCCTGGTGACACCGTGGGTGTTCCAGTCGGTCTATGTATTTCCTCCTCTTCCTCTCATACCCAAGGTGCTGAGAATAATAAGAAAAAGAGGAGTGAGAACGATACTCATTGTTCCAGATTGGTCACGAAGGGCCGTGGCCTCTTCCTCTAAGACAGGACTTGTTGCAACAGGGGCCCTGTCTGTTCCAAGACTTACCGCGGCTGCGTTTGACGGCATGGCGGTTGAACGCCGGATCCTAGCAGAAAGGCATTCCGGATGAGGTCATTCCTACGCTGATAAAGGCTAGAAAGGACGTGACAGCTCAACATTATCACCGTATATGGCGAAAATATGTTGCTTGGTGTGAGGCCAGGAATGCCCCTACGGAGGAATTCCAGCTGGGCCGTTTCCTTCACTTCCTGCGGTCAGGAGTGAATTTGGGCCTAAAATTGGGGTCCATTAAGGTCCAGATTTCGTCCCTATCCATTTTCTTTCAAAAGGAGTTGACTTCTCTACCTGAAGTTCAGACGTTTGTAAAGGGAGTGCTGCATATTCAGCCCCCTTTTGTACCTCCAGTGGCACCTTGGGATCTTAACATGGTGTTGAGTTTCCTGTAATCCCACTGGTTTGAACCACTCAAAACGGTGGAGTTGAAATATCTCACGTGGAAGGTGGTCATGCTATTAGCCTTGGCTTAGGCTAGGCGTGTGTCAGAGTTGGCGGCTTTGTCACATAAAAGCCCTATCTGGTTTTCCATGCCGATAGAGCAGAATTGCGGACCCGTCCACAATTTCTGCCAAAAGTGGTTTCATCCTTTCATATAAACCAACCTATTGTGGTGCCTGTGGCTACTACGGACTTGGAGGATTCCGAGTTGCTTGATGTAGTCAGGGCTTTGAAGGTTTATGTAGCCAGAACGGCTAGGGTCAGGAAAACAGAGTCTTTGTTTATCCTGTTTGCTTCCAACAAGCTTGGTGCTCCTGCTTCAAAGCAGACTATTGCTCGCTGGATCTGTAACACGATTCAGCAGGCTCATTCGGCGGCTGGATTGCCGCTGCCAAGATCAGTTAAGGCCCATTCCACTAGGAAGGTGGGCTCTTCTTGGGCGGCTGCCCGAGGGGTCTCAGCATTACAACTTTGCCGAGCGGCTACTTGGTCAGGTTCAAACACTTTTGCAAAGTTCTACAAGTTTGATACCCTGGCCGAGGAGGACCTTTTGTTTGCTCAATCGGTGCTGCAGAGTCATCCGCACTCTCCCGCCCGTTTGGGAGCTTTGGTATAATCCCCATGGTCCTTACGGAGTCCCCAGCATCCACTAGGACGTTAGAGAAAATAAGATTTTACTTACCGGTAAATCTATTTCTCGTAGTCCGTAGTGGATGCTGGGCGCCCGTCCCAAGTGCGGACTTCTTCTGCAATGCTTGTATATAGTTATTGCTTAAATAAGGGTTATGTTATGGTTGCATCAGGGTTGACCTGTTGCTCTGTTGTTGTTCATACTGTTGACTGGGTATGTTTATCTCAAGTTATACAGTGTGATTGGTGTGGCTGGTATGAATCTTGCCCTGGATTACCAAAATCCTTTCCTTGTACTGTCAGCTCCTCCGGGCACAGTTTCTCTAACTGAGGTCTGGAGGAGGGACATAGAGGGAGGAGCCAGAGCACACCAGAATCTAAATTCTTTCTTAAAGTTCCCATGTTTCCTGCGGAGCCCGTCTATTCCCATGGTTCTTACGGAGTCCCCAGCATCCACTACGGACTACGAGAAATAGATTTACCAGTAAGTAAAATCTTATTTTATGTTAGCTGCGTCCAACTTTACATAAATCTGCAAATCTCTACCCAGGCTAATGTATCCAATAAATAAAGCACTTGTGCTCTCACTAGACCAAGGCCATATCTTAATTTTGAATTTCCATTCTTAAAAACTATATTATAAGGGAGAAGGGGGGAAATGACACCTATAGCGATTCTAATCACTCAGGGACTTAGACCTGATGGGTAAAGTAAAACGTATAATCCGTCAGATAAGTAAAATCCATTATTGAACCATTGATCACACTAATATAAAATGTGAACATTGCTGCCCACCCCTCGTTAAGGGGATGCCTCTTCACCTGCAGTTCCACTTGTGTGTTCATTGTTATATGTCATATTGTACCATTGTATACCGGTATTAGGTCACCCTGACTACTTGCTACAGTACTGTTATATTTATATTTTTTGGAAAACTTTGCATTTCTGTATTTATTTGCTATTTTATACTATTAAATTCTTTTTAACCTATTAAATATTTATTGTCTTATTGATGTACCTGGTATGCGCTAAAAATTCTTTGTATATTTGCTTTTACCTTTTGTGGAATTAGGTAGTGGTTCCACCTATTTTTGGCTGCAACTTGTACTATCCTCTTTCAGGTATAGCGCATTCTCCCCTGCCCCCCTTTTTTAAGTACGATCGTTTGTGCCTGTGAGCACTGTATATTCGGTTTCCCTTTCAATGTTGGATTGTCAATTCTATTTTTAAGCAGTTTCCTTCAATTTGGTAGCATTTCATCCATTGTCATTTTAAGTGTTGTGTATCCCTGCATATCTAGCTTGATTATTTGGATACCTGTGGCTGTCAGCAATCCTGCCAAGAGAACAAAGACCTTCTTATTCTCCTGTGCAGTCTAATGTACGTCTGATTCTTGCTACTGTTCTGCAGCACGTCATGGTTACCAAGGTGACTCATTCTTCCTTTACATTTTAAGCCTAGATTCATAAAACTACACTTCCAGCTTCAGAAAGAAACAAATCCGAGGTTTTTTTTTCTGCAGTCCTGTATCTCCGTGTATGCCGAAATGGTGAATCATATATGTTAGTGTTTTCTGAAAATATAAGAAATACCAAAATATGATTATTTTGTGATACAGTATTATATAGCTCTTTACACTTTGACAAATCATTGAATGTATGTATGCATGTAATGTACTTTAAAAAAAATTGTTTATAGGGGTCAATTCAAGTGCTATGTTGAATAGTGCCAGGATTGAGTACCCAGGCCTATACAGTTAGCCTCGGTTTAATCCAGTGACTATAGGATTTCTGGAGGGTGCGAGCAGAAATCTGACGAAACTAGTGCCGCAGTGCTACCTGCAGACTTACAATTACAGCATCTCGCCAGGCATTTAAGTCAGTACTCCCAGACAGACTCTGATGGTGAGATCAGTGCACTGTGGGGGCCATATCATCACTTTCAGCTGCAGAATAAAATTGGAGCCAATCAGATGCCTCACTGATGTATTGCATGATGGATAAGTACCTACCTGTATTTATTCTGCAGCAGGACAACGACCCCAAACATACAGTCAATGTCATTAGGAACTATAATCAGCATAAAGAAGAACAAGGAGTTCTGAAAGTGATTATATGACCCCCACAGATTTCTGATCTCAACATCTTTGAGTCTGTCTGGGATTACATAAAGAGACAGAAGAATTTAAGTAAGCCTGCATCCACAAAAGATCTGTGGTTAGTTCTTCAAGATGTTTGGAACAACTACCCTGCCAAGTTCCTTCAAAACTATGTGCAAGTGTACCTAGAAGAATTTATGTTGTTTTGAAGGCAAAGGGTGATCACACCAAAAATATTGATTTGATTTAGATTTCTGTTCTGTTCATTCACTTTGCATTTTATTAATTGATAAAAATAAACTATTAACACTTCTATTTTTGAAAGCATTCTCACTTTGCAGCATTTTTTTCACACCTGCCTAAAACATGTACACAGTACTGTGTGTATGTTTGAGCGTGTGTGTGTGTGTGTAAGTTGTAACACTGTCAGGGTACAAGGTGCCGTTTCCTGGGGTAAGTGGCAGCACGCAGCAGCTGAGGAATCACACAAGTCCAGTTTGTGATGCAACTGGCCACAGCCAGTTTTATTAAACAGAAAATAAAACAAACACCAAAAGAAAATACCTTGCCTGTCCAGCACTAACTAAACACAAGACGTTCCTAACTATCACTAAACAAAAACACAGGGTTCTCCAGTAAACACTGTATAGCTCACTTGTATAAAGAAGCGTGTTTCTCTCTTCAGAGAGTCTCCAGTCTCCCCAGGCAGTCTGCCCAAACTAATCAGGCCAGCAGCTCTATAACACTCTTACACAGCTGAAAGCCTGATTAGCCTTCTGTGAGGCCAAAGACCCGAACTGGGCCCAATGTCTGGAACTTGCCCCATCTCTCTTTCAGGGCCCTTATCCAGCTTTTCCAACAAACTGAAAAGGTTCTGACAAAACAAAACATTTTCCTAGAAGTTTTCTTTTTTCTAATACATGTAAGACAAGAACCTGGGACAAACATACCTGCCCTCAAACCCTATTCCAGTTATCTTGTCACAATATATATATATATATATATATATATATATATATATATAGTATGCTCCGGGGTCTGGCACTCCCTTTAGGTCAATACAATAGTCGCTGGTGCCCTCGCAAAGGTAAATGCATGTAGAAACTCGGCGGCGCGGCACTCAGCAGTATCAGAAAGAAAAACACGGAAAGCTTCTTGCTTATCAACGTTTCAATGTATTTTTCACATTTTCATCAGGATATGAAAATGTGAAAAATACATTGAAACGTTGATAAGCAAGAAGCTTTCCGTGTTTTTCTTTCTGATACTGCTGAGTGCCGCGCCGCCGAGTTTCTATATATATATATATATATATATATATAAATAACACACACAAATATTTTTTGTTTTTTTAAATCCTGTGACATGAAACGTGTGTCCCAAATGTCCAGTGTCGTCATTCTTTGTTGCAGCTGTAATTTGTACATCTGTATTGTAATGTTTTAGGTGGTGGCACTGGCGTATTTACAATGGGTGCAGTGTATGTAATGCACATGGGCCCCCGGGGTCCAGGAGGGGCCCACACTGCACCCATTTTTTAGTTACTCACCTGTCCGGAGTCACCCGCCGGCAGCAGCATCTCTAAGGAAATCTCCTGTAAATGTCACGGCGGCCATTTCCCTGGAGAGTTGCACATGCACAGTAAAGAAATCTCTATGCCATTTTGTGCTGGGGGGTACACTGGGCCCCACAAGGATTAACATCGGGGTGTACAGTAGGATCTTGATCCGAGGCACCAACAGGCTCAAAGCCTTTGACTGTTCCCAAGATGCACTGCGCCGCCTCTTCTTTAACCCCGCCTTCATGCACAGGAGCTCAGTTTGTAAGTTGGTGCCATGCAGTAAGCAGGCACTTAACAGGGGGCTGTCTGAGGTAGCCTTTTGATAGCTTAAATTGACAGAAAAGAAGAAGATTTTTCTACAAAGACTTCAAGGGCTGCAGCAGGCAAAGTCTATTGGTGCTGTATACTCCCGTGCCCTGGTTGCCGGGTCACTGCAGCAGAGGCTCCGTTTCCTTCCTACACTTCAGTCACACATGCGCCGCCGTCCTCCCGGATCTTGGGGCCGCAGGAAGGGGGATGTAAGGGGTCTCTTTGACCGCGCTTTACAGCAATCCAGCTTGCCCGTGGGAGGCGGGCCGCACGCGCGCTGGCGCGGACACTGTTATTGGGCAGCCGCTCCACTAGCCACCAGGGATGATTATAGGGCACAGGTATGGGGTGTTTTTAGTGAAAATTACCCCGTTTTGTAAGGCCCGCAGCACTCGGTCGGAATGCCAGCAGGGGGAGTAGGCTTGACCTGTAGCCCCTCCCTTGGCCACAGGGCGTCATTTCTGTAAATGTTCCTGCCCTGGAGCTGCATTTTTCTCCTTCAATCCTGGTCAGCAGCCATCACAGACAGAGCTGAACTGCTTCTGGGAATGCTGGAGTAAATCCTCCTCTGTAGAGCCGCTTGATTGCCAGTGCTGTGCCTCATACAGGACACTTAAGTATTCTACCTGTCACTGGGACAGTGTTAGTTAAGAAAGAGTGCATACAGTCAGGGTTGTGTGGTACAAACACCCTATGATATACATCCAGTATCTACTGTGCTTTGTTATATCTATTGTTGACACATATAGCCATACTGAGTATTACTTTTTTCTCTGACGTCCTAGTGGATGCTGGGGACTCCGAAAGGACCAAGGGGAATAGCGGCTCCGCAGGAGACTGGGCACAAAAGTAAAAGCTTTAGGACTACCTGGTGTGCACTGGCTCCTCCCCCTATGACCCTCCTCCAAGCCTCAGTTAGATTTTTGTGCCCGAACGAGAAGGGTGCTCACTAGGTGGCTCTCCTGAGCTGCTTAGTAAAAAAAAATACATCACATATAGCTCCTGGGCTATATGGATGCATTTAACCCCTGCCAATTTTTCCTTAAAAAAGCGGGAGAAAGGCCGCCGAGAAGGGGGCGGAGCCTATCTCCTCAGCACACTGGCGCCATTTTTCCTCACAGCTCCGTTGGAGGGAAGCTCCCTGACTCTCCCCTGCAGTCCTGCACTACAGAAACAGGGTAAAACAAGAGAGGGGGGGCACTAATTTGGCAGATAAATCTATACAGCAGCTATATAAGGGAAAAACACTTATATAAGGTTATCCCTGTGTATATATATAGCGCTCTGGTGTGTGCTGGCAGACTCTCCCTCTGTCTCCCCAAAGGGCTAGCGGGGTCCTGTCCTCTATCAGAGCATTCCCTGTGTGTGTGCTGTGTGTCGGTACGTTGTGTCGACATGTATGAGGAGGAAAATGGTATGGAGGCGGAGCAATTGCCTGTAATAGTGATGTCACCCCCTAGGGAGTCGACACCTGACTGGATGGTCTTATGGAAGGAATTACGTGATAGTGTCAGCACTTTACAAAAGACTGTTGACGACATGAGACAGCCGGCAAATCAGTTATTACCTGTACAGGCGTCTCAAACACCGTCAAGGGCTCTAAAGCGCCCGTTACCTCAGATGGTCGACACAGACCCAGACACGGACACTGACTCCAGTGTCGACGGTGAGGAAACAAACGTATTTTCCAGTAGGGCCACACGTTACATGATCACGGCAATGAAGGAGGTTTTGAACATTTCTGATACTACAAGTACCACAAAAAAGGGTATTATGTGGGGTGTGAAAAAACTACCCGTAGTTTTTCCTGAATCAGATGAATTAAATGAGGTGTGTGATGAAGCGTGGGTTTCCCCCGATAAAAAACTGCTAATTTCTAAAAAATTATTGGCATTATACCCTTTCCCGCCAGAGGTTAGGGCGCGTTGGGAAACACCCCCTAGGGTAGATAAGGCGCTCACACGCTTATCAAAACAAGTGGCGTTACCGTCTCCTGATACGGCTGCCCTCAAGGAACCAGCTGATAGGAAGCTGGAAAATATCCTAAAAAGTATATACACACATACTGGTATTATACTGCGACCAGCAATCGCCTCAGCCTGGATGTGCAGTGCTGGGGTGGCTTGGTCGGATTCCCTGACTGAAAATATTGATACCCTGGACAGGGACAGTATATTATTGACTATAGAGCATTTAAAGGATGCATTTCTATATATGCGAGATGCACAGAGGGATATTTGCACTCTGGCATCAAGAGTAAGTGCGCTGTCCATTTCTGCCAGAAGAGGGTTATGGACGCGACAGTGGTCAGGGGATGCGGATTCCAAACGGCATATGGAAGTATTGCCGTATAAAGGGGAGGAGTTATTTGGGGTCGGTCTATCGGACCTGGTGGCCACGGCAACGGCTGGGAAATCCACCTTTTTACCCCAGGTCACCTCTCAGCAGAAAAAGACACCGTCTTTTCAGGCTCAGTCCTTTCGTCCCCATAAGGGCAAGCGGGCCAAAGGCCACTCATATCTGCCCCGGGGCAGAGGAAGGGGAAAAAGACTGCAGCAGGCAGCCTCTTCCCAGGAACAGAAGCCCTCCCCCGCTTCTGCAAAGTCCTCAGCATGACGCTGGGGCCTTACAAGCGGACTCAGGCACGGTGGGGGCCCGTCTCAAGAATTTCAGCGCGCAGTGGGCTCACTCGCAAGTGGACCCCTGGATCCTGCAGGTAGTATCTCAGGGGTACAAATTGGAATTCGAGACGTCTCCCCCTCGCCGGTTCCTGAAGTCTGCTTTACCAACGTCTCCCTCCGACAGGGAGGCGGTATTGGAAGCCATTCACAAGCTGTATTCCCAGCAGGTGATAATCAAGGTACCCCTCCTACAACAGGGAAAGGGGTATTATTCCACGCTGTTTGTGGTACCGAAGCCGGACGGCTCGGTGAGACCTATTTTAAATCTGAAATCCTTGAACACTTACATACAAAGGTTCAAATTCAAGATGGAGTCACTCAGAGCAGTGATAGCGAACCTGGAAGAAGGGGACTATATGGTGTCTCTGGACATCAAGGATGCTTACCTCCATGTCCCAATTTGCCCTTCTCACCAAGGGTACCTCAGGTTTGTGGTACAGAACTGTCACTATCAGTTTCAGACGCTGCCGTTTGGATTGTCCACGGCACCCCGGGTCTTTACCAAGGTAATGGCCGAAATGATGATTCTTCTTCGAAGAAAAGGCGTCTTAATTATCCCTTACTTGGACGATCTCCTGATAAGGGCAAGGTCCAGAGAACAGTTAGAGGTCGGAGTAGCACTATCTCAAGTAGTACTACGACAGCACGGGTGGATTCTAAATATTCCAAAATCGCAGCTGATTCCGACGACACGTCTGCTGTTCCTAGGGATGATTCTGGACACAGTCCAGAAAAAGGTGTTTCTCCCGGAGGAGAAAGCCAGGGAGTTATCCGACCTAGTCAGGAACCTCCTAAAACCAGGCCAAGTGTCAGTGCATCAATGCACAAGGGTCCTGGGAAAAATGGTGGCTTCTTACGAAGCGATTCCATTCGGCAGATTCCACGCAAGAACTTTTCAGTGGGATCTGCTGGACAAATGGTCCGGATCGCATCTTCAAATGCATCAGCGGATAACCCTGTCTCCAAGGACAAGGGTGTCTCTCCTGTGGTGGTTACAGAGTGCTCATCTTCTAGAGGGCCGCAGATTCGGCATTCAGGACTGGGTCCTGGTGACCACGGATGCCAGCCTGAGAGGCTGGGGAGCAGTCACACAGGGAAAAAATTTCCAGGGCTTGTGGTCAAGCATGGAAACGTCACTTCACATAAATATCCTGGAACTAAGGGCCATTTACAATGCCCTAAGTCAGGCAAGGCCTCTGCTTCAGGGTCAGTCGGTGTTGATCCAGTCGGACAACATCACGGCAGTCGCCCACGTAAACAGACAGGGCGGCACAAGAAGCAGGAGGGCAATGACGGAAGTTGCAAGGATTCTTCGCTGGGCGGAAAATCATGTGATAGCACTGTCAGCAGTGTTCATTCCGGGAGTGGACAACTGGGAAGCAGACTTCCTCAGCAGACACGACCTCCACCCGGGAGAGTGGGGACTTCACCCAGAAGTCTTCCACATGATTGTGAACCGTTGGGAAAAACCAAAGGTGGACATGATGGCGTCCCGCCTCAACAAAAAACTGGACAGATATTGCGCCAGGTCAAGGGACCCTCAGGCAATAGCTGTGGACGCTCTGGTAACACCGTGGGTGTACCAGTCAGTGTATGTGTTCCCTCCTCTGCCTCTCATACCCAAGGTACTGAGAATCATAAGAAGGAGAGGAGTAAGGACTATACTCGTGGCTCCGGATTGGCCAAGAAGGACTTGGTACCCGGAACTTCAAGAGATGCTCACGGAAGACCCGTGGCCTCTACCTCTAAGAAAGGACCTGCTCCAGCAGGGACCCTGTCTGTTCCAAGACTTACCGCGGCTGCGTTTGACGGCATGGCGGTTGAACGCCGGATCCTGAAGGAAAAAGGCATTCCGGATGAAGTCATCCCTACCCTGATCAAAGCCAGGAAGGATGTAACTGTGCAACATTATCACCGTATTTGGCGTAAATATGTTGCGTGGTGTGAGGCCAGGAAGGCCCCTACAGAGGAATTTCAACTGGGTCGTTTCCTGCATTTCCTGCAAACAGGACTGTCTATGGGCCTAAAATTAGGGTCCATTAAGGTTCAAATTTCGGCCCTGTCGATATTCTTCCAAAAAGAACTAGCTTCAGTTCCTGAAGTTCAGACGTTTGTCAAGGGGGTACTGCATATACAGCCTCCTTTTGTGCCTCCAGTGGCACCTTGGGATCTCAATGTAGTTTTGGGTTTCCTAAAATCACATTGGTTTGAACCACTCACCACTGTGGACTTAAAATATCTCACATGGAAAGTGGTAATGCTGTTAGCCCTGGCTTCAGCCAGGCGTGTCTCAGAATTGGCGGCTTTATCCTATAAAAGCCCTTACCTAATTTTTCATACGGACAGGGCAGTATTGAGGACTCGTCCCCAATTTCTCCCTAAGGTGGTTTCAGCGTTTCACTTAAACCAGCCTATTGTGGTACCTGCGGCTACTAGGGACTTGGAGGATTCCAAGTTGCTGGACGTAGTCAGGGCCCTGAAAATATATGTTTCCAGGACGGCTGGAGTCAGAAAATCTGACTCGCTGTTTATCCTGTATGCACCCAACAAGCTGGGTGCTCCTGCTTCTAAGCAGACTATTGCTCGTTGGATTTGTAGTACAATTCAGCTTGCACATTCTGTGGCAGGCCTGCCACAGCCAAAATCTGTAAAAGCCCATTCCACACGAAAAGTGGGCTCATCTTGGGCAGCTGCCCGAGGGGTCTCGGCTTTACAACTTTGCCGAGCAGCTACTTGGTCAGGGGCAAACACGTTTGCAAAATTCTACAAATTTGATACCCTGGCTGAGGAGGACCTGGAGTTCTCTCATTCGGTGCTGCAGAGTCATCCGCACTCTCCCGCCCGTTTGGGAGCTTTGGTATAATCCCCATGGTCCTTTCGGAGTCCCCAGCATCCACTAGGACGTCAGAGAAAATAAGAATTTACTTACCGATAATTCTATTTCTCATAGTCCGTAGTGGATGCTGGGCGCCCATCCCAAGTGCGGATTGTCTGCAATACTTGTACATAGTTATTGTTACAAAAATCGGGTTATTATTGTTGTGAGCCATCTTTTCAGAGGCTACTCTGTTATCATGCTGTTAACTGGGTTCAGATCACAAGTTGTACGGTGTGATTGGTGTGGCTGGTATGAGTCTTACCCGGGATTCAAAATCCTTCCTTATTGTGTACGCTCGTCCGGGCACAGTATCCTAACTGAGGCTTGGAGGAGGGTCATAGGGGGAGGAGCCAGTGCACACCAGGTAGTCCTAAAGCTTTTACTTTTGTGCCCAGTCTCCTGCGGAGCCGCTATTCCCCATGGTCCTTTCGGAGTCCCCAGCATCCACTACGGACTATGAGAAATAGAATTATCGGTAAGTAAATTATTATTTTCTCTGAAGTCCTAGTGGATGCTGGGAACTCCGTAAGGACCATGGGGAATAGACGGCTCCGCAGGAGACTGGGCACATCTAAAGAAAGAATTAGGACTATCTGGTGTGCACTGGCTCCTCCCCCTATGACCCTCCTCCAAGCCTCAGTTAGATTTCTGTGCCCGGCTGAGCTGGATGCACACTAGGGGCTCTCCTGAGCTCCTAGAAAGAAAGTATAATTTAGGTTTTTTATTTTACAGTGAGACCTGCTGGCAACAGGCTCACTGCACCGAGGGACTAAGGGGAGAAGAAGCGAACCTACCTAAGTGGTGGTAGCTTGGGCTTCTTAGGCTACTGGACACCATTAGCTCCAGAGGGATCGCACACAGGACCCGACTTCGTCGTCCGTTCCCGGAGCCGCGCCGCCGTCCCCCTTACAGAGCCAGAAGCAAGAAAGTCCGGAAAATCGGCGGCTGAAGACTTCTGTCTTCTCCAAGGTAGCGCACAGCACTGCAGCTGTGCGCCATTGCTCCTCATGCACACCACACGCTGCGGTCACTGATGGGTGCAGGGCGCTGGGGGGGGGGGGGGGCGCCCTGAGCAGCAATAAAGAACACCTTGGCTCGCAAACTGACACATATATAGCCCCAGAGGCTATATAGGTGTATATTAACCCCTGCCAGAAATCTTAAAATTGCGGGAGCCCGCCGAAAAAGGGGCGGAGCCATCTCCCTCAGCACACTGGCGCCATTTTCCCTCACAGCTCCGCTGGAAGGATCGCTCCCTGGCTCTCCCCTGCAGTCCTGCACTACAGAAAGGGTAAAAAAGAGAGGGGGGGGCACAAATTTAGGCGCAGTATAATATATATGCAGCTATAAGGGGAAAACACACTTTATAGGTGATATCCCTGTGGTATATAGCGCTCTGGTGTGTGCTGGCATACTCTCCCTCTGTCTCCCCAAAGGGCTTTGTGGGGTCCTGTCCTCTGTCAGAGCATTCCCTGTGTGTGTGCTGTGTGTCGGTACCGCTGTGTCGACATGTATGATGAGGAAAATGATGTGGAGGCAGAGCAAATGCCTGTAAGTGTATTGTCACCCCCTGAAGGGTCGACACCTGTGTGGATGGACTTATGGAAGGAATTACGTGACAGTGTCAGCTCCTTACATAAAAGGTTTGACGACATAGGACAGCCGGCTACTCAGCTTGTGACTGTTCCAGCGTCTCAAATGTCATCAGGGGCTTTAAAACGCCCGCTACCTCAGATGGCAGACACAGATGTCGACACGGATACCGACTCCAGTGTCGACGACGATGAGACTAATGTACCCTCCAATAGGTCCACCCGTTACATGATTGAGGCAATGAAAAATGTATTACACATTTCTGATAGTACCCCAGGTACCACAAAAAAGGGTATTATGTTCGGTGAGAAAAAACTCCCAGTAGTTTTTCCTGCATCTGAGGAATTAAATGAGGTGTGTGCGGAAGCCTGGACTTCCCCCGATAAGAAATTGATGATTTCTAAACGGTTATTGGCAGCGTACCCTTTCCCGCCAGAGGATAGGTCACGTTGGGAAACATCCCCTAGGATAGATAAAGCGCTTACACGTTTATCAAAACAGGTGGCACTACCGTCTCCGGATACGGCCGCCCTAAAGGATCCTGCTGATAGAAAGCAGGAAGCTACCCTAAAAGCTATATATACACACACGGGCATTATATTGCGACCAGCGATTGCATCAGCATGGATGTGCAGTGCTGCTGCCGCGTGGTCAGATTCCCTGTTGGATAATATTGATACCCTGGATAGGGACAATATTTTGCTGACAGTAGAGCATATAAAAGACGCTGTCTTATACATGCGTGATGCACAGAGGGATATTTGCCGGCTGGCATCAAAAATAAGTGCAATGTCCATTGCCGCCAGAAGGGGGTTATGGACTCGGCAGTGGTCAGGTGATGCCGATTCAAAAAGGCACATGGAAGTTTTGCCTTATAAGGGGGTGGAACTGTTTGGGGATGGTCTTTCAGACCTCGTTTCCACAGCTACGGCTGGGAAATCGACATTTTTGCCACAAGCTACCCCACAGCAAAAGAAAGCACCGTATTATCAAGTACAGTCCTTTCGGCCCCAAAAACACAAGAGGGCTCGAGGCGCGTCCTTTCTGCCGAGAGGCAAAGGTAGAGGGAAAAAGCTGCAGCATACAGCCAGTTCCCAAGAGCAAAAGTCCTCCCCCGCGTCCGGTAAGTCCACAGCATGACGCTGGGGCTTCACAGGCGGACCCGGGTACGGTGGGGGCCCGTCTCAGAAATTTCAGCACACAGTGGGCTCTCTCCCTGGACCCTTCAGGTAGTATCTCAGGGGTACAGGCTGGAATTCGAGACGTCCTCCCCCCCCCCCCCCCCCGCCGTTTTCTAAAATCTGCCTTACCAGCAACTCCCTCTGCCAGGGAGGCAGTGTTGGTGGCTATCCAAAAACTGTATTCACAGCAAGTGATTGTCAAGGTACCCCTCCTTCAGCAAGGAAAGGGTTACTATTCCACAATGTTTGTGGTACCGAAACCGGACGGTTCGGTGAGACCCATCTTAAATTTAAAAGCCTTGAACACTTATATCAAAAGGTTCAAGTTCAAGATGGATCGCTCAGGGCGGTTATTGCGAGCCTGGATGAGGGGGATTACATGGTCTCCCTGGACATCAAGGATGCGTACCTACATGTCCCCATTTACCCCCCTCACCAGGAGTACCTCAGATTTGTGGTACAGGACTGTCACTATCAGTTCCAGACGCTGCCGTTTGGGTTATCCACGGCACCGAGGGTCTTTACCAAGGTAATGGCCGAAATGATGATACTCCTTCGCAAGAAGGGAGTTTTAATTATCCCGTACTTGGACGATCTCCTGATAAAGGCGAGGTCCAAAGAACAGTTGGTAGTGGGGGTAGCACTTTCTCGGGAAGTGCTACAACAGCACGGCTAGATTCTCAATATTCCAAAGTCACAGCTGGTCCCGACGACACGTCTTCTGTTCCTGGGAATGATTCTGGACACAGACCAGAAAAAAGCAGAGGAGTTGTCATCTCTAGTCAGAGACCTCCTAAAACCGGGACAGGTGTCGGTACATCAATGCACACGAGTCCTGGGAAAAATGGTAGCTTCGTACGAAGCAATTCCATTCGGAAGGTTCCACGCAAGGACTTTCCAGTGGGACCTGTTGGACAAATGGTCCGGGTCCCATCTCCAGATGCAACAGTGGATAACCCTGTCGGCAAGGACCAGGGTGTCGCTGCTGTGGTGGCTGCAGAGGGCTCATCTACTAGAGGGCCGCAGATTCGGAATACAGGACTGGGTCCTGGTGACCACGGATGCCAGCCTTCGGGGCTGGGGGGCAGTCACACAGGGAAGAAATTTCCAAGGACTGTGGTCAGATCAGGAGATTTCGCTTCACATAAATATTCTGGAGCTAAGGGCCATCTACAATGCCCTAAGCCAAGCAAGGCCCCTGCTTCAGAACCAGTCGGTACTGATCCAATCAGACAACAACACGGCGGTCGCCCATGTAAACAGACAGGGCGGCACAAGAAGCAGGAGGGCAATGGCAGAAGCCACAAGGATTCTCCGATGGGCGGAAAATCATGTGTTAGCACTGACAGCAGTGTTCATTCCGGGAGTGGACAACTGGGAAGCAGACTTCCTCAGCAGGCACGACCTCCACCCGGGAGAATGGGGACTTCATCCAGAAGTCTTCCAAATGCTGGTAAACCGGTGGGAAAGACCACAGGTGGACATGATGGCGTCCCGCCTCAACAAAAAGCTAAAAAGATATTGCGCCAGGTCAAGGGACCCTCAGGCGATCGCGGTGGACGCTCTAGTAACACCGTGGGTGTACCAGTCGGTTTATGTGTTTCCTCCTCTGCCTCTCATTCCCAAGGTACTGAGAATAATACGAAGGCGAGGAGTGAAAACTATACTCGTGGTTCCGGATTGGCCAAGAAGAGCTTGGTACCCGGAACTTCAAGAGATGCTTTCAGAGGACCCTTGGCCTCTGCCGCTCAGACAGGACCTGCTGCAGCAGGGGCCCTGTCTGTTCCAAGACTTACCGCGGCTGCGTTTGACGGCATGGCGATTGAACACCGGATCCTGAAGGAAAAGGGTATTCCGGAGGAAGTCATTCTTACCCTGATCAAAGCCAGGAAGGATGTCACCGCAAACCATTATCACCGCATTTGGCGAAAATATGTTGCTTGGTGTGAGGCCAGGAAGGCCCCAACGGAGGAATTTCAACTGGGTCGATTCCTGCATTTCCTGCAAACAGGGGTGACGTTGGGCCTCAAATTGGGGTCCATTAAGGTCCAGTTTTCGGCCCTGTCGATTTTCTTCCAGAAAGAACTGGCTTCCCTGCCTGAAGTTCAGACTTTTGTCAAGGGAGTTCGGCATATTCAGCCTCCTTTTGTGCCCCCAGTGGCACCTTGGGATCTCAATGTGGTTTTGGAGTTCCTGAAATCACATTGGTTTGAACCACTTAAGACTGTGGATTGGAAATATCTCACGTGGAAAGTGGTCATGCTGTTGGCCCTGGCTTCGGCCAGGCGTGTGTCAGAATTGGCGGCTTTGTCCTATAAAAGCCCTTATCTGATTTTCCATATGGATAGGGCAGAATTGAGGACTCGTCCTCAGTTTCTCCCGAAGGTGGTATCAGCGTTTCACTTGAACCAGCCTATTGTGGTTCCTGCGGCTACTGGGAATTTGGAGGATTCCAAGTTACTGGACGTAGTCAGGGCCCTGAAAATGTATGTTTCCAGGACGGCTGGAGTCAGGAAAACTGACTCGCTGTTTATCCTGTATGCACCCAACAAACTGGATGCTCCTGCTTCTAAGCAGACTATTGCGCGCTGGATTTGTAGCACTATTCAGCTGGCGCATTCTGCGGTAGGACTACCGCAGCCTAAATCTGTAAAAGCCCATTCCACAAGGAAGGTGGGCTCATCTTGGGCGGCTGCCCGAGGGGTCTCGGCTTTACAACTTTGCCGAGCTGCTACTTGGTCAGGGGCAAACACGTTTGCAAAATTCTACAAATTTGATACCCTGGCTGAGGAGGACCTGGAGTTCTCTCATTCGGTGTTGCAGAGTCGTCCGCACTCTCCCGCCCGTTTGGGAGCTTTGGTATAATCCCCATGGTCCTTACGGAGTTCCCAGCATCCACTAGGACGTCAGAGAAAATAAGAATTTACTCACCGGTAATTCTATTTCTCGTAGTCCGTAGTGGATGCTGGGCGCCCATCCCAAGTGCGGATTGTCTGCAATACTTGTAAATAGTTATTGTTACACAAATCGGGTTATTATTGCGAGCCATCTGTTCAGAGGCTCCTTTTGTTATCATACTGTTAACCGGGGTTCCTATCACGAGTTATACGGTGTGATTGGTGTGGCTCGTATGAGTCTTACCCGGATTAAAAATCGTTCCTTATTGTGTCAGCTCTTCCGGGCACAGTGTCCTAACTGAGGTTTGGAGGAGGGTCATAGGGGGAGGAGCCAGTGCACACCAGATAGTCCTAATTCTTTCTTTAGATGTGCCCAGTCTCCTGCGGAGCCGTCTATTCCCCATGGTCCTTACGGAGTTCCCAGCATCCACTACGGACTACGAGAAATAGAATTACCGGTGAGTAAATTCTTATTTATTGCTAGTCCAGTGCAGTTTTATGGTGCATAATTTCTGCATGGTACGCTTGTGACTATATACGTGTGTGTGTGCATGTAGCTGCTGCGTGGCTGCCTTAATAAAGGGTATTTCATTCAGTAGGCTATTCCTATATTGTTATACCTGAGGGGGCTAAGTGTATCAGGTCTTTCTGTATGATATAGGATTTGTATCACAAGTTGTACTTGCGGTGTATTTTTAATTGTGATTTATAGTCACCATATAGATTTATATCTCTTGAACTCCCGGTCTGTGCTGTCATAGTCACACTTCACCGAGTATTCTTGCTAGATATATTGCTGCTACACCTTGTACCAGGTTGCCCGATATTATGCACATTGTCATGTCTGCTACACGTGGCAACGATGCTGGGGCTTCTCCCACATTGCGTGGTAGTGAGGCCGCGGACGTGATGGAGGATAATATGTCAGCTGAGAGTTCAGGTTCAGGGGGTTCCTTACCCCCCAGTCGGTTGGTAGCACCTGGGACTTCACAGGACCCACCTTGGGCTACATTTTCCACGCTGTTAAACACGCTTGTAACTAAATTGGCACCCTGTGGGACCACCTGTGCCACTGGAGCAGTTTATGGTCCCTGCTATTAATCCGCCATGGGCAGATCAAATCTCCACTCAGTTACAGCATTTGAACCGGTCATTGACTAAATCGAAGTGTCACTCTCGCCCGCCTAAGACTAAGTCGTCTTCTAAACAGGCCATTACCTCCTCCCAATCCACTGCTATCCCAGACACGTCCCCTGACGAGGATGGCGCATATACTGATCCCACAGACACTGACACAGATGTTTCTGATGGGGAAGTCATTGGTAGATGTCCTGGATTTGATTGAAGCTATTAGGCTCATTCTTCAGGTGTCTGATGATCCTGAGCCTGAGGCTGTCTTTAAGAAACCGGATAGGTTTAAACGTAAGAGGGTGGTTAAACGGGTGGTCTTCAGTATGCCGGCGGTCGGGCTCCCGGCGACCAGCATACCGGCGCCGGGAGCCCGACAGCCGGCATACCGACACTTATTCTCCCTCGTGGGGGTCCACGACCCCCCTGGAGGGAGAATAAAATAGTGTAGAGCGCCAACGTGCCCGTAGCGTGGCGAGCGCAGCGAGCCCGCAAGGGGCTCATTTGCGCTCACCACACTGTCGGTAAACCGGCGGTCGGGCTCCCGGCGCCGGGAGCCCGACCGCCGGCATATCGTAGTGAACCCGGTTAAACAAGTTTTACCTCATTCTGAACACCTGGTTGACATACGTCAGGAATCCTGGTAAAATACGGGGACAAAATTCACACCGAATAAGAGACTGTTGGCTCGCTATCCTCTCTCTGCGGAGGTATGTAAGAATTGGGAAACTCTTCCGCCCGTAGATTCTCATGTGGCGCGTATGGTTGTTTCCTCTGCTCTGCCAGTAACTACCGTCACTTCTTTGAAGAACCGACGGATAGACGTGTGGAGGGTTGTTTTGGTCAGTACTTGGAAGGGAGACCTCCAAGGAATACTGAGTGTTGTAGAGATCCATTGAACCAATAGGACGCTGATACTAATTTAACACTAACAGCAGAAGCACCTCTAACTTCCTTCTAAACTTTTTTGCTATCAGTATCCTCATTTATCTGGGATTCAGAATCTGCCAACACATCAATTAGATGGTAGCCAGTCATACGGTACCACTAAAACATAGGTGAGGCTCTCTCCAATGCCGATTGGCCCATTGTGGCCTCATGAATTCATTTTTACCTGTACTGGTCAGGGTGGAAGGATGCAGTAAAAACTTATGGCTGCATACCCCTAACCCATTCAACACTGATAGTGACCAGAACACATCCTAATTTTTCATCATCTATCATATGATAATAGGGTGTGGATGTTCTTCGATTGAATTGTCTGGAAAGGACATCCCAATGTGGATTGAACCTGTATTGTTTCATGTTTTGTCAGTGTAATTAATTTAGGTTATGTTCCTAGCTGCTCTCTGTGAGACATAAATATTTTTAATGTTGTATTATTAAATGCTAAATTTTATCTACTATACACGTAACACAGTATTTACCGATCCAACAAGAGTGCGCCCACACAAAGAGTCTTTTTTTTCTTTTCTTTTTATGTTGTTTGAAACCTGGTGCCTGACAAGTTCTCTCTCCTCCCAGTACAGTCACCACTCGGAGGGTATTGCTTTGGTTCAGATACTGTTGGGTGAAGCAGTTTTCAAATGCCTGGGTGCTGGGCATCATTTCCAGAAGATACGTAATCTACCTTTGGGGCCACCACCATGGCAGCTTTTCGCCACTGTTCTTCTCCTGGGAAGCGGCGAATAGGGTGGCATTGAACCAGGCTATCAAGTCTCTCCTTTCAGACAGCATCATCACTCCAATTCCTCAGCTGAAACGGATACTGAGATTTATTCCAACCTGTTCCTTGTTCAGAAGTCAGACAGCTCATTCAGATCAATTTTAAATTTTCGCACCTTGAACACAGGATTGCGGGTAGATCATTTTCATATGGAATCTCTACGATCAGTGATCCACATCATGGAGGCCATGAATATTTGGCCTCACTGGACATCAGGGACCTATATCTTCATGTTCTGATTTGGGCAGGTCATAATTCTCTCCTCTGTTTTGCAGTTAGTTCTGATCACTACCAATCCCAGGCCCTACTATTCGGAATAGCAACGGTTCTGCGTGTTTTCACCAACATGTCTGTGATAGAGAGCTTACTTGTGAAGCCGATTCAGCTTCACATTTACAACAGCACCTAGATTGCACGTTCAGAGTACTTCAGGATCACTGATGGATCCTGAATTTTGAAGGCTTCAGTTTCTGTGGGTGGTCTTCGATACCTTACCTAAGCGAGTTTTCTTGCATGAGTCCAAAGCACAGACCCTGCAGAAATTTGTCATGTCACTACCTCGTTTGTCGCTCTTGTTATGCACAAAGCTGTTGGGCACTACGGTATCCACCTTCGTGACCATTCAGTACGCCAGGTTCCATTTGCAGAAATTCCTAATTTGGACGGGATGCTCAGCACCCCTCTCGTTTCTCACTCTGTCCGACAGCACTCTTCAGTCTCTACATTGGCAGCTTGTTTATGATCATCTCCTTCAAGGACGATCCTTGATCTCTCCGGATTGGGTCATTGTCACCATGGATGTAAGTCTCCTAGGATGTGGTGCAGAAACATTACATCTTCTGCTCCAGGTCCTTTGGTTACCGTTGGAGGCGGCTCTGCAAGTCAATGTATTCGAGCTACCTGCCATCTTCCTGCCTCGCTTGAAAGCTTGGTCCATCCTGGTAAGTCAGCTTGTATTCAGTCGGTTAATGCCACGGTGGTGGCGTATTTAGATCATCAAGGAGGCATAAAAAGCGCAACACCGATGGCGGCCCGAAAATTTCCTGGGTGGAGTCTTTTTACTTCTAGCGTTATCAGCAGTGTTCATCCTGGGAGTGGAAAATTGGTAAGTAGACTTCCTAAGCAGAACCACGTTTCAGTCAATGGAGTGGTCCCTCAATCCAGAGGTGTTTCAACAGTTAGTTTTGAAGTAGGGCTTTCCGCAGGTGGATCTCATGGCCTCTTGACACAACTTCAAGGTTCCACAGTATTGTGAGAGATCCAGAGACCCGCTGGCTTTCAAACTGAATGCATAACGTTTCCGTGGGACTTTTATCTGTTTCTTCTGACCTCAATGTTGCCTTTGGTACTTTAATAAATCAAGTATCAAGGGGTGAAATTAATCCTAGTGGCTCCGTGCTGGCCTCGCAGGTCGTGGTATACCGACATTCTCAAAATGTTAGCAGGTCCCGGGCGGCGTCTTCCTCCTCGTCCACACCTACAACAAGGTCCATTTCAACGCGAGGCCCTTCATCAATTGGTTTTAATGTCCTGGCTTTTGAAATCTAAAGGGTTTTCTCCCTCAGTAGTCTGTACAATGCTGTGAGCCTAGAAATCTGTTTTGTCGTGTAATTACCACAGGGTATGGACACTCTGTATCTTGTGTTGTGAACAGAGCCTTTGAAAGTACAGATTTCGGCCCTGTCAATTTATTTCCAATGGTGTTTGGCCCTTCTTTAAGAGATCCAAATCTTTTTACAGGGTGTGGTGCATATTCTACGCCTGAGTCATCCACCGATAGGACCGTGGGATCTATCGGCTCTCAAGCAGGCTCCATTTGAGCCTTTACGGTCAGATGATCTTCAATTTGTTACTTGGAAACTGGTCTTCCTTTTGACTATTGCGTCAGCTCAGCGTGTTTCCGAGTTAGGGGATTTGTCTTGCAAGCTGTCTCTTCTCATCTTCCATGGCGATAGAGTGGTTTTCTGTACAGTTCCTACGTTTTAGTATCTAAAAGTTGTTTCTGTTTTTCACTTAAACCAAGACATTGTTTTTCTGTTTTTTTCCTTCTCATCAACTTCATGGGACCGGGACGATCTGGCTCTACTAGATGTAGCCCGAGGTCTGCTGATTTACTTGGACAAGACTTCTTCTGTCTGCCGCACAGATTCTCTGCTTGTTCTTTATGATGCACATAAATGCAGTTGGCCGACTACAAAGCAGACTGTTGAGCAATGGATCTGCTCGGTCATCACTCGACCCTATACTAGACCCTATACTAGTGACTGGAACCAGATCGGGTGTCAGTGCATTCCACTAGGGCAGTGGTGACCTGGGCATCGCTACATCCAGCTTCGGCGGAACGGCTTTGTTGTGCAGCTACCTGATCCTCCGTCTACACGTTTACTCGTTTTCATGTTTTTGCCTCTGGCAAGGCCCACTCTCGGTGTCCAGTTTTCCGATCAGTCAGCCTGAGCGTTCCCACAGTATAATATTCCAGTATCCCACCAGCCTTTCTGACAGAGAAAATAGGATTTTTGGTCACTGACCATTGAATCCTTACCTCCGAAGCAGGCTACGGGACACTGCGTTCCTTCCCTTTCGCTCAGTCGTGCAAGATTTTGGTTCTCTACCGTCTTTTCCCTACTGGTTTGTTTGATTGTTCTAACAGTTTTACTGGGTTACTGCTACTCCTTACTGGACTCTTTTATAGAAGTACTGGAATTATAGGTTTACAGGGGGGAGGAGCTCCCTTTTAAAGTTACAGTTTGTTTAAGTGCAGCTCCAGCCCCAACCTGCAATCCCATGGTCCAGTGGCCCACAGCCTGCTTCAGACATAAAGGACTCAATAGTAATAGACTAAAAATCCTATTTTCAAAATCTGTAATTCTTTCAGGTTGTAAGCTTAATTGTAAAAATCATGAGAACCGTCCCCTACCTTGCTTGTAGGAAAATGTGTCAAATTGTAGTTATTTAAAAATGTTGTTTTAAAAACCTTAACAGTAATACATTGTGGAACAGGCTGATTTGATGTTTTTTTTTTCTCCCTGTAGTTTCAAGTTTAACTTGTTTAAATGTCCAGTGATATCTGCCATGAATGCCACATCTCAAAACCAGTCACTGTCATCAAACTTATCTGTTGACTATCTTTTTGAAATAAAATTGTGAATTCTCGGCGTAGTAGACAGAATAACTTCAAAACATTGACAAGAAATCCAGGAAACCTATGAGTAATACATTATGCCTTTGAACTCGTATTCCATTTTACTAAACAAACTGGAAATTACCATTAATTCAGTCCATGCGAATGTATGAAATTTACGGTTGTCTTCACAAATTTAATTTCAAGACCCATGTATATAGTCTAAGGGGATGTAGTCAGGTGACCGGCGGTCGGGATCCGGTGGTCAGCATAGCGACGCTGGGATCCCGGCCGCCAGGAAGCCCAGGACTATTCCCACATGTGGGTGTCCACGACACCCATAGAGTGGGAATAGAACCTGTGAGAGCCCCCCTGCCGGCATCCTAGCGGCCGGGATCCCGGCATTGGTATGCTGACCACCGGGATCCCGACCCCAACCCAGTCTAAGGTATGTTCCGCCTCAGGCATGCATGCACAGTGGGAGCCGGGGTGTACACAGCCCCTCTAATGTCTCCCACTGCAGCAGTCCTCTGGCGCAGACTGTAGCTGGAGGACCGCTCTGTGCCAGTGACAGGACAGAGTGGGAGACGGACAAGGTGTCCTGGCATATGCTGGTTCCCTTTAATAGTTTTGATACATTTTGAGCAAAGGACTCGCATAATGTACTGTGAAGGGTGGTTTTAATTTGCTTATTCATCAGCTTAGTCACACTATGTTTACCCGTCTGTCGCCGCACATACTAATTTTGATAATTAAAGATTAGACGTTTTCAGGAGGCCGTCTGACTCCTTGAAAATATTCTCACCAGTTGTCCCATCATGCAGGGAAAGAAGATTCTCCAGTTACATCCAGATCCTCCTCATATGCAGATAAAACAGCTACAGTACGTGTGCCACGCCAGTGACATCTGTGCACTTGTCCATTGCAGTGGAAAATGCAATTAAAACTTGATTTTTTTTCCTATTAATTGTTCAGTTATATTGCTATCTATTTCAGCAGTCCTTTCCCCCAAAACTTGGGACTATATCAGGGCATACGATTTTGCCCGTTTTCACCACACTTTGCTTTATGAATTTGCCCTCTGAAAGCACACAGGAGAGAAAATCATGGAGAGAGATATAGGGATATATACAATTATGTCCGGATTTTTTGGCTAGCTGAAAAATCTGCATTAAGCTATTCAATCCCGGACGTTTTTGCCCACTTTTCCAACAACACAGATTTGACGTGTCGAATCTGCATCCACGGAAAATAGTCGAAAACAGCCGCCTTCTCGACAAAATACGTGGATTGACGAGTAATTCGCAGATCCACGTGTTTACCGACAGTGCCGGATTTTTTGACAGTCGAAAAATCGGCACTTTGAATAGGTCGAAAGTAAATTCAACCTAAGAAGGGGCGAAAAGTGCAGTTTTTCCGACTGTCTGAATATTCGCCACTAATTGAATACCACCCGTAGCAGAGAAGTGGCCCATATCAAACTTCTAACTATAAAATTAGCTTGCACAGTTTGAAAAATAACAGGAGCTGATTAGTTGGTACTAAGTTGACCACTTCTCCACTTTATCTCTCTCTCCAAGGTTTGATACATCTCCCACGTAGAACATGTAGCTTGCTTTTACTACTGCTTCATTTTCTTTTTGGAGGGTATGTATCAAAGCTTAAAGAGAGATAAAGTTGTGAGGGATAAAGTACCAACCAATCAGCTCCTGTCATTTTTCAAACACAGCCTGTAAAATGTAAGGCAAAAGTTGATTGGCTAGTACTTTATTTCTTACAATTATATCTCTTTCTGAGCTTTATTAAATACCTCCATTAATCTTAATTGTACTAACTAGTGCACAGTAGTGTGGTTATTTGTTAAAATGTCTGAGATATTGTGAGGCTGGCAGTCACCTTCTTTTTCACCGCTGCAGCTGTGCACTGAA
Organism: Pseudophryne corroboree; assembly: GCF_028390025.1. Taxonomy (NCBI): domain Eukaryota; kingdom Metazoa; phylum Chordata; class Amphibia; order Anura; family Myobatrachidae; genus Pseudophryne; species Pseudophryne corroboree. Next base: position 528,505,706 of record NC_086447.1, on the reverse strand, counting down.
TTTCCTCTTGTCATCAGGTGCTGGGTGAATTTCTGTTTAATATTCCTAATTAGTAAATATACCCCTAGGCTTATTTTTTCCCCATAGATTGTAAGCTTGCGAGCAGGGCCCTCCTACCTCTATGACTGTTTATTACCTAGTTTTGTCTTCTCATTTTGTCCAGTTGTAAAGCGCAACGGAATTTGCTGCGCTATATAAGAAACTGCTAATAAATAAATACCCCTAGAGTTTATGCAAGTCATTTTATTGATGTTGCCTTTTCACCAGACTGGTAAAGTGGGTAATCAAGCCGCTGTACAGACAACATCATCACTATGTATTTGTAAGGTATCACAATTCTAGCGCTGTGCAGTGGAAGATGTACCAAATTGTCAGACTCTTTTTTTGTTTTGTTTTGTTAGTAGTTATTGATTTAACTCTGCTGGGCTAATAAAATAGACATTGGACTAGAAAGAAGTGTGTAATGCTGTAAGCACAGTTCTCCGGATCAGGAGTACTTTGCTGCAATTATTTTATGCCTTTTGGTGGTTTTTAATGTGATGCCAGCAATGCCTTGGCTGCTATATCTCATGAGCAGAAACACTGAATGAATAGGAAAACTAAGCAGATCAAGAAAAAAAAAAAAACCTAATAAAAACAAAGAATGACTGTAAATACGGACTGTATTAGGAGTGGGAAAAAGATGGAATTTGCTATCCTGAAGCAGATCCTGAAGACATGTAATAAAGAACGGAATAGATGGCAAAGTAGCACATTCCGCTTGATGCTGGGAGCGAGAGAGCACAGGCAGGCTGCTGCTGATGCGTAGTGATCTGTGTGGTCATGATGAGAGATAATTTGACAAGCAGTGAGAATGCCATGGCAATCCTTTACATGTTGGCTTTCACTTATTGCACAAACTACCCTTCAGGTTTCAGTTGTGAGTTCTCTTTTTTCGTTTTAGCCTAATCAGCGTGCAATGTGACAGCAAAAAGCCAGGTTAAGCAATAGTAATGTATGAAATGTAATCATGTAGGAGAAATGAATGCCTTCTAGCCTTTGTAGTTTTGCCATACAAAACAATTGATGGGCTAATGGTATTCACTTTTTTTTTTCATGTAAATAACCTAACAGAAAATATTTAATTATCCAGATTATATAAAAGTGTTGTGAATTCTGTAGGGGCGAAGGCTGGATAAGTGTATGACGTTTGTTCTCTTTCTTCTATAGTTCTGTAGAATCCAGAATCCAATAATACATTCTTAAGGCAGTTCACATCTCCAGCTCTTAACCCATCAGCAATTCACTGATGAAATTGCTCTAAAGAGACTCTCCGAATATTTCATAAATTCAATACATACAAGCATAATGTCAGCAGTACTTTATTTCTAATTTCTCTAACGTCCTAAGTGGATGCTGGGACTCCGTAAGGACCATGGGGAATAGCGGCTCTGCAGGAGACAGGGCACAAAATAAAAGCTTGAGATATCAGGTGGTGTGCACTGGCTCCTCCCCCTATGACCCTCCTCCAAGCCAGTTAGATTTTTGTGCCCGGCCGAGAAGGGTGCAAACTAGGTAGCTCTCCAGAGCTGCTTAGAATAAAAGTTTAGTTAGGTTTTTTTATTTTCAGTGAGTCCTGCTGGCAACAGGCTCACTGCATCGTGGGACTAAGGGGAGAAGAAGCGAACTCACCTGAGTGCAGAGTGGATTGGGCTTCTTAGGCTACTGGACGTTAGCTCCAGAGGGACGATCACAGGTTCAGCCTGGATGGGTCACCGGAGCCGCGCCGCCGTCCCCCTTACAGAGCCAGAAGAGACGAAGGTCCGGTGAAAGCGGCGGCAGAAGACATCCTGTCTTCAAGACTAAGGTAGCGCACAGCACCGCAGCTGTGCGCCATTGCTCTCAGCACACTTCACACTCCGGTCACTGAGGGTGCAGGGCGCTGGGGGGGAGCGCCCTGAGACGCAATATAACACACATATACCTTAGCTGGCAAAAGGAATACATCACATATAGCTCCAGGGCTATATGGATGTATTTTTTCCCCTGCCATTCTACACAAAAAAGCGGGAGTTAAGGACGTCGTGAAGGGGCGGGGCCTATCTCCTCAGCACACTGGCGCCATTATTCCCTCACAGCTCCGCTGGAAGGACGGCTCCCTAATTCTCCCCTGCAGTACTGCATCTGATTCAGGGTAAAAAAGAGAAGGGGGGGCATTTTGGCAGCAAATAACTAGATTAACAGCAGCTATAAGGGATTAACACTTATATAAGGTTATCCCTGTATATATATAGCGCTGGGTGTGTGCTGGCAGACTCTCCCTCTGTCTCTCCAAAGGGCTAAGTGGGGTCCTGTCCTCTATCAGAGCATTCCCGGTGTGTGTGCTGTGTGTCGGTACGCGTGTGTCGACATGTATGAGGAGGAAAATGAGGTGGAGGCGGAGCAGTTGCCTGTGTTAGTGATGTCACCCCCTAGGGAGTCGACACCTGACTGGATGATTGTGTTTAAGCAATTAAGTGATAATGTCAGCAATTTACAAAAAACTGTTGACGACATGAGAAAGCCGGCAAATCAATTAGTGCCTGTTCAGGCGTCTCAGACACCCTCAGGGGCCCTAAAACGGCCGCTACCTCAGTGGGTCGACACGGATCCAGATACAGATACTGAATCTAGTGTCGACGGTGACGAGACAAACGTACTGTCCAATAGGGCCACACGTTACATGATCACGGCAATGAAAGAGGCATTGAACCTTTCTGACACTACAAATACCTCAAAGGCGGGTATTATGTGGGGTGTGAAAAAACTGCCAATAGTTTTTCCTGAGTCTGAGGAAATAAATGAGGTGTGTGATAAAGCGTGGGTTTCCCCCGATAAAAAACAGCTAATTTCTAATAAGTTATTAGCACTATACCCTTTCCCGCCAGAGGTTAGGGCACGGTGGGAAACACCCCCTAGGGTAGATAAGGCGCTCACACGTTTATCTAAACAAGTAGCGTTACCGTCCCCTGATACGGCCACCCTCAAAGAACCAGCTGATAGGAGGCTGGAAAATATCCTGAAAAGTAAATACACACATACTGGTGTTATACTGCGACCAGCAATCGCATCAGCCTGGATGTGCAGTGCTGGAGTCGCATGGGCGGATTCCCTGACTGAGAATATTGATACCCTGGATAGGGACAATATTCTGTTAACTATAGAACATTTAAAGGATGCATTGCTATATATGCGTGATGCGCAGAGGGATATTTGTACCCTGGCATCAAGAGTAAGCGCAATGTCCATCTCTGCCAGAAGAGCATTATGGACCAGACAGTGGTCAGGGGACGCAGATTCCAAACGGCACATGGAAGTATTGCCGTATAAGGGGGAGGAGTTATTTGGGGCTGGTCTAACAGACCTGGTGGCCACGGCAACGGCTGGAAAATCCACCTTTTTACCCCAGGTTACTTCACATCAACAGAAAAAGACACAGTCTTTTCAAACTCAGTCCTTTCGTTCCCATAAGTACAAGCGAGCAAAAGGTCACTCTTTTCTGCCCAAGGGCAGAGGAAGAGGAAAAAGGCAGCACCATGCAGCCGCTTCCCAGGAGCAGAAGCCCTCCCCTGCTTCTGCCAAGTCTTCAGCATGACGCTGGGGCTTTACAAGCAGACTCAGACACGGTGGGGGCCCGTCTCAAGTATTTCAACGCGCAGTGGGCTCACTCGCAAGTGGATCCCTGGATTCTACAGGTAGTATCACAGGGGTACAAACTGGAATTCGAGGCGTTTCCTCCTCATCGGTTCCTGAAGTCTGCTTTACCAAAGTCTCCCTCCGACAGGGAGGCAGTTCTGGAAGCCATTCACAAGCTGTACTCCCAGCAGGTGATAATCAAGGTACCCCTCTTACAACAGGGGAAGGGGTATTATTCCACACTATTTGTGGTACCGAAGCCGGACGGCTCGGTGAGACCAATATTAAATCTAAAATCTTTGAACACTTACATAAAAAGGTTCAAATTCAAGATGGAGTCACTCAGAGCGGTGATAGCGAACCTGGAAGAGGGGGACTATATGGTGTCGCTGGACATCAAGGATGCTTATCTCCACGTCCCAATATATCCTTCTCACCAAGGGTACCTCAGGTTTGTAGTACAAAACTGTCATTATCAGTTTCAGACGCTGCCGTTTGGATTGTCCACGGCGCCTCGGGTCTTTACCAAGGTAATGGCCGAAATGATGATTCTTCTACGAAGAAAAGGCATCTTAATTATCCCTTACTTGGACGATCTCCTGATAAGGGCAAGAACCAAGGAACAGTTAGAAGTCGGAGTGGCACTATCTCAGGTAGTGCTAAGTCAGCACGGATGGATTCTAAATATTCCAAAATCGCAGCTGATTCCAACGACACGTCTACTGTTCTTAGGAATGATTCTGGACACAGTCCAGAAGAAGGTGTTTCTCCCGGAGGAGAAGGCCAGGGAGTTATCCGAGCTAGTCAGGAACCTCCTAAAACCAGGACAGGTCTCAGTGCATCAGTGCACAAGGGTCCTGGGAAAAATGGTGGCTTCTTACAAAGCGATTCCATTCGGAAGATTCCATGCAAGAACTTTTCAGTGGGATCTACTGGGAAAATGGTCCGGATCGCATCTTCAGATGCATCAACGGATAACCCTGTCGCCAAGGACAAGGGTGTCTCTCCTGTGGTGGCTTCAGAGGGCTCATCTACTAGAGGGCCGCAGATTTGGCATTCAGGATTGGATCCTGGTAACCACGGATGCCAGCCTGAGAGGCTGGGGAGCAGTCACACAGGGAAGGAATTTCCAGGGCTTGTGGTCAAGCATGGAAACATCTCTTCATATAAACATTCTAGAACTAAGGGCCATTTACAATGCCTTAATTCAAGCAAAACCTCTGCTTCAGGGTCAGGCGGTGTTGATCCAGTCGGACAACATCACGGCAGTCGCCCACATAAACAGACAGGGCGGCACGAGAAGCAGGAGGGCAATGGCAGAAACTGCAAGGATTCTTCGCTGGGCGGAAAATCATGTGATAGCACTGTCAGCAGTGTTCATTCCGGGAGTGGACAACTGGGAAGCAGACTTCCTCAGCAGACACGACCTTCACCCGGGAAAGTGGGGACTTCACCCAGAAGTCTTCCACCAAATTGTAAACCGTTGGGAAAGACCAAAGGTGGACATGATGGCGTCACGTCTAAACAAAAAACTGGACAGATATTGCGCCAGGTCAAGGGACCCTCAGGCAATAGCAGTGGACGCTCTGGTAACGCCGTGGGTGTACCAGTCAGTGTATGTATTCCCTCCTCTGCCCCTCATACCGAAAGTATTGAGAATCATAAGAAGGAGAGGAGTAAGAACTATACTCGTGGTTCCGGATTGGCCAAGAAGGTCTTGGTACCCGGAACTTCAAGAGATGCTCACGGACGAACCGTGGCCTCTACCTCTAAGACAGGACCTGCTTCTGCAGGGGCCTTGTCTGTTCCAAGACTTACCGCGGCTGCGTTTGACGGCATGGCGGTTGAACGCCGGATCCTGAAGGACAAGGGCATTCCAGAAGAAGTCATCCCTACTCTGGTAAAAGCCAGAAAGGAAGTAACCGCAAAACATTATCACCGCATTTGGCGTAAATATGTTGCGTGGTGTGAGGCCAAGAAGGCCCCTACACAGGAATTTCAACTGGGTCGTTTCTTGCATTTCCTGCAAACAGGACTGTCTATGGGCCTAAAATTAGGGTCCATTAAGGTTCAAATTTCGGCCCTGTCGATATTCTTCCAGAAAGAACTGGCTTCAGTACCTGAAGTTCAGACATTTGTGAAAGGGGTGCTGCACATACAGCCTCCTTTTGTGCCTCCAGTGGCACCTTGGGATCTCAATGTTGTGTTGAGATTTCTAAAATCACACTGGTTTGAACCATTGTCTACGGTAGATTTAAAATATCTCACGTGGAAGGTGTCGATGCTGTTGGCCTTGGCTTCAGCTAGGCGTGTGTCAGAATTGGCGGCTTTATCATGTAAAAGCCCTTACCTAACTTTTCATTCTGACAGGGCGGAATTGAGGACTCGTCCTCAATTTCTACCTAAGGTGGTTTCTGCATTTCACATGAACCAACTTATTGTGGTACCTGCGGCTACTAGGGACTTAGAGGACTCTAAGTTGCTGGACGTTGTCAGGGCCTTGAAAATATATGTTTCCAGGACGGCTGGAGTCCGGAAAACTGACTCGCTGTTTATCCTGTATGCACCCAACAAGCTGGGTGCTCCTGCTTCAAAGCAGACGATTGCTCGTTGGATTTGTAGTACAATTCAGCTTGCACATTCCGTGGCAGGATTGCCACAGCCAAAATCAGTAAAAGCCCATTCCACAAGGAAAGTGGGCTCATCTTGGGCGGCTGCCCGAGGGGTCTCGGCTTTACAACTTTGCCGAGCAGCTACTTGGTCAGGGGCAAACACGTTTGCTAAATTCTACAAATTTGATACCCTGGCTGAGGAGGACCTGGAGTTCTCTCATTCGGTGCTGCAGAGTCATCCGCACTCTCCCGCCCGTTTGGGAGCTTTGGTATAATCCCCATGGTCCTTACGGAGTCCCAGCATCCACTTAGGACGTTAGAGAAAATAAGATTTTACTTACCGATAAATCTATTTCTCGTAGTCCGTAGTGGATGCTGGGCGCCCATCCCTAGTGCGGATTGTCTGCAATACTTGTATATAGTTATTGTTACAAAAAATTCGGGTTATTATTGTTGAGCCATCCTTTCAGAGGCTCCTTTAAATTTATCATACTGTTAACTGGGTTCAGATCACGAGTTGTACGGTGTGATTGGTGTGGCTGGTATGAGTCTTACCCGGGATTCAATATCCTTCCTTATTATGTACGCTCGTCCGGGCACAGTATCCTAACTGGCTTGGAGGAGGGTCATAGGGGGAGGAGCCAGTGCACACCACCTGATATCTCAAGCTTTTATTTTGTGCCCTGTCTCCTGCGGAGCCGCTATTCCCCATGGTCCTTACGGAGTCCCAGCATCCACTACGGACTACGAGAAATAGATTTATCGGTAAGTAAAATCTTATTTTATTTATCACCCTATGTGTAATGTATAGATGCTTGGTGCAATGAGAGTTTTTATCATTTTTGAAATAGAACAAAAATGTATTACAGTTAGTAATAACAAAAAGATTTGTTTTGTTCAAAAGATATATGTGCTGTTGATGTTTAGTACCACTTAACTGTTTGAATTATTTTTTACTAAGTCTTAGAACAATTTTGCATTTATTCTAATGGTGGTTTGTGGTCAAAAGAATGGAAATGCCAAATATAAGGTCAGTTGCGCCACCACATATGGGCTTGTATGCGCAATTGGCATTGAGTGTACTAGTGTCTGGAATTGTGCTGGCGGGAATACAGTACTATTTCCTCAAAGTCCCCTGAGGGACACTTTATGAAACTGATGGAAACTGCTCACGTGGGCCGCTTTCTAAAATATTCCATAAATGCTTCATTGAGTTCAGATTGGCTAACATCCGTGTCGTCCTCATGAAATCATTGTGTACCATACGTGTTTTTTGGATGGGAGAATTGTCATTCTTGACATCACTGCTGAAGAAAAGAAATACAGCTCTATGGGTGAAGAACTTTTTTCAGGGAATTATTACACTCCAACCATGCCAGGAACATGAGCCACCAGGCCTCTGCACTTTTATGTACAAACATGTTCACTCATCTGTTTGTAGAAAATAAGGTTGGGGATAATTACTCTGTCCATATTGCCTTCCCCCACTGCTTTCTAACCCATTGCATGTGCTCTTTGCAACACTGAGCTTGGATTTCCAGGTTTCAAAAAGTGTTTATGCACTGCAGCCCGATTAGGCTATACTTCTCTGTGGAGTTCTAAGCTTTTATGATCAAGCTGGTTGCTCATGCCCTACTGTAGGTCAGTTGATTTCCATTTGCTTTCAGATTATGTGTTGTACTTCAGTTTACTGCATGGATATTACATTCCTGGTGAATGCTATTGACCTCCTATTGTCCTATCCTTATAACTATTTTCCCTTGGAGCTCAGTGGATACATCACCCTAGACATTGCATTTGATGTACAGCAGCAGTAGTCTATCTTTACTATAGTTAGCTATTTAGGAGTGCGTTATGTTGTGTTTCTTCAGAGAGTCCTGTAGAAAAACATGTTGATTTGGGTGGAAACTGAGTGCTGTCTACTTGTAAAACAAAGCAGTTTTACTGACCACTTTGGCTACTTTCATATTGGATTCGTTAGCTGGAACGAGCTGCAGTTTTGTTGGCTGAAAAATCTCCATTTTACAAGCATTCCCCAAAGCATGGATCTTCTACAGTCATGATGCACAGTTCCAGATAGAGGGTGCACTCTGCGTGAGAGGGGAATATGAGAACTATAGTGAAACTGGGGCGGGAGAGAACAACTATACTCAGCACTCAGATGTAGATATTGCGCAAAAAAGATTTTTTTCACTGTTCACTTGCACTTTTGGAAGCCATATGTCCTGATGAAAAAGGCTTAGAACCTTAAAATGTGGACATATGGCATTTGTTCGTTAATTCTGCAGTATACTTTATCACTGCGTGCTTGGAATGCCACCTCTTAATTTCCATGGGGGAGCTGTAAGGCGATACCTTGATGGGATTGGTATTCATGTTTGAAAGGAAGGAAGGCACCCCATTCGTCCAGAATGAAGAGAGATGAGCTTGCACTCAGTTGCTTCATCCAACTTTCAGGGGTGCTTGTTTAGAAAGAAAGTAGGACAGAGTTCTCCATGTATTCGTACAGACTTAGGGGTCTATTTACTAAGCCTTGGATGGAGGTAAAGTGGACGGAGATAAAGTACCAGCCAATCAGCGTCTAACTGCCATGTCACAGGCTTGGTTTGAAAAATGACAGGTGCTGATTGGTTGGTACTTTATCTCCGACCACTTTATCTCCATCCAAAGCCTAGTAAATAGACCCCTTATTCCATAGAGCAGATCACTGATCCAGGACTTGTAGATCACTGGGATTGGAGACACCTTGTGCGCTAAATAGCCCCCTGCATGCAACAGAAATAGGGCATGGCATCTCAAGGCACGCCCTTATTTTCATCTCTTGGGAGGTGTACCCAGCAGTCCCGGAGATGCTGGAATGCCACTAGAGACACTGCACTTGCCAGCTCCTGCTCAATGAGTGGAGGCGGTCACTGTGCGATAAAGTCACAGTGTAGCGCTCGGCTCCCAGTCACTCTGATTCCCAGTATTTTGCAGTCTTCCCCTCAGAAGGTTGCACGCGGTGCGATCCACAGCACCCTAGGGACGCCTTTGGTAATAGTTGGCTTATTGATCCCTTAAGGGATTTTATTCATTACAAATGACCCCCAACAGTATGTGTATTCTTTGTTATTGTGGGATCCAGCCCAGTCTGTCTAAATTGGTTCTGGCTTCCACTGTAGAATTTGTATCACCGGCTGTATATACAGTAGCACTGGTGCTTGTTAAGGATTTTAGGCAGAAAAACCCTCTTATGAAAAAAAAAAAAGTGAAACATATTGGTCATCATTAACAGAGGGTGGAGGGGAGTCTGCTGGGATCCTTTGTCTGGTGGGGGAGGGGGGACACCATGCAGTGAACATTTTGTTTTCTGTTGCTCGTGGCGCCCTCTGATGGCTGGTACTCTATAAGCCAACATACTCTTGTGTAGGTTGGGCTGGCCTTGGGTGCCTGATGCTGCTACTCTCCAGCTGTAAATCACAGACATTGGAATAGATTGACAGCTGAGTGGTTTGGGAGAAACGCTGGGCGCTGCATCCATGAAATAAGCCCTAGTAAGAACAGTGGTCTTGCAAATGCTATTGGGTCCAACTGTAAATGCATGGTTGGTAATTCCTTTGTTCTGTAAGTGAAACGTGATTTTCAGTATGTTTCTAGTTTGTAAGTATGTCATTCCTGTTCTATCTTCCTTGTTGCTCCTAACTTGCAGGAAAAACAAAATTTTTCTTCAGCATTTCAAAAAATAAATAAATGTGACGGTACCAGGTGCATGTCTAGGGTGCATATGGTTTTTTATTGCTTATGTTGAGCAGGGATTGATATATGGTTCTCAGACATTTTTATTGAGTGTTTTGTCTTTATGCTTCTTGTTATTCCTTGATAATTAAAGCATACAGTACTTGTCACACTATAGTAAATATTAGTATATAATTATAGAATATCTCTCCTTTCTATGACCTGCACAGGAGTATGAGCATCAGTCCAGCGCTGAAGCCAAGTATGTGAAAGAATTAGACCAGTGTGAAATGATCTTGCAAGCTCTGGAGTATGAGGAGTTGGAGAAGAGACCTGGGAGGCTTCAAGATTTCTACAACTCAACAGCAGGTATGTACTGACTAGCTGCAGATAACAGGTTGTGCTATATCTTTTCCAGCCTTGTCAGCACATGGTTTTGTCTTATTCAGTGGGTGCATCCGCCTCTGCTGTATTTGCAGTTTCCCCATCTACATCTACTCTCTTTGTCACTCCTGTGCCCCTATTTTTTCCCCAATATTTATTACTATTTGAGTAGCTTGCCATAATGGGATCTGCAGGAGTGTTTAGATAACCTTTAGCTTTCAAACAGGGTTTGCCACATAAACACACCCCACACTATTATAATGCCAACCCCAGTTTGCTGCCAGGATGAATCATTGGGGTCGATTCTATTCGGCAATTTAAGAATAGCGCCGGGAATTAGCTCCCGACGCTATTCAATTCAGCTCCAGTTAAGTCGGCGATGTCCCGTTCTCGACGACTTAACAGGTAGTTTTGTCGGGAGAACGGGCATTCTCCGACTTAACTACCCGCGGCGATGCTGATTCCCGACAGAATCAGCCTCGCGCCGGCCGGGAGGCAGCACTTTTGTCGGGTGTCTTCTCTCATCCGCCGAGGATGAGAGAAGAATTCCCGACAATTGCAGGTCACTAGCAGCTGAATTGAATAGCGTCGGGAGCTAATTCCCGGCGCTATTCTTAAGTTGCCGAATAGAATCGACCCCATTGACTTTATGCAGTTTTCCTCATATTCTTGTCTTTTCACTCATTTGAGAGTGCATGACCTACTGTAGCTGTACCCCATCTGTGTCCAGGTCTTTCACTATACCTGTGCTGGCTCTAGCACGCCAGGCCTCCTGTGCTGCCTGTTCTACAGTATGTTTTCTGTCAAAGGTTCATCTCCTTTTTTTCAGATAAATGTTATGTATGAAACGAACACTAGCTCGCCCCTTTTTAATATAAATGGATTTCTTTTGTTTTTGCTTCTCAGGAAAATTTAAACATCCAGAGATTGTTCAGCTAGTTTCTGAAATTTATGAAGAAAGAGACTCTAACATAGCAGCACAAGCGGATAATCCACAGCTGTAAGATATTAGTAATTCTTGTAAAAATTAAATATTTATTTTTATACCTTGGTGCGTGTGTTTTTTGTTTAATAAAGTAAACTCTTGCTGGTTTAAGCTGGGTACCCAACATGTGACAGTGCTACCCAGCAATACGATGTAATTATACATTGCATCCGCCGTACGATGGGGTTATGTATCATTACATGCTGTATGTAACAACACCGTGTCAGCTATGGAATTCCATTGGACACGCAACACAATTGGATGATTCAATGAATGTCTGCCGGGTACGACAGAGCGGAGGTACACACTATACGATGTGTACGTTATATCGTACTGATCCATCTCCGAACTATATGGATCGGTATATCTTATAGTGTTAACCCAGCTGTAGTGTATATGGCTGTCTAGACGTTTTGCACAAATACCATGCCTAAAAACAAAGTCTTTATACTTGAAACTATGGATAAAATAAAAACTGAGCTTCAAGATCAGAACAGTTTATATTTGGCTAAAAGCTAAATGGGTGGTGGTCTTTGATGTTTATCTGTCATTACAGAGAAAGTTTAATCATACACATCAGTAACTGTCCCATTGGAGCTGGCAGTTAAAATTTCCTAATACACACACACACACACACACACACACACACACACACACACACACACACACTAGGGTACACAACCAATTAACCTACCAATTTGTTTTTGGTGTGTCTTAGTAAATCAGTGGCTATACCATACATACACTGGATGAACATAGATACAAACATTACATTGATAAGACAATGGTTAAAATCAAACCCATGACCCTAGTGCTGTGAGGCAGCAATGCTAACCACTGAGTATAAGAATCGCAGTAGGTGTCATATGGCTCTTTTAGCCACAATGCATACTGTAGGAATTATTTGTACTGACATTCCTATAGATCAAACCTCAGTACCTCCTGTCTGCCAGCATTCTGTTCAGGGCCATCGGCTCATTGCTATCAAACAGTAATGGGTGAGGATGATACCTTTTGGCATCTGACAGGAAGCATACTTTTAATTACAGTAAACTGGGGGTTGGAGATGCCATATCTGTAAGCAGTGATGTAACCCATACAGCTAAAGACACTGTTTCTCACTGAGTGCAATACCATAGTTAGCCGCGGTCTGTTTTGTATGTTGACCACTGGGCAGATTTGACTTTGTATACTGGTCAGATGGTATTTGGAGGTACAGGTTGAGTATCCCTTATCCAAAATGCTTGGGACCAGAGGTATTTTGGATATCAGATTTTTCCGTATTTTGGAATAATTGCATACCATAATGAGATATCATGGTGATGGGACCTAAATCTAAGCACAGAATGAATTTATGTTACATATACACCTTATACACACAGCCTGAAGGTCATTTTAGCCAATATTTTTTATAATTTTGTGCATTAAACAAAGTGTGTGTACATACACACAATTCATTTATGTTTCATATACACCTTATATACACAGCCTGAAGGTCATTTAATACAATATTATTAATAACTTTGTGTATTAAACAAAGTTTGTGTACATTGAGCCATCAAAAAACAAAGGTTTCACTATCTCACTCTCACTCCAAAAAGTCCGTATTTCGGAATATTCCGTATTTCGGAATATATGGATATGGGATACTCAACCTGTATAACAGTATTTCTCTTGCAGAAAGGCTGATGGGACACTGGGTTTTGGGATTGCAGGTTGAGGCTGGAGCTGGCACTTAAATTAAGCTGTAGTTTTAAAAGTTAGCCCCTCCCCCTGCAACGCCAGAATTCCAGTCTTCTTTAGGTACTGTACCTATAGAGAAGCGCACGTTTTGGGAGGTAGATGCTCTTTTTGTAGCTTTATTCTTTTGCCTTTTTTTTTTCTAGTTTAGTTTGTTTCTTTGTAGCTAGCATTAGCAGCACACAGTATCAGTGCTGCAGTGACAGGAGCTGTGGACAGCTCGCCAGATACAGCTGCATCGGCGGTGGAGGAATGCTTTTCCAGCGGGGACCCCTCACTGCACCCTGGTCTCAATTAAGGCCGCCTGGCCCTTGGACCGGAGCACGTTTTCTCCTTTTTAGAGGGGGCAGGCAGTTAGTGCAGGAAGGGGAGTACACGCACACTACATGCTGCCCAAGTCAGTTGGGCTAAGACCGGGGTTTTTACCGTCAAGAGGAAGTACTCGGTGTCCCTGCAGAGTGGAGACTGGAGGGGGTGGAGCTTACAGCGCTGTACCCCCCCCCCCCCCCCCTCCTGCAGAGGTACAGCCACCAAGCCCTGTTTCTAAGCAGGGACTGCCCGACATGATACCTGTGCCCCGGACTGCTGATCCTACACTTGCACAGAATGCACATTACTCTCCCCTGCAGCGACTTTGTTGCCTACAACAAGCTAAGTACCATTTTTGTTTTGTATAGCTGCCTACAGATGTGTCCTCATACATCCAGCCTCAATATGCCATGCAGCGCAAGATGCAACTTTGCTAGTGTTAGGTGTCGTTTTCATAAAATGCATCTTATTTGCAACGCAATGAGGAAAGGATGCACAAGAAATTTGTGCTGATTAATTTGATATATGACACTAGAAATTGTGGGTGATACAGAGCAGAACAGAACTTGTATTGGAAAAAAGCTGCGGCTGCTACATTGTACAGATTCAGAGACTCAGTTGCACACAGATCTACAAGTGTCATGTATGAAATTAATCTGCAGAGTCTCCTCGTGCATTCTAGTCGCATTGCGTTGTGAATAAGGTGCATTTTCAACAAAAAAGATGGCGAAACTAGAATATTCTCACGTGACGTGGCGTGCCAAGAGGGACGTAACTGCAGCAAAGATGTATGAGGACACATTTGTATGTCTATCACATTGGTTTTGTAACTGTAACAAGTACAGCAGAGGCTAGATCAGAGCAGAGGATATCGGGGGACACTCAGGCTGCCTGTCTTTCAGGAGTGTCAGGGCAGCACACAATTGAAAGATGACTCAGTAGGAAGCCTCTCCAGCTTAATGTTTCACGCCGGCTCTGCATATTTATTTTTCTGCTAATGGTGGAATTCAGGGGCCTTGTCTGTCTGTAAACAGTTCAGTAATGCGCAAGTGTCAGAGGGTGCTGTGTCGACCATGTGGGACCTGTGGAAGCTCAGGCTCTCTGCAGGTTTGTGTCCACCATGACAATGCTGGTTCAGGAGTAATAATTCTGTGACTGTCCCCACCCACGGCATGTCCCACCTTGGTTCTGTGCCAACCAGTGTACAATGTGCATCTATCTGTCGTATGTACAATACCGTTTAGAGGAATGGCCCGCTACTAGGGCCCAGCCTGCACTCATGCAGTCACAAGTGCAGTACAGGGGGTGTGGTGGTTGGCATTGCTGCTTCATAGCGCATGCATCGTTGGTTCAGTTCCTGCTATAGCTCGGATTGTGTGGAGTTTGTATTTTCTTCACGTACTTGTGAGGGGGTACTCTGGTTTACAGAGTACAGGGGTTCAGATCCCGCAGAGCCGGACTGGTTACCTTACCGTAGTGCTCTGCCTGATGTTAAATTGTCTACTATGACATAGTATCAAGGGTCCTCTGGGCATATCATCCTCACTGTTTTGTATGATATTTTTTCTAATCCCCATCAAACAGCATTTCTCTTACGTCCTAGAGGATACTGGGGTCCACATTAGTACCATGGGATGGGTCCACTAGGAGCCTTGGGCACTTGAAGAAATCAATAGTGTGCGCTGGCTCCTCCCTCTATGCCCCTCCTACCAGACTCAGTTTAGAAAATGTGCCCGGAGGAGCCGGTCATGCTTAGGGAAGCTCCTGAAGAGTTTTCTGCATTTTCTGTTTGTTGTTATCAGATAGGGCTGGTTAGCACCAGCCTTTCTGCTTCGTGGGACTTAGAGGGGGGGGACGTCCCACCTTCCTATAGGGTTAATGGTCCCGTTCCCCGCTGGCAGGGCACTGAGCTCCTGCGGGTCCTGTTTGCAAGCCCCACCCCAGCGAGCATGCAGCACGCCGCCACCCCTAACAGAGCTAGAAGTAAGAAGAGTGATGAGTAGGTGGCCGGCGTCCCGGTTAGCGGGTCGCCGGCTGTAATGGCGGCATCAGGGTATGGAGCGCAGCACTGACATGCAGGCTGCGTCTGCAGGCTCAGTACAACATGCTGTTTGTGTGTGTGTTTCCGCTGTGAGGGGCGAGCTGAGCTTTTTAACATTACCCTACACTGGCAAACAGCTTACAGGGGTTCTAACCCGCTGTTGAGCTTCTCGGACACCACAGCCAGTATAATAAAACTGGGAAGACCGCGCGCCATTACGGGGGCGGGGCTTCACTATGAGCGGATCCAGCAGCTCACCAGCGCCATTTTTCCTCTGCAGCTCACACTGGCAGGTAAACGCAGCTCCTCCACAAAGACTCTACGTTTCCTCAGCGGTACCAGGGGGTCATAGTAAGGGAGGGGAAGCGGTGTTAGAATACTAAGCCCTATTAAGGAGCTTAGTTTGTAACCCAGCTGAGCTTGGCTTTAGCATAAAGGGCGGAATGTGGCTGGCTCCATCTTCTCTGTGTCTCCCTGCGGGCTCTGTGTGGGTCAACTGTGCTTTCACCTTTACTGTGTGTTAGTGTGTCTGTCCCTTCACACAGTGTTTGTCTTCCTTGGGGGATTCACTACAGTGTACCCAGGATAGTACACATTCTCAGGCTATTGGGTCTGAACCCGCATGGTTGGGTTCCCTTGAAGGGATGATCTCACATATTTCTAATAAATTATCCCATAATGAGAAAGAGACACAATACTTAAGACAGTCTGTGGAGGACCTGATGACTAGAGATTCAGGTCCCATACCAGCGTCTCAGACCCCTGCCATTTGTCCACAAAAGCGTACTCTGGCCCAGATCCTGCAGGCTGACACTAATGATGATGTATCAGACGCGGAGGAGGGTGAAGTGGACTCGTGTGGGGGGGATGCAGCCCTGTCACAAGGAATACAGGCCCTGATAGAAGGTATTAGAGAAGTCCTGCACATTCCTGACAAGGTGGTGGAGGTGGATGAGGAATCTTATTTTAATGTAAAAAATAAATCCTCTGCTACTTTCCCTACTTCAAAGGAGTTAAATTCTCTGTTTGAAGAAACTTGGGTTAATCCGGACAAGAAGTTTCAGATCCCTAAAAGGTTACTCACATCCTTCCCGTTTCCTCAGGATGATAGGAAAAAGTGGGAAAATCCACCGATTGTTGATGCATCGGTATCTAGGTTGTCACGTACGATAGTCTTACCTGTCCCTGGGGCAGCCTCCTTAAAGGACACGGCTGACCACAAAATTGAGACCACTCTCAAATCCCTGTACACAGCTGCGGGGATGGCCCAGAGACCCACTATTGCTTGTGCATGGATCACTAGGGCCATTGCAAAATGGTCAGGTAATCTAATTGACGGGTTAGATTCCTTATCCAGGGGGGAGATAATTTTCCTCTTACAGCATATACAGGACTCTGCTAATTTTATGGTAGAGGCCATAAAGGAAATTGGTTTGCTCAACGCATGCACCACTGCCATGGCAGTGTCAGCACGCAAGGGCTTGTGGCTACGCCAGTGGACTGCGGATGCGGATTCCTGCTCAACGCATGCACCACTGCCATGGCAGTGTCAGCACGCAGGGTCTTGTGACTACGCCAGTGGACTGCGGATGCGGATTCCAGGAAAGACGTGGAAAGCCTACCATTCACAGGTGAAGCCCTTTTTGGAGATGAACTGGATACGTGGATATCCAAGGCTACGGCGGGTAAGTCTACATACCTTCCTTCTGCAGCACCCCCAGCTAGGAAAACCTACTCTGCTCCAACTCTGCAGTCCTTTCAGACAGCGAAATTTTAAAGTAAATCCAAAGGTTCTTCTACAGCTTCCAAAGGCAATAGAGGTAAACCCAGAAAACCTGCAACTGCAGTTTCACAGGAACAAACCTCCGGTTCTTCTTCCTCAAAACCTTCAGCATGACGGTGGACCACACTGCCTGGTAGACAGGCAGGTGGGAGCCTGATTAAGATATTTCAGTCACATATGGGCAACATCATGCCTGGATCCATGGGTCAAAGATCTTATTGCCAGGGCTACAGACTGGAGTTTCAGGAACTTCCACCTCACAGATTCTTCAAATCAGGCTTACCAGCTTCTCCAGAAGCAAGCATGACTTTTCAGGCAGCAATTCAAAAACTGGTACAGACTCAGGTCATTGTTCCAGTTCCACTTCAACTGCAAAACAAGGGTTATTATTCCAACCTGTTTGTGGTACCGAAACCGGACGGTCCAGTAAGGCCCATTTTAAACATCAAGTCACTGAACCCGTACTTACGGGTGTTCAAATTCAAGATGGAGTCTCTGAGAGCGGTGATCTCAGGTCTGAAGGAGGGGGAATTCCTGGTGTCTCTGGATATCAAGTATGCATACCTTCATATTCCGATTTGGCCGCCTCATCAGGCTTATCTAAGATTTAAAATTACAGGACTGTCACTACCAGTCCAGGCTCTGCCACTTGGCCTCTCCACGGCAGCGAGGGTGTTCACCAAGGTAATGGCAGAAATGATGTTTCTCCTCCGCAAGCAAGGAGTGAACATAATACCGTACCTGGACGATCTGCTTATAAAAGCACCATCCAGGGAGAGGTTGTTAGATAACACGACACGACTACTCCAGGATCATGGGTGGATTCTGAACCTGCCAAAATCTCACCTGGAACCAACACGGAGGCTTCCATTCCTGGGGATGATACTGGATACAGAGGCACAAAAGGAATTCCTTCCATTAGAAAAGGCATTGGTAATTCAGTCGATGGTGCGGGACGTTCTAAGACCGACTTGGATATCAGCGCATCTATGCTTTCGCCTCCTGGGGAAGATGGTAGCCTCTTACGAGGCACTGCAGTACGGAAGATTTTACACAAGGCCCTTCCAGCTGGATCTGTTGGACAAATGGTCCGGATTGCATCTTCACATGCACCAGAGGATCCGTCTGTCGCCAAAAGCCAGGATTTCTCTTCTGTGGTGGCTTCAGACTTCTCACCTGACCAAGGGCCGAAGGTTCGGGATTCAAAATTAGATTCTGCTAACCACAGACGCAAGCCTCAGAGGTTGGGGAGCAGTCACCCAAGGGGAACAGTTCCAAGGAAAATGGTTAAGTCAGGAAACCATTCTTCCGATCAACATTCTGGAACTAAGGGCCATATACAACGCCCTTCTACAGGCAGCACATCTTCAGTTTCACGCCATACAGGTTCAGTCAGACAATGTGACGGTGGTAACGTACATAAACCGACAGGGCGGAACGAAGAGCAGAGCAGCAATGTCAGAGGTAACAAGGATTTTCCTCTGGGCAGAATGGCACGCTGTGGCGTTGTCGGCAGTCTTCATTCCGGGAGTGGACAACTGGGAAGCAGACTTCCTCAGCAGACACGACTTCCACCCAGGGGAGTGGGGCCTTCACCCAGAGGCGTTCGGGTGCTGGACACGTCGGTGGGGATTTCCACAAATCGACATGATGGCCTCTCGTCTCAATATGAAGCTCAAGCGGTATTGTTCCAGGTCGAGAGACCCACAAGCAGTGGCGGTGGACGCTCTGATGACTCCATGGGACTACCAGGTGGTGTACGTGTTTCCACCACTTCCATTGATCCTAAGAATAAAAAGGGAAAAGGTTCAAGCTATTCTCATTGCTCTGGACTGGCCAAGAAGGGCCTGGTACATGTATCTACTGGAGATGCTGCTAGGGGACCCATGGCCTCTACCTCTCTCTCGTGAGGATCTTCTACAACAGGGGCCGTTCATCTATCACGACTTACCGCGGCTACGTTTGACAACATGGAGGTTGAGCGTCAAATTCTAGCCTGGAATGGGATCCCGGACAGGGTTATTCCAACCTTGATCCAAGTCAGAAAGGGGGTAACGTCTATACATACCACCGTATTTGGAAAAAATACGTCTCTTGGTGTGAGAACAGGAAATTTCAACTGGGACGTTTTCTCCTTTTTCTGCAGTCGGGAGTGGATGTGGGCTTACGTTTGGGCTCCTTAAAAGTCCAGATTTTGGCCTTATCCATTTTCTTCGGAGGTTCAGACATTTTGAAGGGTGTTCTGCACATCTAACCGCCCTTTGTGTCTCCTTTTGCACCTTGGGATCTCAACGTGGTGTTGCAGTTCCTGCAATCGGAATGGTTTGAGCCTTTACAGGATGTTGACGTCAAGTTTCTTACGTGGAAGGCTGTCACACTGTTGGCCTTGGCTTCAGCAAGGCGTGTATTGGAGCTGGGGGCGTTGTCTCACAAAAGCTCCTATTTGATATTTCATGAAGATAGAGCTGAACTCAGAACTCGTCAGCAATTTCTTCCAAAGGTGGTGTCTACGTTTCATATCAACCAACCTATTGTGGTTCCGGTGGTTACCGACACCTCTGCTACTTCAAAGTCCTTGGATGTTGTGAGGGCTTTGAAGATCTATGTGAAGCGGACAGCCCTTCACAGAAAATCGGACTCGCTGTTTGTTCTCTATGATCCCAATAAAATTGGATGTCCTGCTTCAAAGCAGTCTATTGCTTGCTGGATAAGGGTTACTATCCAGCATGCTAATTCTACGGCAGCTTTGCCGGTTCCAAGATCTGTACAGGCCCACTCTACTAGGTCGGTGGGTTCTTCCTGGGCGGCTGCCCGGGGTGTCTGGGGTTTACAGCTCTGCCGAGCAGCTACTTGGTTAGGTTCGAACACGTTTGCTAAGTTCTAAAAGTTCGATGCTTTGTCCTCTGAGGACCTTCCGTTTGGTAAATCTGTTCTGCAGGAACCTCAGCACTCTCCCACCCGGTTTGGGATCTTTGGTACATCCCCATGGTACTAATGTGGACCCCAGTATCCTCTAGAACGTAAGAGAAAATAGGATTTTAATTACCTACCTTTTCTCGTAGTCCGTAGAGGATACTGGCCGCCTGCCCAGTGCTTCGTGTTTTCCTGCACTGTTACTTGGTTCAGTATTGTTGTTGGTTCAGCTGTTGCTGTTCCTGTTCAAGTTTGGTTAGCATGGCTTTCCTCGTGTTTGTGTGTGCTGGTTCGAATCACACCTTTGTTCTTTTAAATCCATCTCTCAAAGTATGTCCATCTCCTCGGACACAGTTTCCTAGACGGAGTCTGATAGGAGGGGCATAGAGGGAGGAGCCAGTGCACAATATTGATTTCTCAAAGTGGCCAAGGCTCCTACTGGACTCGTCTATACCCCATGGTATGCCAGTATCCTCTACGGACTACGAGAAAAGGATTTACCGGTAGGTAATAAAAATCCTATTTCTGCAGCGGGGTACACTTGTATTCCACAGGGAATAACATCGGGGTGCAGAGTTAGATCTTGATCCGAGGCACCAACTGGCAAAAGCTTTGGCTCTTCCCAGGATGCACTGAGCCGCCTCCTCTATAGCCCCGCCTCCAGGCACTGGAGCTCAGTTTGTGGCTGCAGTGCAGGCAGCTAACAAGTGGGGCTGCGCTAGGCAGCCCTAATAAGAAGAAAGAAGACGTCAAGGGCCGCAGCACAGGCATGTCATGCTGACATTCTGTGCTGCGGCTCCATCACCTCCCCCAGCGGTGCTGCATACTCCCGCGCCCTGGTTGCTGGGTACTTGCAGCGGAGGCGTTCCGGTCATCAGGCACACATCACCACTGCTGCTCTCCTGGATCGCATGGCCGTACTTGAGGGAGGAGGTGAGAGGGTTCCCGAGGTGGGACCTGGCGAAATCGGGATCTGGTTGCGGACCCAGGAGGCGGACCGCGCCGCTGGCATGGACACTGTGGCCATGCAGGGACCCCGCTATATCCACCAGGGCAGGGAGCACAGGTTGGATTTACTAAAATTTTTTATTATAGGCTCCATAGTACCCGATGGTGAAGTCCAGCAGAGGGGATAAGGCGCTGACATGTAGCCCCTCCCCCAGCTCCAGGTGTTCCCGCCCTGGAGCTGCATCTCTCTCTTTTTCACTCCCTGTCAGCATTTGGGCGCCATTTCACAGAGCTGTGCTGATCCTGGGACTGCTGGGCACTGTCTCTTCTGTAAAGCCGCCTGCCTCATCAGCATTGTGCATTTACAGGACACTTAAGTATTCTACATGTCGTTTAGACAGCGTTAGTTAAGAACAAGTGCACTCTTATATGAATATTTAGTACAAGTATTCTGTGATATATATCCAGTGTTTACTGTGCATTGTTATATCTGTATACATTCATATCTCTATGTAGTATTACTAGTCCAGTGCAGTCTTATTGTTTATATGTAATCATTTCTGCATTGTACCTGTTACTGTGTGTGCCTGTAGCTGCTGTGTAGATTCTATTCTGTGTATCACACACATTGCTATCACTATATTCTGTACCCTGGGGAACTAAGTGCGTCAGGGTCTCATATACCATATAGTGCTACACAGGGTATGCTGTTTTGTATTTTTCACTGTGTCTCAGTCACCTCATATCACTTAAATTCTGTGTTTGTACTCTGCAATTGCAGTCACATATCTTATGGGTATTTTGTCAGGTATTGTGTTTGTCTGGCTATATTGTACTGATACGCCTTAAGGCTACATTCCCAATAATGTCTGCTGCAAAGGGCAGGAAATCCGCAGACGCTCCTGCATCATGCAGTGCTGGCGCCACAGATTTACCTGAGGAAATGATTTCTTCTGAGGGTCCAGGTACTGGGTGTTCTGCACCCCCTAGTCAGCCCGCAGCACCTGTGGCATATCCACCTTGGGCTGCATTTTCAAATATGCTAACTACGCTTGTAACAAGACTTACGCCCCCTGTGGGACCTCCTGTGCCATTACAGCCACATATTGTCCCTGTAGTTAATCCACCATGGGCGGATACTCTGTCAACCCAGTTACAGCAATTAAATCAGTCCTTGGTTATACAAAAACCTAACCCTCGCCCTACTGGGACCAAAGGGTCATCGAAGCGGACCATTTCTTCCTCACAATCCACTAATATTTTGGATGATTCTTCCGATTCGGATGGGGAATATACTGATCCATCAGATGCTGATACTGCTGTTTCTGATGAAGATTCTGCAACACAGGTTGATGTTCCTGACCTAGTGGAGGCGATCAAGCTGATTCTTCAGATTGATGATGAGATTGACCCTCCTGATACGTCTAAGAAACCTGATAAGTTCAAACGTCAGAAGGTTACTAAATTAGTCTTACCACATTCTGACCATTTTAATTGACATACGTCAGCAATCCTGGTCCTCTCCAGGAAAGATATTTTCCCTGTCTAAAAAGACGCTAGCTCGTTATCCTATCTCTGCGGAGTATGTCTTGTGGTGTCATCTACTCTGCCTGTCAACACTGTCACTTCTTTGAAGGAGCCGACGGATAATCGTGTGGAGGGTTGCTTGAAGTCTATTTACACTCTTACAGGTGCTGTACATAGACCCACTATGGCAGCCTCTTGGGCTGCAAAAGGCATTGAAGCATGGGTTCAAGCAATTGAGGAAGAGCTACCTCTGAATTTTTCTGACACTGCCAGACAATATCTGACCTATCTTACCACAGCCTCCCACTATATTCAGGAGGCGGCCTCTAATGCAGGCGTTATGGCGGCCAAGGCATCTACTACATCTATCCATGCTCACCGGATTCTGTGGTTACGGTCCTGGTCAGTGGACCTTGGAGGTACTCCCTTTTAAGGGAGATATAATATTTGGAGATGATCTGAACAAAATTGTGACTGACTTGGCATCGGCCAAGATTGCGTTTCTCCCAAGTACTAATCCTTCGGTTCTGAAGGCTAAGAGTACTACTTTTCGTTCCTTTGGACCTCCAGGTAAAGCAAAGGGTCAGGCGTACCCGAGACAGGCTCACACTTCCAAGTCCTCTAAGCCCAAACCTAAACGTTCTTGGGCCGCCCATCAGGCTGCTTCCAAACCGGACAAGCCTGCTGCATGACGTGGCGGGCCTCCCCCTGGGGGACCCCAGGGTGGGAGGCCGACTTCTGCAGTTCGCCCATGTATGGTTAAAGAACAGTCCGGGCGCCTGGGTGCAGGAAGTGGTCTCTCACGGGTACGCGCCCCCCTCACTAGTTTTGCTGAACGGTTATCCCTTCAGATCCGTTGAAAGCACATACTCTACATTTGGTTGTCCAATCCCTCCTGGATACAGGAGTGAAAGTGTCGGTGCCTCTGTCTCAGAGAGGCAGGGTATACTATTCGACACTGTTTCTAGTTCCAAAGCCATATGGATCCTCCCGACCTATTCTCAACCTCAAATCTTTGAACAAATTTGTGAGGGTGTCCAAATTCCGTATGGAAACTCTGCACTCTATTGTATTGGCTATGGAACCCAATGACTATAAGGTATCCCTGGATAAACAGGATGCTTACCTATACATACCTATTGCCATGTCGCATGAGTAGTATCTTCTGTTTGCTATTGGAAACCTTCATTATCAGCTCCAAGCCTTGCCTTTCGGACTGACCACAGCTCCTCGGATCTTCACCAAGGTCATGGCAGTCATAACAGCCCTTCTCCGCCGTCAGGGTATCAGGATCCTGCCGTATCAGGACAACTTGTTGATCCTGGCGAACTCCCCAGAGGTTCTCCTCCATCATCTGGAACTGACGGTCCAATTTCTGCAAGCCCACGGATGGCTCATCAACTGGAAGAAATCCTCACTGGTCCCTGCTCAGAGCATGGTGCACCTGGGGGCATTACTGGACACACACAACGTTTGTTCTCGTCTCCAGAGAAGGTCCTGAAACTTCAGGACAGAATCAGATAAACTCGGCGATGCAAGTACTAGGCCTCATGGTGTCGGCTTTCGACATGGTAGAGTACGCTCAATTTCATTCCCGCCCTCTGCAGAGGTTAATCCTTTCCAAGTGGGACGGCCTGCCTCACCGGATCAGGTCTCAAATGATCTCCTTGACTCCGGACGTTTGTCTGTCACTGAGCTGGTGGCTACAGGACCAACAATTGAGCAGGGGTCGTCCCTTCTGGATCTCCAACTGGGTCCTCCTAACGACGAATGCCAGTTTGCGGGGTTGGGGCGCGGTGTTGGAGCAACACTCTCTCCAGGGCCGGTGGACCAGGGAGGAATCTCTCCTCCCGATAAACATTCTGGAATTGCGGGCAGTGTTCAATGCGTTGACGCTGACCCTGCCTTTTGTACAGAACAGGCCTGTTCAAGCACAATCAGACAACGGCACCATGGTGTCGTACATAAATCATTGAGGCAGCACTCGAAGCCGCCTGGCGATGATGGAAGTGTCAAAAATTCTTCGATGGGCGGAACGCCATCTGCCAGCAATATCGGCGGTGTTCATTCCGGGGGTCCTCAACTGGGAAGCTGACTTCCTCAGTCGTCAGGATATACATGCTGGGAAGTGGAGTCTTCATCCGGAGGTCTTCCAACTCCTTGTGGACAAGTGGGGTCTACCAGATGTAGACCTGATGGCGTCTCATCACAATCACAAGGTTCCGGTCTTCGGAGCAAGGGCAAGGGATCCTCAAGCAGCGTTCGTGGATGCCCTGGCAATTCCATGGAACTTTCGGCTGCCATACATGTTCACTCCAGTGTCACTCCTGTCCAGGGTACTACGGAAGTTCAAGCAAGAAAGAGGAATACTGCTTCTAGTCGCTCCAGCGTGGCCCAGACGGCATTGGTTCTCAGACCTGCTGGGTCTCTCGATCGAGCGTCCTCTTCTACTTCCTCAATGCCCAGTCCTCCTTGTTCAGGGCCCCTGTGTTTATTAGGACCTGGCAAGACTGGCTTTGACGGCATGGCTCTTGAATCTTCACTCCTGAGGGCCAAAGGATTTTCTGAGGCAGTTATTCAAACTATGTTGGAGGCCCGCAAACCGGCTTCTGCAGGGATTTATTATAGGGCCTGAAATTCTTACTTCACCTGGTGTGCAGCTAAGAATTATGATGCATACAAGTTTAGTACTTCCAGACTTCTGGCTTTTTTGCAAACAGGCCTGGCCTCCCTCAAGGTTCACATTTCTGCCTTGTCGGTGTGGTTTCAGCGAAAAATTGTATCTATTCCTGACATTCATACATTCACTCAGGGCGTACTACGGATTCAGCCTCCCTATGTCCCTCCTGTGGCTCCATGGGATCTGTCTGTTCTTAATGCCCTTCAAGAGTCACTGTTTGAACCTCTTGAGTCTGTGAACTTTAAATGCCTTACGCTTAAGGTCATTTTTCTCCATGACCAGGCAGTTCTTCGAACTCATCCTGGTTATATACCTAAGGTGGTGTCATCTTTCCACCTTAACCAAGAGATTGTGGTTCCGGCCTTTATCTCTCCTGGTTTGTCCTCCAAAGAGCGGTCTTTGGATGTGGTACGGGCTCTCCGTATATATGTAGAAAGGACTGCCTCTATCAGGAGGTCAGATTCTCTTTTTGTTCTTTTTGGTTTTCACAAACGTGGCTGGCCTGCGAATAAGCAGACCTTGGCCAGATGGATTAGAATGGGGATTGCACAAGCTTATGTGCAGGCTGGACTCCCAGCTCCTGCTGCTATCAAGGCTCATTCTGCTCTATCTGTTGGACCTTCTTGGGCGGCCCGCCGTGGTGCATCCTCTGAACAATTGTGCAAGGCGGCTGTGTGGTCCTCGGTGAACACGTTCATCAGGTTCTATGCCTTTGATACTTCCGCCTCCCAGGATGCTTCCTTTGGATGTGTTATTGTGCCCGCTACAGTGCATCCCCTCCCATGAGGAACTGCTTTAGGACATCCCCAATGTTATTCCCTGTGGAATACCAGTGTACCCTGCTGCAGAAAAGGAGATTTATGGTAAGACTTACCATTGTTAAATCTTTTTCTGCGAGTTACACTGGTTTCCACAGGGCGCCCACCCTGACGCACTTAGCTTCTTTGGGTTTGTATGGCATTAGCCGTTAGTCCCTTCTTCTTTTGTGAGAATGTGGGTCTATGTGACTAACATCTACCCGTCTCTCTTACCTGCTACTGCATTGGACTGGTTAATGAAACTGAGCTCCATTCCTTGGAGGCGGGGCTATAGAGGAGGCGGTGCAGTGCATCCTGGGAACAGTCAAAGCTTTAGCCTGTTGGTGCCTTGGATCAAGATCCAACTCTACACCCTGATGTTATTCCCTGTGGAAACCAGAGTACCTCGCTGAAAGAGATTTAACAATGGTAAATCTCCTTTTTTCGCCACTCCCAGGACATACAGTAGATCCCCAAGCATATGTCTGTCGGTCCGTTGAGGTATCAGTACAGGAAAGGCATTTCTTTTCCTCGTTTGGATATCTCCATTCTCACAATTGCAACCTAGAAGATGCCGCATAACCAGTTCTCCTTTCCTCATACATTTTGCTTCCAAGGGATTGTTTGTCCTAGTAGAAATAAATCCCATGGTAGTCGCTGCTTTTGCAAGTTTGACTAAACCCTTTCCTGTTATGGATTCAGCGTCCTTTAGGAATCCACTAGTTAATCCTGGGACAGTTGTCTCAAGTCTATTGTGATAGATTCTAAGGTTGTTATCCGACCTCTCCTAGTCTTGCATGAGTGGTTTGCAGTTATGGAAACTTAGATTGGATAGTTTGCTTGGTTTAATGGGATTCCCTACTTCATTTGGCTGAACAGCTTTGTGGTACAGCTGAATATATGTATGAGGCCGTGTAAACGGACTCAGGTTTAAGTGTTTTAAGTTCTTGGATCTGCAATTCAAATGTAAGCAATTTGTTCCTTATTCCTTAGCATATCTTCCACTGTTCTTTTTTGGCCAGGACTGGATACTATTTTTGCCACCGGTAGGCTAAGCATTTTTCTTACAGTGGCTGCCCTGTCAGCAGGGTACAAATGTCTTGGTTTTCAATCCTCCTTTCTGGGTGGTCAGTCTGCCACAGGCTGTTCCTTGCCAAGTGGTTTGACTTGTAGGGGCAATCATTCTAAAATCTTGCAGTGCTAGGGGACCAAGGCTCCAAACAAGCCTAGCGCCTACCGCAGTCTCTTTATTTGGTCGCAAGTTATAGGCTGGTTGTTGAGATGTGATATGAAGTTATCTATAGACACCTGGGTTATGATCATCATTTGCAGTGGTTACATCTTTGATACCATGGGACCGCCACTACTCCTCTCGGATGGTGTTATTGCTCCAGTTTCACACGGAACTTGGGTACTACTCCATCTTGTTCCTTGTTTGGAAGCCAGCCATCTTATTGTTGCCGAGTTTAACTATTTGCGTTGTGAACATCAGGTGGTGGGGTGTTCTTTTTCAAATGGAATCTCCAATCTGTGATCCACAACATGGAGCCCACCAATATTTGGCCTTGCTAAACATCACAAAGCATATATTCATGATCCATTTTCGACAGCTCATCCTTTTCTCATACGTTCTTGCTCTACCGTTAAGTAAATCAGGTCGGTAATGGCGAACTTGTTTGGCAAAAAAGGTATCTCAATCAAACCTTCTTTGGACAGTCTGATCGTATACGACAAGCCACCTGCACAATTACACAACCGCGTAGATCTCACATTTCTAATACTTCCAGATAACCACTCAACTTATACCTTGTCAAAGCGTTCAGCTCTTGGGGTGGTCTGACACCTCATTCCAGTGAGTTTTCTTGTGGAGACCAAAGCATAGATCCTACAGACTTTGATTGCGATAGCATGGTTAAGGCCTCGTCTGTCCATCTTGTGTTGCATAACATTGTTGAGTACGATGGTCCCCACTGTCGATACAATTTCTGTCTCTTAGGATCCTAGTCCTTCTGGCTGGCCAGCCGGTTCGCATTTAGTTAGATAACGCAGTGGTAGTGTCATATGTATGTCATAATGGAGGCACAATGCAATAATGAAGGCAGCCAGAATCTTTGCCTGGGCAGAGTTCCTCCAACACTCTTAACGGTGTTTATACCAGCAGTAGAAGATTGGCATATGGACTCTCTCAGCAGAGCCACGTTTCTCCCGGGGGAGTGTTCTCCCATTCCACTGTTCCTCCAATACTTTGTTTGGCAGTGGGATCTTCTGCGTTTGGATCTCATTGCCTTTCTTGACATACCTTCAAGGTTCCACAAATTTGTATATGATCCAAGTATCTATCAGCTTACGCAGGGGATTTTCATCCACTGTCTGTTTTCACTATGCCTCGATTACTCATGTAAAGTATGACAAGCAATCATGGATTTTGGTAATTCTAGTGGGTACAGACTAGCCATGCAGGTCGTGGTACGCCAACATTGTCAAGATGTCTGTAGGTCCCAGGTGATGTCTTCTACTTGCACCAGATCTGCTCCATTTCTACACAAGGTCCTTCCTCAGTTGGATAATTAATGGCTTGGCTTTGTGGGGCGAATAGGTTTTGTCTTTCTTGTTTCTTGGTCAACCTTCAAGGGAGGGTTGGAGGCCAGTTTACAGCTTCATTCTGTCAGGATACAGGTTCCAACCCTGTCAATTTATTTTCAGCGGGGTTTGTCTTTTCTTCCGAAACTTAGTTAAACTGTATTTGAGCCTTTGCATTCAGCGTTATTTGTTATTTGACAGTTGGTCTTCCTTATGGCTATTGCCTCAACTGGATGTATTTACGAGTTATACTGTAGGTTTTCTCTGCTAAGCTGCCTTATCTCGTCTTCCATGACGATATTACAGGCAGCGATAGGTGTGCAATCTAAGGCCCCTCCCTAGCAAACTGAAAGTGTTTTATATAGACACCTTCATTCTTAGACTTGCACCCCCCCCCCCCCCCCCACACCTGACCCTCATTTATTTTAATTAGGGTACCTAGCATGACTGCACTTGTAAATATGGCACAATTCTAGGTTGGTCCAATTCTGTACAATAGGTCACAAATGGGGTGGCTCCTGGGGTGCAGGGCCTCCTGGACTGCTGTGTCTAGGCGACAACAGGGCATCGCAGCATTACATTTAATTTGGCACTTTCACCGTTTCTTTATTATACATCTCACACCTTTTTCACGTATATTAATTCCCCCATAACACCTTTTTTCTCACCTATTCCTTAATACTTCTCAATACACATAATCATTCCTTGTCATGCCCTGGGGGCACATGGCTGGGGTGGTTTAGGGGGTCCCATTCCCTAGGTTTGAACCCCTATAGCAGAGGTGGCCAAAAGGTAGATCGCGATCTACCGGTAGCTCGCAGAGCATCCGCCAGTAGATCGCAACAGACTTATCAGAAAATAACTGTAAGGAGCCTGCCGCTGCTTCTCTTCACAGTTCCCAGGGATGTAGTGCGCAGGTGACGTAATGACGTCACCCGCGATGTGAGGAGCCTGGACGCTAGTTGGATCCAGTTTGATCCAGCCGGCGGTGGCGATGACAAGAGAAACAGCCAGCGGGAGGCCATGCAGCGTGAAAGCGGGAGCCATGACTGCGAGGAGAGGGAGGACTGAAGCTAAGCAGCGTGACAACTTGTCAGGTAAGTTATGGAAAGGGGGGTTTCTTCACAAGGGGAGGGGGGATCTGCACAGAGTGTGGTGTGTTCACAAAGGGTTTTTTTTTTAAACAAGTGGGGAATATGCAAAGGGTGAAGGATCTGCACAGAGGGGATTATTATACAGGGGGCTACTATGCAGGGGACTGGAAGGAGGGTATCTGCACAAGGGGGGGATTTGCACAGAGGGGGGTTATTTGATGGCATCCTCATTAATGCTATTTTTAAATGTGTGCCTTATTATTGGTGCTGTTATTTGATGGCATCCTCATTAATGCTATTTTTAAATGTGAGCGTCACTATTGGTGTTATTTGACGCTGGTAGATCACCGGTAAGTAAGTGAACAAGAAGTAGATCCCAGGTCTCAAAAGTCCGGCCACCCCTGCCCTATAGTGTTTGGTACCGCAGCAGAGTGGAGTCCCTTGCCGTAGGGCTGCGGCTACATGCATTGATCAATACATTACTAAACTCCACTATTTATTATATGCTAAGCTGTATGATATCAGTAATGCTAGAGACAGTGCACCTGCAACACCCCCTTTTTTCCGTAGAACTATTTATTTATTACCAGTTATTTGTAGAGTGCACACGTGCAGAGAGAGTTAGATTTGGGTGGGTGTTTTCAAACTGAAATCTAAATTGCAGTGTAAAAATAAAGCAGCCAGTATTTACCCTGCACAGAAACAATATAGCCCACCCAAATCTAACACTCTTTGCACATGTTACATCTGCCCCACCTGCAGTGCAGTTTGGTTTTCCCCAACTGCTAACTTTTTTGGAACTCTGAAAAAAAACTCTATTTCTCTTACGTCCTAGAGGATGCTGGGGTCCACATTAGTACCATGGGGTATAGACTGGTCCACCAGGAGCCATTGTCACTTTAAGAGTTTGAGAGTGTGGGCTGGCTCCTCCCTCTACTATGCCCCTCCTACCAGACTCAGTTTAGAAAATGTGCCCGGAGGAGCTGGTCACAGCTAGGGGAGCTCTCCAGAGTTTCCTTAGTAAAAGTTATTTTTTAGAGTTTATTGTTTTACACGGAGGCTGCTGGCAACAGCCTCCCTGCAGCGAGGGACTTAGGGGGGGAGCAGTGTCCGCCCTGCGGGGTCTGAGCCACTGTCTCCGCTGACTGGACACTGAGCTCCAGAGGGGATAGATCGTTCCCCGCCACAGGGGATCGCTCGCCCCAGCAGCATGCCGCCACCCCTTTGCAGAGCTGAAGATTGTGGCGAGTGAGACACCGACCTCCCTAGCAAGCGGGGACTGGGGTGAAGATGGAATCGGGGTAGGAGCGCAGTATTAACTGCACTCCAGGAGGCTCAGCGGAGCACTGGTTTAGCACAGATACCAGCAAGGGAACCTGAGTGTTTTTCCTCTATCGAATCTGTGATTTCTCAGACTTCTAATAGAGCTGCACAATCTGAATTTGCACCTCAGGCTTTACAGGACTCTATGGCAGTCTGGCCCAGTTCTGTCACCTCAGGGCCCTTCTCTGTATGTTCCCAAACATGTGTTCTTGCACAGATTAGGCAGGTTGACACGGGTACCGTTTCTGACACTGCGGATGGTGATGGGGATATGTTTGGGTGGACTGCATATCTTACACAAGTGCAGTTAATGATAGAGGCCATTACAGTTATGTTGAGTATTTCTGATACAACACCTGAGCAGGTTGAGGAGGCTTCCTTCACTGATAAGGGAACCTCGCTAACCTTCCTTGTGTCAAAAGACTTTATATGCTATGTTTGAAACAACATGGGTTAATCCTGCGAAAAATTCCAGATCCCTAAGAGGATCCAGGTGTTTTTTCCTTTCCCTGTGGAGGATAGGACTGAGTGGGAAACCCGACCGGTATTGCAGCCGGCTGACCGTAAGATTGATAATACGCTCAGATCAGTGTGCACGGCTTCAGGGGCAATGTCAAGTCCCACTATTGCCAGTACATGCATTGCCAAGTCCTTAGTAGAGTGGTCAGGCACGTTACTTGAGGATTTGGATAAAATGGACAAAAATTATGTTAAATTGTTTTTTCGTAACACTCGGGGTTCAGCAGGTTTTCTGGCTGAATCCATGAAGGACCTGAGTTCCATGTCTGCAGAAATGTCTTCCATGTCTATCTGAGCTCGTCATGGACTGTGGCTATGTCAGTGGCCTGCCGACGCAGAATCCAGGAGAAGTGTGGAGACCCTACCCTACACAGGTCAGGCTCTCTTTGGGGAAGCGCTAGATGCGTGGAACTCCGCGACTACAGTGGATAAGTCACCTTTTCTTCCCTCAGCAACGCCTGCTCCGAAGAAACCCTTTTCTTCAACTGCATCACAGCCCTGTGGGGCTGCCAAACCAGAGAAGCCAGGCCATCCAATGCCTCCTTTCGAGGAGGTAGGCCCAAGAAAACCTGCTGCTGCAGGTACTCAGGAACAGAAGCCTGCTTCAGGTGCACTAAAGTCCTCCGCATGACGGTGGACTGCATGCCCCGGTGGTGGGGCCGATGGGAGCGCAGCTCAGACGTTATAGTCATGTCTGGGTGTCGTCCGGCCTGGATCCCTGGGTGCAAGATATTTTGTCCCAGGGATACAGGCTGGTATTTTATTTCTCTCATCACTGTTTTTCAATTCAGGACTGCCAGCTCTGCTGGCAGACAGGACTGTCCGGCAAGACGCCGTCTAGGCGTTGGTGGAGGCCCAGGTTCTTGTGCCAGTACCACCTCATATGCAAAACAAAGGTTTCTATTCAAACCGTTTCATATACCGAAACCGGATGGTTCGATCAGACCCATTCTAAATCTAAAAAAATGTTTTCTGACGGAGTGCAAGTTCAAAATGGAATCTCTAAGGGTGGTAATATCAGGGGAAGGGGTTTTCCTGGTATCCCTGGATATCGAGGATGCATAACCCCACATTCCGTTTTGGCCGCCGCGTCAAGCAATTCTCCGATTCGCTCTGTTGAACTGTCAGTTCCAGGACCTGCCATTCGGCCTCTCCACAGCACCAAGGGTATTCACCAAGGTGATGGCAAGGATGTTGGTTCTCTTCCGCACACAAGGGGTGAACATGATTCCATATCTGGACGTTCTGCTGATAAAGGCATCATCCAAGGAGAAGCTGTTGCGGTCCATGGCTCTCACGACCCATCTACACAGTGTCCACGTTTGGATTCTGAACTTTCCAAAATCACATTGGATCCATCCAGGAGGTTGTCCTTTCTGGGATTGATCCTCGACACGGAAGTGTTGAGGTTGTTTCTTCCACGAGAAACAGCGTTGGTGATGCAAACATCGGTCCGGGATGTCCTAAAGACTGCCCGGGTGTTGGTTCGTCACTGCAATTGCCTTCTGGGGAAGATGGTGGCCTCTTACGAGGTCCTCCAGTATGGAAGTTTTCATACTAGGTTTTTCCTGCTGGATCTCCTGGACAAGTGGTCAGGATCTCATCTGTATGCACCTGAGAATTCGTCTGTCGCCAAAAGCCAGGATTTCACTCCTGTGGTGGCTCCAATTAACTCACCTTCTGGAGGGCCGCAGGTTCGGGATTCAGGACTGGATCCTTCTAACCATGGATGCAAGCCTCCGGGGCTGGGGCGCAGTCACTCAAGGGGAGACCTTCCAAGGAAGGTGGTAAATTCTGGAGGTCGGCCAATTGATCAACATTCTTGAAATAAGAGCCGTTTACAACGGTCTTCTTCAGGCCGCCCATCTTCTAAAAATCGGGCCATTCGGGGGGTGGCTAGGACGGGCATGGAGTAGCACATCCCTTGTGCAGCTCTCCGGCCAGTATATCCTTTTTAGACATCCTGTTTCTCCCCCTGGGGCTCCCTGTAGGACATCGGTGGTCTTAACTGTTGGTGCCCCCCCTGGACCCGTTTAAGCTGCTGTGTGGTCGGGATCTGCCGTTTACTGGACGATCTTGTGAGGAGGATCCGGAGCGGGCTGGGCCCACGCAGCTGCGCGCTCTCCTCTACCCGGAAGTTCGGGCTTCCCCGCTTACCACTGCCCGCTGCCGCCAGCAAGGATACGGGCGAGAACCTCCTGCGTCTGCTGCTGTCTTCTGCTGCGCGGCTTGCGGGTGACTGCTGCCTCAGCTAGCCTCCGCACGCTCCCTGGCTTCCCCGCTGTCTCTGCCTGCACAGCCCACTGCATGACATGCCTTGCAGTGTAAACCTATGGTGACAGGAGTACGGTGTTGCTGATCTGAAGGAGGAGGTTGGTGGTGATTGGTGCCAGGTGCTCCTGCTGGTTAATGTGCCTCTGTCATCCCCTCTTCTCCCCTACTGGGATATAGGAGTGCCCACTGCTGCCCACTCAATACTGGGGATTGGGGTCCGTGCCCTGAATTGTACGTGAGGGAGATTGACTGTACGTGCTCCCCTCTTGCATTTGCACGGCCAGCTTCCCTACTCCATCCACTAACAGTGCTCCGCAGTGCTGGTGGGGGATACAGTTTGCGGATCAGTAGTCTCCTCATATATATCTCTGCGTTTGTTGCGCCTTCTGAGACTTCCTTACTGCGTTGGTGTCTACAATCTTCCTACTGCCTGCATTTGCTTTGATACCTGCTCCTGGTCCGGCTCCCCGCCATAGTGTTATCCAAAATGGTGTGGGGCCGCCAACAAAGTGCTGCGGCCGGTGCGATAGAAAAGTTTGTTCGAAATCCTGCTCCCCCGCAGCAAAGGAGGGAAGATGGACGGTCTGAGGCTTCTCCCCCATCCCCCGCAAATAGCTCTGCCTCCTCTGAACCGCCGGATGCTGCTTTACAGAGAGTATTGGATGCCGTGACTGCCAGTGAGGCTCGTTTGGCTGATAAGATAGGGCAGGTGCAGGCTGACCTTTCTATTATTCACCATGACCTTCAGCGATTGAGGGAGCGGGTGGGGGAGGTCGAGACCCGCATCTCCACTGTTGAGGATTCTGTCACTCCGCTGGGGAGGCGTACTGATACCCTGGAATCCCAGATGACTGACGTGGGTAAAAAACTGACAGATATGGAGGGACGCTTACGGCGTAATAATATTCGCTTCATCGGCCTGCCAGAAAAGGAGGAGGGCTCATCACCTGAAGAATTTCTCGAAAAATTGCTCAGAGATGCATTTGGAGTTTTCGCCCCACTTCACTGTGGAACGAGCCCACAGGGTGCCAATGCGCCTGCTACCACCGGGCGCCCCGTCCCGTACCTTCATTGCCAAGTTTCTCAATTTCCGGGATCGGGACGTTGTTTTGAAGCTTGCTCGCATGAAAGGCCCTCTTACATGGAATGGGTCCCCAATATTGGTGTTCCCAGATTTTGCAGTGGATGTACAAAAGGACAGGGCTCAATTACTACCCATTAAACGGAGGCTTCGTGAGCTGGATTTGCCATATGCTATGCTCTTTCCATCGAGACTGCGGGTGGTGGCTGATGGTGAGACTAAATTTTTCGCTACTCCACTGGAGGCCTCGATATGGCTGGATAGACACTTCCCGGCGAGGCGGGCTCTAGCTAATCCTTGATTGTTTCCTGGAGTTCTGGATACAAGAACTCTGCTATGAGGGCTGTGATTATATGCATATAATGCTTTATGGTTGTGGGGAAAGATAACTGTTATGGTTGTTTCCTCTTTTTGTTTAGGCCACTCATATCTTTGCTTTTTATGCTGATTTACGGGGGGGGGGATGTTTATTTGCTATGCTCTATCTGACTGTATTATGGGGGGGGTTTTATGCTCCGGGTGGAGTTTATATATGTATATGTGTGTATATGTGTGTATATATATATATATATATATATATAGCCTGGTGGCTGGGAGTTTATCTTTCTCAGGGCCATTATATTCTTGGCTCCGTTTAGATTATAGTTTATTGCGGGTTTTGGGATTGATTTAGTATTAAGTTTTGGGATCCAAGTATGCTGCAAGTTGGGAGTAGTATACAGGGTGGGGGGGGGGTTGTTTTAATCAGCGGTTGTTGTTTTCTGTGTAGATGTTTTGGGTCTGTTTGTATGTGGATTGCTGATTTCTTTATTGAGCGCTGGTACCTAGAGATTAGCTGGCCACGGGCTATAGTTTTGATTGTTCTTATGACCTCTCATGGCTGGACTTAGAATGTTATCTTGGAATGTGCGGGGACTCAACGATAAGATCAAGAGATCTCTGGTGTTTAGACAAATCAAACAATATGCTGCTGACATAGTTTGCCTTATGGAAACTCATTTAGTGGGCAGTAAGATCCTCTCCCTTAAGAGATCCTGGGTGGGATGGGCGTTCCATTCTATGCATACATCTGCCTCTAGGGGGGTTTCTATCCTTATTAAAAAGTCAGTTCCCTTTGTATTGGAATCTGTACAGTCAGATCCTTGGGGGAGATACATATTTGTGAAATGTAGAATACATTATACCCCTCTACTATTAATGGCTGTGTATGTGCCTCCTCCTTACTCCCCTAATGTTCTTAAAAAGTTGTGGGATTTCTGACTTCCTCACCGGGACTACCCGTTATCTGTATGGGTGATTTCAATAATGTTTTAGATGTAGTGTTGGATAGATTCTCTATTTCTCCCTCTATCACGCATTCTTAAAAGTCTGGCTTTGCGGATGTCGTGTCGGGGTTGGGCCTGGTCGATCCCTGGAGACTGAGCCACCCGTCTCTCAAGCAATATTCATGCTTCTCACATTCTCATTTATCGTTCTCTAGGATAGACCTGGCCCTCCTCTCGGATGACATAATCCCCCGAGTTCGTGATTGTCGATATGAGACTAGGGGTATATTGGATCACTCCCCGTTGCTCCTGACCTTAGATTTCAACTGTTCCAGAGGCCAGGCGGTATGGAAGTTCAATCCATTCTGGCTCGTACACATGGGTGACTGCTCTGACTTGGTGGCTGCATGGCAAGAATTTTTTGAGATAAATAGGACTGGACAGTCTGTTTCTATTTTATGGGACACGTTTAAAGCATTTCTGAGGGGAACCTTAATTAAAAGGGTATCTAACTTAAAGTCCTTTTTTAGACGCCAGGAGTCTCGATTGGAGGCCCTAAGTGTTGCTGCAGAAACACAATATTTGCAGGATTGTTTGGACAGTTCTAAATCGGCGTGGCTGTCGGCCCAGGGGGAGTGGAAAGATTATTTCATGGAGAAGACTCCTTTTTTCCTCCCATACATTCTATGCGTCTGGGGATAGGTCGGGGTCATACTTAGCATCCCTAGCACGTGGTGAGAAATCCTCTAATGAAATTGAAGCCTCATATGGTACCGTTTTATTACAGACTCCACAAATCGCAGCGGGATTTGTGTCTTATTATAGGCGTTTATATAGCTCTACCTTAAATTGTACCCCGATACAATTAGACGATTACTTACAAACTGTACAGTTTCCCCTATTAACTTGTGATGCTCATAATCTTCTTGAAGCACCTATCTCGCCGGAAGAAATAGCGGCTGCTATTAATGCCTCTCCCGGTGGTAAGGCGTCGGGACTGGATGGTATATCGTCTGAGCTTTATAAGCGACACTTGGATTTTTTTGTCCCTCAACTGCTTGAGTTATATCATCAGATTTTTGCCCAAGAATCTCTCCCCTTGTCCATGGCAGAGGCATTGATTGTGGTCCTTCCTAAGCCAGACAAAGATCATAGAAAGGTTGATCTTATCGCCCTATCTCTCTTTTGCCCTCCGATATCAAAATTTTGGCCAAGGTTCTAGCGTGTAGACTAAATCAGGTTATTACGCAGATTATACACCCCGACCAGACCGGGTTTATGCCTAATAAATCGACGTCCATTAATCTTAGGCGTCTTTTTACTCATTTACAGATCTCCCATGAAGAACCCTCCTCCTCCATTGTTGTTTCATTGGATGCCGCTAAGGCCTTTGATTCCATGGAGTGGAATTATTTGTGGAATATTATGCGTAAATTTGGTATAGGCTCCTACTTTATTAAATATGTTTGGTTGATGTATTCCTCCCCCTTGGCTAGAGTGGCGGTGAATGGTTTTGTGTCCCAATCCTTCCCCTTGTCTAGAGGTACACGTCAGGGGTGTCCTTTATCCCCTACCCTGTTCGCTATGGCTATTGAACCCCTTACATGCCTTCTGAGGGCAAATTCCGAGATTTTTGGTTTTAAAGTAGGTACCAGGCAGGATAAAATAGCTTTATATGCTGACGATATTCTGTTGTTCGTGGATCGCTATGCTGAGTCTATGCCTAAGATATTGGAAATTATTAATGAGTTCGGGAGCTACTCTGGGCTCCTGATTAACTGGGAAAAATCCTCCATCATTCCACTTCGGGGTGAAATCCCTGCCTCTCCACTAGTTACTCTCCCGCTACGATGGGTGAACTCCTTCAAATACTTGGGTATTTGGGTGTCTAATGACCCTCATAAATTCTCCTCTCTTAATATCACGCCACAAATAGGGTATCTTCGGGGCAAGGTGAAGGTCTGGGGGAAACTGCCCTTAACTGTTACAGGGAGGGTTAATTTAGTGAAAATGTTTTTTCAACCCAAACTCCTATATGTTCTGCAGCAATCCCCTATTTACATTCCTCAGAAAGTCTTTAAACAAATAGATGGTCTACTCTCCTCTTTAATTTGGGCTAGTAGGAGGGCACGGTTGAAACTTGATACCTTGACCAGGACTAAAGCTTTAGGGGGTTTGGCTCTTCCCAACTTTCGCATTTATTACTTCGCAGCGCAATTAGCACATCTCTGGGACTGGGTCAATGACCTTGACAGCTCGAGTTTGCACTCTCAACTGGTCTTTCGGGAATATCCAGGTGGTTCTCCTCTGCGACTGCTT
This sequence comes from Pseudophryne corroboree, assembly GCF_028390025.1. Taxonomy (NCBI): domain Eukaryota; kingdom Metazoa; phylum Chordata; class Amphibia; order Anura; family Myobatrachidae; genus Pseudophryne; species Pseudophryne corroboree. The sequence goes on along the minus strand of NC_086447.1, from coordinate 528,467,164 downwards.
CTCTGTGGAAATGTCAGAATGTCGTCTTTACTGATCATAAAGCAATGTATTACTAACTGGAGGCTGGCGCATTCTATACTGCAGGTACGAGGTATTGACCCCGACACTCCTTTGGACAATCAATATGGATTGCCCGAGCTGTGCCAGCTTCAGGTCAGGAGGGTTTGGGAGATGTGGGGAGTGAACTCTCTGGGTCATTTATACACTGGTGGGGTGTTTAGATCATTTCAGCAGCTTCAACAGGAGTTTCATGTTCCCTCAGTATATTTCTTCCGCTTCCTCCAATTGCGACATGCTATGACTGCCCAGTTCCCGGATGGCCCTCCAACCCTCGCTGATTTCCCGGTTAAATTACTACTGCAAACAGTGGGATCTGGACATTTGGTTTCTAAAATATATGGTCGTGTGCTTCAGATGCATCATGTAGATCCCCTTGCCTCCCTTAAGACTAAATGGGAATCCGATCTAGGTCCATTGTCAGATGACATGTGGAAGGGTGCTCTGGGGTCTTGTCGGCTTTCAACTTCCTCTGTCCGATATCAGCAAATACAGTTGTTCATATTGCATAGGGTGTATATATGACCCCGGTGCGGCTGTCGCATATTGGGGGAACTCACAGCTCTAAATGCCCTAAGTGTGGGAGCCTGGGAGCAGACTTTTGGCACATGCTTTGGTTATGTCCCATGGTATCGACATTTTGGGAGGAGGTTGGACGCACTATAGTTGATACAGGTATTCATTCTACTATATTTACACCCCTAAAGTGTATTGGCAGTTATAGATGAAGAGGTTCTGGATCCGCCCAGTAGACGCTACGTTATAAACCTCTGTGCTCTGGCCAAGGTCTGTATAGCCAGACTCTGGCTGGCTAGTGAAGCCCCGACCATACAATCCTGGATTTCTTTGGTTAACGCTTCTGTTACACATGAAAAATTTGTATTCCTGGCCAGGAATGCTGAGAAAAAGTTTATTGCAGTGTGGGGAAGGTGGTTGGGTTCTCGCTATTTCAGGGATAAATACTGTTGTTTTAGAACTGCTTGGGTAAGTGGTGCTCCAGCCTTTGTGGGAGGTTATGTGGTGGGTAGCCTGTGGCTGGCCGTATTAATGTACATGTGATTTTCTGATATTTGGTACTAATGTGATATGGATTGCAAAAATCGGGCCATTCAAGTGCAGTCGGACAATGTAACAACAGTGGCTTACGTAAACCGACAGAGCAGAGCTGCAATGTTAGGTGGCAAGAATCCTCCTCTGGGCAGAAAAACACGCGTTGGCGCTGTCAGCAATCTTCATTCTGGGAGTGAACTGGGAAGCAGACTTCCTCAGCAGACACGATCTCCATCCAGTGGAGTGGGGTTTCCATCCGGAGGTGTTCAAGGAAAGAACAGACCTTTGGGGATTACCCCAAATAGACATGATGGCCTTTCGTCTCAACAAGAAGCTTCGGCATTGTTGTTCCAGGTCGAGAGACCCACAGACAGTGGCAGTGGACGCCCTGGTGTCTCCGTGGGTGTTCCAGTCAGTGTACGTGTTTCCACCGCTCCCATTCATCCCAAGAATCCTAAAGCTCATAAGGAGAACAAGGGTTCAAGCGATCCTCATTGCTCCAGACTAGCCGAGAAGGGCTTGGTACGCGGACCTTCTGGATCTACTACGAGAAGAGCCGAGGCCTCTTCCTCTTTGAGAGGACCTGCTGCTGCAGCAGGAGCCGTTCACCTATCAAGACTTACCAAGGCTACGTTTGACGGCATGGAGGTTGAACGCCTGATACTAGCTCGGAAGGGCATTCTGAACAAGGTTGTTCCTACCCTGATACAGGCTAGGAAAGGAGTAATGTCTAAACATTACCATCGTATTTGGAAAAAATGTGTCTTGGTGTGAGTCCAAGAAGTTTCCTACGGTGAAGTTTCAACTGGGATGATTTCTCCTCTTCCTGCAAGCAGGTGTGGATATGCACCTGAGGTTGGGATCCGTAAAAGTCCAGATTTCGGCCCTATCCATTTTCTTCCAGAAATAATTGGCTGTCCTCCCTGAGGTTCAGACCTTTTTGAGAGGAGTCCTGCACATCCAACCTCCCTTTGTACTGCCTACGGCGCTATGGGATCTTAACGTGGTGTTGCAGTTTCTCCAATCTGACTGATTTGAGCCTTTACAAGAGGTAGAGGTCAAGTTTCTTACGTGGAAGGCTGTCACTTTGTTGGCCTTAGCTTCTGCTAGACGTGTGTCGGAGTTGGGGGCTTTGTCATGTAAAAGCACATACTTGATCTTCCATGAAGATAGAGCTGAGCTTCGGACACGTCAGCAGTTTCTTCTGAAGGTTGTGTCGACATTTCATATCAACCAACCTATCGTGGTGCCAGTTGCTACTGACTCCTCGATTTCTTCAAAGTCCTTGGATGTTGTAAGAGCTCTGAAGATCTATGTGAAGAGGACTGCTCGTCACAGAAAATCGGACGCTCTTTTTGTCCTGTATGATCCCAAGAAAATTGGGTGTCCTGCTTCTAAGCAGACGATCTCTCGTTGGATCAGGTTCACTAGCCAACATGCTTATTCTACGGCTGGATTGCCGTGTCCAAAATCTGTTAAGGCCCACTCTACTCGTAAAGTGGGTTCTTCCTGAGCGACTGCCCTGGTGTCTCGGCCTTACAGCTTTGCCGACCAGCTACTTGGTCAGGGTCGAACACGTTTGCTAAGTTCTACAAGTTCGATACTTTGGCCTCTGATGACCTTAAGTTTGGTCAAGCAGTTCTGCAGGAGCCTGCGCACTCTCCCTCCCGTTCTGGGAGCTTTGGTACATCCCCATGGTACTAATGTGGACCCCAGCATCCTCTAGGACGTAAGAGAAAATAGGATTTTAATTACCGACCGGCGCTTTGTTTTCCTGCAGTTGTTATCTAGTTCAGTACAACTTTGTTGTTAGTTACGTACTGCGGTATTACTGGGTAAGTAATGTTTCAGCGGTTGCTGAGTTTTTCAAGCTAGTTAGCTTGATGTGCCTTGTTTGTGTGAGCTGGTATGAATCTCGCCACTATCTGTGTTAAATCCTTCTCTCCAAGATGTTTGTCTCCTCGGGCACAGTTTCTAGACTGAGTCTGGTAGGAGGGGCATAGAGGGAGGAGCAAGCCCACACTCTCAAACTCTTAAAGTGCCAATGGCTCCTGGTGGACCCGTCTATACCCCATGGTACTAATGTGGACCCCAGCATCCTCTACGGACTACGAGAAAAGGATTTACCGGTAGGTAATTAAAATCCTATTATTCACTCTATATTCACATGTACACCACACACATTTACACTAGGGTTCATTTTTGTTGGGAACCAATTAACCTACCAGTATTATTTTGGATAGTGGGAAGAATCCGGAGTACCCGAAGGAAACCCATGCAAGCACAGGAAGAAAATACAAACTCCACAGAGTTACGGACATGGTGGGAATTGAACCCATGACCTCAGTGCTGTGAGGCAGAAATGCTAACTATTATACCGTCCGTGCTGCCCGTTACTACTGATATAACTATATCACTTAAACACTAGAAAAAATTAATAAAGTGTAAATGATACGGTTATATTATAAGGTTATATTATACCACTCTCAGACATGCGACGTGGGAATTTCCCTGCTCAGACCGAGATTTTTCACCTAAGACAAATCCTGGGTATTTGCTCGAGACCTCCTTTCACACTGCACCTGAGACCTGGGAAATTCCCGGGTTGTCCCCTTTCAGGCCTGCCAGGCTGCTCTCATGCCACACACACGTCATATTCACACACACATCATACTTCAGACTGCACACAGCCCAGGGTGTATGCACAGTACTAGCCCTCTCCAGGAGGTCCCAGCCTCTACCTGGCGGCCCACCCAGGCAGCCCCAAACAGCCTATCAGAGTGCATTCTGGGAGTAAAATCCCGGGCCGCACCATTCACACTTAACCCGGGTTGTCTACCTGGGACAAATGTCCCGGTAAAAACCCTGGTCAATAGCACAGGCACCGACCTGGGAATATGTTGCTGGTTTGGTGCCTTTCAGATATACAGAAATCCCGGGCAGATGCGTATTCACGCGCAAAAACCCAGGATTTTATAGTATGTCTGAAAGGGGTATTCGTAGTCGATTTATTTATTTTTGAACAGGCCTTGGAGGTTAAATCTTTAAGTTACGACTAAATTTAGCAGATTTTTGTCCTTTGAAACTGAGCACATCCAAAAGCTGAGGAGAAATATGTTCATGCTGACAGTACCTTTTTAGGTTAATTGATTTTAGTCACAAGATCGGTGCAAATTGTCCATCCCGCTGGTTGAATGGCTGCTGTAGGGTATACTGCAAATCAGCCTCCTCACTGAATTGGACACAGGTGTTCTTCCTTTTTATACGTCTTTCTTTGGTTTGGTTTTATGTGCTTATTATGTAAAACTTTGCCAAATAAATGACCAACCATACTACATGATTGGACTCAACACATTATGAAATCAGAGGATCTTTAATAAGAATATTCATTTTGTATACATAAAACTAAATACTTATCATTTGCGTATTTTATAAAATGCTTCTTTTCAACACTGACACAACATAAGCATACTATAAATGTCACATGATTTGACCAAGCAAAAACAAATCAACCAGTTACAGGTTACAAACATATTTTGAAAATAAAAGTCCCTTGTATTTAAGAAGAAAAGCTAGAATTGTGTATTTGTTTAGTGCAGTTGGGTGACATTAATAAAGTTGATATGGTCATAATGTCAACATTGAACATGTCTATAGTCAGTATGTCAACACTGATTAAATATCAACATAGTCAGAATGTCGACACTGCATTTCAGGAAAGTCTAACCCCTAATCTTTAATATTAACATTGTCGATATTTCATGTCAACATTCTATGTTGACATTTTCCAGGTGTCAACATTGTAGATGTTGACTGTTTAACCTTGTTGACATCCTGGTGTTGAAATTATGAATGTCAGCGTACCTACTTTCATTTATATTTTTCTGTACGTGTTCTATTTTATTATGGTATATTAGAACCTTTTGATTTTGCTGTATTGTGGTGCTTAAAAGTAACCATAGGTGCGTAATAGAATATACAAAACTGTCAAAATGCAGCGCAGAGGCAAAACTATTATTGGTGCAGCAGGTGCATTGCATCGGGACCCATGAGGACAATGGGGCTCACTGCTGCTCAGACCAGCAATAAGTTATTCCTCCTGTCGCCCCGTATCGTTACCTCCGCCCCCCTCCCACCACCGCCAACCATTTTGAGCAATATCAGATGAATGGCCCAGTGCAGGGTGGACCCCACTGCCTGAGGGACTTGCCACTTATCTTAGGTAGGTAGGGCTGACCTTGTGTGTGTCGGACTAATATAGGAGTCCTGCCACCTATCAGCGCTGATGATCACAGCCATGTACTGCTTCTAATTAACAGACAGCTGTACATTATTTCTGATTCACTGCAGTCTGTGAAATAAAGTCAGCTCACACCCGGTGTAACTGGCACTGTCAGAGTCTGTCTGACCGACCGACTACCAAACTTAGGAAAGCACAAAAGGCAGGGGCCCCTGTCACAGACAGAGCAGAGGCATCTGTGCTTTTGCCCCCGCCATGGTATATGCCCCGTTCTCCACACTGCGCAGGACATTGTGCTTTTACCCCTGTCACCCACTGCCTTCCCCTGTCACTCTCTGCATCCCCCTGCATTTCATTGTCTCCCTATGCCTGCCTTTGCTTTCCATTTTCACATCTGCCTCTCCCAGTCACCAACTGCTGTGTGGCATTTTGTGAATTTGGGGTGAAGGAGGGTGGCCCAAATTATATTTATGCCTATGGGCCCATTAAGAATGCTGCACCAGTGGCAGAACTTGTATTAGACTCTGCTTTATGGAGGATACAATACAGCCATTCAAAGTTTGGAAAATGCTAATATTTATTAAGTCACTGACAATTCAAGTCTAAAGCTGTGTACACACAGTGATATTTATCCTTGCGATTTTGACTATAAAGTCAAAATTGCAAGGACAGTTAGTGCAAATCACACAATGGGGCAGATGTATTAACCTAGAGAAGTGATAAAGCAGTGATAAGTGCAAGGTGATAACGCTCCAACCAATCAACTCCTAACTGAAAATGTACATATTGGAGCTGATTGGCTAGTGCGTTATCACATTGCACTTTATCACTGCTTTATCACTTTTCCAGGCTTAATACATCTGCCCCTGTGTTAGGCAGCTTGCGATACCGATGCGCACTCCTGTGGGGTTGGTATCGCAAGTAGAGATGAGCGGGTTTGGTTCTCAGAGAACCGAACCCTACCGGACTTTGTCTTCCGAATTCGGTTCCGAGCCCGGCTCGGGTTTTCCCGCCAGACTCGGAAACCCGAACGAGGCAAAACATCATCATCCCGCTGTCGGATTCTCGCGGGATTTGGATTCCATATAAGGAGCTGCGCATCGCGGCCATTTTCACTCAAGTCTTGGAGATTGTATTGAGAGGACGTGTCCTCAGTGTTCAGTGTCTGTGTGGGGGCAGAAAAGTGGGGTGGCGAGTCTTGTGCTGTGTTGTGCTGCTCAGTCCAGTCCAGTGTAGTCACAGTGTTGGTGTTCTCTGCTGCCATACAACCAGTGTAGCTGTATAAAGTGGTGCTGTGTTGTTCAGTCCAGTGTAGTCAGTGTATTGTGCTGCATCAGTCCAGCCAGTCACAGTGTTGGTGTCCTCTGCTGCCATATATCCAGTGTAGCTGTATAAAGTGGTGCTGTGTTGTGCTGTCTTGTCCAGTGTAGTCAGTGTATTGTGCTGCATCAGTCACAGTGTTGGTGTCCTCTGCTGCCATATATCCAGTGTAGCTGTATAAAGTGGTGCTGTGTTGTGCAGTGCAGTTCAGTCCAGTGTAGTCAGTGTATTGTGCTGCATCAGTCCTGCCAGTCACAGTGTTGGTGTCCTCTGTTGCCATATATCCAATGTAGCTGTATAAAGTGGTGTTGTATTGTGCTGCATCAGACCAGTGGTAGTGTCCTGTCTCATCAGTCATTCCAGTGATGAGGCAGTCACAGTGGTATACGCTGCTACTATATGTCCACTGCTGCCGTATAATAACAACAACAACCACAAGTCCCTTACAGTGTTGTTGTACTGCATCAGACCAGTGGTAGTGTCATGTCTCATCAGTCATTCCAGTGACGATATACGTTGCTGCTATATGTCCACTGCTGCCGTATAATAATTATAACAACAACCACAAGTCCCTTACAGTGTTGTTGTGTTGTGCTGCATCAGACCAGTGGTAGTGTCCTGTCTCATCAGTCATTCCAGTGACGATATACGCTGCTGCTATATCTCCACTGCTGCTATATAATAATAACCACAACCACAAGTCCCTTACAGTGTTGTTGTGTTGTGCTGCATCAGACCAGTGGTAGTGTCCTGTCCATCAGTCATTCCTGTGCCGCATATTGTCTCATATAACTCCCAAAAATTAATGGAGAACAAAAATTTTGAGGATAAAATAGGGAAAGATCAAGAAGAACCACTTCCTCCTAGTGTTGAAGCTGCTGCCACTAGCCATGACATAGACGATGAAATGCCATCAACGTCGTCTGCCAAGGCCGATGCCCAATGTGATAGTAGAGGGCATGTGAAATCCAAAAAGCCAAAGTTCAGTAAAAAGAACCAACATTTTTTTTTAAATCTTCTGAGGAGAAACGTAAACTTGCCAATATGTCATTTACGACACGGAGTGGCAAGGAACGGCTGAGGCCCTGGCCTATGTTCATGGCTAGTGGTTCAGCTTCACATGACAATGGAAGCCCTCATCCTCCAGCTAGAAAAATTAAAAGAGTTAAGCTGGAAAGAGCACAGAAAAGAACTGTGCGTTCTGAGATGGTATCACAAATCCCCAAGGAGAGTCCAAGTGTGTCGGCAGTTGCGATGCCTGACCTTCCCAACACTGGATGGGAAGAGGTGGCTCCTTCCACCATTTGCACGTCCCCTGCAAGTGCTGGAAGGAGCACCCATAGTCCAGTTCCTGATATTCATATTGAAGATGTCACTGTTGAAGTACACCAGGATGAGGATATGGGTGTTGCTGGCGCTGAGGAGGTAGTTGATGATAAGGATTCTGATGGTGATGTGGTTTGTTTAAGTCAGGCACCGGGGGAGACACCTGTTGTCCTTGGGTTGAAGATGCCTGGGCAAACTACCAAAAAAGCCACCTCTTCGGTGTGGAATTATTTCTCCACAAATCCGGACAACAGGTGTCAAGCCATCTGTTGCCTCTGTCAGTCTGTAACAAGTAGGGGTAAGGATGTTAACCACCTAGGAACATCCTCCCTTATACGTCACCTGCTGCGCATTCATCAGAAGTCAGTGTCAAGTTGTGAAACTGGGTAAGAGCGTAAGCAGTCCACTGACACCTAAATCCCTTCTTCCTCCTGTACCCAAGCTCCTGCAAGCCACACCACCAACTCCCCTCAACGTCAACTTCCTCCTCAGTCAGGAACGTCAGTAGACCTGCAGGCTATGTCACTGTCAAGACTGAGGAGTCCTCTACTAACCGGGATTCCTCCATAGGATCCTTGAGTGGTACGCCTGCTGTTGCTGCCGCTGCTGTTGTTGCTGCTGGGAGTGGATCATCATCCCAGAGGGGAAGTCGGAAGACCACTTGTACTACTTCCAGTAAGCAATTGACTGTCCAACAGTCCTTTATGAGGAAGATGAAATATGACAGCAGTCATCCTTTTGCAAAGCGGATAACTGAGGCCTTGACAGCTATGTTGGTGTTAGACGTGCGTCCAGTATCCGCCATTAGTTCAGTGGGACTTAGAGAATTATTTGAGGTACTGTGTCCCCGGTATCAAATCCCATCTAGGTTCCACTTCTCTAGGCAGGCGATACCGAGAATGTACACAGACGTCAGAAAAAGAGTCACCAGTGTCCTACAAAATGCGGTTGAATCCAGTGTCCACTTAACCACGGACATGTGGACAAGTGGAACAGGGCAGACTAAGGACTATATAACTGTAACAGCCCACTGGGTAGATGTATGGCCTTCCACAGCAACAACAGCAGCGGCACCAGTAGCAGCATCTCGCAAACGGCAACTCGTTCCTAGGCAGGCTACGCTATGTATCACCGCTTTCCTTAAGAGGCACACAGCTGACAACCTCTTACGGAAACTGAGGAACATCATTGCAGAATGGTTTACCCCAATTGGACTCTCCTGGGGATTTGTGATATCGGACAACGCCACCAATATTGTGCATGCATTACATCTGGGCAAATTCCAGCATGTCCCATGTTTTGCACATACAATTAATTTGGTGGTGCAGAATTTTTTTAAATGACAGGGGTGTGCAAGAGATGCTGTTGGTGGCCCGTAAAATTGCGGGCCACTTTTGGCATTCTGCCACTGCGTGCCAAAGACTGGAGCGCCAGCAAACACTCCTGAACCTGCCCCACCATCAACTGAAGCAAGAGGTGGTAACGAGGTGGAATTCAACACTCTATATGCTTCAGAGGATGGAGGAGCAGCAAAAGGCCATTCAAGCCTATACATCCACCTACGATATAGGCAAAGGAGAGGTAATGCACCTGACTCAAGCGCAGTGGAGAATGGATTTCCGTCTTGTGCAAGGTTCTCCAACCCTTCGAACTTGCCACACGTCAAGTCAGTTCAGACACTGCCAGCCTTAGTCAGGTCATTCCCCTCATCAGGCTGCTGCAGAAGCAGCTGGATGAGTTGAAGGAGGAGCTAAGATGGAGCGATTCCGCAAAGTATGTGGGACTTGTGGATGGGGCCCTTTATTCACTTTGCCAGGATTCAAGGGTGGTCAATCTGTTGAAATCAGAGTGCTACATTTTGGCCACCGTGCTCGATCCTAGGTTTAAAGCCTACATTGTATCTCTCCAGCAAACACAAGTATGCAGAGGTGCAAAGACCTGCTGGTTAGTAAATTGTCAACTCAAGCGGAACGTGACCCGTCAACAGCTCGTCCTTCAATTTCTCCCGCCACTGGGGCTGCAAGGAAAAGGATAAGATTTCCTAGCCCACCCGCTGGCGGTGATGCAGGGCAGTCAGGAGTGAAAGCTGACATCTAGTCCAGACTGAAGGACCTGCCAACGATTTCTGACATGTCGTCTACTGTCACTGCATATGATTCTGTCACCATTGAAAGAATGGTGGAGGATTATATGAGTGACAGCATCCAAGTAGGCAGGAAAAAGAGGCAATTTGGAGGCCCTTGCAAAACTGGCTTTATTTTAACTAAGTTGCCCCCCCGCCAGTGTGTACTCCGAAAGAGTGTTTAGTGCAGCCGGTAACCTTGTCAGCGATCGGCATAGGAGGTTACTTCCACTAAATGTGGAGAAGATGAAGTTCATTAAAATGAATTATAAATTCCTCCGGGAAGACCAGCAATTGCCTCCAGAAAGTACACAGGAACCTGTGATGGTGGATTCCAGTGGGGACGAATTAATACTCTGTGAGGAGGAGGATGTACACAGTGAAAGGGGTGAGGAATCGGAGGATGAGAATGAGGTCGACATCTTGCCTCTGTAGAGCCAGTTTGTGCAAGGAGAGATTGATTGCTTCTTTTTTGGTGGGGGCCCAACCCAACCAGTCATTTCAGTCACAGTCGTGTGGCAGACCCTGTCACTGAAATGATGGGTTTGTTAAAGTGTGCATGTCCTGTTTATACATCATAAGGGTGGGTGGAAGGGCCCAAGGACAATTCCATCTTGCACCTCTTTTTCTTCTTTGCATCATGTGCTGTTTGGGGACTAGTTTTTTTAAGTTCCATCCTGTCTGTAACTGCAGTGCCACTCCTAGCTGGTGTTTGTGCTGCACACTTGTGTCGCTTAGCTTGGCCATTCAGCTACCTCATTGCACCTCTTTTTCTTCTTTGCATCATGTGCTGTTTGGGGACTAGTTTTTGAATAGTACCATCTTGTCTGCAACTGCAGTGCCACTCCTAGATGGACCAGGTGTTTGTGCCGCACACTTGTGTCGCTTAGCTTAGTCATACAGCCACCTCAGTGCAACTTTTAGGCCTAAAAATGATATTGTGAGGTGTTCAGAATAGACTGGAAATGAGTGGAAATGAATGTTATTGAGGTTAATAATACCGTAAGAGCAAAATTACCCCCAAATTCTGTGATTTTATCTGTTTTTATGTGTTGTTGTTTTTTTTTAAATCATCCAGATCCAAAACCAAAACACGAAAGGGTGGTTTTGCCAAAACCAAGCCAAAACCAAAACGCAAAAGTGGAAATAGAACCAAAACACACAAAGTGCCAGCCGCACATCTCTACAAGGAAAGATACTGCAGGCAAGTCAATCTTGACTGTATCGTATATACTATCTAGTACAATGTACAGTCAAAATGGAAAGTACAGATAGTCAAAATCGGTGCTTCTGGTCTCGGGTGGAGCTCAGGGGAAATCGCATAGTCAAAATCAGAGATAGTCAATATCTCACCGTGTATATGCACCTTAACAAGCACAGTCATTGAGGCCAGTCTGTGTTATCCCGATGATGCTGCCTCTTGGCATTGAAAAGCCATGCAGTAATAACTGTTTGTGGGCTTTTTTTATGGTGTGCTTTATTCTGTCTCTATCTTGGCCATAATTGTGGTTTTGACATTCATTTTAGAAGGTCACAATCATTTCTGACCTCACAAGCCAAAGTCTAATCAGAAAAGAGCTTTAACTGGTAGATTTACTGTAATTTTTTCATTTTTTTTTTAAACCTTTGTTAGATATGAAAAAAACTTAACTGTGGAGGAAGACTTGAGAAATCATACTGACAATGTTTTGCAGTGGATAGTACCAATTGGCTGTGGTGTTCTTCAGTACACTCAACTGTGTCTAAAACTCAGTGTAGTCCGTTTAATGATGCATTACGAAAATCCCTAATAATCGGAAATGTACAGATGAAACTCGGAAAATTAGAATATCTTGCAAAAGTTAGTTTATTTCAGTAATTCAACTTAAAAGGTGAAACTAATATATAGACTCATTACATGCAAAGTGAGATATTTCAAGCCTTTATTTGTTATAATTTTGATGATTGTGGCTTACAGTTTAAGAAAACCCCAAATCAAAAATCTCTGAAAATTAGAATATTACATAAAATCAATAAAAAAAGGATTTAAATACAGAAATGTCTTTCCTCTGAAAAGTATAATAATGCATATGTACTCCGTACTTGGTTTGGGCCCCCTTTGCATGAATTACTGCCTCATTGTGGCGTGGCATTGATTCTATCAGCCTGTGGCACTGCTGAGGTGTTATGGAAGATCAGGATGCTTCAATAGCGGCCTTCAGCTCTTCTGCATTGTTCGGTCTCATCTCTCTCATCTTTCTCTTGGCAATGCCCCATAGATTCTCTATTGGGTTTAGGCCAGGCGATTGTGGGGGAGCTACACAAGGAGTGGACTAAGGCTGGAGTTAGTGCATCAAGAGCCACCACACACAGACGGATCCTGGACATGGGCTTCAAATGTCGTATTCCTCTTGTCAAGCTGCTCCTGAACAACAAACAACGTCAGACGCGTCTTATCTGGGCTACAGAAAAAAAGAACTGGTCTGTTGCTCAGTGGTCCAAAGTCCTGTTTTCTGATGAGAGCAAATTTTGCATCTCATTTGGAAACCAAGGTCCCAGAGTATGGAGAAAGAATGGAGAGGCACACCATCCAAGATACTTGCAGTCCAGTGTGAAGTTTCCACAGTCTGTGTCGATTTGGGGAGCCATGTCATCTGCTGGTGTTGGTCCACTGTGCTTTAAGTCCAGAGTCAACGCAGCCATCTACAAGGACATTTTAGAGCACTTCATGCTTCCTTCAACAGACAAGCTTTATGTAGATGTTGACTTCATTTTCCAGCAGGACCTAGCACCTGCCCACACTGCCAAAAGTACCAAAACCAGGTTTAATGACCATGGGATTACTGTCCTGAATTGGCCAGCAAACTTGTCTAACCTAAACTCCATAAAGAAAATATGGGGCATTGCCAAGATAAAGATGAGAGACATGAGACCGAACAATGCAGAAGAGCTGAAGGCCGCTATTGATGCATCCTAGTCTTCCATAACACCTCAGCAGTGCCACAGGCTGATAGAATCCATGCCACGCCGCATTGAGGCAGTAATTCATGCAAAAGGGGCCCAAACCAAGTACTGAGTACATATGCATCATTATACTTTTCAGAGGGCCGACATTTCTGTATTTAAAATCCTTTTTTTATTGATTGTATATAATCTGATTTTCAGAGATTTTGGATTTGGGGTTTTCTTAAGGTGTAAGCCACAATCGTCAAAATTCTAACAAATAAAGGCTTGAAATATCTCACTTTGCATGTAATGAGTTTATATATTAGTTTCACCTTTTAAGTTGAATTACTGAACTAAATGAACTTTTGCATGATATTCTAATTTTCTGAGTTTCACCTGTATTTCCACTGGTAAAATATTTGAAAGAATAAAGAGATGTTACAATGTGACAGCAATCAGACGATACAGTTGTTTGTACAGATGATGGTGGAATTAAAAATGTGTTATATGTGGGAGATTCTTAAGCTGCTGCTTTAGTGTGCCTTCCCATGTTTCAGCTCTGGCAGGCTAAAAAAACGGGTATAGTTACTAAAGTGCGTGTTTTTCGAAATGGAGAGGTTGCCAATAGCAACCAGAGTTTAGCTATTATCTTCTACGAGGTGCTAGATAAATGATAAGTAGAAACTGATTGTTTGCTATGAGCAACATCACCACTTCTAAAAACCTGCACTTTAGTAAATATATACCCTTAACGAAGTATATTTACTGAGCGGCAGGTTTTCATCTGCGATTGTGAACACAGAATTTAAAAGATAATATGAAATTCAAAATGTGTTTTGTAATTATTTTTGTTGTTTCAAATCCCATGGGCACAACCACAGAGAACTGGTGGCTTTGACAAACCCTCAACTTAGTCTACATACCCCAAAAGGGGCTATAGCAGAGTGAGTAGTACATCAGTTTGCATGGCGTATATTGCATGATCTCATTCTGCGTATACTCAGAAAGTGACCGGAGATGGGAAGAGGTGAGCTTACATAGGCAAAGATCATGCAGACCAATAAGTAAGCACATATATGTCTTTTAGGAGTCTTATCTTTTGCACCAAATATACATGCTGATGATGGTGACATACAATAAAGTGAGGCACATATGCTGCTGATGTGGAAGCATACACTTTTGAAGATGTGTACAGCTCTGTATATGGGGCCGAAATACGCTATTTTTAATTCCAGTTACCTTAAGCCCATTTCACCACTCGGCATCAGCGCTAGAATCCCATCAAGCGCAGCCTTCTGTCAAACTCTAAATATCTCTATTTGTAACTATATTCTGCATGGAGACAATAATGTACCAGCTACAACAGAATTGCATGGTATGTCGTCTCTGGAAACATCCGCTTTCATGTAATACATCTATTTACTCATTGTCATTAGCTAAATACAGATTTTTTTTTTGTCATTTGTAACAGAGTGAGTCATCAGTTCACATTGTAGATCACATTCAATTCCAGCGAGTGATTTGGAAATATATAATCTATTAGAAGCAGATTTTTTTTCTTCTTCTAAAAAATAAATGTAAAAAACTTAATTATTCCTTGAACATTATCATAGAAGTTTTTGTAAGACAATAATAGTGGACAAACGCTGTCAAAACTAGAAACTAACCTACATGTCCTGATGGGTGTGGATCATTAGATCGACAGTGTCTATGTCGACAATATTTAGGTCGACCACTATAGGTCGACAGTCACTAGGTCGACAGGGTTGGAAGGTTGACAGGGTTTCTAAGTCGACATGTGCTGGGTCGACAGGTCAAAAGGTCGACATGAGGTGGTTTTTTTGGGTGGGTTTTTTTGTGTAGTTTTCTTCATAGAGTGACCGGGATCCCCAATTAGTGCACCGTGTTCGCTCGCCATGCTTCGGGCAAGGTGCCTCGATCTGCAACCACTTTGCTCGGCACAGATAACCGTTCCCATCGTAGTCCACGTGAATTGTTAAGTATGAAAATGTTAAAAAAAAGTGAAAAACTCATGTCGACCTTTTGACCTGTCGACCTAGCACATGTCGACCTTCCAACCCTGTCGACCTATAGTGGTCGACCTAAACATTGTGGCCCTAGACACTGTCGATCTTCAGACCGGATCCCGTCCTGATATAGTGTACACAATTACACTAAGAGGGTATTCAATTCTTGTCGGAAACTGTCGTCTTGTCGCAAAGACGGCAGTTCCGACAGGTTTAGGTTGGAAGGGGTTCTGACCTATTCAATGCCGGCTGCTTTTTTCCGACAAGTCGGAAATTTCTGACTTGTCGGAATGCATGTGTTCTGTCTGAAGCGCACCCAAACCCAACAGGTTTAAGCCAGGTTTCCAACAATGTCAATCCGGATTGACATTGTACGGAATGGACCAAACCTGTCGGGTTTCGGCATTGAATACTAACCTGTCAGATCCTTTCCTTCGGAAAGGATCTGTCAGGAATTGAATATACCCCTAAATCACTAGTCACAGTGTAATAGACATGTTCCCAGACCATGCCCTCTACAAATCCCTTAAATAAATTGGAAGGACTGTATTCTACCTACTGAACAGACACCTCTTCAGTACATACCGCCTCTTTTATCACTGAAAAGAATCTAGATGACTGTATCATAAGAGACCATTGGGGGGGTTCAATTTTTGGTGATGTACCGCCATGATGTTTATTTGCACTTGTCCCCAAGTATTATGGGAGTCTAACATTGCTAATTTTCATATGCATTGCGTTGGGTGTGAGGGAAAATTGGCGATGCTGATGGCCAGCCTGTGTCGCCATTTCTAAGATTCATCTCCGAGAATGTAATTCTGCCTTAGAATCTGACATTTAATACTGGCATCTTCAGTTTCCATGTGCTGGTATTATCTCCAGAAATATCTTGAGCACCAGGGTTTCCTATAGAAACATAAACAGCTGGTGCATAATGGAGGTACATTCTAGTACAGTCATCTATTGAGCAGAGGATGTTGTATTGTGTGGTAAGATGTGTTGTACACAGACTTCTACCTTACATTTTACAGGCTGTGATTGAAAAATGACAGAAGCTGATTGGTTTGTACTTAATCGCTCACAATGTAATCTCTCTCAAAGCTTTGAAGTGGCTTTAGGCCCGATGTACTACTACTTGGCACACAGGCATTTTATAGAGCTGGCAAGATATTCCAATACCACTTAAGCTCCATGTTCATGTTTTACCAGCTACCTCATATTTTCTGTGCTTAATTAAAGTGCTTATTTGAGCTGTGAGTTGCAGGTTATCCAGGAAGGAAACCCTTGGTTGTTTTGTCTTTTGCCTCATAGAGGTGAAAGCAAAAGACAAGCAAACACTTTCCCTCTTGTAACAACCTGCTATGTATGCATCTTGTCGGAACCCCACGAGTAACTGAATTTCCCAGTGCAGTCTTCAAACTACACTATTCTAGTAAACATGTGAAAGTCTTAATAACAAGCTGCTAGTTTGTTACAATAAACTGTTTATAATCATCTGTCATATAGTGGCGCTGGAACACCCCAAGTGACAAACTGATGCACATAGTGCAAACTCACATTCATGTTCTACTGGTATCTAGGTTTTACAGTTATGGATCTAAGTTGTCCTGTATCCTACAGCATGTGTAAATAGGGACACACTCTTGCATAACATTACATTTTGACAAAAGGCATATTGTGCAGCCTGTCACTTAGACATTATGATTTACAGTAGGGTTTCTCACAGTTCTGGCAAGATGTATATCAGACTATAAAAGCACAAGGTAAAAGAGAAAAACTGACATTAGTACAGTTCGGGATGTCACATTTTTTTGACTTGATATGAACCATTCTAATTAATATAAGGCCCACATCAATCCAACATAATCTGCACTAAAACAACTAGTTTTATGTAGGGCTAGGATACTCTATGTACTGCAGCTGAACTAGTGATTCTTTCCTAAGCCAGAGGAGTGCATTCCATAATGTGAACACATTGGATTCTTATCTTCATGTCGGGACTTGGGAGACTTTGACATCCTAGCTTTGATAATGATTAGACTTGTGGTTCAGGAAACTCTTAGGTTCCTGACACCTGGGTTATTTCAGAAGCAATGCTCAAATGTTTTACAAAGTAATTTGTTTCAAAATTAAAAAAGAGAAAGAAAAAAAGCATACATCACATTAGAGTAAAACATAAACGGTACACATTTGCTGTCTGGCATGGTAAACCATTTCAAGAGATGTTACTCTGTGAGGCAGTGTGTTATGACGGAGCATCTATTCCGTTCCAGTAAGTCATATCACTGTAGCTCTTCTTCTGCTTCGGGCAAATGGCTGCCAGCCAGTGAGCTCTGGGCACTGGCATGGGCAGTTGAACTCAGAACTTCTTCAAAACTTCCTTGGGTTTGATTTGTAGCTCCTACTTTAGCCTAAAACCAAAATAACACAAAACAATTGATTTACAGCTAAAATATTGAAGGTGTGCTTAAATGTATTACATTACATGGCAAAATAGTCTCTATCTTGGCAATAATTTGAAGATTGAAGCAAGAGACTTTGGGGAGACTGGATGTGATGATGGTGGAGTCTACTGGCCCCCATGCATCAGCAATTAATTGCTGTAATGTCCGGTATCCGGTCTCTAGGTGGACCACACTTAGGTCGACAATGTCTAGATTGACCACTATTGGTTGACCGTAAGTAGGTCAATATGGTCTTTAGGTTGACATGACAGAAGGTCGACATGAGTTTTTCAATATTTCTCTGACGTCCTAGTGGATGCTGGGAACTCCGTAAGGACCATGGGGGATAGCGGCTCCGCAGGAGACTGGGCACAAAAGTAAAGCTTTAGGACTACCTGGTGTGCACTGGCTCCTCCCCCTATGACCCTCCTCCAAGCCTCAGTTAGATTTTTGTGCCCGGCCGAGAAGGGTGCACACTAGGGGCTCTCCTGAGCTTCTTAGTGAAAGTTTAGTTTTAGGTTTTTTATTTTCAGTGAGACCTGCTGGCAACAGGCTCACTGCATCGAGGGACTAAGGGGAGAAGAAGCGAACCTGCCTGCTTGCAGCCAGCTTGGGCTTCTTAGGCTACTGGACACCATTAGCTCCAGAGGGACCGAACACAGGCCCAGCCTCGGAGCTCGGTCCCAGAGCCGCGCCGCCGGCCCCCTTACAGAGCCAGAAGCAAGAAGAGGTCCGGAAAAATCGGCGGCAGAAGACATCAGTCTTCAACAAGGTAGCGCACAGCACTGCAGCTGTGCGCCATTGTTACTCAGGCACACTTCACACTTCGGTCACTGAGGGTGCAGGGCGCTAGGGGGGGGGGGGGCGCCCTGAGCAGCAATGTAAACACCTTGGCTGGCATAAATACACCACATATAACCCCCGGGGCTATATGGATGTATTTTAACCCCTGCCAGAACTCACCAAAAAGCGGGAGAAAAGGCCACCGAGAAGGGGGCGGAGCCTATCTCCTCAGCACACGGGCGCCATTTTCCATCACAGCTCCGCTGGAAGGACGTCTCCCTGACTCTCCCCTGCAGTCCTGCACTACAGAAAATAAGAATTTACTTACCGATAATTCTATTTCTCGGAGTCCGTAGTGGATGCTGGGGTTCCTGAAAGGACCATGGGGAATAGCGGCTCCGCAGGAGACAGGGCACAAAAAGTAAAGCTTTCCGATCAGGTGGTGTGCACTGGCTCCTCCCCCTATGACCCTCCTCCAGACTCCAGTTAGGTACTGTGCCCGGACGAGCGTACACAATAAGGGAGGAATTTTGAATCCCGGGTAAGACTCATACCAGCCACACCAATCACACTGTACAACCTGTGATCTGAACCCAGTTAACAGTATGATAACAGCGGAGCCTCTGAAAAGATGGCTCACAACAACAATAACCCGATTTAGTTAGCAATAACTATGTACAAGTATTGCAGATAATCCGCACTTGGGATGGGCGCCCAGCATCCACTACGGACTCCGAGAAATAGAATTATCGGTAAGTAAATTCTTATTTTCTCTATCGTCCTTGTGGATGCTGGGGTTCCTGAAAGGACCATGGGGATTATACCAAAGCTCCCAAATGGGCGGGAGAGTGCGGATGACTCTGCAGCACCGAATGAGAGAACTCCAGGTCCTCTTTTGCCAGGGTATCAAATTTGTAGAATTTTACAAACGTGTTCTCCCCCGACCACGTAGCTGCTCGGCAAAGTTGTAATGCCGAGACCCCTCGGGCAGCCGCCCAAGATGAGCCCACCTTCCTTGTGGAATGGGCCTTAACAGATTTAGACTGTGGCAGGCCTGCCACAGAATGTGCAAGTTGAATTGTGCTACCAATCCCACGAGCAATCGACTGCTTAGAAGCAGAAGCACCCAGCATTGTTGGGTGCATACAGGATAAACAGCAAGTCAGATTTCCTGACTCCAGCCAACCTGGAAACTATATTTTCAGGGCCCTGATAACATCCAGCAACTTGGAGTCCTCCAAGTCCCTAGTAGCCGCAGGTACCACAATAAGCTGGTTCAGGTGAAACGCTGACACCACCTTAAGGAGAAACTGGGGACGAGTCCGCAGCTTTGCTCTGTCCGAATGGACAATCAGATATGGCTTTGTGAGATAAAGCCGCCAATTCTGACACTCGCCTGGCCGAGGCCAGGACCAACAGCATGGTCATTTTCCATGTGAGATATATCAAATCCACAGATTTGAGTTGTTTAAACCAATGTGATTTTTTAGGAATCCCAAAACTACGTTGAGATCGCCCAGTGCCACTGGAGACATCAAAGGGGCTGTATATGCAGTACTCCCTTAACAACTTCTGGACTTCAGGAACTGAAGCCAATTTCTTTCTGGAAGAAAATCAACAGGCCGAAATTTGAACCTTAATGGACCCAATTTGAGACCCATAGACACTCCTGTTTGCAGGAAATGTAGAAATTAACCTAGTTGAAATTCTTCCGTGGAGCCTTCCTGGACTCACACCCTGGCACATATTTTCACCTAAGTGGTGATAATGTTGTGCGGTCACCTCCTTCCTGGCTCTGACCAGGGTAGGGATGACCTCTTCCGGAATGCCTCTTTCCCTTAGGATCCGGCGTTCACCCGCCTTGGCGTCAACGCAGCTGCGGTAAGTCCCGGAACAGACACGGTTCTTGCCGAATCAAGACCCTTCTTAGTATCTCTTGAAGTTCCGGGAACCAAGTCCTTCTTGGCCAAACCGGAGCCACGAGTATAGTTCTTACTCCTCTCCTTCCTATCATTTTCAATACATTGGGTATGAAAAGCAGAGGATGGAACACATACACCGACTGGTACACCGACGGTGTTACCAGAGCGTCCCAGCTATTGCCTGAGTGTCTCTTGACCTGGCGCTTCAGGTGGGACGCCATCATAACCACCTTTGGTCTTTCCCAACGGTTTACAATCATGTGGAAACTTCCAGATTAAGTTTCCACTTTTCCGGGTGGAATTCATTTATGCTGAGGAAATCTTCCCAGTTGCCCACTCCCGGAATGAACACTGCTGACAGTGTTATCACATGATTTTCCGCCCAGCGAAGAATCCTTGCTGTCATTGCCCTCCTGCTTCTTGTGTCGCCCCGTCTGATAACGTGGGCGACCGCCATGATGATGTCCTACTGGATCAGCACCGGTTGACTTTGAAGCAGGAGTCTTCCTAGGCTCAGAGCATTGTAAATTGCCCTTAGCTCCAGTATATTCATGTGGAGAGAAGTCTCCAGACTTGACCACACTTCCTTGGAAATTTTTTCCCTGTGTGACTACTCCCCAGCCTCTCAGGCTGGTATCCGTGGTCCCCAGAACACAGTCCTGAATGCTGAGTGTGCTGCCCTCTAAAAGATGAGCACTCTGCAGCCCCCACAGAAGAGACACCCTTGTCCTTGGAGACAGGATTATCCGCTGATGCATCTGAAAATGCGATCCGGACCATTCGTCCAGCAAATCCCCTGAGATCTGCCGAATGGAATCGCTTCGTAAGAAGCCACCATTTTTCCCAGGACTCCTGTGCATTGATGCACTGATACTTGGCCTGGTTTTAGGAGGTTTCTGACTAGGTCGAATAACTCCTTGGCTTTTTCCTCCCGGAGGAACACCTTTTTCTGGACTATGCCCAGAATCATTCCTAGGAACAGCAGACGTATCGTCGGAAAACAGCTGCGATTCTTGGAATATTTAGAATCCAGTCGTGCTGTCGTAGAACTACTTTAGATAGTGCTCTTCCGACCTCCAACTGTTCTCTGGAACTTGCCCTTTTCAGGATATCGTCCAAGTAAGGGATAATTTAGATGCCTTTTTTCTTTGAAGAAACATCTTTTCGGCCATTACCTTGGTAAAAGGCCCGGGGTGCCGTGGATAATTCAAACGGCATCGTCTGAAACTGATATTGACAGTTCTGTACCACGAACCAGAGGTACCCTTGTTGAGAAGGGCAAATTTGGACATGGAGGTAATCCTTGATGTCCAGGGACACCATATAGTCCCCTTTTTTCCGGTTCGCTATCACTGCTCTGAGTGACTCCATCTCGATTTGAACCTTTTATGTAAGTGTTCAAAGATTTCAGTTTAGACTATGTCTCACCAAGCCGTCTGGCGTCAGTACCACAATATAGTGTGGAAAAATAATACCCTTTTCCTTGTTGTAGGATGGGTACTTTGATTTATCACCTGCTGGATATACAGCTTGTGAATTGTTTCCAATGCTGCCTCCCTGTCGGAGGGAGCCGTTGGTAAAGCAGACTTCAGAAACCTGCGAGGAGAAGATGTCTCGACTCTCCAATCTGTACCCCTGGGATAATACTTGTACTATCTAGGGGTCAACCTGCGAGTGATCCCACTGCGCGCTGAGACTCTTGAGACTACCCCCCCCACCTTGAGTCCGCTTGCATGGCCCCAGCGTCATGCTGAGGACTTGGCAGACGCGGTGGAGGGCTTCTTTTCCTGGGAAGGGGCTGCCTGCTGCAGTCTACTTCCCTTACCTCTATGTCTGGGCAGATATGACTGGCCTTCTGCCTGCATGCCCTCATGGGAAAGGAAGGATTGAGGCTGAAAAGACGGTGTCTTTTTCAGCTGAGATGTAACTTGGGGTAAAAAGGTTGGATTTCCCAGCTGTTGCCGTGGTCCCCAGGTCCGATGGACCGACCCCAACTAACTCCTTCCCTTTATACGGCAATACTTCCATGTGCCGTATGGGATCTGTATCACCTGACCACTGTCGTGTCCATGACATCTTCTGGGTGATATGGACAACGTACTTATCTTGATGCCAGAGAGCAAATATCCCTCTGTGCATCTCACGTACATATATATAGAATGCATCCTATTAAATGCTCTATATGAATAAAATATTTTCAGTCAGGGAATCCGACCAAGCCAACCCAGCACTGCATCTCCAGGCTGATGGCGATCGCTGGTCGCAGTATAACCACCGTATGTGTGTATATACTTTTTAGGATATCTTTCCAGCTTCCTATCAGCTGGCTCCTTGAGGGCGGCCGTATCTGGAGACGGTAACGCCACTTGATAAGCGTGTGAGCGCCTTATCACCCTAAGGGGTGTTTCCCAATGCGCCCTAATTTCTGGCGGGAAAGGGTATAACGCCAATATTTGCTATCGGGGTAACCCCACGCATCATCACACACTTCATTTTATTTTATCTGATTCAGGAAAAACTACAGGTAGTTTTTTCACTCCCACATAATACCCTTTTTTGTGGTACTTGTAGTATCAGAAATATGCAACACCTCCTTCATTGCCCTTAACGTGTGGCCCTAATGAGAAATACGTTTGTTTATTCACCGTCGACACTGGATTCAGTGTCCGTGTCTGTGTCTGTGTCGACCGACTGAGGTAAATGGGCGTTTTTAACGCCCCTGACGGTGTTTCTGAGACGCCTGGACCGGTACTAATAGTTTGTCGGCCGTCTCACGTCGTCAACCGACCTTGCAGCGTGTTGACATTCTCACGTAATTCCCTAAATAAGCCATCCATTCCGGTGTCGACTCCCTAGAGAGTGACATCACCATTACAGGCAATTTCTCCGCCTCCTCACCAACATCGTCCTCATACATGTCGACACACACGTACCGACACACAGCACACACACCGGGAATGCTCTGACAGAGGACAGGACCCACACTAGCCCTTTGGGGAGACAGAGGGAGAGTTTGCCAGCACACACCAAAACGCTATAATTATATAGGGACAACCTTATATAAGTGTTTTCCCTTATAGCATCTTTATATATATCTCAATATCGCCAAAATCAGTGCCCCCCCTCTCTGTTTTAACCCTGTTTCTGTAGTGCAGTGCAGGGGAGAGCCTGGGAGCCTTCTCTCCAGGCTTTCTGTGAGAGAAAATGGCGCTGTGTGCTGAGGAGATAGGCCCCGCCCCTTTTTCGGCGGGCTCGTCTCCCGCTATTTAGTGAATCTTGGCAGGGGTTAAATATCTCCATATAGCCTCTGGGGGCTATATGTGAGGTATTTTTCGCCAAAAAAGGTTTTCATTTGCCTCCCAGGGCGCCCCCCTCCCAGCGCCCTGCACCCTCAGTGACTGCCGTGTGAAGTGTGCTGAGAGGAAAATGGCGCACAGCTGCAGTGCTGTGCGCTACCTTTAGAAGACTGCAGGAGTCTTCAGCCGCCGATTCTGGACCTCTTCTTACTTCAGCATCTGCAAGGGGGCCGGCGGCGCGGCTCCGGTGACCATCCAGGCTGTACCTGTGATCGTCCCTCTGGAGCTGATGTCCAGTAGCCAAGAAGCCAATCCATCCTGCACGCAGGTGAGTTCACTCCTTCTCCCCTAAGTCCCTCGTTGCAGTGATCCTGTTGCCAGCAGGACTCACTGTAAAATAAAAAACCTAAGCTAAACTTTCTCTAAGCAGCTCTTTAGGAGAGCCACCTAGATTGCACCCTTCTCGGCCGGGCACAAAAATCTAACTGGAGTCTGGAGGAGGGTCATAGGGGGAGGAGCCAGTGCACACCACCTGATCGGAAAGCTTTACTTTTTGTGCCCTGTCTCCTGCGGAGCCGCTATTCCCCATGGTCCTTTCAGGAACCCCAGCATCCACAAGGACGATAGAGAAAAGGGTAAAAAAGAGAGGGGGGCACTAATTTGGCGCAGTTTTGATACTAACAGCAGCTATAAAGGGAAAAGCACATTTTATAGTGGTATTCCTGTCTATATATAGCGCTCTGGTGTGTGCTGGCATACTCTCCCTCTGTCTCCCCAAAGGGCTAGTGGGGTCCTGTCCTCTATCAGAGCATTCCCTGTGTGTGTGCGGTGTGTCGGTACGATTGTGTTGACATGTTTGAGGAGGAAAATGAGATGGAGGCGGAGCAATTGCCTATTATAGAGTTGTCACCCCCTAGGGAGTCGACACCCGAGTGGATGAGCTTATGGAAGGAATTGCGTGACAGTGTCAGCTCTTTACGACAGACAGTTGACGACATGAGACAGCCGGCTAATCAGCTTGTGCCTGTCCAGGGGTCTCAAACGCCATCAGGGGCTTTAAAACGCCCGTTACCTCAAATGGCAGACACAGACACGGATACTGACTCCAGTGTCGATGATGAGGAGACAAACGTGACTTCCACTAGGGCCACACGTTACATGATTGAAGCAATGAAAAATGTATTGCATATCTCTGATAATACAAGTACCACTAAAAAGGGTATTATGTTTGGTGAGAAAAAACTGCCTGTAGTTTTTCCTGTATCCGAGGAATTAAATGAAGTGTGTGATGAGGCGTGGGTTTCCCCCGATAAAAAACTGATAATTCCTAAAAGGTTATTGGCATCGTACCCTTTCCCGCCAGAGGATAGGGCACGTTGGGAAACACCCCCTAGGGTGGATAAAGCGCTCACACGCTTGTCTAAACAGGTTGCACTACCTTCTCCTGATACGGCCGCCCTAAAGGAACCTGCCGATAGAAAGCTGGAGAATATCCTAAAATGTATATACACTCACACGGGTGTTATACTGCGACCAGCAATCGCCTCAGCCTGGATGTGCACTGCGGGCCTGGCGTGGTCGGATTCCCTGACTGAAAATATTGATACCCTAGATAGGGACAGTATATTACTGACTATAGAGCATCTGAAGGATGCATTTCTATATATGCGTGATGCACAGAGGGATATTTGCCGACTGGCATCAAGAGTTAGCGCGCTGTCCATTTCTG
Source organism: Pseudophryne corroboree (assembly GCF_028390025.1). Lineage (NCBI taxonomy): Eukaryota > Metazoa > Chordata > Amphibia > Anura > Myobatrachidae > Pseudophryne > Pseudophryne corroboree. Next base: position 528,441,923 of record NC_086447.1, on the reverse strand, counting down.
CAAGAAGAGGTTTATGGACGCGGCAGTGGTCAGGTGATGCGGATTCTAAAAGGCACATGGAAGTATTGCCTTATAAGGGGGAGGAGTTATTTGGGGTAGGTCTATCAGACCTGGTAGCCACGGCAACTGCTGGAAAATCCACATTTTTACCCCAGGTAGCTTCTCAACCTAAGAAGACGCCGTATTATCAGGCGCAGTCCTTTCGGCCCCATAAGGGCAAGCGGGCAAAAGGCGCCTCATTTCTGCCCCGTGGCAGAGGGAGAGGAAAAAGGCTGCAACAAACAGCCAGTTCCCAGGAACAAAAGCCCTCTCCCGCCTCCGCAAAATCCTCAGCATGACGCTGGGGCTTTACAAGCGGACTCAGGCACGGTGGGGGCCCGTCTCCAGAAATTCGAGACGTCTCCCCCTCGCCGTTTTCTAAAGTCTGCTTTACCGACGTCTCCCTCAGACAGGGAGGCAGTATTGGAAGCCATTCACAAGCTATATTCCCAGCAGGTGATAATCAAGGTACCCCTCCTACAGCAGGGAAAGGGGTACTATTCCACACTATTTGTGGTACCGAAGCCGGACGGCTCGGTGAGACCAATTTTAAACCTAAAATCCTTGAACACTTACATACAAAGGTTCAAATTCAAGATGGAGTCACTCAGAGCAGTGATTGCAAACCTGGAAGAAGGGGACTATATGGTGTCTCTGGACATCAAAGATGCTTACCTACATGTCCCAATTTACCCTTCTCACCAAGGGTACCTCAGGTTTGTGGTACAGAACTGTCACTATCAGTTTCAGACGCTGCCGTTTGGATTGTCCACGGCACCCCGGGTCTTTACCAAGGTAATGGCCGAAATGATGATACTCCTTCGAAGGAAGGGAGTTTTAGTTATCCCTTACTTGGACGATCTCCTGATAAGGGCAAGATCCAGGGAACAGTTGGAAGTCGGAGTAGCACTATCTCAGATAGTGCTGCGCCAGCACGGTTGGATTCTCAATATTCCAAAATCGCAGCTGATCCCGACGACACGACTTCTATTCCTAGGGATGATCCTGGACACAGTCCAGAAAAAGGTGTTTCTCCCGGAGGAGAAAGCCAGGGAGTTATCCGAACTAGTCAGAAATCTCCTAAAACCAGGCCAAGTCTCAGTGCATCAATGCACAAGGGTCCTGGGAAAGATGGTGGCTTCTTACGAAGCAATCCCATTCGGCAGATTCCACGCAAGAACCTTCCAGTGGGATCTGCTAGACAAATGGTCCGGGTCGCATCTTCAGATGCATCAGCGGATAATCTTGTCACCAAGGACAAGGGTGTCTCTCCTGTGGTGGTTGCAGAGTGCTCATCTTCTAGAGGGCCGCAGATTCGGCATTCAGGACTGGGTCCTGGTGACCACGGATGCCAGCCTGAGAGGCTGGGGAGCAGTCACACAGGGAAGAAATTTCCAGGGCTTGTGGTCAAGCCTGGAGACATCACTTCACATAAATATCCTGGAGCTAAGGGCCATCTACAATGCTCTAAGCCTAGCAAGACCTCTGCTTCAAGGTCAGCCGGTGCTGATCCAGTCAGACAACATCACGGCAGTCGCCCACGTAAACAGACAGGGCGGCACAAGAAGCAGGAGGGCAATGGCAGAAGTTGCAAGGATTCTTCGCTGGGCGGAAAATCATGTGATAGCACTGTCAGCAGTGTTCATTCCGGGAGTGGACAACTGGGAAGCAGACTTCCTCAGCAGACACGACCTCCACCCGGGAGAGTGGGGACTTCACCCAGAAGTCTTCCACATGATTGTGAACCGTTGGGAAAAACCAAAAGGTGGACATGATGGCGTCCCGCCTCAACAAAAAACTAGACCGGTATTGCGCCAGGTCAAGGGACCCTCAGGCAATAGCTGTGGACGCTCTGGTAACACCGTGGGTGTACCAGTCAGTGTATGTGTTCCCTCCTCTGCCTCTCATACCCAAGGTACTGAGAATCATAAGAAGGAGATGAGTAAGGACTATACTCGTGGCTCCGGATTGGCCAAGAAGGACTTGGTACCCGGAACTTCAAGAGATGCTCACAGAGGACCCGTGGCCTCTACCTCTACGAAGGGACCTGCTCCGGCAGGGACCCTGTCTGTTCCAAGACTTACCGCGGCTGCGTTTGACGGCATGGCGGTTGAACGCCGGATCCTGAAGGAAAAAGGCATTCCGGATGAAGTCATCCCTACCCTGATCAAAGCCAGGAAGGATGTAACCGTACAGCATTATCACCGTATTTGGCGTAAATATGTTGCGTGGTGCGAGGCCAGGAAGGCCCCTACAGAGGAATTTCAACTGGGTCGTTTCCTGCATTTCCTGCAAACAGGACTGTCTATGGGCCTAAAATTAGGGTCCATTAAGGTTCAAATTTCGGCCCTGTCGATTTTCTTCCAGAAAGAACTGGCTTCAGTTCCTGAAGTTCAGACGTTTGTCAAGGGGGTACTGCATATACAGCCTCCTTTTGTGCCTCCAGTGGCACCTTGGGATCTCAATGTAGTTTTGGGGTTCCTAAAATCACATTGGTTTGAACCACTCACCACTGTGGACTTAAAATATCTCACATGGAAAGTGGTAATGCTGTTGGCCCTGGCTTCAGCCAGGCGTGTCTCAGAATTGGCGGCTTTATCCTATAAAAGCCCTTACCTAATTTTTCATACGGACAGGGCAGAATTGAGGACTCGTCCTCAATTTCTCCCTAAGGTGGTTTCAGCGTTTCACTTGAACCAGCCTATTGTGGTACCTGCGGCTACTAGGGACTTGGAGGACTCCAAGTTGCTGGACGTAGTCAGGGCCCTGAAAATATATGTTTCCAGGACGGCTGGAGTCAGAAAATCTGACTCGCTGTTTATCCTGTATGCACCCAACAAGCTGGGTGCTCCTGCTTCTAAGCAGACTATTGCTCGTTGGATTTGTAGTACAATTCAGCTTGCACATTCTGTGGCAGGCCTGCCACAGCCAAAATCTGTAAAAGCCCATTCCACAAGGAAGGTGGGCTCATCTTGGGCGGCTGCCCGAGGGGTCTCGGCTTTACAACTTTGCAGAGCAGCTACTTGGTCAGGGGCAAACACGTTTGCTTAATTCTACAAATTTGATACCCTGGCTGAGGAGGACCTGGAGTTCTCTCATTCGGTGCTGCAGAGTCATCCGCACTCTCCCGCCCGTTTGGGAGCTTTGGTATAATCCCCATGGTCCTTACGGAGTTCCCAGCATCCACTAGGACGTCAGAGAAAATAAGAATTTACTTACCGATAGTCTCGTAGTCCGTAGTGGATGCTGGGCGCCCATCCCAAGTGCGGATTGTCTGCAATACTTGTACATAGTTATTGTTACAAAAATCGGGTTATTATTGTTGTGAGCCATCTTTTCAGAGGCTCCTCTGTTATCATGCTGTTAACTGGGTTCAGATCACAGGTTGTACGGTGTGATTGGTGTGGCTGGTATGAGTCTTACCCGGGATTCAAAATCCTTCCTTATTGTGTACGCTCGTCCGGGCACAGTATCCTAACTGAGGCTTGGAGGAGGGTCATAGGGGGAGGAGCCAGTGCACACCAGGTAGTCCTAAAGCTTTACTTTTGTGCCCAGTCTCCTGCGGAGCCGCTATCCCCCATGGTCCTTACGGAGTTCCCAGCATCCACTACGGACTACGAGAAATAGAATTATCGGTAAGTAAATTCTTATTTTTTTTTTTGGACTTTTTCATGCTTTATGATCTATGTGGACTACAATTGAGAACGGTAACCTGTGCTGAGTGCATAGTGCATAGCGAGCCATGTGAGGGGACATGGTGCACTAATTGGGGTTTCCGGTCGCTGTACAGAGAAAACAACACCAAAAAAATCCACAAAAAACCTTCTGTCATGTCGACCTTGTACATGTCGACCAATAGTGGTCGACCTAGACACTGTTGACCTAAGTGTGGTCAACCCTATGATACACACCCGTAATGTCCTGATCTCCCAACGGCAGGGTCTGGGAATTAGGATTATTAAACATGTTTAAAAATCTGATGAATTGGGAAATAGTATAGGAGGACAGCTAGACTTTCTATGACAACTAAGCTGTCCAGGGACTTGGGAATTAAACATTTGTTAATGAAGACCACTTGCTGACAGATCTAGCAGAAAGTAGGCAGATGAGTTTAAGGTTTCCAGAATACAGGTACTCAGGGAGAAGGAAATTTAGGACCTTGGGCCTAAATCAGACCTGATCGCAGCAGCAAAATTGTTCTCTAATAGGCAAAACCATGTGCAGTGCAGGTGAGGCAAATATAACGTGCAGAGAGATAGATTTGGGTGGGGTGTGTTCAAACTGAAATCTAAATTGCAGTGTAAAAATAAAGCAGCCAGTGTTTACCCTGCACAGAAACAAAATAACCCACCCAAATCTAACTCTCTCTGCACATGTTATATATGCTCCCCCCCCCCCCCCCCCCCCCCTGCAGTGCACATGGTTTTGCCCATTAGAGAAAAATGTTGCTGCTGCGATCAGGTCTGAATTATTCAGCTTTAGTTACAGTTTTGCTAATTTAGCAAAATTGGAACTGCTGCTGACCACATGCTGGGGGCCACCCAGCACAGGGCAATGCCCCAAAGCATGCTAATTGCTGCCAGTGATGCGACTGAAATGCAATTGCATTGCAGGCACTGCAAAATTAGGGTATGTTCCCTGCCAGCGCAGCCTAGCTGCGTAGGCAGACACACTGCCGCCATCTTACCCGTCACAGTGGCGCCCCGAAAATGGCCCAGACTCTCTCCCGTTTACCACACCACCTCCCCACGAGCGCATCTGCCTGTCAATCAGGCAGAGGCATTCACATCACTGTGATGCAATCGCACTGCCCAGCAAGCGCTGAACGGTCCTTGCACATTGGGCCAATTTTCTGGAAAATACGGATTGCATCTCATAAGCTATATAAGGCCCTTAGTATGGCAGGAGTTCATGTTTATTGTAATTTTCTAAATATCTATATACAGTATATAAACGCGAAAGCCCTCACTTACTCACTCACTGACTCATCACTAATTATCTTACTTCCTGATATGTTAGGAAGCTGAAATGTAACATAGGTATTCTGCAGGTGGGAAATAGGAAAACTGCTTATTTAGAATTTTAATAAACATCACCTAAGGGGATGAAAAGGGGGTTGACATAATGACGTCATTACCAATGCATGGCTTGCGTTGCGCAAATCATAACACCCAAACGGACAATCTGATCAAAATTTGGATTGCACCTACATTGTGTAGAATTTAGTAAATTACAAAAATGGTCCTGTCACTTTTTACCATATCACTCACTGACTGACTGACTGACTGATCACTAATTCTCTTACTTCCTGATATGTTAGGAAGCTGAAATGTATCATAGGTATTCTGCAGGTGGAAAATAGGAAAACTACGTAATCAGAATTTTAATAAATCTCCCCTAAGGGGATGAAAAGGGGTTGACATAATGACGTAATTACCGAGGCGTGGCTTACGTTACGCGAACGATAACGCCCAAACAGACAATTAGATCAAAATTTGGATTGCAAACGCCAAGCAACATGGATTAATATTTACTTACATTAAGGCATCTTAAATTTACATCTCTATTGATTTACCAAATTTTTAACTCATTTATATGTACAATCGTGAAAATCAGAAACTCCTGTGCAAAGAATGGGTAGAACAGCTAGTCCCTTAATAATGTTATTCATTGGATTGAGGCCATGGGTTACATTCTGACCTGGGCATCTCTCTGAAATCTGTATGTTCTCTTATTTGCGTGGCTACTTCCCACTGTCCAAAACATAATGGTAGGTTAATTGGTTTTTGACAAAATTGACTTGTGTTTGTGTATGTGGTGAGACTTCAGACTGTAGGCTTTACTGGAACCTGATTTAAATGATTAAATATTCTTTAATATGTTGGAACTACAGAAATAAAGATCATGTTAATAACTGTGTTGTGTACATGTTAAACAACTGCTCTGTGCTAGTGTCAGAAATATCCATCACACTACCTATTGCACCGCACAAATACAGTAGTAGTCAGCAGCACCATTTAGTGTGGTGTGTAATTACATTTGAATCTTTCCGCCACAGTTAACAGAAAAAATAACTTTGTTGTGCACAGACGCATTGGTTAAACCTGATTCTGCAGAGCAGTGGAAGTTGTTTCCTAGGCAACGTGGAAACTGCTTACTGCTTTGACATTTTGTAATACTTTTTGTATTACCTTTCCGCTAAATCCATGCACAATTTTATTATGCCATCTGTTAATGGCTCATATGTTTCACAAAGAGTGCTTCTGACCTAATCATTTTCCATGTGTGCTTTTAAATTACTTTAGAATGTGATTACAAGAGATGTACAATCAATTAAATACAATTGCTTCTACAATTGTCAAGCTGCTGCACTATGCAATGCAGCGCATTCTGATGCCAAATGACCACCTTTTATTTTATTAGTTAACTAGTTGTTTGCTAATCTTTATTGTATTGCCTCTGCATCATGATAGGAAGCTAAATATTTAATTTACTGTACATAACAGGATTTCTTGCCTTACCTCTCCAAGCTCTCAGGTGTCAGTGACGTGCGGTGAGGTCATTGGCTGGGGAGGCACTGATGCGCGCTCCATAAAAGGGGGCGTGGTCACCCAATAGGGGGCGTGCCCAGTGTAGTAGAACCCCTTATACTATCTAGTACTGGTGCCCCTTTCACCATATAACACACGGTATGAGCCGACATTCATATTGTAGCACACTGAATGAGCCAAAATTCACATTGTAGCACCCAAAATGAGCCAACATTCACATTGTAGCACACAGAATGAGCCACAATTCACATTATAGCACACGGTATGAGCAGGCATTTACATTATAGCACACAGAATGAGCCGAAATTCACATTGTAGCACACAGAATGAGCCACAATTCACATTATAGCACACGGTATGAGCAGGCATTTACATTATAGCACACAGAATGAGCCGAAATTCACATTGTAGCACACAGAATGAGCCGAAATTCACCTTGTAGCACACTGAATGAGCCGAAATTCACATTGTAGCACACTGAATGAGCCGAAATTCACATTGTAGCACACTGAATGAGCCGAAATTCACCTTGTAGCACACTGAATGAGCCGAAATTCACATTGTAGCACACTGAATGAGCCGAAATTCACATTGTAGTACACTGAATGAGCCGAAATTCACATTGTAGCACCCAAAATGAGCCGAAATTCACATTATAGCACACAGAATGAGCCACAATTCACATTATAGCACACGGTATGAGCAGACATTCACATTATAGCACACAGAATGAGCCGAAATTCACATTGTAGCACACTGAATGAGCCAACATTCACATTGTAGCACACTGAATGAGCCGAAATTCACATTGTAGCACACTGAATGAGCCGAAATTCACATTGTAGCACACTGAATGAGCCGAAATTCACCTTGTAGCACACTGAATGAGCAGAAATTCACATTGTAGCACACTGAATGAGCAGAAATTCACATTGTAGTACACTGAATGAGCCGAAATTCACATTGTAGCACCCAAAATGAGCCGAAATTCACATTATAGCACACAGAATGAGCCACAATTCACATTATAGCACACGGTATGAGCAGACATTCACATTATAGCACACAGAATGAGCCGAAATTCACACTGTAGCACACTGAATGAGCCAACATTCACATTGTAGCACACTGAATGAGCCGAAATTCACATTGTAGCACACTGAATGAGCCGACAGTCATATTATAGCACACTGAATGAGCAGACAGTCACATTATAGCACACTGAATGAGACGAAATTCACATTGTAGCACACTGAATGAGACGAAATTCACATTATAGCACACAGAATGAGCCACAATTCACATTATAGCACACGGTATGAGCCGAAATTCACATTATAGCACACAGAATGAGCCGAAATTCACATTATAGCACACAGTATGAGCCGAAATTCACATTACAGCACACAGAATGAGCCGAAATTCACAATATAGCACACGGTATGAGCCTATATTCACATTATGCTACATGAAATGAGAAAAAATTCAGGGAGAGTGACAGCATAGACATAGGGACAGGGAGAGTGACATCAGGGATGAGAGAGCGGGACAGCAAGGGCATACAGTAGAGACTAGGGGGAGAGAAAGGCAGCAGGGTAAGATTACCTCTTTAGTAGTGGCGGTGCTGAGGATGCTGTGGTCTGCAGTGCAGTGGATGAGGAGGCTGTGGTCGGCATGGTGCGGAGGAGGCAGAGGTGCAGAGAAGGGCTGAGGACGGCCGCGCGGCTGAGGGTGGCGGAGGTGTAGTGAGGAGGAGGCAGAGAGTGGCGGCGGTGCAAGGAGGAGGAGGCTGTGGTCGGCGGCACTGCGGCTCCTATGACTGCAGCGCTACTATTTCAAATCTGCTGCGGACCAGCAGCCTATCAGGAGCGGTACACCACAGAAGATCCGCTTATACACGTTACACTACAGAAGAGCCGTTTATACAAGTCACACCACAGAAGAGACGCTTATACACGCCAAACCACAGAAGAGACGCTTATACACGTCACACCACAGAAGAGACGCTTATACACGTCACACCACAGTAAAGCCGGTTATACAAGATACACCACAGTAGAGACGTTTATAAACGTCACTCCACAGAAGAGACGCTTATACACGTCACACCACAGTAGAGCCGGTTATACAAGATACACCACAGTAGAGACGTTTATAAACGTCACTCCACAGAAGAGACGCTTATACACGTCACACCACAGTAGAGCCGGTTATACAAGATACACCACAGTAGAGACGCTTATACACGTCACACCACAGAAGTGACACTTATACACGTCACACCACAGAAGAGACGCTTATACACGTCACACCACAGTAAAACCGGTTATACAAGATACACCACAATAGAGACGCTTATACACGTCACACCACAGTAGAGCCGGTTATACAAGATACGCCACAGTAGAGACGCTTATACACGTCACACCACAGAACTGACACTTATACACGTTACACCACAGAAGAGACGCTTATACATGATACACCACAGAAGAGACGCTTATACACGATACACCACAGAAGAGCCGGTTATACACGTTACACCACAGTAGAGGCGCTTATACGCGCTACACTACGGAAGAGCCGCTTATGCACGTCACACCACAGCCGCTTGGGGGGAGGGATGGAGCTGAGGGGAGAGAAGGCAAAGCAGCACGCACCCACGGAAAATGAGCACCCACGGGGTCACCCGCTCACCCCCGCTGGTGGCTCATGTGGTGTATACATACATCCCATGAGTCGCCAGCGGGGGTGAGTGCAGCAGTCTCAGCGGAGCCCCAGGCACAGCACTGCAGCTTCCCCCGGCCGACACTAAATAAGCCACCAGCGGGGGGTGAGCGCAGGATAGTGTCAGTGAAGCCCCGGGCATGTCCTGGCACTACAGCTTCCCACAGCCGCCCAATACCCCAGAGACAAGGAGGCCGACTGTGAGCTGGGGGTGGAGCCACGGGCCATAAATTCCTCGGCCCGCGGCTCCACCCCCAGCTCACAGTCAGCCTCCTGGTCTGTTGCGTGTGTAGCCACGGCGACGTAATTACGTCACGGCATCCACCGGCAAAAAGATAGATTGGCGCCACTGGGTGGGGGGAGTTTGGGAGTTTACAAGCTACTCACCAGTCACCAGTGTCTGTCAAAAGCGGCTGTGGTCTCTCACATATTCCCAGATGCTGCGGCCAAGCCTCTGCATCTTCTCCTGTGCTCCCTCCAGATGACAGCCCAGCTCAGTTCAGCTGGCAAGCGAACGGCGGGCGGAAGTGAGGTGGAGGGGGGAGATAAGCAGCACTGGCGGTGAGTGTGGGTGGGGGTGGGGGGGGGGGGTGGGGGAGTCTGTGGGGAAGATGAGAAGCAGTGAGCAGGGAGGGGGACAGAGATGAGCAGCACTGGCGGTGAGCGGGGGGGGGGGGGGTAATGAGCAGCACTGGCGGTGAGCGGGGGGGAGATGAGCAGCGGGGGGGGTTGGGAGATGAGCAGCACTGATGGTGAGCAGGGGGGAGATGAGCAGCACCAGGTGCCAGGTGAGCGCGGTGGGGGGTAAGGTGTTGAGCGGCACCAGGTGAGCGGGGGGAGATGATCAGCACTGGCACTGAGTGGGGGGGGTGGCTGGAGATGAGAAGCACCAGCGGTGGTTGGGGGGGGGGGGGGGGGGGGAGATGAGCAGCACCAGATGAGCGGGGGGGGGGTGTTTGGGGAGGGATGAGCAGCACTGGCACTGAGGGGGGTGGGAAATGAGAAGCACCAGCCGTGGACAGAGCCAGATTAAGGGGGGGGCCCGGGGGATACGTACCCCGGGTCCCCCTTTCCAAAAGGGCCCCCTGCTACACCGCAGATCGGATCTCTCTTCCGATCCGATCTGCGGTGCTGTGCTCCGCTCCCCGGCTCCCTTAGAACAGATTGACATGCGGACGAGCGTCCGCATGTCAATCTGCGGTCTCCTCTCCCTCCCTGCGGTGTTGGAGGGACACTGAGCGCATCGCGCGTCTCTCCCGTGTCCCTCCCTGGCTCTCCCCCGGCCGGTCTAAGGAAGTGCCGTTCGTGAGCTCTGATTGGCTCACGAACCGGCACTTCCTGCATTAGACCAGCCGGGGGAGAGCCAGGAGGGACATAGGAGAGACACGCGATGCGCTCCGTGTCCCTCCAACACATGGGGGGGGGGAGCAGGCACTGGGGGCATATACCTGGCACTGTGGGGGGCAGATCTGGCACTGGGGGGCATATACCTGGCACTGTGGGGGGCAGATATGGCACTGGGGGGCATATACCTGGCACTGTGGGGGGCAGATCTGGCACTGGGGGGCATATACCTGGCACTGTGGGGGGGGGGAAGATATGGCACTGGGGGCATATACCTGGCACTGTGGGGGGCAGATCTGGCACTGGGGGCATATACCTGGCACTGTGGGGGGCAGATCTGGCACTGGGGGCATATACCTGGCACTGTGGGGGGCAGATCTGGCACTGGGGGCATATACCTGGCACTGTGGGGGGGAAGATCTGGCACTGGGGGCATATACCTGGCACTGTGGGGGGCAGATCTGGCACTGGGGGCATATACCTGGCACTGTGGGGGGCAGATCTGGCACTGGGGGCATATACCTGGCACTGGGGGCATATACCTGGCACTGTGGGGGGCAGATCTGGCACTGGGGGCATATACCTGGCACTGTGGGGGGCAGATCTGGCACTGGGGGCATATACCTGGCACTGGGGGCATATACCTGGCACTGTGGGGGGCAGATCTGGCACTGGGGCATATACCTGGCACTGTGGGGGCAGATCTGGCACTGGGGGCATATACCTGGCACTGTGGGGGGAAGATCTGGCACTGGAGGCATATACCTGGCACTGTGGGGGAATATCTGGCACTGGGGGCATATACCTGGCACTGTGGGGGAATATCTGGCACTGGGGGCATATACCTGGCACTGTGGGGGAATATCTGGCACTGGGGGCATATACCTGGCACTGTGGGGGGCAGATCTGGCACTGGGGCATATACCTGGCACTGTGGGGGCAGATCTGGCACTGGGGGCATATACCTGGCACTGTGGGGGGAAGATCTGGCACTGGAGGCATATACCTGGCACTGTGGGGGAATATCTGGCACTGGGGGCATATACCTGGCACTGTGGGGGAATATTTGGCACTGGGGGGAGCAGGCACTGAGGGGGCATATGTGGCACTGGGGGGGGGGGGGGGGGAGTATATGTGGCACTGGGGGCATGTACCTGGCACTGTGGGGGAATATCTGGCACTAGGGGCATATACATGGCACTGTAGGGGAATATCTGGCACTGGGGGCATATGTGGCACTGGGAGCATGGCCCTAGCAACAAGCACTACCCCCTAGCAACGAGCATGACACCCAGTGCATGAAACCCCTGGCAACGAGCATGACACCCTGAGCGTGAAAACCCCTGGCACCGTGCATGGAACCAAGAGCATGAAACCCCTGGCAACGAGCAGGTAATTTAAAAGTAATTAGAAGCCTTACTGTAGAACTTAATGTGTAATGGGCATTACGGTGTGTGGCATAATGTATCACGGACATTGCGGTGTGTGTCATAATGTATCAGGCATTACGGTGTGTTGTATACTATATCACGGGCATTGTGGTATGTGGTATAATGTCTCAGGATCATTGTGGTGTGTGTCATACTGTGTCACAGACATTGTATGTGCTATAATGTATCAGGGGCATTGCAGTGTGTAGCATAATGTATAACAGGCATTGCGATTCCTGTCATAATGTGTCTGGGGCATTACGGTGTGTGGCATAATGTGTCTGGGGCATTACAGTGTGTGCATATTGTGTCATGTGCATTATTGTGTGTGGAATAATGTCTAAGGGCCATTGCAGTATGTGGAATAATGTATACTGGGCATTACTATAAGGAGGAAAAAATAAGAATTTACTTACCGATAATTCTATTTCTCGTAGTCCGTAGTGGATGCTGGGACTCAGTCAGGACCATGGGGGGATAGCGGCTCCGCAGGAGACTGGGCACAAAAGTAAAAGCTTTAGGACTACCTGGTGTGCACTGGCTCCTCCCCCTATGACCCTCCTCCAAGCCTCAGTTAGGATACTGTGCCCGGACGAGCGTACACAATAAGGAAGGATTTTTGAATCCCGGGTAAGACTCATACCAGCCACACCAATCACACCATATAACTTGTGATCTAAACCCAGTTAACAGTATGATAACATGAGGAGCCTCCAGAACAGATGGCTCACTACAACAAAACCCGAATTTTTGGCAACAATAACTATGTACAAGTATTGCAGACAATCCGCACTTGGGATGGGCGCCCAGCATCCACTACGGACTACGAGAAATAGAATTATCGGTAAGTAAATTCTTATTTTCTCTGACGTCCTTGTGGATGCTGGGACTCCGTCAGGACCATGGGGATTATACCAAAGCTCCCAAACGGGCGGGAGAGTGCGGATGACTCTGCAGCACCGAATGAGAGAACTCCAGGTCCTCCTCAGCCAGGGTATCAAATTTGTAGAATTTTACAAACGTGTTTTCCCCTGACCACGTAGCTGCTCGGCAAAGTTGTAAAGCCGAGACCCCTCGGGCAGCCGCCCAAGATGAGCCCACCTTCCTTGTGGAATGGGCATTGACAGATTTTGGCTGTGGCAGGCCTGCCACAGAATGTGCAAGCTGAATTGTACTACAAATCCAACGAGCAATAGTCTGCTTAGAAGCAGGAGCACCCAGCTTGTTGGGTGCATACAATATAAACAGCGAGTCAGATTTCCTGACTCCAGCCGTCCTGGAAACATATATTTTCAGGGCCCTGACTACATCCAGTAACTTGGAATCCTCCAAGTCCCCAGTAGCCGCAGGCACCACAATAGGTTGGTTTAGGTCAGAGGTTCTCAAACTCGGTCCTCAGGACCCCACACAGTGCATGTTTTGCAGGTAACCCAATAAGTGCACAGGTGTATTCATTACTCACTGACACATTTTTAAAGGTCCACATGTGGAGCTCATTATTTAAATTGTGATTCTGTGAGGAGACCTGCAAAACATGCACCGTGTGGGGTCCTGAGGACCGAGTTTGAGAACCTGTGGTTTAGGTGAAACGCTGAAACCACCTTAGGGAGAAATTGAGGGCGAGTCCTCAATTCCGCCCTATCCGAATGAAAAATCAGGTAAGGGCTTTTATAGGATAAAGCCGCCAATTCTGATACGCACCTGGCTGAAGCCAGGGCCAACAGCATTACCACTTTCCATGTGAGATATTTTAAATCCACTGTGGCAAGTGGTTCGAACCAATGTGATTTTAGGAATCCCAAAACCACATTGAGATCCCAGGGTGCCACTGGAGGCACAAAGGGAGGCTGTATATGCAGTACCCCCTTTACAAAAGTCTGGACTTCAGGAACTGAAGCCAATTCTTTCTGGAAGAAAATCGACAAGGCCGAAATTTGAACCTTAATGGATCCTAATTTTAGGCCCATGGACAATCCTGTTTGCAGGAAATGCAGGAAACGACCTAGTTGAAATTCCTCTGTAGGGGCCTTCCTGGCCTCGCACCACGCAACATATTTCCTCCAAATACGGTGATAATGTTGTGCAGTTACATCCTTCCTGGCTTTGATCAGGGTAGGGATGACTTCATCTGGAATGCCTTTTTCCTTCAGGATCCGGCGTTCAACCGCCATGCCGTCAAACGCAGCCGCGGTAAGTCTTGGAACAGACAGGGTCCTTGCTGAAGCAGGTCCCTTCTTAGAGGTAGAGGCCACGGATCCTCCGTGAGCATCTCTTGAAGTTCCGGGTACCAAGTCCTTCTTGGCCAATCCGGAGCCACGAGTATAGTTCTTACTCCTCTCCGTCTTATAATCCTCAGTACCTTTGGTATGAGAGGCAGAGGAGGGAACACATACACTGACTGGTACACCCACGGTGTTACCAGAGCGTCCACCGCTATTGCCTGAGGGTCCCTTGACCTGGCGCAATACCTGTCTAGTTTTTTGTTGAGGCGGGACGCCATCATGTCCACCTTTGGTTTTTCCCAACGGTTTACAATCACTTGGAAGACTTCTGGATGAAGTCCCCACTCTCCCGGGTGGAGATCGTGTCTGCTGAGAAAATCTGCTTCCCAGTTGTCCACTCCGGGAATGAACACTGCTGACAGTGCTATCACATGATTTTCTGCCCAGCGAAGAATCCTTGCAGCTTCTGCCATTGCTCTCCTGCTTCTTGTGCCGCCCTGTCTGTTTACGTGGGCGACTGCCGTGATGTTGTCCGACTGGATCAACACCGGCTGACCCTGAAGCAGAGGCCTTGCTTGACTTAGGGCATTGTAAATGGCCCTTAGTTCCAGGATATTTATGTGAAATGACGTTTCCATGCTTGACCACAAGCCCTGGAAATTTCTTCCCTGTGTGACTGCTCCCCAGCCTCTCAGGCTGGCATCCGTGGTCACCAGGACCCAGTCCTGAATGCCGAATCTGCGGCCCTCTAGAAGATGAGCACTCTGCAACCACCACAGGAGAGACACCCTTGTCCTTGGAGACAGGGTTATCCGCTGATGCATCTGAAGATGCGATCCGGACCATTTGTCCAGCAGATCCCACTGAAAAGTTCTTGCGTGGAATCTGCCGAATGGAATCGCTTCGTAAGAAGCCACCATTTTTCCCAGGACCCTTGTGCATTGATGCACTGACACTTGGCCTGGTTTTAGGAGGTTCCTGACTAGCTCGGATAACTCCCTGGCTTTCTCCTCCGGGAGAAACACCTTTTTCTGGACTGTGTCCAGAATCATCCCTAGGAACAGCAGACGTGTCGTCGGAATCAGCTGCGATTTTGGAATATTTAGAATCCACCCGTGCTGTCGTAGTACTACTTGAGATAGTGCTACTCCGACCTCTAACTGTTCCCTGGACCTTGCCCTTATCAGGAGATCGTCCAAGTAAGGGATAGTTAAGACGCCTTTTCTTCGAAGAAGAATCATCATTTCGGCCATTACCTTGGTAAAAACCCGGGGTGCCGTGGACAATCCAAACGGCAGCGTCTGAAACTGATAGTGACAGTTCTGTACCACAAACCTGAGGTACCCTTGGTGAGAAGGGCAAATTGGGACATGGAGGTAAGCATCCTTGATGTCCAGAGACACCATATAGTCCCCTTCTTCCAGGTTCGCTATCACTGCTCTGAGTGACTCCATCTTGAATTTGAACCTTTGTATGTAAGTGTTCAAGGATTTCAGATTTAAAATAGGTCTCACCGAGCCGTCCGGCTTCGGTACCACAAACAGCGTGGAATAATACCCCTTTCCCTGTTGTAGGAGGAGTACCTTGATTATCACCTGCTGGGAATACAGCTTGTGAATGGCTTCCAATACCGCCTCCCTGTCGGAGGGAGACGTTGGTAAAGCAGACTTCAGGAACCGGCGAGGGGGAGACGTCTCGAATTCCAATTTGTACCCCTGAGATACTACCTGCAGGATCCAGGGGTCCACTTGCGAGTGAGCCCACTGCGCGCTGAAATTCTTGAGACGGCCCCCCACCGTACCTGAGTCCGCTTGTAAGGCCCCAGCGTCTTGCTGAGGACTTGGCAGAAGCGGGGGAGGGCTTCTGTTCCTGGAAAGAGGCTGCCTGCTGCAGTCTTTTTCCCCTTCCTCTGCCCCGGGGCAGAAATGAGTGGCCTTTTGCCCGCTTGCCCTTATGGGGACGAAAGGACTGGGCCTGAAAAGACGGTGTCTTTTTCTGCTGAGAGGTGACCTGGGGTAAAAAGGTGGATTTCCCAGCCGTTGCCGTGGCCACCAGGTCCGATAGACCGACCCCAAATAACTCCTCCCCTTTATACGGCAGTACTTCCATATGCCGTTTGGAATCCGCATCACCTGACCACTGTCGCGTCCATAACCCTCTTCTGGCAGAAATGGACAGCGCACTTACTCTTGATGCCAGAGTGCAAATATCCCTCTGTGCATCTCGCATATATAGAAATGCCTCCTTTAAATGCTCTATAGTCAATAATATACTGTCCCTGTCAAGGGTATCAATATTTTCAGTCAGGGAATCCGACCAAGCCACCCCAGCACTGCACATCCAGGCTGAGGCGATTGCTGGTCGCAGTATAACACCAGTATGTGTGTATATACTTTTTAGGATATTTTCCAGCTTCCTATCAGCTAGCTCCTTGAGGGCGGCCGTATCAGGAGACGGTAACGCCACTTGTTTTGATAAGCGTGTGAGCGCCTTATCTACCCTAGGGGGTGTTTCCCAACGCGCCCTATCCTCTGGCGGGAAAGGGTATAATGCCAATAATTTTTTAGAAATTAGCAGTTTTTTATCGGGGGAAACCCACGCTTCATCACACACCTCATTTAATTCATCTGATTCAGGAAAAACTACGGGTAGTTTTTTCACACCCCACATAATACCCTTTTTTGTGGTACTTGTAGTATCAGAAATGTTCAAAACCTCCTTCATTGCCGTGATCATGTAACGTGTGGCCCTACTGGAAATCACGTTTGTTTCCTCACCGTCGACACTGGAGTCAGTGTCCGTGTCTGGGTCTGTGTCGACCATCTGAGGTAACGGGCGCTTTAGAGCCCCTGACGGTGTTTGAGACGCCTGGACAGGTACTAACTGATTTGCCGGCTGTCTCATGTCGTCAACAGTCTTTTGTAAAGTGCTGACGCTATCACGTAATTCCTTCCATAAGACCATCCAGTCAGGTGTCGACTCCCTAGGGGGTGACATCACTATTACAGGCAATTGCTCCGCCTCCATACCATTTTCCTCCTCATACATGTCGACACAGACGTACCGACACACAGCACACACACAGGGAATGCTCTGATAGAGGACAGGACCCCACTAGCCCTTTGGGGAGACAGAGGGAGAGTTTGCCAGCACACACCCGAGCGCTATATATATACAGGGATAACCTTATATAAGTGTTTTTCCCTTATATAGCTGCTGTATTGATTAATCTGCCAAATTAGTGCCCCCCTCTCTTGTTTTACCCTGTTTCTGTAGTGCAGGACTGCAGGGGAGAGTCAGGGAGACGTCCTTCCAGCGGAGCTGTGAGGGAAAATGGCGCTTGTGTGCTGAGGAGATAGGCTCCGCCCCCTTCTCGGCGGCCTTTCTCCCGCTTTTTTAAGGAAAACTGGCAGGGGTTAAATGCATCCATATAGCCCAGGAGCTATATGTGATGTATTTTTTGCCATCTAAGGTGTTTTTATTGCGTCTCAGGGCGCCCCCCCCCCCCAGCGCCCTGCACCCTCAGTGACCGGAGTGTGAAGTGTGCTGAGAGCAATGGCGCACAGCTGCGGTGCTGTGCGCTACCTTATTGAAGACAGGACGTCTTCTGCCGCCGATTTCCCGGACCTCTTCTGTCTTCTGGCTCTGTAAGGGGGCCGGCGGCGCGGCTCTGGGACCCATCCATGGCTGGGCCTGTGATCGGTCCCTCTGGAGCTAATGTCCAGTAGCCTAAGAAGCCCAATCCACTCTGCACGCAGGTGAGTTCGCTTCTTCTCCCCTTAGACCCTCGGTGCAGTGAACCTGTTGCCAGCAGGACTCACTGAAAATAAAAAACCTATACTTAAACTTTTTCACTAAGCAGCTCAGGAGAGCCACCTAGTGTGCACCCTTCTCGTTCGGGCACAAAAATCTAACTGAGGCTTGGAGGAGGGTCATAGGGGGAGGAGCCAGTGCACACCAGGTAGTCCTAAAGCTTTTACTTTTGTGCCCAGTCTCCTGCGGAGCCGCTATCCCCCCATGGTCCTGACGGAGTCCCAGCATCCACAAGGACGTCAGAGAAATGACAAATAATGTAAGGGGCATGAATCAGGATTATTTTTCTTTCCTGTGGTGGCCAACGTCTGGGCGTTCAGGTTGCAAAACTGGGGTATAAGGTAGTCTTTTCCTGCAATGCCACGCCCTCCACGCAAAGCCACGCCCATTTCGACAAAGCCACACACCCTTTTTGCCGGCGCGCGCCTGCGGCGTGCACATTTTTCTACCTTTGCTAGTGCCAATTACGGGGGGTATGGGGGGGGGGGCGCCAAAGGATTTTTTGGCTTGGGGGAGAAAAATTTCTAGTTACGCCACTGGGCTCAGCTGTCCAATAATGTATCAATGAAACAGCCTGCGTGCCCAGCCAATGACTGAGCGGCAGGCTGCTTTATTCATACTTTATTGGACAGCTGAGCCGTCGCTCAGCTCAGCTGTCCTGTCCGTGCGCCCGCTGCTGCAGTGAGGACGGGATCCGGGGAGCACAGCACCTCAGATCGGATCGGAAGAGAGATCCGGTCTGCGGTGCGGCAGGGGGTGTGCTGCTTGGGGAGGCAAATATATATATATATATATATATATATATACAGTGGCGGTTCTTGCCACGGGCAAGCAGGACTTTTGCCCGGGGCGCCGCCTTCCGGAGGGCGCTGGCGCCATCCGGAGGGCGCCGCACCGTGGCAAGATCCGCCACTGCTGCCCGCTGTGTCCCCCGTCCGCCTCCGCTGCCCGCTGCCGTCCTCGGCGCCTCCTGTGAAGGGAACTAGACGCTATGCGTCTAGTTTCCCTTCGTGGAGAGTAACTGCTGAGCGGTGCGCGATGACGTCATCGCGCACCGCACAGCAAAGGTCCTCTCCACGAAGGGAACTAGACGCATAGCGTCTAGTTTCTCTTCGTGGAGAGGACCTTTTGCTGTGCGGTGCGCGATGACGTCATCGCGCACCGCTCAGCATTCAAGCGGCGCTTCAATGTACAGGGGGCGTGATTCACCACGCCCCCTGTATTAGGCCACGCCCCTTTCCTGCCCGGGGCGCTCTGCGCCCTTGAACCGGCCCTGTGTATATATATATATATATATATATATATATATATATATATTTTCTGCCTCCTCTATTAGGGGCCCCACTCTCAAGTGCCCCGGGCCCCCCATGGTCTTAATCCGGCTCTGGCCGTGGATGGGGGGGGCGGGAGAGATGAGCAGCACTGACAGTGATGGGGGGGGCGGGCGGGGTGAGATCAGCAGCACACCAGGTGAGGGGGGGGGAGAGATGAGCAGCGGCGAGCGTGGAGAGATGAGCAGCTGAGCAGGGGGGAGATAAGAAGCACCAGCCACGGTTGTGGGGGAGGGAGGGGTGAGCAGCACTGACGGTGACAGGGGGATGGGGTGAGATGGGCAGCACACCATTTGAGGGGGGGGGGGGGGGGGGAGATGAGCAGCACACCAGGCAAGCGGGGGGGAGGGGGGGAGATGAGAAGCACCAGCGGGTGGGGGGGCACTGACGGTGAGCGGGGGGGGGGGTGAGATGAGCGGCGCCGGCGAAGCGGGTGATTAGCGGCGCTGAGCTTTACGCGGCCGCCTAGTCAGGAGGAGAGGTCAGGGGAGCAGAGGTCACCAGGGTCTCTTCGGCAGAACTGCAGAGGGTCTGCCGGAGGAAAGGAAGCGGACAGCGGGACTCGGGTCAGGAGTAGCCCATGATCGGAAAGTAGGCTGGACCACACAGTGAGCACAAATTCTAGTGCCCAATTATATTTGCATCAGTGACAGGGACGTGCTTTCATATGGGCTGAAAGCACGCCCCTGTCACTGAGGCACCTATACTAGTGCCGCTTTTCCTGTTTTTTTTTAATGGGCTTTTACAGCCCTCTCCTTGGCCCCGCCCCCTGCCCGCCCCCCGCTTCCGGCCCTTCGGCATTATCCACAGGAGGCATCGCTCTCGATGCCTCAAAACATTTTTAACCTGTTTTAAAATGTAGAAATGATTAAAATAATATAAAGCATATACTTAGGACACAGAATATGTGTCAGAAGTATCTTCTTTATATTATTATAATCATTAATGACAGGGGAGGCACTGCCTCCCCTGACTGCACGTCCCTGCAGGTGATAGAGAAAGTCAGGGTAAATCTACAGCATGTGGCGTTAAGAAATATTCATATTTGACTGCTCTCAGAACATCTCGGAGAATGACGACTTTTTGGGTAATCCCCCAGACCCCCGGAAACGTGGATGCTTCTCCCAGATCCCGCCGCCTTCTTAGTGATGCGGGCAGGATTGGGAGAATAATACCAGAAATCGCAGATCCATAGGGAGGGGGCGGGCCAAGTCATTTTAACTTGCCCTCTCCCTGCAAAAACTTGCTATTTATGGCAGTGACAGGGGCGGGGCCTGATGATGTGACGAGCTTGGTCACGCTCCTGGAGTAATCACCTGCATCTCTGATAAGTATGGAGTTATTCCAGATGGGTTTTATATTGCAGTGCATTGTTTATCCTCCTTAGAAGGTATGATTAAAAAACAGTAAACAGATTATTTTATTTATAACATAAAATGCTACTTTTCCTTTCAGAATGTGTATGTGATGCTAAAGGTCAGTAAACCCTTAAATCTTAAGAGTTTCTGCTGTATACTTAACAAATGGGGCTCAATTTAAATGCCTGCAAATACAGGTTGATTATCCCTTATCCAAAATTAAAAATCCCACATTTTTGGGTCCCCTACTGAGATAATGACATATATATTATATATTATGTGTACACATAGATCTATTATATACATATATAATATGTATACGTGTCATTATCTCAATAGGGGAACCAAAAATGTGGAATTTTGGATAAGGGATACTCAACCTGTAAGTGCGGCTATAAGCTGCACTTACAGTAGCTCCGTACTTGGGGTTTTTTCACAGCCCCATTAAGTGTAGAAAAGTCCGGGGTGAGATCAGGCCATGTGGGGGGTGAGTTCTGCTCTCGTTGTCAGCATTTAATTACCTGCAAAAGCAGTATAATCTTGTTCTCAATAATTATTTTTTAGGAACGTCAGGCTATGGGATTGTGGGCCTAATTCAAAAGCATCTCACGGGTACGATCGCCTCTGCCTGATTGACAGGCAGATGTGGGGCGGGAGGGGGCGTGCCACACGCAGCTGCTGTGACACAGAACACAGCCAGTAGCCGCCTGCCACCGCAGGCAGGTAGCTACTTGGCAGGTGCAAAAGCGTCACCACGTGCGATGCTTTCGCACCTGTGCGGGGGGGTAGGGCCTGACATGCGGGGAGGACTAGCCCTGTGCTGGGCGTCCCCCCGCATGTCAGAGAAACTGATCGTAGATGTACTAAATTTAGCACATCTACATTCAGCTCTGAATCACCCCCTTTATTTGTAAGACACACACAAAAAAAAGTTCTGAAATCTTTTTCATTTCAAATGCCCCGGAGATTGTCTCTAAATCCCTGATTATAGACAACACAACACCTTGGGCCAACGAACTTATTGTTAGTGTATCAGGTTGCCTAACAATGAACTATATTTTAGTGCAGACATCGATAACTTTTGGAGCTTTTACAACACATTGAGAGCTACAGGTTTTCCATGGATGCATTGCTTGTTGGATAAGAATCTCCTTGATCGCTCATGAAATGACCTTATAAACTGACATAGGAAGTTATGCACAAAATATTGACCTAAGTAAGCATGCAATATGCAGCCAAAACTATAAAAACAGCAATACATTTTAAAAGAAAAAAAGGGTACATGGCAATAATGTTTTGGGAACAGTAGAACCTATTTATTGCTACTGAAAGAAATTAACCAACAATATTGGTTTCTTGTAAATCATGTTTTAATATAGCACATGTGCCACAGGTTGGTGATCCAGAATCAAATTAAATATGCAATAGCAAAACCATTGCTGGTGGCAGCCAGTCTTAAAATGTGTGGACCAACACAAGTGTTACTCTGTCCACCACCACATAACGGAACTCTAGGATGACAGGTAAGCACAATTTACTTAATTCAATCATTTTAGTAAGAAATTTTGGCCTATGGGAACTATGAACAAAATGATGATACTATATGGCGCCGTGATTCAAGAAAGTTTGGTAACCACAGAACTATGCTTACTGTATATGTTTATTAAAAGTGACAGTGACGGTAATAAGGTTATTTACTGTATATCGCATTTTTCTCCCTTTAGGACTAAAAATGCATTACATTTGCATTGTAAAAACCATAATTAGTTTTGAGGCAATGCAAAAGAAAATAAACAGCTAGTATTAAACTAAAGGCCTTATTCACGAAGGATTGCAAATGCCAAGTTGCTCGATTGCAAATGGATCGCCACTAGGAAGGCCAATCCCGGGATGGGGTTCAGCGGGATCCCGGGATTTTAGCCCAAAAATGTCGGGATTCACGGGATTAGGGTGCGTATGCGCAGTTTTGCCGGGCAGCGCTGAGCACTATAGCACAGCATTGCCCGGCTGCCAGCGCGGTATTTACAGCATCCATGGACACACACACACTGACCGCGCTGGCGGCATTTTAAATGTAGCGCCAGCCGCCAGCCAGTCAGAGCAGGCATACCGGCAGCCAATCAGGGAAGCAGCCGCGGCTCCTGATTGGCTGCCGGACTGCCAGTTCTGACTGGCGGCCAGTGTTACATTTGAAATGCCGCCAGCGCGGTCAATGTGTGTGTCCCCATGGTTTCTGCTCACCTAAGAGTAAGTATTATTATGTATTGCTACCTACATCCACCCTCCCTCACTGCTCCTGACACCCTCCCTCCCACACTGCTCCTGACATCCTCCCTGCTCCTTACAGGCTCCCTACACCCACCCTCCCTGCTCCTTACATGCTCCCTACACCCACCCTCCCTTCCTGCACCTTACATCCATTCTTCTATGCTTCTCCCTGCTCCCTACATCCACCCTCTCTTGCTGCCCTCCACATACAATCTCCCTGCTCCCTACACTGATCCCTACTGCAATCCCGGGATTGAGCATTTTTCAATCCCGATTACCGGGATTGAAAATATGGCCCGGTATTGGCCTCCCTAATCCCCAATAAACGGGAAGGGGGGGGGGGGGGGGGGGGGGTAATGGGAAAGAAGGTAAATCAGTCCTGCAGGGAGGGGGGTGGGACCATGTGTGGGTTGAGCAGGGGTGAGCAGTGTGGTGACCGGGAGTAGGAGAGTCGGTGCTAGGGCTGCAGATGATGGGTATGAGGCAGAGGTGGATTTAGACCTCATGCGGCCTTAAGCAAGACACCGGTTTGGGCCCCCCCTTTCCTCAAACAATACTCAGTGTGCCCCCCTTCCTCCCCACACCAGTTGTAGCAGACAGGTCTCTGCTCATTATGCTGCTGCTCAGTCAGTGTACGCTCCCCAATCTGCTCCCAGCCGATTATAGCAAGCGGGTGGTGGTTGTACTAGAGTACTGATTATTACTTATTACCAGTTATTTATATAGCGTGCACACATTCTGCGGCGCTTTACAGAGAACATTTGGCCATACACATCAGTCCCTTCCCCAATGGAGCTTACAATCTATATTCCCTACCGCATGTACACATTCACACTAGGGTTTATTTTGTTGGGAGCCATTTAACACAGCAGTATATTTTTGGATTGTAGGAGGAAACCCACGCAAGTACAGAGAGAATATACAAACTACACACAGTTAGGGACATGGTGGGAATCAAACCCATGACCTGGGTGGTCTTCAGTTTGCCGGCGTCTGGGCTCCCGACGGCCAGCATACTGACACCTTCTCACCCTCTTGGGGGTCAACGACCCCCCTGGAGGTAGAGTAGATAGTGTGAAGCACGTAGCACGCCACCGTGCCCGTAGCGTAGCGAGTGCAACGAGCCCGCAAGGGGCTCATATGCACTCGCCCAGCTGTCTGTATGCCGGCAGTCGGGATTCTGGCGCCGGTATGCTGGCCGCTGGGAGCCCGGCCACCGGCATACCATAGTACACCCCATGACTTGAGTGTTGTGAGACAGTAATGCTTACTATTACACTGTCCATTACACTATCCATGCTGCCCTTAAAATCTCACATAGCAGCTATCTAGTCACTGACAGCTAGGAGTATTCAGCCAGCCCAACACTCTCACATTTTCGGCGGAAATCAGAAATGCCCTCCTGACTCCATGATCTGTCCGCCCAATGGGCCCTTGTGGTTGCCTAGTGGTAAATCCGCTACTGCGTGGTGGTGAGTTTGCTAACTTAGTTGTCAGACCTCGTATAATGGAGTCACACTAAAAGCATTGATATATAATCAATACAGTCACTGACTGAGGGGTGAAATAATGAATGTTATATGGGATGGAGGACCTGCTAATAGTGGATGGGAAACGAGCAACAATCAATGTATGTGTGTGTGTGGGGGGGGCACTTTTATATAATGCAGGCACCCATACCTTATAATACTTATTATTACATTTAATTACATCAGTGTTGACTTCATTATATATGAGTGCCTCTTCCCCCCCCCCCCCCCCTTACTGATTGTAGCAGTCTAGTATGTTCCCCATTCATTATAATACCCATTATTACACCCCTCAGTCAGTGTGTCTATATGATAATATATATTAGTGCCCCACTGATTGTGGGAGGCATCTCCAATACACGGTAGTACTTAAAATAGAGTATTATAGCATGTTGATATATCACCAGTTAGCAAGAGTAGCAGGCAGATGTTAGACACTGTACTTAAAATAACACTGTCCAATTTACCCTCCCCTCCCTATCTGCCACTCCCGTCTGATTGGAATTTGTAGGATGATATATAAAATGTTAAAAAAAATACTGCAAGAAAGTACACTGGAAGACCTCATGCTTTTTCTGTGCATATCCCAGCTCCTCTCTCTTAGCATCTGACGTCATACACACGTGTGTCATGACTGGTCACATGCACAGTACTGCAGGACTTGAGACACAGACATGCGCTGGAACCGGCACCCAACAGCTGTCTAATCACTGACAGCGTAGCTGCCATAAGTGCAGACAGTGCAGCTGCTATGGGGCCCGGAGCTGAGAAGGGGCCCACCTTCCCTGTCAAAGTTACATGTGTTACATACATTTGTCGCCATTGGGTAGTACGTAGGGGTCCTTTCAAAAATTTTCCTTGGGGCCTGCAATATATCTAGGTATGCCCCTGGACCTGCTCATTGTAGTGTGGTAAAAAATGAACTGGAGGGCATTTTAATGTTCTATAAATATGAACCTGGACACTGTATGAAGCACAATATTAACAGGGAGCACTATATATTATAATGTGAAATGGGGGTACTGTGCGGCATAATGTGCACCGGCACTAAAACTTGGGCACTACTATGGGGCATAGCATTAAATAAGGCTCTACTATGGTTCAGAAAATTAATTACGGCACTATTATAGGGCATAAAATTAACAACTGCTGCAGAGGTGTCTCCCTAGAAGCATTGTCAAAATGTTGCTATGGGGCCCACAAAGTTCTGGCTACGCCCCTGCTGACAGCCTGCCATGAGTATTCAGCCAGCCCAGCTCTCTGACAAATTCGGTGAAGCTCGTGGTCCGCCACAAATGCCCTTTATACAGCCTTGTTGGCGGTCCTCCTGGGACCAACAGGGCCCTAAGCAGCCGCTTTGGTTGCCTTGTAGTAAATCCTCCTCTGGAATGAGGAGGGGACAGATAACCAGCTTTATATATACTACATGCTAGCGGAGGGCCGTGATCCTATGCTCACCCCTCCCCCAATCCGCACAGACCAAGCAGAGACTCTCTGGCCAGCTGCTGCTGGCTACCGGTGTCCTGTACCCCCAGACTGCCCGGGAGCTGGTGAACTTACACGTGCCAGTACTGGTGTACAGTATATTGTGCAGCATCATTATAGCCTGTCCATTAGTTTCATATATTTTTCTTATAAGTGTAAAGATGCATCTTGGCCTTAACATAGAAGTGCTTTAAACCACATATGCCTTTCAATCATTTAAAACAGAATACATATAAAAAAAAACACTTTTTGCTGGGATGGTTGCACTGCGGTTAGTTTAGATGCATGTTGCGTCAAAATTTGAGGTTTTCAGTTTGCGTCTGAACTAAAAGAGCAACACAGGATGTTTAGGTGATTGTGTTGTTTAATCAAGTTTTCTTAAAATCATACCATCTGTCCTCACACAGAGAAAAATCCCCAATTGTGCCAATGTATTACCTTCAGAGAGGTGACTGTGTTCTCAACACGCTCCTCAAAGGACTTAAATGTAGGAGTATTCCTGGGAAAGCAAAACAAGGATACCGTTAGTCAACTGGCTACAACACGTTCTGCAATACTGGAGTGGCAGCAACAGAAAGACTATGGAGACATTATCGATCGTACACCCCCCTAAGCTATTTTAGAGACACAGAACTAATCATTGTTTCATACACTGTCCTTCTAAATTGCATTCAACAGCTACAGGAAATATAGTTATGTAATTATGGCAGCACAGTTTGGTTTTAAATGTATCAACAAATCTCACAATGGTTGGAAACACACACAACTAGGGAATTACAATGTGTTATCATACCTCCCAACATGACCCTGTCCAGGAGGGACAGAATGCTCTGCTCCTGGACTTTTCTCTTAATTTATGATTACCAGCACCTGTGCTGAAACACCTTTCTTATCCATTTACCTGTTCAACACAGAGGCAGATAATCAAATATTGAGAAAAAATCCAGAAGCAGAGCATTCTGTCCCTCCTGGAGAGGTCATGTTGGGAGGTATGTGTTATTAGGCCAGGGTTAGTCCTTTAATAAGGGAAACTAATGCAACAGGTGGTTGTGGCTGCAAAATACTGTACATGGTATATTTATAAAGCGGCAGCTTGCTTCATTGTTGGTTTATATTAGAGCTGCTATAAATTTTGAGTACCACTGAGATGCAAGCCGCCATTAAAAAAAGTTTTTTGCTACCATTTCATAGCTACGGTATAAGGTAAAGGGACAATATTTCCGAAAAGTATGATTGATACCAAATTCATATTGACTAGTGTAAAAGTTGATGCAGTAGGATAAGCTACATACAATTCTTTGCTGTACCACCTGTGATTTAAGCATTGCTTAAAAGATGTATAGTATAACCAGTAGCGGATCTTGCCATGGGCAAGCAGGACTTTTGCCCGGGGCGCCGGCGCCATCCGGAGGGCGCCGCACCATGGCAAGATCAGCCACTGTGGCCCCCGCAGTGCTCCCCGCTGTGCCCCCCCGCTGGACCCCCGCTGTGAAGGGAATTAGACGATACGCGTCTAGTTTCCCTTCGTGGAGAGGACCTTTGCTGTGCGGTGCGCGATGACATCATCGCGCACCGCACAGCATTGTGGCACAGACGCTAGGGGTCATAATTGACCTCTAGTGTCTATGCATCCGAGGAGAGGAGCGGCGCCGGCGGAGGTCTGCAGCGGTCTAGAATCAGGAGCGGGGATGTAAGTATACTTTTTTCTTTTCTTTCAGCGGCGCTACAAATGGGGGCGTAACCGACAGCGCCCCCGTATTAAGCCACGCCCCTAACATTTTGCCTGGGGCGCCACAAGGGCAAGAACCGGCTCTGAGTATAACACAATGTTTTGTGCTGTGGATGGGAAACAGCATTTCTCTGACGTCCTAGTGGATGCTGGGAACTCCGAAAGGACCATAGGGAATAGCGGCTCCGCAGGAGACTGGGCACAAAAGTAAAAGCTTTAGGACTACCTGGTGTGCACTGGCTCCTCCCCCTATGACCCTCCTCCAAGCCTCAGTTAGTTAGATTTTTGTGCCCGAACGAGAAGGGTGCACACTAGGTGGCTCTCCTGAGCTGCTTAGTGAAAAAGTTTAAGTATAGGTTTTTTATTTTCAGTGAATCCTGCTGGCAACAGATTCACTGCACCGAGGGACTAAGGGGAGAAGAAGCGAACTCACCTGCGTGCAGAGTGGATTGGGCTTCTTAGGCTACTGGACATTAGCTCCAGAGGGACGATCACAGGCCCAGCCATGGATGGGTCCCAGAGCCGCGCCGCCGGCCCCCTTACAGAGCCAGAAGACAGAAGAGGTCCGGGAAATCGGCGGCAGAAGACGTCCTGTCTTCAATAAGGTAGCGCATTTGCTCTCAGCACACTTCACACTCCGGTCACTGAGGGTGCAGGGCGCTGGGGGGGGGCGCCCTGAGACGCAATAAAAACACCTTAGATGGCAAAAAATACATCACATATAGCTCCTGGGCTATATGGATGCATTTAACCCCTGCCAGTTTTTCCTTAAAAAAGCGGGAGAAAGGCCGCCGAGAAGGGGGCGGAGCCTATCTCCTCAGCACACTGGCGCCATTTTCCCTCACAGCTCCGTTGGAGGGAAGCTCCCTGACTCTCCCCTGCAGTCCTGCACTACAGAAACAGGGTAAAACAAGAGAGGGGGGGCACTAATTTGGCAGATAAATCAATACAGCAGCTATATAAGGGAAAAACACTTATATAAGGTTATCCCTGTATATATATAGCGCTCTGGTGTGTGCTGGCAAACTCTCCCTCTGTCTCCCCAAAGGGCTAGTGGGGTCCTGTCCTCTATCAGAGCATTCCCTGTGTGTGTGCGGTGTGTCGGTACGTTGTGTCGACATTTATGAGGAGGAAAATGGTATGGAGGCGGAGCAATTGCCTGTAATAGTGATGTCACCCCCTAGGGAGTCGACACCTGACTGGATGGTCTTATGGAAGGAATTACGTGATAGCGTCAGCACTTTACAAAAGACTGTTGACGACATGAGACAGCCGGCAAATCAGTTATTACCTGTACAGGCGTCTCAAACACTGTCAGGGGCTCTAAAGCGCCCGTTACCTCAGATGGTCGACACAGACCCAGACACGGACACTGACTCCAGTGTCGACGGTGAGGAAACAAACGTATTTTCCAGTAGGGCCACATGTTACATGATCACGGCAATGAAGGAGGTTTTGAACATTTCTGATACTACAAGTACCACAAAAAAGGGTATTATGTGGGGTGTGAAAAAACTACCCGTAGTTTTTCCTGAATCAGATGAATTAAATGAGGTGTGTGATGAAGCGTGGGTTTCCCCCGATAAAAAACTGCTAATTTCTAAAAAATTATTGGCATTATACCCTTTCCCGCCAGAGGTTAGGGCGCGTTGGGAAACACCCCCTAGGGTAGATAAGGCGCTCACACGCTTATCAAAACAAGTGGCATTACCGTCTCCTGATACGGCCGCCCTCAAGGAACCAGCTGATAGGAAGCTGGAAAATATCCTAAAAAGTATATACACACATACTGGTATTATACTGCGACCAGCAATCGCCTCAGCCTGGATGTGCAGTGCTGGGGTGGCTTGGTCGGATTCCCTGACTGAAAATATTGATACCCTGGACAGGGACAGTATATTATTGACTATAGAGCATTTAAAGGATGCATTTCTATATATGCGAGATGCACAGAGGGATATTTGCACTCTGGCATCAAGAGTAAGTGCGCTGTCCATTTCTGCCAGAAGAGGGTTATGGACGCGACAGTGGTCAGGTGATGCGGATTCCAAACGGCATATGGAAGTATTGCCGTATAAAGGGGAGGAGTTATTTGGGGTCGGTCTATCGGACCTGGTGGCTACGGCAACGGCTGGGAAATCCACCTTTTTACCCCAGGTCACCTCTCAGCAGAAAAAGACACCGTCTTTTCAGGCTCAGTCCTTTCGTCCCCATAAGGGCAAGCGGGCAAAAGGCCACTCATATCTGCCCCGGGGCAGAGGAAGGGGAAAAAGACTGCAGCAGGCAGCCTCTTCCCAGGAACAGAAGCCCTTCCCCGCTTCTGCCAAGTCCTCAGCATGACGCTGGGGCCTTACAAGCGGACTCAGGCACGGTGGAGGCCCGTCTCAAGAATTTCAGCGCGCAGTGGGCTCACTCGCAAGTGGACCCCTGGATCCTGCAGGTAGTATCTCAGGGGTACAAATTGGAATTCGAGACGTCTCCCCCTCGCCGGTTCCTGAAGTCTGCTTTACCAACGTCTCCCTCCGACAGGGAGGCGGTATTGGAAGCCATTCACAAGCTGTATTCCCAGCAGGTGATAATCAAGGTACCCCTCCTACAACAGGGAAAGGGGTATTATTCCACGCTGTTTGTGGTACCGAAGCCGGACGGCTCGGTGAGACCTATTTTAAATCTGAAATCCTTGAACACTTACATACAAAGGTTCAAATTCAAGATGGAGTCACTCAGAGCAGTGATAGCGAACCTGGAAGAAGGGGACTATATGGTGTCTCTGGACATCAAGGATGCTTACCTCCATGTCCCAATTTGCCCTTCTCACCAAGGGTACCTCAGGTTTGTGGTACAGAACTGTCACTATCAGTTTCAGACGCTGCCGTTTGGATTGTCCACGGCACCCCGGGTCTTTACCAAGGTAATGGCCGAAATGATGATTCTTCTTCGAAGAAAAGGCGTCTTAATTATCCCTTACTTGGACGATCTCCTGATAAGGGCAAGGTCCAGGGAACAGTTAGAGGTCGGAGTAGCACTATCTCAAGTAGTACTACGACAGCACGGGTGGATTCTAAATATTCCAAAATCGCAGCTGATTCCGACGACACGTCTGCTGTTCCTAGGGATGATTCTGGACATAGTCCAGAAAAAGGTGTTTCTCCCGGAGGAGAAAGCCAGGGAATTATCCGAGCTAGTCAGGAACCTCCTAAAACCAGGCCAAGTGTCTGTGCATCAATGCACAAGGGTCCTGGGAAAAATGGTGGCTTCTTACGAAGCGATTCCATTCGGCAGATTCCACGCAAGAACTTTTCAGTGGGATCTGCTGGACAAATGGTCCGGATCGCATCTTCAGATGCATCAGCGGATAACCCTGTCTCCAAGGACAAGGGTGTCTCTCCTGTGGTGGTTGCAGAGTGCTCATCTTCTAGAGGGCCGCAGATTCGGCATTCAGGACTGGGTCCTGGTGACCACGGATGCCAGCCTGAGAGGCTGGGGAGCAGTCACACAGGGAAGAAATTTCCAGGGCTTGTGGTCAAGCATGGAAACGTAATTTCACATAAATATCCTGGAACTAAGGGCCATTTACAATGCCCTAAGTCAAGCAAGGCCTCTGCTTCAGGGTCAGCCGGTGTTGATCCAGTCGGACAACATCACGGCAGTCGCCCACGTAAACAGACAGGGCGGCACAAGAAGCAGGAGGGCAATGACAGAAGTTGCAAGGATTCTTCGCTGGGCGGAAAATCATGTGATAGCACTGTCAGCAGTGTTCATTCCGGGAGTGGACAACTGGGAAGCAGACTTCCTCAGCAGACACGACCTCCACCCGGGGGAGTGGGGACTTCACCCAGAAGTCTTCCACATGATTGTGAACCGTTGGGAAAAACCACAGGTGGACATGATGGCGTCCCGCCTCAACAAAAAACTAGACAGATATTGCGCCAGGTCAAGGGACCCTCAGGCAATAGCTGTGGACGCTCTGGTAACACCGTGGGTGTACCAGTCAGTGTGTGTGTTCCCTCCTCTGCCTCTCATACCCAAGGTACTGAGAATCATAAGAAGGAGAGGAGTAAGGACTATACTCGTGGCTCCGGATTGGCCAAGAAGGACTTGGTACCCGGAACTTCAAGAGATGCTCACGGAGGACCCGTGGCCTCTACCTCTAAGAAAGGACCTGCTCCAGCAGGGACCCTGTCTGTTCCAAGACTTACCGCGGCTGCGTTTGACGGCATGGCGGTTGAACGCCGGATCCTGAAGGAAAAAGGCATTCCGGATGAAGTCATCCCTACCCTGATCAAAGCCAGGAAGGATGTAACTGTGCAACATTATCACCGTATTTGGCGTAAATATGTTGCGTGGTGTGAGGCCAGGAAGGCCCCTACAGAGGAATTTCAACTGGGTCGTTTCCTGCATTTCCTGCAAACAGGACTGTCTATGGGCCTAAAATTAGGGTCCATTAAGGTTCAAATTTCGGCCCTGTCGATTTTCTTCCAGAAAGAACTAGCTTCAGTTCCTGAAGTTCAGACGTTTGTCAAGGGGGTACTGCATATACAGCCTCCTTTTGTGCCTCCAGTGGCACCTTGGGATCTCAATGTAGTTTTGGGGTTCCTAAAATCACATTGGTTTGAACCACTCACCACTGTGGACTTAAAATATCTCACATGGAAAGTGGTAATGCTGTTAGCCCTGGCTTCAGCCAGGCGTGTCTCAGAATTGGCGGCTTTATCCTATAAAAGCCCTTACCTAATTTTTCATACGGACAGGGCAGAATTGAGGACTCGTCCTCAATTTCTCCCTAAGGTGGTTTCAGCGTTTCACTTAAACCAGCCTATTGTGGTACCTGCGGCTACTAGGGACTTGGAGGATTCCAAGTTGCTGGACGTAGTCAGGGCCCTGAAAATATATGTTTCCAGGACGGCTGGAGTCAGAAAATCTGACTCGCTGTTTATCCTGTATGCACCCAACAAGCTGAGTGCTCCTGCTTCTAAGCAGAATATTGCTCTTTGGATTCGTAGTACAATTCAGCTTGCACATTCTGTGGCAGGCCTGCCACAGCCAAAATCTGTAAAAGCCCATTCCACAAGGAAAGTGGGCTCATCTTGGGCGGCTGCCCGAGGGGTCTCGGCTTTACAACTTTGCCGAGCAGCTACTTGGTCAGGGGCAAACACGTTTGCTAAATTCTACAAATTTGATACCCTGGCTGAGGAGGACCTGGAGTTCTCTCATTCGGTGCTGCAGAGTCATCCGCACTCTCCCGCCCGTTTGGGAGCTTTGGTATAATCCCCATGGTCCTTTCGGAGTTCCCAGCATCCACTAGGACGTCAGAGAAAATAAGAATTTACTTACCGATAATTCTATTTCTCATAGTCCGTAGTGGATGCTGGGCGCCCATCCCAAGTGCGGATTGTCTGCAATACTTGTACATAGTTATTGTTACAAAAATCGGGTTATTATTGTTGTGAGCCATATTTTCAGAGGCTCCTCTGTTATCATGCTGTTAACTGGGTTCAGATCACAAGTTGTACGGTGTGATTGGTGTGGCTGGTATGAGTCTTACCCGGGATTCAAAATCCTTCCTTATTGTGTACGCTCGTCCGGGCACAGTATCGTAACTGAGGCTTGGAGGAGGGTCATAGGGGGAGGAGCCAGTGCACACCAGGTAGTCCTAAAGCTTTTTCTTTTGTGCCCAGTCTCCTGCGGAGCCGCTATTCCCTATGGTCCTTTCGGAGTTCCCAGCATCCACTACGGACTATGAGAAATAGAATTATCGGTAAGTAAATTCTTATTTTTTGCAACTGGAGAGTAGCAGTCAGTAGTCTATAACTGTCATTTTCAACGGCTGCAGTCACCTTCTGAGAATGATGGCAGGGACATTGATCAATACGATTAATTATGTTTATCTTGTTCACAGGCATCTATTCTTGGCACATTTTGTGTGGTGGCTGCAGCTTCCAAAGAGAACGTACTGTATGCAGTTGTACATAAACCTTTTATTCATCACTGTGAATAGGTGTCAGCACCACAGAAACCATTATTCCACATCTTTTACTGATTAAATATAAACTATAGACAGCTGGTGTAGAGAGACAGCTTTTTATGAGACTTTTAATACTGGGTTTTGTGAGGCAATCCTATAGGTTTGTGAATACATTCTGAAAGAAAGAAAAACTTTCCATTTTGAACTTTTTCATTACAACAATTTAGTAAGTCCTGGCATTCTTACTGACTGTTTTCAGGCAGCCACTTTTGGCATATTCCATTCCAGGGGACCTGTTACAGCAACAAAACAAGTAATTTCACTGGTAGTCATATAACTTTATTACAAAAACTGGGTATATTATTTTTTTTCTAACGTGCATCACTGTAACAGCATGGTGGCAAAGTAGTTAGCATTGCTGCCCCAGTGTTGGAGTCATGGGTTCGATTCCACCCTGTGTGAAGTTTGTATGGTCTAACCATATTTGCATGGTGTTCTAGTTTCCGCTCACACTGCAAAAACTTACTGATGGAATAACTGGCTGACAAAACAGACCCACGGAGGAAATGTAATAGGGTCCGAGTTTACCGAGATCTGGGATTTTGGACAAGATTGCCTGTGTTTTTAAAATGGCAATCATTTACAAGGTTGGTTTTCGCGCATCGCTGTCGCCGGCACCCCTACACGCGGAGCGTTGTTCAGCTTACTAAGCAATCTAGTCAGGTTGCTTAGAAATTAGCTGAACATCGCTCCGTGTGTACCCCCCTTTAGGTCCCTTTCCATCTCAGCTTCATTAAACCAATTACCTCCTGTCATTTTAAAAACACTGATGTAACAAGTTAAGCAGAAACTGTATGGCTAGTACTCTACCTCTCCCAATGTTATCTCTTTCCAAACTTTGATAAATAGCCTCCTTAATGTCCTGCTCTGGATTGATAATGTGTTGGGAACACAGCTGCAAACAAATGGAATACATACAGGTGGCCATCAGTCGGGATGTCGGCAGTCAGAAGACCAACAGCAGCATCCTGATGCTCAGAATCCCGACAGGGGTGTAATAAGTATACTAACCATCTCCGTGTACACCCTAACCCCCCCCTTCCCCTGTTGTCTAACCCTAACACCCCTTCCTTAGTGCCTAGCCCTTCTTCCCTGCAATGTAAGGGGCCCTACACACTGGCAGATCCGCCGCCGAGCTGCCCGATGGCGGATACGGCCGATGGGCGATCCGGCGGTGGGGGGCAGTGAAGTTTCTTCACTCCCCACATCATCCGGCTCCATAGCAGTGCAGGCAAATATGGACGAGATTGTCCATATTGGCCTGCATGCACAAGCAACGGGGCACCAGTGATGAACAAGCGCGGGGCAGTGCATCGTTCATCGCTGGTGCCGCCACACTTAAAGATAGAACGAGATTCCGTTCATTAATGAACAAGATCGTTCATATCTTTCAGTATTATCGCCCAGTGTGTAGGGCCCATAACCGTAACCCCCCCCCCAAGCAGCCTAAACCTAATCCACCCCCTAGTGCCTAAACCTAATCCTCACCCCCGCTACTTAACCCACCCTGACATACTAACGATCGGGATGCCGGCAGTAGGTATTCCAGCATCGGCACTGAGAGAGATGTCAGTTTGCAGATGCCGCTGGTCAGGATTCCGGTGCCAGGATTTAGACTGCCGGCATCCCAGCCACCATTATGCTAACCGCATCCCAAACAAACACTAGTGTAGATACATCCTTTAATACTGACACACCCACTGGGAACAGAATCTAGGGGGCCATGAAATTAGACTGTTGTGACAACTTCATATTACATATACTGTCAGTATGTTGCTATTTACAGTACACTAACTGCACAGATTCACATGTTTGTACATGCATAATGGCAGAGGATATTCAATGACAAAAATCTAAGAAATCTGCATGACTTCCTCAGGAAGTCTGCAGGAGAGGTCACAGTTCCACTTGGACGAAACGCGTTGGACACTGGTTGTATGCTTTTTCTGAGATAAGCTGTCTTTTACTTTCTCTAATGTTAGGGCATTTACTTGTTTTATGGGGCTCTGAAATTGTAAACTGGTTCACACTGTGTATGTTTTTATATTTATATTTTATGTACTCTGGAATAAATTCTTGAGAAAATCCCATTGGTGTCAACGAACTTGTGATGATCATCCAAAAGGGCATGATATAAGCTGTAATTTTATCAAGTACATGGTACATGGTTCACTTATAGCCCTTTTCTCACACACGTGGTGTTTTTATTGCTCTTATTGCACTAGGAGGCACCCTTGTCCTTATTGTGTTTCAGATTTAAGGAGTTGGTGTACTTGATGACAAGGAGCTTACCAGTGGATTCCTACTAGGCACTTTATACGGATCATTAGATCTTCTTGAATGGACTGAATTATACAGTATATGCATTGATTGATTTTTCACTTGAAATATTGGATTATTCGTACTAAGTGTTATACACTGGCTTAATGCCAAAATTAGTTATATTTGCTTCTGATATTATGAATTGACTCCTCATCAATAGGTAAAAAGAAATTGAAAGGTGCAGACTATTTCTCCAGATATGCTGCATGTTTAAATGGCTATGATTATGTAAAAATAAATTAGAATCCCTCTGCAGATTATCTCTACTGATTGTACTGGAGTATTAGCTAATTGGGCAATAAAGAATTATGGCATTGCCACAGGCATAAGACATCTGCTTTTGTAATAGATTGCCTATGCATATGATGTGTTATTGATAAATTGGAATGTTTGCTATCTCCTGACTATAGACTATAGAGTGAGGGCATAACTCTTTGCTATATCTTAGGTTGGCATGTTAACCCGTTTGTTTGTTTTAATTGATCTATTGTAGAGATGAACGGGTTCGGTTCTCAGAGATCCGAACCCCCCCGAACTTCACCTATTTTACATGGTTCCGAGGCAGCCTCGGATCATCCCGCCTTGCTCGGTTAACCCGAACTCGCCCAAACGTCATCATCCCGCTGTCGGATTCTCGCGAGAATCGTATTCTATATAAAGAGCCGCGCGTCGCCGCCATTTTCACTCGTGCATTGGAGATTGAACGGAGAGGACGTGGCTGCGTTCTCTCCCTGAAAAGCTCCGTAATCTGTGCTCAGTGTGCTGCAAATATCTGTGCTCAGTGTGCTAAAAATATCTATGTTCTCTGCCTGAAAACGCTCCATATCTGTGCTCAGTGTGCTGCAAATATCTGTGCTCAGTGTGCTTTATTGTGGGGACTGGGGACCACCAGTATAATAGTAGTACAGTACAGTAGGCCATTGATGTATCTTGCAGCTCTGTGTCACTGCAAGTATCCATTCCATATCTGTGCTGCATTTTTGTGAGCAGTATATATAGTATTACAGTGCAGCATTTTGGTGACCAACAGTATATAGTTGTACAGTAGGCCATTGCTGTATCTTGCAGCTCTGTGTCACTGCAAGTATCCATTCCATATCTGTTCTGCATTTTTGTGAGCAGTATATATAGTATTACAGTGCAGCATTTTGGTGACCAACAGTATATAGTTGTAAAGTAGGCCATTGCTGTATCTTGCAGCTCTGTGTCACTGCAAGTATCCATTCCATATCTGTGCTGCATTTTTGTGAGCAGTATATATAGTATTACAGTGCAGCATTTTGGCGACCAACAGTATACATATTTAGTACAGTAGGCCATTGCTATTGATATATTACTGGAATATAATTCCACACATTGAAAAATGGAGAACAATGTGGAGGGTAAAATAGGGAAAGATCAAGATCCACTTCCACCTCGTGCTGAAGCTGCTGCAACTAGTCATGGCCGAGACGATGAAATGCCATCAACGTCGTCTGCCAAGGCCGATGCCCAATGTCATAGTAGAGAGCATGCAAAATCCAAAAAACTAAAGTTCAGTAAAATTACCCAAAAATCTAAATTAAAAGCGTCTGAGGAGAAGCGTAAACTTGCCAATATGCCATTTACGACACGGAGTAGCAAGGAACGGCTGAGGCCCTGGCCTATGTTCATGGCTAGTGGTTCAGCTTCATATGAGGAAAATGAAAAGACCTAAGCTGGCAAAAGCACAGCAAAGAACTGTGCGTTCTTCTAAATCACAAATCCCCCAGGAGAGTCTAATTGTGTCGGTTGTGATGCCTGACCTTCCCAACACTGGACGGGAAGAGGTGGCGCCTTCCACCATTTGCACGCCCCCTGCAAGTGCTGGAATGAGCACCCACAGTCCAGTTCCTGATAGTCAAATTGAAGATGTCACTGTTGAAGTACACCAGGATGAGGATATTGGTGTTGCTGGCGCTGAGGAGGAAATTGACAAGGAGGATTCTGATGGTGAGGTGGTTTGTTTAAGTCAGGCACCCGGGGAGACACCTGTTGTCCGTGGGATGAATATGGCCATTGACATGCCTGGTCAAATTACAAAAAAAAAATCACCTCTTCGGTGTGGAATTATTTTAACAAAAATGCAGACAACAGGTGTCAAGCGGTGTGTTGCCTTTGTCAAGCTGTAATAAGTAGGGGTAAGGACGTTAACCACCTGGGCACATCCTCCCTTATACGTCACCTGGAGCGCATTCATCAGAAGTCATTGACAAGTTCAAAAACTTTGGGTGACAACGGAAGCAGTCCACTGACAACTAAATCCCTTCCTCTTGTACCCAAGCTCCTGCAAACCACACCACCAACTCCCTCAGTGTCAATTTCCTCCTTAGACAGGAACGCCAATAGTCCTGCAGGCCATGTCACTGGCAAGTCTGATGAGTCCTCTCCTAACTGGGACTCCTCCGATGGATCCTTGAGTGTAATGCCTACTGCTGCTGGCGCTGCTGTTGTTGCTGCTGGGAGTCGATCGTCATCCCAGAGGGGAAGTCGGAAGACCACTTGTACTACTTCCAGTAAACAATTGACTGTCCAACAGTCCTTTGCGAGGAAGATGAAATATCACAGCAGTCATCCTGCTGCAAATCAGAAAACTCAGGTCTTGGCAGCTGTGTTGGTGTTAAACGTGTGTCCGGTATCCACCGTTAATTCACAGGGAATTAGAGAATTGCTTGAGGTACTGTGTCCCCGGTACCAAATACCATCTAGGTTATATTTCCCTAGGCAGGCGATACCGAGAATGTACACAGACGTCAGAAAAAGAGTCACCAATGTCCTAAAAAATGCAGTTGTACCCAATGTCCACTTAACCACGTACATGTGGACAAGTGGAGCAGGGCCGACTCAGGACTATATGACTGTGACAGCCCACTGGCTAGATTTATTGCCTCCCGCAGCAAGAGCAGCAGCGGTGGCACCAGTAGCAGCATCTCGCAAACGTCAACTCGTTCCTAGGCAGGCTACGCTTTGTATCACCGCCTTCCATAAGAGGCACACAGCTGACAACCTCTTACGGAAACTGAGGAACATCCTCGCAGAATGGCTTACCCCAATTGGACTCTCCTGGGGATTTGTGACATCAGACAACGCCACCAATATTGTGCGTGCATTACATGTGGGCAAATTCCAGCAAGTCCCATGTTTTGCACATACATTGAATTTAGTGGTGCAGAATTTTTTTGAAAAACGACAGGGGCGTGCAAGAGATGCTGTCGGTGACCCGAAGAATTGCGGGCCACTCTCGGCATTAAGCCACCGCGTGCCAAAGACTGGAGCACCAGCAAACACTCCTGAACCTGCCCCGCCATCATCTGAAGCAAGAGGTGGTAATGAGGTGGAATTCAACCCTCTATATGCTTCAGAGAATGGAGGAGCAGCAAAAGGCCATTCAAGCTTATACATCTGCCTACGATATAGGCAAAGGAGGGGGAATGCACCTGACTCGTGCAGTGGAGAATGATTTCAACGTTGTGCAAGGTTCTGCAACCCTTTGAACTTGCCACACGTGAAGTCAGTTCAGACACTGCCAGCCTGAGTCAGGTCATTCCCCTCATCAGGCTTTTGCAGCAGCAGCTGGAGAGATTGAAGGAGGAGCTAAAATGGAGCGATTCCGCTAGGCATGTGGGACTTGTGAATGGAGCCCTTAATTCGCTTAACCAGGATTCACGGGTGGTCAATCTGTTGAAATCAGAGCACTACATTTTGGCCACCGTGCTCGATCCTAGGTTTAAAGCCTACGTTGTATCTCTCTTTCCGGCAGACACAAGTCTGCACATGTTAAAAGACCTGCTGGTGAGACACTTGTCAAGTCAAGCGGAACGTGACCTGTCAACAGCTCCTCCTTCACATTCTCCCACAACTGGGGCTGCAAGGAAAAGGCTAAGAATTCCGAGCCCACCCGCTGGCGGTGATGCAGGGCAGTCTGGAGTGAGTGCTGACATCTAGTCCGGACTGAAGGAGCTGCCAATGATTACTGACATGTCGTCTACTGTCACTGCATATGATTCTGTCACCATTGAAAGAATGGTGGAGGATTATATGAGTAACCGCATCCAAGTAGGCACGTCAGACAGTCCGTACGTATACTGGCAGGAAAAAGAGGCAATTTGGAGGCCCTTGCACAAACTGGCTTTATTTTACCTAAGTTGCCCCCCCTTCAGTGTGTACTCCGAAAGAGTGTTTAGTGCAGCCGGTCACCTTGTCAGCAATCGGCGTACGAGGTTACTTCCAGAAAATGTGAGAAGATGATGTTCATCAAAATGAATTATAATCAATTCCTCCGTGGAGACATTCACCAGCAATTGCTTCCAGAAAGTACACAGGGACCTGAGATGGTGGATTCCAGTGGGGACGAATTAATAATACTCTGTGAGGAGGGGGATGTACATAGTGAAAGGGGTGATGAATCGGTCGATGAGGTGGAGGTGGACATCTTGCCTCTGTAGAGCCAGTTTGTGCAAGGAGAGATTGATTGCTTCTTTTTTGGTGGGGGCCCAAACCAACCAGTCATTTCAGCCACATGCATGTGGCAGACCCTGTGGCTGAAATGATGGGTTTGTTAAAGTGTGCATGTCCTGTTTATACAACATACGGGTGGGTGGGAGGGCCCAAGGACAATTCCATCTTGCACCTCTTTTTTTTTTTATCTCTGCATCATGTGATGTTTGGGGCTAATTTTTTTTAAGTGCCATCCTGTCTGACACTGCAGTGCCACTCCTAGATGGGCCAGGTGTTTGTGCCGCCCACTTGGGTCGCTTAGCTTAGTCATCCAGCGACCTCGGTGCAAATTTTAGGACTAAAAATAATATTGTGAGATGTGAGGTGTTCAGAATAGACTGGAAATGAGTGGAAATTATGGTTATTGAGGTTAATAATACTATGGGATCAAAATTACCCCCAAATTCTATGATTTAAGCTGTTTTTGAGGGGTTTTTGAAAAAAACACCCAAATCCTAAACACACCTGAATCCGACAAAAAAATTTAAGGGAGGTTTTGCCAAAACGCGTCTTAATCCAAAACACGGCTGCGGAACCAAAACCAAATCACAAAACCCGAAAAATTTCCGGTGCACATCTCTAATTTATTGCTAGCCATTGCTGGGGGAAGGTACATTGAAGTTTGGATGTAATCATTGTATTCACATGTTTGGTCTCATTATTTAAAGAGCTTTATAGAGGCTTGGCTGATAGAGGCTTGTGTCCATCAAGTCTAAGGATAGCTAAAATGTTAAGGAAAACAGAAGGAGAACATTCTACCCAAAATCTTAAATAGTAAAGTACTGCTTTCAAACAACTAATGTGAGTCCACTTACTCAGTACATCAAACTACTCCAGTCTGAGTAACCTAGACACTTATCATTTAAATCTGTTAGGAATGCTGCAAGACCTTTCCACTTCATCTGCAACTACTCATATTTATGCTTTTATTTTACCAAAAATATCTGAATTCTCAGTTGTACCAATGACATTTTGCCTTTACATATTTTTGGAAGTCCTGTCTGAATTACCATTGCTTTTTACCTACTCTTACAACCTCTCAATACTAACAGTCTTCTTTAAAACTCCATTTATGTAACCTTATAATCTTTGATTTTATTTTGCTTGAGACTATATTATTGTTGTTTAACATACACATTTACCAACAACATACTTTTACCTGCACTCCTGTAATTCTACTGTTCTGTCTCTATCATACAGTCTCCACTCCTATTTCCAATTTTGGATCACTCATTTACTTCATCCAATCTATGCCCAGGTTTTCGTCAACCCTTCCCATCACTCTTTGTGTACCTAATCCTTTATTTTGTCCCCACCTCTCATCTCTACCCCCCCCCCCCCCCCCCAGTCTCCTACATATCCTACTCTCTCCCCTCCTGTGTTGCATCTCTCCCACAACCTCACATCCCCATCCTGTGCCCTCTGGAATGCCAGATCTGTTTGCAACAAACTGGTCCCCTCTCTTTTTATCTGCAACTCCCTGCATCTTCTCCTAGCCATTACTGAAACCTGGATTATACCCTCTGACACCACTTCTCCTCCTGCCTCACATTTTCACACACAACCCTAATCTGAGGGTCACCAAGGCGGTGGTGTTGGGGTCCTTTTACCCTCTAGCTACTCCTTCCAACTCATACCTCCAGAGCCATCCCTTACATTCTCTATATTTGATGTCCATGTGTATGCTATATGCCTCTTCCAACCTGTTTATCTTCGAGTATCTGTCATTTCCCATCCCTCTGGCTTTCCCTCTAAATTCCTCAACAACTTCTCTTTGAGGCTTCCTCTCTTCTGACATTCCCTCCACTATCTTAGGCGATTTCAACAACCCAATCGATATCCCCAAACTCCCCTGCCTCTAATCTCCTTAACCTCAAATCTTTACTTGGTCTCTCGCAGGGGACCTCCTAGTCCTCCCATGTGAATGGGAGCTCACTTGAGCTGCTCTGCACTCACAATTGTGATATTTCTGATTTCTCCAACTCCCTATTTCCCCTCTCTGACCACCACCTGCTCTCTTTTAACTTATTCTCCATCTCTACCTCCTAAGGCTACTATCACTAAGTGTAACATTGAGGCTACTGATACCACTTCCCTATCCTCCCTGTTCCACTCATTTCTCTCTCCTATTCTCTCCCTCTCATGTGCTGAACATGCCACTTCCCTATACAATGCATACTGTACTTTACTTTTGCTCTTGACAACGGTGTCCACAGACCACTGTTCACTCTTGCAGATCAACACCTCAACCCTGGCACACCAAATGCACCAGATATCTGCAAAAATGCTCACGTACTACCAACCGACAGTGGAGGAAATCACGCTCTAAGGCAGAGTCTTTCATTTCAGATTTACAGATGTGTCCTCTAACATCTTTGCTCCGTGTGCTACAAGTCGCGTTACACATAAAGCGTGAGTGCCATGTGACTCGGTAGAGCTGCGCATCTTTTTTGCGCTTTTTCTGCAAAAACTAATGTAATATGATGCACAAGCTGCTTCTGCTGATTAAAATGCTATTCAGCATGCCTATATTCTGTGTGTGACTGCAACTGTATTTGCATACAAAATGCTGTGCTACAGTGTTTTCATGGAAACCACTGTAACGTGGCATTTCGGATGCAGATAGAGCCACAATGACTTTGCGTCTGAGATGTTTTTTCTTGGAAAAAAAATGCAAACAAAGACGCTTGGCACTACCGAGTTCCGCCACGGCGACTTCAAGGGTTGTTTAGCGTGACTGCAGCAAGGATCTAAGAGGACACATCTGTATGCCCTCTTCCTTCAGTGCTGTCCTTTCCCTTGCTAAACAGTTGTACTTCAAAAACCTCATCTTCTTCCAGTCTTCAAACCTTTGCCACTGTTAACTCCCTCTTCTGCCTACCCACACCTCATCTCCCCTCCTTACTCTAAGCTCTTGACTTTGTAACTTCACATCCAAAATAAATCCATACTTTAGGACATCACATCCCACCTGACCATCAGCAACCAGCAACCAGCCACCTCCTTTCCCTTACCACCCCTCCCCATCCCTCTTACCAACTCTGACATCTTTCTCCCAAGTATCTGGTGAGGAAGTCATGGCCCTCATCTATTCCCCACCCCTCTACCTCTCCACTTGACCCTATCCCCCCTCACCTTCTTTGCTACCTCTCCCCTTCTGCCTGTTCCCATCTTGCCCACCTCCTCAATCTCTCCCTCTTATTGGGTACTGTCCCCTCTGTCTTCAAGCATGGACTCATCTCCCGGATTCTTAAAAACCTACCCTTGATCCACACACTCTCTCCAACTACCGACCCATCTCTCTCCTCCCTTTTGCCTCCAAACTCCTTGAGCGAATTGTATACAATTGCCTTACTGATTTTCTTCCTTCCACTCCACTGAAACTGAAAAGAATTAAATGGTCTGTTGGTGCTGTGTAGGCAGGTAAATTAATAATCTTGTAAATCAGCAGCCACCTGGTGAAGAGGTAGCAAGCCTCTTCTGATATGCAAAAACTAAAATAAATATACCAAGTAGGCGCTTGACCAGGTAAATTTAGTAAAATTTATATTACAATTTATTAGACACACTGAAATTGCCCTCATAAGTCTGCAATGACCTATTTTCTGCTAAATCCAAGGGCTACTACTCTGCTTATTCTCCTTGGCCTCTCTGCTGCTTTTGACACTGTGGATCATCCTTTCCTTTTGTAAATCCTTCACTTCCTTGGTCTGCATGATACTGCCCACTGCTGGCTATCCTCCTACAGTACCTCTCTGACTGTTCCTTTTCTGTCTCCTCTTATGACTACACCCCCTCCCCC
Source organism: Pseudophryne corroboree (assembly GCF_028390025.1). Lineage (NCBI taxonomy): Eukaryota > Metazoa > Chordata > Amphibia > Anura > Myobatrachidae > Pseudophryne > Pseudophryne corroboree. Next base: position 528,397,433 of record NC_086447.1, on the reverse strand, counting down.
TCCTCCCTCACTTCCACTAATTGTAGGTGTCACCAAGTGTTCTGTTCTTGGTCCTCTCCTTTTCTTTCTCTATACGTCCTCTTTAGGTGAGCTCATTAGCTTTTTTTGACTTACAATATCATCTCTATGCTGACGATACTCAAATCTACCTTTTCTCCCTTGACCTCTCCCTTGCTCTCCTCACTCGTATCACCAACTGTCTCTCTGCTATCTCTTCTTGGATGTCTCAGCGCTTTCTTAAACTTAACATGTCGAAGACTGAGCTGATCATCTTCCCACACCACCTCACCTCCCACAATTGAATTCTTTATTGAAGGCATAACTATCTCCCCTGGCCCTCAAGTGTGCTGTCTTGGAGTAACCTTGACTCCTACCTCTCCTTCAAGCCACACATTCAGAGCCTCACACAAACCTGCCATTGTCATCTCAAAAATATTTCCAGGATCAGACCCATTCTCACCCAGGATGCTACTAAGACCATTATCCACTCACTGGTCATTTCCAGTCTGGACTACTGTAATCTCTTCCTAACTGGCATTCCTGGCATATACCTCTCTCCACTCCAATCTATCCTCAGTGCTGCAGCCCGGCTCATCTTCCTCACCAAACATACTACATCCACCTCCCCTCTATCACAAGGCCTTCACTGGCTCCCCATTCCCTTCAGAATCCAATTCAAGCTTCTCATAAAGCCCTCACCCGATCCTCTCCCATTTTCATCTCTGACCTTATCTCCCTTTACACTCCTGCCTGTCATCTTCACTCCACTAATGCACACCGCCTCTCCTGCCTGCTGATTACCTTCTCTCACTCCTACCTCCAAGATTTCTCACACGCTGCTCGCTTTCTCTGGAATTCTCTACCTCTCCCCCTCAGACTCTGCACCTCTCTACAAAACTTCAAAACAGGCTCTAAAGACTCACTTCTTTACCAAATCCAGCATATTTTTATTCTAAGCTTTCTGTCCCACGCTCATTGTCTACCCATTTGTCACCCCTTTCTGTCTGCCCCTCCCTGTTATAATGTAAGTTTTCATGAGCCGGGGTATCTTCCCTCATGTGCTATTCCTTCTCTTAAACTATCTTTTACTCCATACTCTTTTCGATGACCCCAATTCCTCGGTTTTCTGCCACCTTTATACAGTACTTATTTAAGTGTTGTCTATTGATGCAGCTATGTTTATATCCTCTGTACTTGTCCTATATTGTCTGAACTGTATGTCACTGTTTTCTTTTTTTGCTTGTTTATGTACTTTGTGCTTGGGCGCTGCGCATCCCTTGTGGTGCTGTATACTATAAATAAAGGAAAATAATAATAAGTGGGATAAGGAAATATATCATTGAGTTGATCACTTCTTATATTAATCTGTTGTTTTCTACAGTATATTTGAATTCCTATTTTTTTTACAAATATGTAAAATTTCAATGACCAATTTAATTATCTTTTTCGTGAAAGTCACTTGTTATTAGAACATACATGCTTTAAACATAGTTTACTTTCAAAATAATACTTTCTGCAGTTCTAGCCTATCTCTGGGAAATGTTTTGTTCAAAATGTATTTGTACCGTAAGTTAAGCTAGTATTCTACAATGTACTTTATTTGCTATGGGGACATAATGTATAGTTGTTTACAATGACATGGATGATACTCTATGTTAGTTTGAATGACAGCTTGTGTGGCATCTCAGTTCTGTGGGCCTGATTCAGTAGTACGCAAGCCCAATGGTTTACATAGTACTCCAATGTTAGAGTACTATGTGCATGTGCAGGATCTGTACTATGCATGTACCGGTCTTCTACTGCGAGAGAGTTCAGCCTGATTGAGGGGTTGGTCTGTTTAGGGGCGGACCATGGGTCGGGATGGCCAGCAGTCCCAAAAAATGGGGTGTGTTCTGGGTGTTCTGAGGTCAGGATCTTGGTATCGGCTATGAAGCTGCAACAGCCAATCTGAGTAACCTCTGGTCATTGCAACAGTGGATCACAGAATCAGGCAGGGGGCATCTACATACACAAGATGCCTCTTGCTGCCAAAGACACAGGTGAGATGATGTGAACTGTGTCTATCTGTTAATCAGGCCCTAGGTAAATAATGACAAACAAAAATGAATCCTAAAATAAAACCTTCTGATAAATACGATACGTCTCCTCTTACAGACCAGGAGGCATACGTAATTAGGTAGGCATGATTTTGCCATGTAAACTATTGCCGCTTTAAAAAACCCTCCAAGATCGGGTAGGCATTCCGCAAACTCGAACCCTATTACATATGCCCCCAGAAGTCAGTTCTGTGAAAAGCAATTAATTAAATATTCCCAAAACTATTCAGTTCAGATTCAGAAATATTCACATCAAAAACATAAGCCATTGCATGAGCACGTATGTGCAAAAGCTGTACATCACACCTGACACAGCACTGATGCTCAGAGTAAGAACAGACGCTTGGCAATGCCAACGCAGTCTGCACAAAGTTTCTTTTATTGCTAAATATAAATTGAACGTTCTTTTTTTCATGTTACCACAAAAAAGGAAACTCACACATCACAATTATGTTGTCTAACACTGTGGAGGTGATTGGTGTTATTAGCATGTATTCTTGTGATCACTGAAGCAAGGTTATAATCCCATTGTTTTGGAAGTGTTGCTGAATGAGGTATCATCTTTTCTGTTTTAAGTATTTTTTTTTTAGATATTAACTGAACAACACAAATAATTAGCTAACACCTCAAATCAAACAGGAAGCCACTGGCACATCTATAAGGAATGGCGGGGATATACTGGCTGACGGTATGCCAGCTGTCAGTATACCGACAGCGGCATCCCATCTGCTAGTATACCAGCAGCGAGTCCCCATGCAGGCTCGCTGTAATCGCCATGGGTTCTATTTCCACTCGGCTGGTGGCGTGGACCCTCCAGCCGAGTGGAAATTACATCTGGGTGTCGGCATTCAGACCGCCAGTAATATGACGGCTGTCGAGATCCCAGCGTCGAGTTCCTGAACGCCGGAATCCCTACAGCTGGCATTATACCTGCATCCCATCTATAATGGATACAGGATGTGTGGTGCACACAGGCCCCTGAGTCCCCGGGGGCCCATGCATCCTACACCCATATAATTATACTTACCACACCGTTGGCACGGCACTGGCGCCATGTTTATGTTTTTTACAAAGCCAGAGTCTACTGCAAAATATGAGTGGATTTCTGTCACTATTATACAGTAATTGCACACATTGTATATAGCAGTATGTAAATGAGAACGAGGAGACAGTTTCAGCAGGTGATGTTTCTAAATGATGGCTTATTAATGTTGAACTGGGATGTGAATACTGCAAACCAGACACACACATGCAGCAATAAAGGATAAACTGTAAGAATAGTGTTGTTACCTCATGGCTGGCATACTCATAGAGTGGCGGATAGAATAGCTGCATGTGAGAGCAGATTGGGAAGAAAACAACAAAATGATACATTGCATATTACGTTTCTGAATACATCAAGTCTAACGCTACAGCAGTGTCAATCTACATTATGCGATCAGCAAGCGGACAGATGAGTCCAATTAAATTGTTCAAAACTGTATTTAAAGTGTATTGCTTTTGGTTGTGAGTGTGACTGATCAGGTGACATTAATATGATGTACAGCATAGTGCTCAGTTACAGCACCATCCAGGGCAAGAAAGTACTTCTTTCTCCAGTCATTATCCTAATTACTATTGTGTACAAACACCCCCTTGGTCCTGCCCACTTTTGTAGTGAAGTGGATGTGTGAGCCACTTTGGCGCATTTTGCTGCATATCATATCATAGCACCAGAGCCGGCCCCAGGCATAGGCAAACTAGGCAAGTGCCTAGGGCATTTGGTATGCCTAGGGGCATCAGCAGCTTCTGCTGATTAAAATGATATGCAGCATGCCTATATTCTGTGTGTAGCATTTCATATGCAGATACAGCCACAGTCTCACACAGTATATAGACATGCTGCATATAATTTTAATAAGCAGAAGCTGCTTGTGCATCCTAGCCACATAGTAATGCAAATAAGATGCATTTTCATCAAGAAAAGTCACCCGACGTTAGCATTGAGACAAGATTTAGGAGGACACATCTGTATCCAAGCAGAGGTCACACTGTTAGCAGCTGTGTGAGTGCTGTGTGTGAGTGGGTTGGTTGTGCAGTAGTGTTCGGCATATGTGTAAGCGGCATTTTGTGTCATCTGTAGAAATGCATTAATAATGTGCAGCAAATGTGTAAGGGGCACTATGTGTGTCATTATGTGTATAAGGGCACTAATAATGTGCGGCATATGTGTAAGTAACATTATGTGTATCATTATGTGTATAAGGGCATTAATAATGTGCGGCATATGTGTAAGGGGCATTATGTGTGTCATGTGTATAAGGGCATTAATAATGTGCTGCATATGTGTAAAGGACATTATGTGTATAAGGGCATTAATAAAGGTTGTTATAATGTGTAAGGTGCATTATATTTATAAGGACATTAATAATGTGTGTCATATGTGTAAGGGGCATAACTGTGTGGTATTACGTGTATAAATGCATTACTAATGTGTGGCATTATGTGTATAAGGTGCTCTACTGTGTGGCGTAATGTATAAAAAGGGCATTACTGTGTGGTCTAATGTGAATAAAGAGCAATTCAGTGTGGTGTAATGTGAATAAGGGGCACTACTGTGTAATGTATATAAGGTATAGTGGTACTACTGTGTGATATAATGTGAATTAGGGACACTATCACATGATAAAATGTGAATAAAGTTGTACTGTGTGGCGTAATTTGAATTAGGGGTACTATTGTGTGGCCATGCCCCTTGCCAGCAAAAACACACCACTTTTTGGGCTGTGTGCTGACTGTTCTTATTTAAAATCTAGGGGGTAGGAAACTCAAAATAAGGACTGCTATGGGTGAGGGGTGATGATGCTGGGAAAGGGGCGCACTGTCAGAGGCGGAAATAGCGGTGGTGCTAAGGGGCACCAGCCAAAATCACCACTGTGTAATGCTGCAAATGGGGTAAATACTCAATGGAGAACGTGGTCGTAATGATGCAAATTGTGGCATCAAACCCCACCCGCCACCCCCAGCAATAGCACCCTGGATCTCTTTTCCAGAATCTCCCAGACGGGGCATGCAAAAAGTAGGCAAGTACAAATACACGGTGATAACCAGTGGTAGGGCTGCAGTGTAGTCCAAAATTCAAATAGGGGAGAAACCCCAACTGCCAAGGAGTCCCAGCTGGCAATATTTGGGATGGCAGTTGGTGTGGCTCCCCTACCTGAATTTTGGACTGCGCTGCAGCCCCAGCTCTGAAGCCGCCACTGGTGATAATCACAGATGCATTTCTTCAGCTATGAATGATAATCGATGGGGAGTCTGAGTTAAGGTCCATACACACTTAATGCTAAAATGAGCGACGTCGCTCATTTTCCCACTTCTTGAGCGATGTCGCTCATTTTATCGTCATGAGTGTATGCCACCAGCGACAACCGATGCGCGGCCCCGCGGGTCGGCAACGATCGTCGCTGTCGGTAGGGCATGCATGAAGAATGTGGACTGTCGTCCACGACCTTCATGCAGGGCTGGCGGGGGTGTGACGTCACTGAGCGATATGAGCGGTCATATCGCTCAGGGTGTACAGGCGGCCGCCGGCCCGGGAGGGGGAAACATTAGACGATGTCGCTCACAGAGCGACATCGTCTAATGTGTATGGACCTTAACTCTCACACGGGTGTTTTCCAGCTCTGCACTGCTAGTGTTTAGAAGCCCTGTGTGACATTAGCTTGAGTTTGCAGATTGAGATGAATGGTGAGCCACACTAATGAACAGGTTCCTACACACAAGATAAAAACCTCAAGGCAATATGATTTTTTTTTTATTTAAGAAATATTTTGGTGCTTTATAATTAATGATCAGGACATCAGGACATAATTATGATCTGACCATAGTATGTAAAACAGTAACCATCACTAAATAAGGAATACATTTGCATTGAAAGAGGTTTGCCATGCATCATTGTCCATTGTGCATGTTCCCAGCCCAGCACATGTTATCTAGAAGAGTGTTATATACACTAAGACAATAACTATTCTTTCCGTATGGGAACTGTTGCCTGGGGAGGGGATGGGGTTTCAAATCTTGAGTAAGTGTAGTCTAGAATCTTATTATGGACCGGTCAACTCTCCAGAGTTGGTACAAGGAAGTTGTATTGTGAATTAGAGAAACAGCTACTTACCTAATAGAATGTGATCTGCAGCAGAGGAAATAAAAGCATTTTAAGAGTCATGAAACAATGAGGAAAAATCCACTTTTCTTGATGAACACTTATAGTCTTCAGGCACAATCATGCTTAATTCTTCAACTACGCAAAGGCTGAATTATGTCATCATGTATAGCCAGATAGCTAATGTAAGAGATCATTCTTAGACTTCCCAGTCTGCAGATTATTTGCTGCCTGAGTGAGCTGTTTGAAGTTTTTTATTTATACCAATTGCTGTAGAAAAAATATGTAACATTTAAAAAAACAAAAAAAACAACAACTTTGGAAATCATGATGCAGCTCGGAATAAGATTAATAAACAAGTGTATAGTTCCAGTTTGTTAAATTTAGACATGTAGAAAAAGCAAATCCGCAAGATAAGCTGCCTTCATAACATTTTGTGCCCATGTGGGTGGCAATTACAGATTGGGTACGCTTAATATTAAGTTGCTGTCCCTGGTTTCTGCTTTAAAATACTGAAGCCCTATGCATAAGGTGGTCAGTATTGGAAAGGGGCCAGTATATAGTGCTATGCCATGCCGCCACTTGTCTTACTGCCTTAATTGTAAAATTATCAAATTCTATTCATTTGTATTTTTCCACTTACAATTTTCCACTGGACCACTAAATATGGTATTATATTATTAAACATTTTAATATTCTAATGTACTTACTCTATTAAACATGTAAATTACATACCACATATGTAAAAAATCCTGAAGAATATATCTTATACAAGAAGTGATGTCCCTGTGTCACATGACTCATAATGAACGTGCTCCGTGATGGAATGTATAACTGTCAGTGGTTAAACACACCTGTATATAAGAATCATCTCACACATCCATCTAGTTCCAATTCAAAATATATTTGATAAGGACTCCCTACTATAAAGTAAAGTGAAATCATTCTAATACTGTATCTCCAGTAAGGTGCACTTTAAGCCTTACATTTTTATGTTTAGATTAGCTTTATTTTGGTTTTTACAGCAAATTGACCTTGTAAAAATCTGATTAAAGACTCAGGGGCATATGTAATAGGGTCCGAGTATGCTGGAGGTGCAGGATGCCGGCCGATCTGTGACTTTTTTTTTTAAAGGGGCAATCATTTACAAGACATGGTTTTGCCTTGTAAATATTTGCTCCTTTAAAAGAAATGTCCAAGATCGTTCGGCATCCCGCGCCTCCGACAAATGTGGACCATATTACGTATGCCCCATAGGGCCAAATGTAATAGCTTGCAGTTTCCGGGAGCCGGCTTCATTCTGGCGAGATACATAGTCATTAGCTTTAAACCACCTGGTTTTGCCTTGCTAATAATTGCCGCATTAAATCTAATGACTACTGTATGTTGTCAGAATCATGCCGGCTCCCAGAAATTGTGGGCTATTATATTTGGCCCTACTTTCATATTTATTATTCCTGCCATTTCAATAAGAATAATGATAATAGTGCAGACATATAGGGGTAATTCTGAGTCGGACGCAGCAGTGATATCGGACACAGTGGAGTGATGTTGTTCATCTGCGCATGCATCCGAGTCACATCGCGCATGTGTCACAATTTTGTACAAATAGAGTAGCAATACAGAATTGGATGCATGGTAGCAGAAATATAAAGGGTGTTCCTGGACGGCGATTGAGAGGTAATAAGGGTGGCTAAAAAGATGCAGGTAGATGTTTCATGTTAAGGCAGTATCGGCGGCTTTTTGCGCGTAGCAGTTGCATACAAAGGCACTGAACCGCTGACATAGGAGGCCATACTAAGACTGAAAAAATGCACCTGCCATAGGGTTGATGCAAGCTGCGATGGTGCATCTAAGCAGTATTTTAGTATCTACAGATGCTCAGAGTGGGCATCTCCTTGTACATACACATGCACAGATCAGGATGGACTTTTTAGCGGCATTAGCAAAAAAACACAGTAACACTTGCAGCAAGAGATACAGCCGGTATCGCGCCTGCATCCTACTCAGAGTAATCCACGGAACCTGCAAACATCACAGAACACAGCCAAAAACTACAAATGATACAATGTAAGAACTAGAGTGCCTAACATGGCATGACCATTGCGTATGTGTCTAATGTAATTAAATACTGATTTTAAACACTCTTAGTGTACACATTATACAAAATATAGAACTAATACATTATATTAGGAATTCATATGATATAAGAAATAAAATATCTGGATGATTCTAAACCTGTGCAACATAATTTCATCTGGTAGGAGGAGGGGTTTAGAGAAAATGATTGACAAGGTAGCATTAGCTGAATATTGGTCATGTATACTGTATGTATAAATGTCATCCTTGCATGGAATTCCTGGTTAACTTTATATGGCTCTCAACAACCAACTTTTATTTTAACAGTTCCGGCTCACTATTTCATAGAAAACGTAAATACAAACCAAAAGACTAAAATTTTGTCTAGAAACGAGCCTGTGTAGTATAAATTCTGAAACCAATCTTTATACGTAAAACTGCTTCATAAACAATAAGACATTTTAATTAATTTTTGTTAAGAAATATAAATACCTCATATCTCCAAACTTCTTGCCTATAACACTTCCCACATTTGTTATTGCAGCAGTGGCTTTTATTCCAGCTTGGCTTAATGTTTCTTGTGTTTTCTTGTACCTACAATGAAAACAGTTTTAGTAACAAAGTGCTGCTGCTCTGAACAGGACACAAGAACACCATTCCACCTTCCCATTTACCAGTATCTTCCCATAAGAGCTTCCGTAACCAGTGTGACATGGCCAGCATGACAGGGCTCTATGGGTGTCGTGGACACCCACGAGTGGGAATAGACCCTCTGTGTCGGCATTCCGTCCAGCGGCATTGTGATCGTTCGGGATTCCGGCGTCAGCATCGTGACCGCCGGGATCCTGAGCACTGGTCACATGACCGCATTCTATAAACACACGTGGTAGAAGTAACACTTAAAGTTGTTCCTGATATAGCGGGAATTTGCAGTCTCTAATGAAATTACCATCGGCGGGATATAATGGAGCCCGAGATCTCCGGAGGTGCAGGATGGCGGACAATCTTTGATTTTTTTATTTTGTTTTACAGGGACCATCACTTGCAAGGCATGGTTAACACCTCAAAAGTGGTGCTGGTATTTGGATCCATTCACTACGTACCATTACTGAGTGGTCTTTTGTGCAATCTACATAGTAACATAGTAAATTAGGTCGAGCAAAGACAAGTTGTCCTTTGAGTTCAACCTTTTATATATATACCATATACAGTTCCCTATATAACCATAGCTTAATCTATAATGACTCAACTGTAGTCCGTTTATCGCCTAGTTGACAACTAGATGCTTAGTTCCCCTAAATTACAATTTCTCAAGAATATATTATCTATATCTACAAAGCCATAGATTAAACCATAATGACTCAATTGAGACAGTTTTTTTTTTGTCTAGTTGACAACAAGATTACATAGTTTTCTTAAAAGCACATTTTTCTAAGATACATAAATTTAGAAGTTATATCCTTGGATATTTTTTTTTGTTAGAAGTGTATCTAACCCGTTTTGACCAAATCTAAGTGCATTTTATTGGAAGAGGTACAAATAAACCAAAGTAAAAATAAAGTTACATTTTAGGTCATGTAACATTTACTTGTAAAGGCATTTATTTTGTGTAACGCTTCTTCTTCTAAACAGAACCATAACAACGTGCAATGAGTGCCTACAGGCTTTTTTAATTATAGACATACTACTTTTAAACATGTTCTATGGGCCAGACAGTTGTTAACCAACATGAGCGTCATAGTCCTCAGATCTCATGCTGGCTTTACATGGTGAAGTGTCTTATTGGCCATGGTAACTGCTTGTTATAAAGTTAGCAATGGTGATGAGCAACTCAAGTGCCTCTCTTCTAATGCTGTGGCTTATGAAGTTTCTTGAAGCAATCTCATTATTATGTTTTGCAGCGTTTACATTAATACTTTGGTATCCGGTCTATAGATCTACAGTACACTAAAAAAAAGGTCTTCAGTCAATAGATCGACCACTAATGATCGACAGGGTCAAAAGGTCAACACTCAAAAGGTCGACATGGTCAAACGGTCGACAAGGTCAAAAGGTTAACACTTTTTTTTAGTTTGTTTTTACATTTTTACAACTTTTGCTGCATTTACTATCCATGTCACAAACTATTACCTTTAGTAATCTTAACTGAGCCTGGATCATGGCAAGCAAGCGCTGCCTGCGATGGGGCGCATTTCATAAAATTGACTATCCATGTCACAAACTATCACCATTAGTAACTTTGTGGCGAGCGAGGCGAGCCACCACGCCCGAAGTGTGGCGAGCGGGCGCATTTAAAAAAATTGGGGTAAAAAATGTTTGAAAACACAAAACACCCACAATTTTTTGGGGGTATCGACCTTTTCACCCTGTCGACGTTGACCCTGTTGACCATTTAACCATGTCAACCTTTTGACTGCCGATCTTTTGACCTTTTCACTGCCGACCTAATGACCGTCTATCTTTTTAATGTCTATTTTCTGTATCAGATCCTAATACTTTATCCATAGCACACAATCTAGCTATAAGTTCAATAAAATACCTGCCTGAGAGACTGTAATGAGGCAAAAGGAAACAAATACCTACAAGTAACTAGATAAACAATAGACTAAATTTGGTTGTTTTAATATGTCAAAGTGCATTTTTCACATATTAGGTTTATTTCCATTTTATCTGTATGCTACAGGTGTCCAATATCTGGAAGGTAACCCGTCCTATTGTCTAAATAAAGAAGATTTGAAATGACAGAGGGTTTTTATCCAAGGGGAAATTGTTTCCTAATAAAGGGTAACTTATGCTGGTGAGTGTCTACTGTACTGATGGATGGTTCAAACAATAGACATACTAAAATAAATAACCAAGTTGTTCTGAAATAATGAAACCCAAAATTTTAAAGGCATTGTCACAAACCCAGCCGAACTCTCAGATACACCGATCTGAAGTTGTTCTTTGTGCTTATTGGTTACTCACGGTTATTACCACAATGTCTCTGCCACCAGCAAGGAAATGTTGGTAATCTGCAACCAGGTAGCCCTTTACTTCTACCTATACACAATTATTAATATGCAAATAATATCACGTTCATGTAGCATGGATTTTGGGTACTTAGTGGCCTATAGATTCTTCAAGAACATGAAGAGAAGAATGCTACGTTAACGGTGTTTAATGTGACATATTTCCAAGGCTTAGTTAAAATATTTGTAGCAATAAGCAAAATAATTCCAGAAATAAAAAGGTAATAAATCAGCATGACTCACAATGAAATATGAAGGATGAACTGGCATGAAGGAGATCACTTAGAAATTAATGGAACACTTCAGCATCTCCTAGCAAGTGAACACATCCCATAGAGTCACCAGACATTTTCTCTTTCCAGCAAGCTGTTCCTGGGCCACCACCTTTAAGTTTAACTCTCTCAGTGCCAAATGGTAATGAATGAGTCACTCCCAAGTACATACATAACCCTATTTCTAGACAGATAGGGGGAATTTAAGGAGGGCACAAATGGACATAAGATTCTTAGACATGGATCACTGGACATTTCCATAACCTCTCATAAAGACCTTATCTATTCCCTGGACAGGTGGTCAAATGAAGATGTGGCTCCTACATGAATATCTAATTTTTGGATTTACAATCTAGAGCACTCTGACTTCAGGGGTCATAGACCATAGAGAGGGTTTCCTGGTAGAGGACTTATACACATCATGTACTACAGCTAGTCCTAGATCATTATCTTGCTTACTTGTCTGTGTTTAGCTTCAAAAGAGATCAAAAGCTGTAAATTACTGTACATTATACCCATAAGCTCCTCTGCAGCACTGAACCTAGGTCACGTACAGGACATAGTCCTGATATTTTCAAGGCAGTCATTTGATACATTTCACATGACCATTTTACACACTGCTAAAACATAAAATTTGAACAATGCTATATTTTAGAATCAGATAACTTGAATGATCACAGGCGTTATAACATATACAGTGTTCATTGGGTTCCACTCAAAGCATTTAGTACTTAATAGTTCAGTGGATAATGGCTGATGGATTTGCTGTGGGAGAGGCAGCCAGCATTCATACCAAACACTGCAATGGTTGGTTGGGTATAGTTCTTCCTTAGAGGTGCTAGTAAAAGAATATGTGATCAAATGATGCAGCCTTACACACTGGACAATGGGGTCTGTTTTCTGATCAAATAGTGCAGCAAAGAATCTGGTACTGGTAACTGCAAAACATGGTGGCTAAAGCTGGGTACACACTAGTGCGACCAGCTATCGTGCTGATGTAAAGGGCATTTACCCTTTGCCCTGCACATCAGGAGATTGCTGGCACATGGTAGGTAGATACTAATGAGCAATGGCTGTACACACTGCACGATATGGTTGATTTGTCATTCTGATTCTCCCATATTGGAAAAATTGGCACAAAATCATGCAAGTGTGTACCCAGCTTAATGTGGGTACACACTAAACAATGTGTACCCAGCACGACATTGCGTGTGTCGGGACCCATTGGGAGGGCCAGCATAAGCAAGTGTATACAAACTTGCCGATGCCGCAGTGACAGAGCGGCAACGGGGGCCATGCTGATTTCGGCAGCATGGCGCGCGCTAGTGATGTCAGATGGAGGATGCCGCTGACAATGCCCAGGAGCATGCATAGTCAGGGACATAGCGGGTACACACTAGACTATGTGCCTGTAATGTTGGTCTGATCTGCCGAATCTGATAACATATTGTATAGTGTGTACCCAGCTTATTGTCATTAGCCATTCAGCCAATCTCAAGCATTTTCTAATGCTGAACAACAAATGATTGTCTGGCATGTGGGATAATGCTTGGCAAAGTAAAATTCTGGTACTGACCTCAGCAAACGCTCACATTGGTTGCTATGGAGAGTAGCACACATATACTTTGTGCTAGTCCGCCATTGCTTTTCTCCTAACTGCTCACTATTTACACACTGTATACAGTACATCCAATAAAAAGAGCACAATACAGAATATTGTATGCCAGGTCAAACTAAAATAAACATTGGCAATATAAAAGTCATTTAAATGTATATAAATGTATATTTAATAAAGCTGCTGAAAAGATGTGGAAGCTAGAAAAAGAAAGACTTCTATTTAACAAAATGTTAAAGGTTCTGAAAATGAAAAGTGGTGATGTTGCCCATAGCAACCAATCAGATTCTGTCTATCATTTTCTAGGATACAATAGAGAAATGATAGACAGAATCTGATTGGTTGTTATGTGCAACATCACCACTTTTCATTTTTACAACCCTTATTAAATTTACCCCATGCAGTGATCTCTCGGGGGAAAAAAATAAATAACTGCACTTGGTCCTGCCGCAGATTGCTAGCTCCACAAACTATTCCCCCTCACGCATTTACAGTAATGATAGACATTACTGACAATCCTAAAATAAAACCACAATGATGCTTTCGCTAAAGGACACATATTTAAGCATTGCTTAGTGAAAATAGAATAAAACATAAAGCCTAAAGTCATCATCTTCCTTTGTCTTGGGTTCCCAAGTGCTGTTAAATGTAAAATATTGATGCATCATTATAACTTCGAATAACGCCAGCAGAGGGATTTCCAGCTTTTCTGAGTGGCACCACTGTACATTACTGCTAATGGCATATTCTATATGCTACATAGCAGTCTGACAGCTTCAGGCACATATCCTGGCAATAACAACAACATAGAAGCTACACTTTGAATCTTCTTGACAGAAATGATATCACAAATATAACTTACAGATTTAGAATTAATTCCCAGAACTTTACAGTACTGCAGGTTAAAATGAAATCAGATTTTTATAATATATTACCAAGTACAGTATAAGACCATACGCAAATGCACAATTACTAATTCAGTTATGTACTTGTTAGTTAACATGGAACCATTATATTATTATTTTTCCAGGAGAAACCCCAATGTGTATATATACATATATTTATATGGCAAAGACCACTGACTCATCAAAAAATCTCCTGAACCATAAGGACTAGGAACTTGAAATTTGGACGGTAGCTTGCTTTTGTAACGTAGTGTCAAAGTCAGAAAAATATCATGCTACACGTTGCCATATATTCACCTCATGCGCGTGCCTGCTGCACGTGCACATTCTCTCCCGTGCGTGTGGATATACGCAGCCGCGTGATGGCGCCTCGGCCTTGCGCTCGAGCGCGTGGTATGTGCATTTACGGTAGAGTTTGTGTGCGTCTAGCGGGCGACTTAATCGTTTAATAATAGAACCAAATAGCATGTTTTATAGATAATGTTCCCTTTAGTAATAACTGTAAGTTTGTTTAATGTGACTTGTTCACGGACTTGGGAATCCCTCTTTGCGTGGTACAAAGGGTCTGATTAAGGTTGAACAGTGGTGTCTGGTACCTAACCGAAGAGTAGTTTAATAGCAATAATCCGGTGTTGGTTAGGTAAAGATTTATCGCTCCTGCGTGTAGTTATGGCCATTAGTAGTTTCTGGACATATTCTATATTTGCAGTTCATTATCCATGCGGCGGGAATCCGGAGATTCCCACACACCTGAGCTGTTTAAAATAGTCACAGCCCACCTGTTCAAACTAACCTATGACCTTTTGTTATGATGCGAGGAGACATTCCTGTGTCCAATGAACAATGAGATTATAGGTCCCTTTGTAGTATACTGTACTCAGTGTATATAAGATCAGCCAGCCTGAACAGCTCCCCCACTCTCTCCACAAACGGTTTTCATATTGATTAACTCGGAGCTGGTACCAGGCTGCGCTGCGATCGTTCCCAGTGTGTGTGTAAGTAATTCTCTGTAATCATCTTGCTCTTTGTTTGTATTGGCCACATTCTCTCTCTTTCTGTTTAGTTTAAGATTGTAATGTTATTGCATATTTCTGTCTAGATATTCTGTTAGAATTATATGTTAGTATGTAGTGTATGACTTGTAACTGTTTTACCCCTTTTCGATATAACTAAAAGCTTGTTAGTAAAAGTGTTGGATCCTTAGCACGGTATTGTGTGTTCATTACATTGCAGAGAGTAATAGGAGCGTCTCGATCGCTCAAACAGCTTTAGTGTTAACAAGGTTAAGCAGCGTTATATCGCTACAGTGTTTCAGTACAAGGTTTACAGTATAAGAATATCCTTTCTGTGTGTTACACTCAAGGTTTACTGATTGTTATCTTGTGAGCGTCTGCGCCGCTCGTGATCTCCTCGTGGTCTCGAGCGTCCGCTACGCTGATAGCGTAGCATTACGGTAGTCGCTCACCTATAGCGTGCTCGACACCACGCATTAAGCTGTGAGCGAGCGTGCCGCATGTGCGTCTCGATCACGGCCTAGCGTATGCTACGCTAAATACGTACCCTTACGGTACCCCATACGCCAATTGCGTACTGTCTCTCTTACCCATTATTGTGAAGGTTATAAGGTAATCATAATCAGCATTATCAGTAGGCTACCACTAAGAAGGGATTTTTCAAAATTCCACCCATAAAGGGGTTAAAAGGGGTGAAATAATTCCCCCCTCTCAGAGGAGAGTTACTGTAAGATAGCCCACCCAGCCGGGGCTATAAAGAATGCATGGTGCCGGCGATACCAAGTTGCAGAGGGGGAGGACACAATGCTCTGTTCCTGGACTTCCTTGCCACTGGCAATGAAGTCCAGGAATTCTAGTCCATTGTTCAAATAGGGGAGCCACATCAACTGCTACCCCTAAAAACGCTGTCAAACATTGCTGGGCGTGGCTCCCCTATTTCAATAATGGACTGCTCTGCAACTGCCACTGGCAAGGAAGTACAGCCTTATGGTTCAGGAGATTTTGTGATTACTGAGTGGTATTTGCCTTTTGTAAATATAGATTTCAGATATACATACTTAACCAACCTATTTCCAGTCAGGAGAGGATAGTGTCTCAATTATCAGAGGTTAACCTGTCACTTGAACTAAATATTGCCAAACCTCTCAGAGAGCAATAGGAGGAAAGGAGAGATAGATATTTTGACTGTAAATAAGATATATATATATATATATATATATATATATATATATATCTTAATCAGAGGTCATCTAAGGGATTGTCCAACGCGTTTCGTCTCACAGACTTCATCAAGGGGACCTCTTGGACCAATCCCTTAGATGACCTCTGATTAAGATACATATATTTATGCTCATTTAATTTACCTTTTTATATCATCTGTGTATTTAAAAAAAAAATATTTGTAAATTTATGTCATATGTGAACAATTTCTATATATTTTATATATTATTTTTTATGCTCCTGGTGTTATAATAAATTGTATATACATTTTATATACATTGGGTATTGTTCTTTTATTAGTCATTTCTCATAACACCAGTGGTCGCTTATACCCCTATTCCCTTCTATGGTATATATATATATATATATATATATATATATATCTTATGTGGCAATATCAACATAGATGGTGCTGATGAGCAGCTGATTTAGAGTGTGAATGGAGGGATCCACCCACACAGAGATTGTGGAGACAGAGCCCAGGTGGGGCTGGAGCCATCAGACAGTCCGCGTGGAAATGTAGTCAGAGCCCAGTGTGCCTGAAGGCCAGTAGAGGCTAGGGAGCAGACATTCTTACCAGGAGGAGGGGAGAACGCTATAAATCTGACATTGCAAGAAGCAGGCACAACTTTGAGATTTTGTATGCAGATTGTATGCCATACAAAACTTGAACTTGTTAAGTTTAAAGATTTGAACAGCAATCTTCTGCATAAGGTAGAAAGCACCATGGGAAACATTACACACCTGGAAGTACAGTTCTCTGCACGGAAAAATGCCAATTGGAAGTGGGAACAGCAAAGGAGGAAAAGAAGTTGGACTGCACTCTGGAATTTGATTCTGGACCCAAATTGGAGTCCAATGTGTTCACAGAACCTAGTCTGCTTGAAATATAAAAACTTAAGCAGCAGTTACTACAGGTTAATCATGAAAAGGCTGACCTGAAAAGTGATATGCTACAGATGTAGAAAGTCTTGTATAATGAACAGTAGACAAACAATGACTTGCTTGAACAAATTAAGAAGTTTTAGAAGAATAGTAGCTGTCAGCAGCAATTGGACAATGGAGATGTCCTCTTTAAATATCCCAGTGAGCAAGAAGGGACCAAAGTATCAAAGTTGGAAAACTCCCTAAAGACTGTGTTGCAAAAGTTGATGGGAGGCATTGCTGTGACATTCAGCTTCCATTTATGTTTGAAGGAGTGAAGTCTTTCCAAAGTGTTACAGTTCCAGATAATAAAGAAGTGCCTAAAGATGGAGATATGGAACTGACAAATACAGATGGTGATTGTTTGTCCCATGAGGCAACTATACAAGATATATATAAGCCTACAGCTATATTCCTAGAATGACTCTGGTGTCAGCATGTGATCAGAGTGATATGAAGAGGACCAGGTCACACAATTTTGCAGTGGAAAACAGAACCTTAAGGAAAGTTAATACTTATAGTTTTATGAAGCGTAGCTCTCCTGTATACCAGGACAAAACTTGAAATACAGCTGAATTTGTCTATGAGGAAGTGAATTTATCTCACACTACAAAGTTTGAAGTTAACCAGCTAAACAGAACCTGAAATTAAAGACTTCTGTGGAGAATGTATCTCAATGTGTGCTGATGGAACATATTTTTAATGCCCAAAAAGTGGATGCCCGAGAAGATCCAAGAGATAAGAGCATTATTGAAATGGCTGCTAGTCATCAAAACCATGAGATGACATTTATGGATCAATGGAATAAACATTTGGGTATGTTATGTGGACAAGAGAGTCCAGAATCTGAGGGTGGCAGTGCCAGTACGTCCTCTGACATAAAGACAAGGTCTGAAGATTATGATGATGGTGGCACTCAAGATGATAGTGGCTCTTTGAAAGAAGATGAGTTGCCAGTGAAGTATGCCTGTAGCCAATACAGTGCGTCAAGGCTGAAGGTTAGAGAAGTTACAAGCAGAAGTTGGCCAATTGTAAGAGGTTTAAGCAGAGATCTGCGTCTCACATCCACACGTATTACTTATTCCCACTCAAAATTACAGGACTTTGTCCGGGCTTCCCCCACTCTGTGGAATGCCCTCCCATGCACAATAACACTCACCTCTAGTCTTCAAACCTTTAAACGTTCCCTGAAAACTCACCTCTTCAGACAAGTCTATCAAATTCCAGACCAACCCACATAACCTTCAGTGCTTTCCTATCTAATTAGATCCTCTTTGTACAGTCCACATAACCTCACATATTTTGTCTTCCAACATTGCTGGGTGATCATATCATACAACCCATTAAGAACCTAGCAAACTGGTGCACAATTATGCAATAGGTAGCATCTATCCTTGTGTATCAATGCCTATTGCCCTATATATTGTGAGCTTGTGAGCAGGGCCTTCCTACCTCTATGTCTGTTTTTGCCCAGTTTTGTTCTATACAGTAACTGTTGTTCTAATTGTAAAGCGCAATGGAAAAAGCTGCGCTATATAAGAAACTACTACTACTACTACTACTACTACTAATAATAATAATTAAGAAAAAACTAAGAAAATGGCATTTACTTGCTGTGTCCTTAGAGCAGAGTGGGCAATAAGCGGCCCTCCAGCTGTTTTAGAACTACACATCCCAGTAATGCCCTGCCACTGTTTTTCTGTTTGGCCATGCTAAAACTGTTGTAGGGCATGCTGGGATGTGTAGTTCAACAGCAGCTGGAGGGCCACTTATTGCCCACCCTTGCCTTAGATAGTATCTTGCTCAGTTGAGCAATGTGTTAAAATTAAGAGAAATTGGAAAGTCTCAATCTTCTGGTGATGTTTATTTTCTGTGACATTAATTCTGTGATCACAGACATCCCAGAAAGTGTACAGGATGAAGAGTCTCATCTTTTGCCATTAGATGTAGGGAAAGGTCATGACATTCTTAAATATAGCCAAAATGATTTGGATGCAAATATACAGACTTTTGGGCAAGAGGTTCACAGAAAAGTTTGGAAATGGAGGCAGGAGCTGTATCTGGGATGTGTTAAAGTGGAGAAAATTGTTGCAACATTTGAAAACCGCATCAGGCAGCTGCTTGATGATTCGCAGAAACTTATACAGTGCCCTAAAACAGAAAAAAAAGAAGAGACACAGGAACTTGGATGGTAAGACCACAAGATGATAGACAAGTCTGAATGATGTTTGGAATGTGGTGAAAGGCCCTTATAAGAAGAGTTAAGAGGGACTTCATCATGTAAATGCCTCACTTCATATCACTGAACCCAGGGGTTTTGAGCTGGGCTTGGGGGGGGGGGGGGGGGTCAGTATCAGCAATGTGGGACTGGAGTGTGGGACTGGAGTGATCTGCCCACACAGAGAACAGTAGTTGGCATCCCGACACTCAGGATGCTGATGTTCAGAAGACGGGCATCGTAATCCGGACACCGCTCAGAATCCTGACGGTCACAATCCTGAATGCGGGAAGGGAGGTTAGGGTAAGGCACTAGGGGGAGGGGGAGGCTGCAGGATTAGGGTTAGGCTGTGAGAGGGGAGGGTTAGGCTGCAGGTACCAATATGTGTCAAGATTCTATTGGGATGCCGCTGTAAGCATTCTGACCATCAGCATCCTGACTGTTAAATCCCATGACCACACCAGGATGGTGCTCTGTGGGGAGAGAGCCCAGGTGGTGCTAGAGCAGTCAGACAGTCCAGGTGGGACTGCAGTCAGATCCTAGTGAGCCTGGAGGCCAGTGAGGCCTAGAAAGCCAGCATTTTTACCTGCAGGAGGGAGAACCCTATAACTCTGAAACTGTATTTGAGTAGTTGTGGCAGCCAAGCCAGGCTAGAGCATGTGGACATACCTGCAGAGCCAGACTCTGAGACTTTGAATACAGACTAGCAGCCCAATACAGAGAGGCCAAGCAGAGAGATAGTGCCCTGCATGGGGCTAGGTTGTTTGTTATTTTTTGTTTCATTATGCTGACAACCGTAAAACATTATTTTCATTTATCTAAACCTGGACAGCTGCAGGTGGACACTTATTAAGCACCTAGACACTGCACTACTGACTAATCTACCAAGCTAATTGTCACAGATTCTTCCCCACACCAAGTCTGGTCAGGGCTCCGCCTCCAGTCTGGACCTGGCACTGCCTCTTCTAGTCTGAACCTGGCCCAGCCTCCTTCCACTCTGACAACTGAAGTTCTGGGGGGTGGGTGCAATGTAGCTGGGGAGCCAAGAACTGCTCAGCGAGAGGCAACTGTGCCAATTTGAAGATGATTTGAGCCACGTCCCCACCCAGTAGTAGGAAAGGCTTTGAGCTCATAGGTGGGGGAAAGTCACGCTGCCCAGTTTCAACTGATCATTGGGGTATTTAGTAGTAATTAGCTGCCAGTGCCTGTCATGAAAAATAGTGAGTGATGCACTACTGGCCAGGGCCACATGCAGCAATCAGCTCCACAGTCCCATTGGCCTCCCAGGAAATTTCCTGGTTGCTTTCAGGGCTTTAAAGAGCTGTCCCAGACCCTGGTAATGAAGGAAGCACACCCCCTTTTAATAGGTGTATAAATGACCTTTTATGTGCCACGAAGTGGCACAACCTGCATAGGTGGTGCCGTGTACACCGCAGCCAGAGTCAGACCCAGGGAGGGGGCGCAATCAGTGCTATTATTCCCCTATCCCTACAGGCAGAGGAGACTGCTCTGTTCAGTTGCAGCAGCCT
Source organism: Pseudophryne corroboree (assembly GCF_028390025.1). Taxonomy (NCBI): domain Eukaryota; kingdom Metazoa; phylum Chordata; class Amphibia; order Anura; family Myobatrachidae; genus Pseudophryne; species Pseudophryne corroboree. Next base: position 528,376,409 of record NC_086447.1, on the reverse strand, counting down.
CCCTGGATCTACTGCAGCCCAGCACATGGCAGCATGTTCTGGGTCTAATGAAAGACGCTGCTGCCAGTGGTAGATAAGAGAGGGGGGGTCATGTGGATCTGGGCCCCCGCCAGTCCCCTTCAAGAATCCTAGGCCCGGGTAATTAGTACCTGCACTCCCCCCCTCTCAGCACCACTGGTGACTTTAACGGTTAATCTGCCCCTGCCGATCAGAGTTAATATATGGAAAATTTGTCCAGGCCTGACACACAAGATATGCTGCACATCCTTCAGCTCTGCGTCAGTGTTAGGAATCTGCCATGTAGCAGTGTTGACACTTACCTCCATGTGTGTGCTTTCAATCACTCTGAGCTGCAATGTCATTCTGGTATGGTATCACCCTGCATGTCAGAGCTTTATTTTAATTAAGATGAACTGCTATGCAGATGTGGAACTCAGAACCAGGTCCATTACCAGCAAATTATTTTACTTATATGAGAGGTGAGGTGGAGCCATCATGAATCTGACTTTTTTTTTTTTTTTTGTATTTTTATTTGTTGAAGCACAAACCTAGATAAGAGAAATACATAGGTAGAAGTTACTTTATGTTCCAACACCTACCACAGATGCCTGAGATCTTGTGAATTTGGAGGCCAGGCAAAACCATTCTTGAACAATCCGTGCAGTATGGCAGAGTGCATTATCCTTCTGAGAGAGGCCACTTTCATCAGAGAAAACTGGTGCTAAATAATGTTTAGGTAGGCTGTATGCACCAAATTAACATCCATATGAATGAACACTTCAAGGGTTTACCAGAAGAGCATTGCCAGAAGCATCACACTTCATCCACTGCTTGCTTTCATTGCAAACTGTATCTTGGTGCCATCTATTCCCTAGGTAAATGACTCATGTGGGCTTAGCTATCCACGTGATGCAACAGAAAGTGGCATTCATCAGACCAAGTGACCTTCTTCCGTTTATTCAAGGTCCAGTTCTGATGTTTGCATGCCCATTGTAGGCACTGTCGATGTGGTTACTATGGACACTGCTTGTTCAATGCACTGTGAGTCATGACAAATTAATCCCGTCACCAGCATTAAAGGTTTCTGTGATTTGTGCAACAGTAGCCCTTCTATGGCACAAATCACAGAAAAGACATCCGTTAGTGGCCACGGTGCGGCTCGTGGAAGACGCAAGTCCCTTCCATTGCAAGGCGACCGGGACGCTGTGTCTTATCCGGCCGGCAGAGCTTCTGGGTTCCACCCTGTGCTTAGCAATGCTGCCGCGGGGGTGCCTGGGAGCTGCCGGGTGCTTGGCAACGGGGACGCCAGAGGCAGACGGCATTCTCCGTTACTATGTGTGGATGTGCAGCAAGGCAGCTGCACGGTGCTTATTTATCAAGATCCCTCAGTTTTGATTGGTGCAACCACCAGTTATATTCCTTTCCTATGCACTCCTCAAACGCTGGTTATAGTTCATCCTTCTGGTGTGAAACTGCTGGTCCTGTGTACTTTTGTGTAAGGAATCTCTGAAAAATCCAGTCCTGTCCAGAACTCTGTCTGCCTCAGCGTCAGGTTCAGTGTGGGGTTTCCCTCGAAGTACGCTTATCTTTTCCTTGTTCATTACTCTTTGTCTTTTTAATTGTTACCCTTGTTTATTTGTTGGTATCACACTAACAGCTGTGCTATATATTACCATATTGTCTACCTCATAAACAATTTTCTTCTTTTCCACTACAGTCATTCTTCATTGCACCTCTTTAATCATTTGATTACGAGTCTTTAGTTATTCTCTTTCTGTCCTTGTCTTTTCTACCGATAGGGGTAAGCTCATACTGTCGCCAGTGGCGTAAGTCCTTGCAGCATTCTAGTACCGGTAGGCGTGTCTGGCCTTATGGGAAGGATGGCTGTTATAGGCTAGAAGACCTTCTGGCGTACTCTACGAGTCTTACTGTCAGGTGTCCGGGGTTACTGTCCAGAAGATTGTCATCCTTCCAACTCGTCATCCTCTGTCTACCCAGATCTCCACGTCAGTCGGCACAGGTATTCCCTTTGAACCGTGACAACATCACACAAAACAGGATTGTCTTTGTTGACCTATCGCTTTGCTAAGTCTTGACTGCCCAAATCTCTTTTGGTGGTTTCTGGTTTTCCCTCCTCAGACAACTGTCGGTAGGTACTTACCACAGCTGACCTTGAAAGTCATCTGTCTATAAGGATTTGTCTCTTATCAAAGTCACTCAGGTCTTTCCACATGGTAATACCTAATGTCAGCTTACCATCTATATATATTCCTCATATTGACATATACCGGTCTGCTTAATAAGTGTTAGCCTCACTCAACCACATTATAAGCCTCTAATGGGAATGATTCCTAACAACACTTTATTAAGGCACTTATACATCAGCTGCCTAAGCAATTGTATATTACTAACAGAACTATTTTAATGTAAATTTCTGTAATTTACTAAAGGTGCCACCAAAATAATATGTGATATTATTGACTAAGAGCCTAATTCAGATATGATCGCAGCAGCAAATTTGTTAGCAAATGGGCAAAACCATGTGCACTGCAGGGGATGCAGATGTAACATGTGAAGAGAGAGTTAGATTAGGGGGGAAAACCAGCATGGGATTCCCCCTATTTTCCAATAACCAGCACCAGGCTGAACCAGCATGGGTGATAATGACATAGAAGGGGGTAACATAACATGCGGACCCCTGCCATCACATTAACCAGCCCCAAACTGGTCAGCCCAGGACTGAAATAGTCAGAAAGCAGGGACCCCCAAAAATAAAATAAAGCCCCCCCCCCCCCCCCCCTTCCCCATGTGAGCAGAAATCAGCCCTGGGCTTAAAGCACAGGGCTATGCCCCGCACCTCTGGTGATGGTGGGTGCGGCATTCATGATATGTTAATATTGTTCTTTACAGACAACCTACAGGTCCCAGCATTCCGACACCTGAAGAACCACAAGTGCCAGCATTCCTGGACATTAAGGGCCTGCTGGTACCTATAGGCCACCTGTAAAGAAAAAATGTAAATAAAAACAGAACATCAAATGTTGTAATAATTTATTGGACAGCACCTGAGGGGGCGATGGCCTTTAAGCTTTTCTGCATGAATACCACCTCCCCAGGGCTTCCGGCATCTTCTGCTTTCAGGAGCTTGATCCTTCACCGCCTTCAGACTGACAGCTGCTGCCTCATGCTGGATAATATTGCCGGCCCTAAGACGGAAGAGGAGTCTTGAACTTTAAAATGGCACCACTAGCAAGCCAATCACGGCTCATGGTGCCATTTTTTAAACTGTATATGCTGCCATTGTGTCCATAGGAAACCAACCACCGCTGCCCTATGGTAATTGCTGATGGGGATTGGATCTTCCAGGATCCAATCCCGCTGCCATGCCTTCCACCTCCACCGATTGCAGCCGGTGCCGGGATCCCTCTGGATGTGGCAACACCGCCACACCTGAAAGGTTAGGGGTTTATATATTATTTTTTATTTATTATGATTATTATTATTATTATTATTATAAGCTTTTCACATATAGTACAGGCAGTCAGACCATTCTTCAGTCCACAGAGCACAAGATGGGTTGGCACAGGTCTTGAGAATAATATAAATGTAGGACAAGAAAACCTGGTTGTCAGTGTATTATCAGGGCTACCGCCAATGAAACAATAACTCAATCATTGCCGTGGACGAATATTACATTTGCCCTGATCAATTAAAAAAATCAAACATTTCACTGTTACCGTATTTTGCTTGTCATTAGCTGGAAAATGAATTGTTGGCTAATCAGGACATACTGTACTGTAGGGCCTTACTCGGGTTTGTTAGCAAACCAAAACAGCACACTAATGGGCAAAAACATGTGCACTGCAGGTGGGGCAGATGTAACATGTGCAGAGAGAGTTACATTTGGGTGTGTTCAAATTAAAATCTAAATTGCAGTGTAAAAATAAAGAAGCCAGTATATTTACCCTGCACAGAAACAAAATAACCCACCCATATCTAACTCTCACTCTGTATATGTTACATCTGCCCCAAACCTGGTGTGTTTAGCAATTAATATCAGTTATGTTTTTATAGTGGCCAGCAAAGTTACGGAAAAAAACACAATTTTAAAACCTTTAGTTCAATAAATTTACCCCAATGAGTTCTAGAAATTCTGTGGACTATTTAAAGTCTGGAAAACATCAGAGTAGTTAGAAGACAATTGATCCTTTCACTTACCTAATATACTGTAAACCTGAGCTTCGCTGCAGAGAGCGCACACAGATTATTCTCTACTACAGTATTGAGCCTTCTCTAGATATGGCAGCTGTGGCGCCACAATAATTCATGCTCGCTCTCAACCAATTAACAAATTACAAGCATCAATGGTTGCAAAGGTGATTTTCAGGAAAATTACACTACGATTTCAGGTCAAAATGTGTTTTGTTTACAATGAAATAATTTACACAACCTGAAGCACCTTAATATTTTTTTTTTGCTCGTAATTATTTTTCTGAATAATTTATTGTGTCATTCGAAGCATCCTTTTCCAGGTGGAATATCCTTTAATTAGTGAACTACATAGCCATTAAAATAAAAATACTAATTGACAAAGCTAGATGTCAAATTTCCATTCTAAGAAGAGGTTTGACACATGTTTTCTGTCTACTTCTCTGCAAGCTGGCATTTGTTATCAGTCATTTTAGGCACTAAAAGGCTTCCAGCAGTGTTCTCCAATGACCCACCATTAGGAAGTCTGAAGCGCATATATTAAAGTTTCCTGCATGATGAAACCCTGATCAGGACCAACCTTCCTTATGATCACAAAATCAACACAACTCATTGTGACTGGATTTTTATGGCTGCGGGTGCTATTTAGTAACTGGAAAAAGGAATCTGTGAATAGTATAAAAAAACATTATAGTATCACCTTTTCAGCAATGGCATACATACCAGTGATCAATGTATAATGAGTAAATATATAAATAAAAACATTAATTCCTAAAGGTGCGTACACACAGGCTGATATATTGGCCGTACTATTGAATGGTCGATATATCGCAAGTCTGTCAGCCAGTGTGTAAGAACGATATGTCTGTCAGCGCCATCATTCACAGACATATCGCGTCGGCCTTGCAGCACAGCCGATAACCAATATATCTACAGATATATTTGTGCATCGCTGTGTGTGTACGGGCGGTCAGCAGATGCTGCAGCAGCAGCCGGCGGTGATTGACAGCTGAACTGGGCAGCAGCCGGCGCTGATTGACAGCTGAACTGGGTGGGTGCATGTAAACGCCCGCCCAGTTCCTGCCGTCACTCCCGACAGATCGGGCAGTGTGTATGCTCAACACACTGCCCGGTCCGTCCATAGAAATATCTGCAGATCAGTTGTTCTGCAGATATATCTACTAGTGTGTACCCAGCATAACACAGTGTGCCACTGAAGGCACTAATATAAAGTCTGCACAAAAATGAACCCAACTGCACAACTCCACCTCAGGGGCACTGTTTAAAACCACAGACACCGGGGTAACACCAAAGACTGCTACTTGGAACAGAAATGGGGGAAATGATCTTCCTACAGTAAGATGCAGGTACCACCAGCAAAGGACCTACTACTCACCGTCATGAGTTTGTATGACACCTCTTACAGTACTATAGCAAAAGCAATGTATCAACAATGTCTTGCAGAACCAGACACCATAGCTGTACCAGTGGCATTCATGTGAACCCTAAGGGGGTTCCAGGAAGCAGACTGAAGTTAACCTCAAGAAAGACGGTCACCGCCTGAACAGATTTAATTTAATTCCATGTACAATATCCCACATGGACCTAATACCTAAATTGTTTCCCCTACATGTCAGAGGGGGCTAAGATTGTGTAGGGGCTGGTCTTCTCTACAAGTAGTAAAACTCTGGCATGGCTGTAGTTGACATCATTGCCCTCACTCATATAACTTTTACCTCCTTACTCCATGGAAAACCCAACTGTCTGCCCACTGTTCTTGCTGATCTGCACGGATTCCAACCCAAAAGATCCATAATAGGTACTTCACAGGTGCTGCAACAAAAGAACAGGAACAATAGGAAGGGAAATACAGTAACACATCAACATACATCATGAAGAGGGTGGCATGAAAACACTACAATAGGGGTGGCATATCATACAATTTAAAACATTTAGACTCCCACCACACTATATGCTTGACGGTCCCAATGCCCATATTTAGTACTAGCCTGATTCAGAAAAAGTGAGAGCCGAACCCCTGAGTTTGATGAACTTCTACCACATGCACTTCTGAAATGTAATAAAGTGGAACCTGTATACAGAGATAAAACAAACATGTACTAATAAAGAGAACCTGTCCTGGGTGAGTGTGCACTGCACCAGGCAAACTCTAAACTCTCCAACCTGAACAACTGAACTGGTGCACTTTTTCCAAACTGGCTCTTGGATTACCAACACACTTCACATCTTTATATTGCAGTCCTCTTTGACTCAGAAAATTCCTCATTTCCAAGCTCTCCAAAACATATGTGGCCTCAGGAGAATGGGAAAATGTCTTAACCTGATTGCTTGAAAATTGGAGAATTGAAAAAGAAACCAGTGTTTAGAATCATAAACTGTAGATAACCATCTCTAATTCCACAGTTCCTGTCTAACCTCAAAAAGTTTTGTAACATTAAGAAAACTAGAGAGTTTAAACAAGAAAGCAAGTACTGTTATGTTTAGGGTGATCCCAAATGCTGAGATGGTTACTAAATGCTCACCTTGCAAAATAGAATTTTAATTACTAAAACTTTCCTGATTAGCAACAACCCTGCTTGGATCATTTATGGCTACCACTGCTCCAGACTGCATAATAAGCCACTGATGTCCCCTTCCTTTGTGCTCTCTGCACCACAGATGATGTGATCCCAATTCTATACTCCATATGTGACTTGGATATTCAGTTCCATTATGCTCTCTTTCCAATGCCAAAATAGGGAACCTATGTTGCCAATTATCTTATCCTCCTCTGTATCATCACAGTTAAAATACCCCCCGGGCTACTACAACACACCATTGTTTCAGACAATAAGTCCAACATCCAAAAAAGCCTGTAGCATCAGCATACTGTATAAATCAACATTTACATTGCCATTCAAATCAAGGGACCTATTTATCACCATCCGCATCCAGGATGCGGATGACAGGTGATAAAATCGCCCAAACTCGCACTGCAATAATTGATTACATCGCAGGAATGTATCAGTTATCGCATGCAGGGACAGAGCTTGTGGTCAAGCTCTGTCCCTGCGATAACACTCCGCAGCATCATCAGGGTACCTTTCGGAAAAATACCCCGATGTCCTGCTGCGCATACGCCGCCCCCTGCAGAAATCGCCGCTACCGTCTCCGCCCGATTGACCCCCCTGTCACGACTACCCCCGCACGCCGCAGACTCCCCCCTGTGTGCTGCGGTGACCCCCGGTGCTGTAAATTTCGCTGCCGCTTTGCAGCGTCACTTTACTACACCGGGGTCACATTGCAGCACATGGGGGACCCGGTGCCCGGCAGCGATCACCAGAGCAGCGTACACTGACTCCCTGGACAGGCGAGTATGGTTTTTGGGGTTTTTTCTCCTTTTTTTTCCCTTTTAACACTTTGATCAGCATGTGTGTCCATCGGACACAAAGAGCTGATCACACTGCCGGGTCCCCGCTCAGCTTTCTCTGCCAGGGACAGAGAAAGCTGGGCAAATACCTGCATATCGCAGTGCTGCCCTGTGATGGCTGGCGAGATTATCACAGGGCACACTGCAGTATTTTTTCACATTATTTTTTTAGTACATTTGGCCACATCACATTTCTCATTATAAGTATGGGGAATGCGATGTGGGTTACTAAAAAAAAAAAAGTGAATTAAAAGGTTTGGAGCAGTTTTTCATGAAAACTGCTCCAAATGCCCTTAAATACATTCAGGTGATACTAAAATAATGTTAATAAATAGACCCCCCAAGTCTCTCTTGTACAGTAGCTTTCAGAAAACATTTATTGCTCTTTAAGATCCTCCCCAAAATCTGGGAATAAATGAGTACAAGAAAGGGTAGCTTGACAATCACCATCACTGTAGCCAAACACAGAATATTTGGCCCATGGACATGATGCAGCAAGCAACTTTAAGATTACCTAATGACGACTACAACTATCACAGCTAAATATCACTGTCAGTTCTGGGGTATAGTAGGGTGTGGGATTCAATAACATTCCCCAGAAACACTGTTATAGATCCCCCAGTTTTATTTGAAGCTAAAAGTATCATAACCCACTGTTCAACCTGCTCTACAGAATGGGCCTATCAAAAGGAAGTCATCTAAAGAAATCAATCAATCATTGACTTCAAACCATATATGTCCCTCAATAGCTACTGTAGGTCAAAAAATGTGCACACGATTTTAACATAGGCACACAATATTGAACACCCCACCTGTTAAAAAGTCTATAAAATATTGTCCTAACAAACAGTAATACAAAAAATGGAAATTATCTGGGTACATCAGTGAGATCCCAAAAGCTACCTTGTGTTATCATACAGGTAAATACAAAGTCAAATTAAGCATACAAAACTGACACAATTAATTGAAGACCCACAAATGTTATGGGATTCTTCTTGGAAACTACCACAAGAAGCAATAACTGTAAATTGAGTAAATGGAAGTCAACAAAGATGCCAAACTTGTACACACCAATGGAAACCTATTATGTGAAGACTAATAAACACTGATAAAGGACTCTCAAATACCCACTAAAGAGGCTCACCAGTAGATTTAATTAGTGCTAAAAATTGTATTCAAAAGCTTGTATCCTTGTGGTGCCTTCTCAAAACTGGTTTGTCATATCTGAGCCAAGAGCCCCCATCCTTCAGGCATCACCTATTACGTCAAGATAACTAAACAGCCATGTGAAAAAAATACCTTTCCTTTCCCATGACCTACTGATGAATTAGACAAAGAAGGATCAGACAAGACAGATGTGGGAAGAGGGACAACACAGACAGAAACAATACCCACCGCTTGCTCTAACAAACTACTTTGTGTTACTGCAGATGCAATATTTTAGTACTCACCATAATGTCTCAGAAACAACAACAGATCAGTGGCTAATGCAGAGCACTGCAGGTAGTCCAGCTGGGTGTTTGATTTCCCTGTGATGTGTCCATCTTCTTCACTTACTGAGTTACAAGAAGCAATGCTCTGCTTTCTTCACTTCTGGTCACTTGGCAAAACTGTCAGTCTCCAACATCACACCTGAACACATCATCCCTGTTGCAGTATCAACTTTTTATACCTTCGTAGGCTGTAGCCGAATCCTGGTTCAGTATAAGGAAGGGGTATAATTCCCTGAAACCTTCCCATAAAACTTGCTGCCATGGAAAGAGTTCAGCTCTAGAAGACACAGTCTCTTCATTGTACATTTTCAAAAGCCCACCACCATCTTAAGGTGCGTACATGAGACAATATTATGGCCAATTTCAGTCGATCGTAACGTCAAAATGTCCAGTGTGTACGCACGATGCTGATCTTTTGTACGTGCAAAAAGATCTGGGGCTTTCACTAGCAATGCCATGCTGCCGAATGCAGCATGGCTCCGCTCCCTTCCACCACCATTGCTTGTTACTGCCGGCATCGGCAAGTGTGTTTGCACTTGCCGATGCTGGCACCCCACTGGGGTCCCCTCATTAACGATATCATGCTGGATACATATCATCACGTGTGTACCCAGCTTCAGGTCTACAAGCTACCATATTGATCTTCTCCCATACTACGCTGCCTAGTCCATAGGTTCTCAAACTCGGTCCTCAGGACCCCACACAGTGCATGTTTTGCAGGTAACCCAGCAGGTGCACAGGTGTATTAATTACTTACGGACACATTTTAAAAGGTCCACAGGTGGAGCTAAGTATTTCACTTGTGATTCTGTGAGGAGACCTGCAAAACATGCACTGTGTGGGGTCCTGAGGACTGAGTTTGAGAACCTGTGGCCTAGTCCAATTAAGTGGCTCAAGCTACCCATCACATTCCTCATAGACTAGGATTTCAACCATGGCAATCTAAATGAACAAGACGCCTAGAAAAACTCACGTAAAGTATAATGTCAGTGGCGTAACTCTCGTATTCCACGTGACTTCCTCAGATATTAGACTATCTACAACTCTTATCATAATGCTCTGGACACTGTCAAACAAACAAATATAGTTCCAATCATACTAACGTAAAAAACAGAGTTTTGACTATATAAAGTATATGAAAAATACAAAGAATATATTAGAAATACACAGTCAACTCACAGTTTTAAGACACCTACTACATTTGTCAGCAGCGCGTAGCCCATGAAGTACGTCGCGTGTCGTGCGCTGGCTTGGTGGGTATATAAGGTGTGCAATAGGCTGTCTGCACACATATCACTTGTTGCAGTCATGGGTAAAAGGGGGTCGATTTATGAGATTTGCAAAAAAAAGGGATGATTATCGGCTTTCTGGCCAAGAGTGGCAGTATTTCTGAAACAGCGCTGCTGTGGTAATGGTGTATTGTGACTGGACAAATGGCACCATTGCGAATAACCGTTGTGGAAACTGCAGAGCACCATGTGCCACTGATGTGATAGGTGAACGTTGGCTATGAAGGTGCATGAGGGACGACAGACACGCTACAATGGAGCAGCTCACCGATGAAATTAACCTGGGGCTACCAGGTGTGTGTCTAAAACGACAGTTTAGCGAACCCTGCTGCATATGGGTCTCTAAAATGGTTACTCTGGCTATTAACTGGTGGTCATAATAATGTGACTCGACCGTGTAACTGCTTTGTATTATTCTAATCATTTTTATGGTAAAAACTCTCTATTAAAAAGTCTATGGCTGGTGAGGCAGTGCCTCTCCGATCTTTTCCACACATCTCTAATCAAAACTCACCAAATTTCTACATGAACTCTTTGGCTCATATATTGTGTGTAAATCTGGCTCTGGTACTAGCCATTGCCTCCTAAGCCCATGCACGGCGGCAGCTGGGGGTCAAAGAGGACGACCATACCAGACGCCAAAGGTCAGAGGGGATCAGGGACAAAAATTAAAAAAAACAGGCCCACAGCACCTATTTCCACTTTTTAGACTTGCTGCCCGCTACTAAAACTAATTAAAGAGTCCAGGCGCATCAAACCCTTCCTTTACCCTGTCACTTGGTCTGTTCATGTTCTGGTGGTGTGTGCGGCCGGTGCAACATCATGACGCTGTGCCGGCCCTTCCCTGTCTCCTGCCGCCACTGAGGAGCTGCCCTGAGCCAGCCTAGTCCAGTACACAGCAGGTGTACCCAGCCTCCTGCTATTGCTGGACACAAGCGTTTAACCAATAGCGTAGCTACCATAGGTGCAGGCAGAGCAGCTGCTATGGGGCCCAGAGCTGAGAAGGGACCCACCTTCCCTGTCAAAGTTACATGTGTTATATGCATTTTTTGTCTTTGGGTGGTACGTAGGGGTCCATTCAAACCTTTTCCTTGGGGCCTGAAAAATATCTAGGTATGCCCCTGGACCTGCTCATTGTAGTGTGGTATAAAATGAATTGGAGGGCATTTTAATGTTATATAGTATGAACCAGGGCACTGCAATGAGGCACAATATGAACGGGGAGCACTATATATCATAATATAAATTGGGGGTACTGTGCGGCATAATGTGTACTGGCAGCTCTGAAATGTGACATAGGGTGAACTTAAGCACTACTGCGATTCATAAAAGAAACTAGGGCACTACTATGGGGCATATCATTAAATAAGGCTCTGAAAATGTACTACAGCACTATTATAGGGCATAAAATTAACAACTGCTGCAGAGAAGTGTCTCTCTAGAAGCATTGGGATGGGGGCCCCTTCAAAATGTTGCTATGGGGCCCACAAAGTTCTGGCTACGCCCCTGCGTTTAACATACTGTACTTGGACACTTACAAATTGCTGCAGCAGCCTCCCACAGCCCCGCTGCTGTGCTGTCCCTACAGACAAGGGAGACACCCTGGCGATGGTGAGTCACTCCTGGGCCCTGGCACCCTCCATCACCATTGTGACAGTCTATGTATGGTTCACATGTACATATATATATACATATATATATATATATATATATATATATATACACACACACACACACACACACACACACACACACACACACATATATAGGTATGTATATGTGTGTAGATGTATACATATATGTGTGTATATGTGTTTGTGTTCCAGTAATGGACACAAGATGCTTTCAGTTTGTGTTCCAGCACAGGGTTTGAGGAGGGAGGGGGGCCCCAGGGATCAGTGTACCGGGCACCAACATTTCTATTGCTGGCCCTGCCTGATCCATTTACCTCACCGCACATCCCTGAACTGCGCCAACATTAACTCTCAGCATACACCCTCTAACCTGGTCATGTAGCCCTGTCATATAGGCTACAAACTACTTGAGCCTGTCTTTATCTCCAATATCTTTATCTCACTAGGGGAGACATATCAAACCAACCCTTGAGCAATAAATTGGAGAAGTTGCCTATAGCAACCAATCATTTGCTAGATATCATTTATCTAGCAGTCTATACAATGACAGTAACTGTGGGCAACTTCTCCACTATATCTCTCTCCAAGGTTTGACATATCTCCACCTTAAGATCTTGAAACACAAACATTTTGCTAACACATATGGCAGCAGCTTCTTTAGGCCACACAATTGGGCAACTGGCATTGAACATGCAATTCATGCAGAGGCAGAACAACTATTGGTGCAGTAGGTGCATTGGCCAACTGCTGCCCAGACGAGCAATGTGTCCTGCCAAATATCAGCGCTGATGATCACAGCCACATATACTGCATCAGATTAACAGACAGCTGTACGGTATTTCTGATTTACTGCTGTATGTGAATGAAAGGCAGCTCACGAGTGCTGTAACTTGCACTGCAAGAGCCTGTCTGACCGAGTGTCAAACTGAGGAAAGCACAGGCGGTGGGGGCCCGTCACAGACAGTGCAGAGGCCAATGTGTTCTAGCTGCCACCACCAAGGTACATGCCCCCTTGTCTCCGCTCAGCACCTTGTGCTTGTATCCATCACCCACTGTCTCCCTGTCACCCTCTGTCTTTCCCTGCCTTTGGATGTCACCGCCTATCTCCCCCTGCCTTCCGTTGTTACCATCTGCCTCCCCCTGCCTTCCATGGTCACCCTCTGCCTCTCCAGGTCAATCCCTGCCTCCTCCTGCCTTACTCTGTCATCCTCTGCCTCTCCCAATCACCCACAGCGGTGTGGCATATTGTGACTTGGTGTGGAAGAGATGGGCCCAAATTATATTTTTGCACCTGAGCCCACCACTCAAGTTCCGCCACTGCATTCATACCACTTGCAATTTGCAGTGCCACACACAGTTAAGCAGTGAACTGATAGTGCTGATACCAGGATTGGGAGATAATGCCTACAGCAGTGACGTGCGGATAGGAATTGCCTATGCTACATGTATTAATACACATCTTTCAATACCTCTCATGCTATTATTTATATTTTAAATAAAATTAAAAAAAAAGATTATAATTAATCAGGACAAATTCACAGGTGATTTACATTTCATATTTAGTGTACAATAATAAAATAAACCAACCTAATACTTCAGCATAATTGTCATGGTTAGAGTTACAGTAATAGCAGTGACAATGTACAGAAGGTACTGTCAGCATAGTGTAATATCCAGATACTTACGCAGAGTGAGTCTGTACATCATGCCAGCTGCGACTGAAGTTCTGCTTCAGCTCGTTCATCATGCTGACGCCAAGCTTATGCTTTATCTCTGCCAGGTGCTTCTCTTTAGCAGCTAACACTTGACGTAGCGTTACAATTTCGTCTTCCAGCTATTTAGACACAGAGGTAAATACTGTCAAAGGTGGAAAGAAACAACTTCAATTGCAAGTGTCTAACAATAATAAGCAATATTTCAACTGATGCTGTATAGATTGGGATATGGGTGGTCATTCCGAGTTAATCGCTCGCTAGCAGTTTTTAGCAGCCATACAAACGCTAAACCGCGTATTTTAGCTTAGCAGAAGTGCGAACGAAAGGATTTCAGAGCGGCTACAAAATAATTTTGTGCAGTTTCAGAGTAGCTCCAGACCTACTCAGCGCTTGCGATCACTTCAGACTGTTCAGTTCCTGTTTTGACGTCACGAACACGCCCTGCGTTCGCCTAGCCACGCCTGTGTTTTTTCTGGCTCGCCTGCGTTTTTTCGAACACTCCCTGAAAACGGTCAGTTGACACCCAGAAACGCATTCTTCCTGTCAATCACTCTGCGGCCAGCAGTGCGACTGAAAAGCTTCGCTAGACCTTGTGTTAAACTACATAGTTTGTTGTAATAGTACGACGCGCGTGTGCATTGCGCCGCATGCGCAGAAGTGCCATTTTTTTGCCTGATCGCTGCGTAGCGAACGAAAGCAGCTAGCGATCAACTCAGAATGACCCCCATAGTGTACAAAAGCTCTGTGGAACATTTCAGTTTTACCTTATTCCAGAATGATTTATGTTTGATGCTAATTGCTGTTCCTTTGTCATTTCTGCAAATATGGTACTTGTTCTTTATTTTACACTAGTTGTATATTTGGTACAAAGTGGCACCTTATAAGAGTAGAACGGTAATGCGCAGTTGCGGCACCTATCAGGTTTTGTTATTTTTGTATTGACTATATATTGTCTACTTCTGGATCCCATGCCTCACCAGCAGTGCATGCTTTAATGTATGTATCTCCTTACAGGCACATAAGTTGGATAACAGGTGTCTCAGCCAGCTCATATCCACCTTTGCTCCCGTGAGTGGATTGGTGAGACCATAGGACATATTTGAGAGCAATAGAGATATAAGGATAGTTTTCTTGGGGTTTTTGTAATTTTTTTTAAATAATTGCAACATTTATCTCAGCTGACTGAAATGATAACATCATCAAATACAATAAACATATAAAGAAGCACCATTGCTACAAACTGCCTATAAATTCAGCTAGCATGCAAACTGTAGAGGTGGAGACCAGAGCCGGCCATAGGCATAGGCAAACTAGGCAATTGCCTAGGGCATTTGATATGCCCAGGGGCATCAGCAGCTTCTGCTGATTAAAATGATATGCGGCATGCTTATATTCTGTGTGTAGCATGTCATATGCAGAAACAGCAGTCTCACACAGTATATATGCATGTTGCATATCATTTTAATCAGCAGAAGCTGATTGTGCATCCTAGCGACATAGCAATGCAAATAAGATGCATTTTCATTAAAACAAATGTGCCCGACTTTAGCATTGAGGCAAGATTTATGAGGACACATCTGTATTCAAGCAGAGGCAGAGGTCACAGTGTTAGTGTGAGTGTTGTGTGCATGTGAGTAGGTTGGTTGTGCTGTAGTGTTCGGAATATGTGTAAGCAGCATTATGTGTGTCATGTAAAAATGCATGAATAATGTGCAACATATGTGTAAGGGGCACTATGTGTGTCATTATGTGTATAAGGGCATTAATAATGCGCGGCATATGTGTAAGGGACATTACGTGTAAAAGGACATTAATAAAGGTTGTCACAATGTGTAAGGTGCATTATGTTTATAAGGACATTAAAAATGTGTCTCATATGTGTAAGGGGCATTACTGTGTCGCATTATGTGTATAAGATGCTCTACAATGTGGCGTTGCGTATAGAAAGGGCACTACTATGTCATTGAATGTGAATAAAGAGCAATAGGGTGTTGTGTAATGTGAATAAGGAGCAATTCAGTGTGATGTAATGTGAATAACGGGCTCTACTGTGAGGAGTAACGTTTATAAGGTAAAGTGATACTACTGTGGGATGTAATATGAATTATGGAGACTATCGCATGATCAAATGTGAATAAAGTTGCAGTACTGAGTGGTGTAATTGGAATTGGGGTTACTATTGTGTGGCCATGCCCCTTGCCAGCAAAAACACACCCCTTTTTGGGCTGTGCGCCAAATGTGCGAACTGTTCCTATTTAAAATATAGGGGGTACAAACCCCAAAATAAGGACTGCTATGGATGAGGGGTGATGGTGCTGGGAAAGAGGTGCAAGGGCAGAGGCGGAACCAGCGGTGGTGCTAGAGGGCACCAGCCAAAATCTTGCCTAGGGCATCATATTGGCTAGGGCCGGCTCTGGTGGAGACAGAGCTATCTCTGTCTCTGTCATGATTGCCTCTGCACTCAGATCTCTAGCTAAGACAAATGGTCGTGATGGGTGATGTTTGTGGGTTACCTTATTATTAAAACACCAATACTGCCACCACCAAGAGTTTGGACTGAGCGATGCCCCTCCCACTGCAGTTCTTTGGTTCCACTTTACCAGAAAAATATAAGTTTATGGCCTTAGGAGATCGCTAGCTTTTAGAACCACAGGGTATCAGAACTAAAAATTAGGTTTTAATTTCAAGTAATCACTTCAGTGCTTATACAGGTTTATTTCATAACCAAAATGCTTAGGACCAGAAGTATTTTGGATATCGGATTTTTCCGTATTTTGGAATAATTGCCTACCATAATGAGATATCATGGTGATGGGACCCAAGTCTAAGCACAGAATACATTTATGTTTCATATACACCTTGGGGGTAATTCCAAGATGATCGCAGCAGGAATTTGGTTAGCAGTTGGGCAAAACCATGTGCACTGCAGGGGAGGCAGATATAACATGTGCAGAGAGAGTAAGATTTGGGTGTGGTGTGTTCAATCTGCAATCTAAATTGCAGTGTAAATATAAAGCAGGTAGTATTTACCCTGCACAGAAACAAAATAACCAACCCAAATCTAACTCTCTCTGCACATGTTATATCTGCCTCTCCTGCAGTGCACATGGTTTTGCCCAACTGCTAACAAAGATCCTGCTGCGATCAACTCAGAATTACCCCCCTTATACACACAGCCTAAAGGTAATTTTAGCCCATATTTTTAATAACTTTGTGCATTAAACAAAGTTTGTGTGCATACACACAATTCATTTATGTTTCATATACACCTTATACACACAGCCCGAAGGTAATTTAATACCATATTTTTAATAACTGTGTATTAAACAAAGTTTGTGTACATTGAGCCATCAGAAAACAAAGGTTTCACTATCTCAGTCTCACTCAAAAAATTCTGTATTTCGGAATATTCAGAATTTCTGAATATTTGGATATGGGATACTCAACCTGTAGTTACAAGAGGATCCAAAGATTATAAGTATTAATAGTTCACACAATGGCAATTTCAAGACAGAAAACAAGTGGGGAAAAACAAAGTTCAGATTACTTGGACAGGGTTTGAACAATGGCAGACATGAGCTCTCTTCCTGAAGCTAGGGTGCATTCTTATCGTCTGATCCTCTCATGCAAATTATCAATATGTATTGAGTGTTCTTGGGCCCTCATTCCGAGTTGTTCGCTCGTTGCCGATTTTCTCTATATTGCGATTAGTCGCTTACTGCGCATGCGCAATGTTCGCAGAGCGCATGCGCTTAGTTATTTTACTCAACAGTTAGGTTTTTTACTCATGGCATTACGAGGATTTTTCTTCGTTCTGGTGATCGGAGTGTGATTGACAGGAAGTGGGTGTTTCTGGGCGGAAACTGGCCGTTTTATGGGTATGTGTGAAAAAACGCTGCCGTTTCTGGGAAAAACGCGGGAGTGGCTGGAGAAACGGGGGAGTGTCTGGGCGAACGCTGGGTGTGTTTGTGACGTCAAACCAGGAACGAAACTGACTGAACTGATCGCAGTGGCAGAGTAAGTGTCGTGCTACTCAGAAACTGCTAAGACATTTCTATTCGCAATTTTGAGAATCTTTCGTTCGCAATTCTGCTAAGCTAAGATTCACTCCCAGTAGGCGGCGGCTTAGCGTGTGCAATGCTGCTAAAAGCAGCTAGCGAGCGAACAACTCGGAATGAGGGCCTTGGTACTTATCCCAGCTGGCAGTTACTCAAAATCCCCTCCCTTGGGATTTAACCCTCTGGTTGCCAGATTCAATGAATCCATCACCCACTTCCAAGTAATTGTAATTTAGTAACTAGAGGAAGGGGGAGTTGTCCAAATTGGGCAGCTTTATGGCCCAGGTCAGTAAAAGAGTTTCACACCTGCGTAGACATTGTCTCTTCCCTGGCCTGTATGCATGACCCCCCTTCTGTATAGCAAACAGCCTTCTGTCCAAACACCCCAGCCTTTAATCAGCATCGCAAATACAATACACTCACAATTTATACATACGGTATAAGGACGGAGCTGCTCAATCCAGATTACAAAATCCCAGGCAGTTATTATGCATTAATCATCACGCAGAACATATTTTAGGTGTGAGTGGGTCCCCTTCGTCACACCTCCACTGTTAGATACAGTTTAACCAATGATATTTTTCATGGAGAATATACATTACTGCAACATGAAATTCGAATAGTACCATTTTCAATTCTGCCAATTCCAATATGAAATGGGCATTCGCTACAGTCTGTAATTAAAAAAACTTGGCCTGTCATGGGTATTTTTTGGGTACTCAGAAACCCCCCCCCTACGTGTTTCACAGATGGACTAAAATTCCTAGTTACGGCACAGCATGGGTCCACCCACCAAAATACCCATGAGAACTAGGCTGTTAGCATAGGGCTAAATTCAAAGGGATTTTGGCCTCACAAAAAATAAAAATAAAATAACGGATACCCATAGAACAAGCAAGCCTCATAATAAAGGCACTAGAGCTATTCCCACATCACTGGGAAATGTGTGTTTTCATAAACTACAGTAAATAAAATATTGAAATTAGAATTTTCCATGCTGATCCCACCTTTAAGTGATTTGGCATGCTGGTGCACAGTTCCACTATCGGGGGGTCTGCCAGTACTGGCGTCCCGGGCCGGCCACTTGGCAGAATGGGGAGTGGGGCATCCGTGACTACTGCTACTGCCCATCTGCATCTACCGCTACCTCCTGCACCTACCGCCGCTGCATGCACCTACCATGGACCCTTTGCATAAAAAGTGAAAATAGAGCGGCGCTTACAGGAAACCCGCCCGCTACTACCACTGGGCCACGCCACCCGCCCTTGTGGCCGTTCAAATAAAAAAAAAATTGTTGAGCCTGCGCAAGGATGTCACGCCTCTCAAAGAGAAAGAACGGAGCCGCCATGCATGTAGAGCAGTGTCGAGAAGGCACTGGCAGCCCAGAACACAGGACTGGGAGAAGAAGGAGGCGGTCAGTGGAGGTATTCCTGCAGGCGTATTAGATGAGTGGGGACTGCCTGGCTGGGGCTGGAGAGGGAGAGTGGAAATGTAGAGGGAGGGAAGAGAGTTGTATAGAGCTGCTGGCTGACTGCATGAGACAAGTGCACGGTGAGAGAAGCCACGGTACATAATAGAGAAAGGAGCAAAGGAGAAGATAGCTGTGCATGTTATAGGGACAGACAGGTACAGAAAAAGAAAAAAGACAGAGGAGCCGGGGGGTTATTCAGATGTGGTTGGAGTTTCTGCAGTGATATCGCTGTATGTAGATGCAGCAGGAGGCATCTTTTACTAGCAGACGCCTCCTGCTGTAGTAGTGATCTGAGCTGCGTCCTAGGATGCAGCATCGGACCAAAGCACCCACCAGTGGGCAGCTTGCGACACATATGGTGCTGCGCAAGCCGCCCGTCGCAGAGTCCAGGAGATCTCCATCCTATGACGGGGAGCCCTGACCTCTTCCCGCCCCCTAAACGGCGGCTACACACCTCCATTTGTACAAACGGAGCCCTTCGCCACCCACGAAATGGCATCAGACTGTCAATCAATGACAGTCTGATGCCGGCCCGTGTCCTATGCTGCAGAAGCCGATTGCGCATTATGAGTCCAGTGCATGTGCAAAGTACCAGAAAATCGGTACTTTGCAACGATGGGCACAGATGCAGAGACTGGGAGAGAGCTATGTATGTTAGACAGAATTATAGCTCAGCTGGGCATACTGTAGAAAGAGGAACCGACAGAGATGGTATCTGGACTATAAATTTACACTAAAAACAGTAGACACGCATTAGGTCGGACAGGGTTAAAAGCTCAACAGGTCAACCATTTCTACTATCTACCTATTCTATGTCGACCTTTTGACCCTGACGACCTAATGCATGTCTACTATTAGTGGTAAACCTACTGACTGTAGATCTTTTTAGTGTAGACCGAATAATGGACTACATGGACTGTATACTTTGTCAAAGTCGAAAAATATTGTAATGCATACACCATGTACTAACCCCATGCACATGCCCGCTGCGCGTGCACTTAATCCGCCGTGCGTGCACATATCCGCAATTTGCGTATGATCGCTCCCGCGTTCCTGCACGTGGTGTGGGTATTTACGGCGGAGTTTGTGAGCGCAAAGAGGGTTATTAGAACATTACATATTTAACCCAAATAGTGTACATTTTAGATATAGCTCCCTTGCACCACATCAGCGAGTATCAACAGTTTAAACAGTTCCAGGACTAAGGGATTCGCCTTTGCATGATAGGAAGGGTCAGATAAAGGTTGGAAGGTGATGTCTAGTATCCAGCTGTAGGGTATTTTAAGGGTAACATTCCGGTATTGGTTAGAGAAAGATCGCATGTTCCAGCGTATAGTTATGTGCAGAAGTAGAATATAGATGTAGACTGTATTTACTGTATATTATGTATGCGGCGGGAATCCAGAGGATACCACCCACAAGAGCAGTTGAAAAGGACATCGCCCACCTTTTCAAATCAACCTATGACCTCTCCTGTAATGTAAATATGCACCTCTGATGTCCAATGGACAATGAGATTACAGTGACCATTGTATTGTGTATGTAAGTTGTGTATAAAAAGCCCGTTGCTGCCTGGCTGGTCAGAAGACTCTGAACGCTTTCTACCTGATAAGCGGAGGACTGGTCCAGGTTGCGCTTGCGAACATTCTCACGTATGTACATTTTCTGTAGCCATTACTCTGTTTTAGATTTATCTTGTTAGCCTGTAGTGTATGATTTGTACTGTTTTACCTTTTGAAATAATCCACTGTGGCCTAGGAACCCTGTGGTTTCAACTACAAATCGGTGTTGTGTCCTCACTTTCCTGCAAGGGTCTAAAGCGTATTTAACTGTATGAGGTTTATAAGTATTGATAAGGTGTACGCACTGCAGGTACTTTATACCGCCAGCGCTACTTAAGGTTTAAAGTATAACATCATTGCAGTACTTTGCTGCTAAGGGTTTAAAGTGTAATCATATCATTGCATTGTATCACTAAGAAGGTTTAAAGGTTATCAATTGTGTGTGCGCGCGCTGTGCGTACTCTGTACACTCAGCGCGGCGTGTGTACGCCAAGTACGTACCACCTACGGGACTCTGTACGCAAATAGCGTCCAAAGTGCGTAGCGCGTGTATTCAGTCTAGCGGCTCCACGGTAAAAGTGTATCTAGAGGTATAGCTGTATGGTTTAAGATAATATCGACATTATCAATTGGGGGCATCGTCCGGTTTTTCCTCATACCCGCAGCCTAGCAGGTTTACGCAGACTTTATCAGCAAAGGGCGGAAAGGTATCCCACGTAAGCCTTCTCTTGGTTGGTGGATACACTAGTGCTGATTAGATAAGCATCTGCCCTGCATGGTTTGTAGGGATGCTGGAGGGATCCGTAAGGTAAGAACGCAAAAGCTATTCTTAAAGGCTGTAAATTTCTGTTTGGCGCCAAATGCGCACACAACACACGCATACACCTGTATTTTGTACTTTTCATATCTGCTCACATTATTGCCATAAGTATTGATTATTAGATTAATTTTGACCTGTACTGAGAAAATTTGTTGCTATTTAGTTAAAATATAGAGTTAATATTTAAGGAAGTAAGTGTAAGACGCACACGTAGCCTGGCCTAGTTGTAAAGGTTTATACATAAGAAACTGTGTGTTGTGTTAAGTGAGCGATTATAGTTAAATATCGCTTACATTTATAAGAAGTGAGGGATTTGTAGTACTGCGGACGTACGGCCTTTGTACACGTGTCTCGGACAAAGTACGGGACTGCGTACGCAAACGTAAAGGCATACACACGTGGCGGGTTTACGCAACGTGCGTAAAGGTACGACCGCTAAGTACAAATCACACAATAGCATTGTTTTAGTTTAGGCGCGAGACGGTAGCCACGCGATAATAGCACAAATTGATCAGTTTCCAATATTTAGTTTAAAAAACTTTTTTACTGTATTACCTCTGGAACTAAGGCTGTTTTATCTGAATGAAAGTTAATTTTCTGTACAGAAAAACCAAAGTGTATATGAGTGAACGAGCGTGAGTGTGCAAACAATAAAGGTTTTGTGGACCCAGGGAATTCGGGATCCCGTAGGAGACCACACCAGGTGAGTGGACACTTGGTGGCGTGAGAGTGGCTTGCTCACGTTAACATTGATTAAAGTACAAAGGAGCAGAGTAGTAGATATCGCAGACCAAAGGTCAGCGTAGGTATAGAGTACCGCAGACCAAAGGTCAGTGAGGTTTTTGTTTAGAGAGCGCAGCCCAGGTGGTTGGCGTAGAACCCATATAGGCCCATTCAGATACGCTCCGGCTGAGGTTTCGCAGCCTGAAAAACGATTCCATTGGTCGTATGGCGGATAAGTAACAGTTACCTATACGCTGTGCGATTGGACCGCGCGTTCGTGGGTGCAATACTTAGCTCAACGTGATACCCTTTTACGACCTTTGCGTAAAATCGCGGGATCATAAGCGCTAGGTGTAGCACACGCAACGTGATTTGTGTAACAGTTTTTTTATTTTTAAGGGAGTTTCTCTGGTCACTCAGGAAATCTCCAACGACCAATATTTACTGGGAAGGGTAAGTCACTCCCATATACTTCCAATGAATAGATGTTACACAGGGGCCCTAGGTTGGGTACGTACCGGCGCTGACGACAGTGTTTAGGTGTATTGGCCAACGTGGGCGTGAGTGGGTATGAGCACTCGTTGAACTTTCACCGTTGCCTTATATTGAGTATTTTGTTTTTTTGTAGGAATTAGCTGAGAAGGCAATACCTGCAAAAGATGGGGGCCAGTTGCTCAAGTAAGGGACGATCAACCAGGATTCAGGTTGATATTCCGCGGCCCAAGGGGTCGGCGAGGTACATAATGTGTGAGAAGTAGGGATCACACGCAGAGGTCTTATGCAATGAATGGGAACGTATGACTGCGGAAGATAGGGAACCATTCCCTAAGGTAGGCAGTTTTAGTCCAGAGGTGTTGCAGAATTTAAGGATTAGGATATGTCTGTTAAAATCCCGAAAACAAAGGGTCAAACACTCAAACTGTTTACATTTATGGCAACAAGAGGGTGATATGCAGAGGGAACTAGCTCACACAGCTGGTTCCAACCCTAGCAGGAAACTGATGGCAACCGCACCACCACCACCACCACCGTATATTACAGGGGAGAAAGTGGCTACAGACAATGGCATACTGATATATGATAAGAGTGAACTTGATAAATGTATTAATGCTAACCCGTGCACAGGTAAGTACGGTACTGTACATTATGCAGAGACAGTAGCACCTCAGATTGAATCAACACAGAATGATGTAATTGAACTAAATCCTGTCAGGGTGATCGCAGTCCCCAATGGGAAGACTGACGCTCAGGAAATCACTCCCGTCAGGAACATTGCTATGCATTGTCCTTGGTCCTTGGTCCCGGACAGAATTGAGGACAATTATGTCTGAATTTCCCGATCCCAGAAAGGATCTAGCCGCATGCCAGAGGTTTATTAGAGAATTAGGTAACGCCACCGAACCCACAAACAAAGATTGGCGTACAGTGCTACGGGCATGTTTACCCTCCAATATTGACCCTGTGAAATTCATTACTGATTGTAAATTAGACGTAGAAGTACCTCTCACTGATGAATACACTCAGGAGAATGTACGACAGATCAATCTACAGTTAGGAGTATATTTCCCTACTGTTGTCAAATGGAATAAAATCTTTTCCATAAGACAAAAAGAAGGTGAAACTGCTTCTGAATATTTCCATCGAGCACTGCAGGAAATGGCTAGATACACTGGGGTCGCGGACATTAAGAAAAATGTACATCATAGAGAGGTAGCTGTGTCAGTATTAATGGACGGGTTAAAAGAAACGTTGAGAACAAGGGTACAAACCACTCAACCTAACTGGAGAGGTATTTTGGTGGCTGCATTAAGAGAGTCCGCTATCGAGCACGATCGGAACATCATTAAGCACAGGGAGTCACAGGGGGATAAGCTGATGACAGTAAGTATAAAAGCCCTGACAACGA
Source organism: Pseudophryne corroboree (assembly GCF_028390025.1). Taxonomy (NCBI): domain Eukaryota; kingdom Metazoa; phylum Chordata; class Amphibia; order Anura; family Myobatrachidae; genus Pseudophryne; species Pseudophryne corroboree. Next base: position 528,352,099 of record NC_086447.1, on the reverse strand, counting down.
AGCCACATCAGCCAAAACCCCAGACCCCTGATGGTAAGTCGTATATAGTAAAATTTTATAACTGCCAGAGGGAAGGACATTACGCACGGAACTGTAATTATAAAAGGCACACATAACGTATATCGACCCCCTAGACCAGAACATGACCCACAGTATAACACACGTAATTGGGATCAGGGATCGCACAGAAGGAATTATGAACAGGGGAAACAAGGAGGTACCCACCAAGGAGGGACTGGCAGACCTCTGGAAATTCTCAGCTACCCCCCTCACATATTGTAGCTGCCAGCGCGCTGCGGGAGGGTCACAACATACAATAGGGGTTAGGCCACACCTGTAGTCTGCAGCCAGTGAAGTTGATTGCTAGCCTTGGAAATTAACCCAAGGTTACAGTTGATGTAGCTGGTAGATCACTACCTTTCCTTGTAGATACAGGGGCGGCCAGGTCAGTGTTAAATTCAACGGTAGTTATGAAAACCACGGGTAAAACAATTTCAGCAATGGGGGTAACAGGAATAGTGCAACACTACCCTTTAAGTAGACCAGCGGAGATTACGATAGGGCCTTTGCAGACCAAGCATTCCTTTTTGCTAGCTGCATCGGCTCCGACTAATCTACTTGGGAGAGATTTATTGTGTAAGATGAGGTGTGTCATATATTGTACTCCTGAGGGTGTCTTCTTAGATATACCCGAGAATCACGTTCAGGAAGTGCAGGATATGTTAGACACCCCACAAAGGTTAATGTCACACACTGCTGTTATAGACAAGTGTCCATCAAAGGTAGAGAAAATGATCTCCCAGATGCCGGAATCCCTCTGGACCAATGATGGACAAGACACTGGATTGATGGCAAATGTAGCTCCTGTAGTGTTGCAAGTAAAAGATGGTAGGATAGCTCCAAAAATCCCACAGTATCCTCTGAAGCCAGAGGTGGAATTAGGAATGTACCCAGTCATAGAGCGCTTGCTACAACAGGGCATCCTAGTTAGGACGTCCAGCACTGCCAATAGTCCCATCTTCCCTGTGAAAAAGAGTGGGGGGAGGGGTTACAGGCTAGTGCAGGATCTAAGGGGGATAAACAAGATAGTTGAGAGCCAATTCCCCGTAGTGCCAAATCCAGCTGTCATCCTCATGCAAATTCCCCCTACTGCAAAATTTTTCACTGTCATTGACCTCTGTTCTGCTTTCTTTTCGGTCCCTCTGCACCCTGACAGCCAATACTTGTTTGCATTTACATACAGGGGAGTACAGTACACCTGGACTCGCCTACCCCAAGGTTTCATTGACAGTCCAAGTATTTTCTCCCAGGCTTTGCATGACTGTTTACCGTCCTTTCAACCTGAGAGAGCGGGTCAGTATTAATACAGTATGTAGATGACTTACTGCTGTGTTCTGATTCACTCGAAGCGTCCTTGAAAGACACGAAACTGCTTCTGTTTCACCTTTCTAATACGGGACACAAGGTGTCAAAGGACAAGTTGCAGTTGTGCCAGACCAAGGTAAAATATTTGGGACATTGCTTGACACAAGGACTTAGACACCTCACCGCTGATAGAATACAGGCGATTCGCGACATGACTCTGCCACAAATCCAGCAGCAGATCCGCACTTTCCTTGGAATGTGTGGGTACTGCCGAAACTGGATCCCAGGGTTCTCCATACTGGCTTTACCTTTGCAGGAAATGGTCTCCTCGAACAAACCAGATCGGATCTCTCACACAGATGAGTCCGAACTGGCATTTGAGAGACTTAAACAATGCCTATCACAGGCACCTGCATTAGGCATGCCAGATTATAGGAAACCCTTTGAATTGTATGGTACGGAAAGTGCTGGGTGTGCGGCAGGTGTCCTAACCCAGAGACATGGTGATGCCAGCAGGCCGGTAGCTTACTACAGTGCACAGTTGGACACCGTAGCACGGTCTCTCCCCACATGCTTGCGGAGTGTTGCAGCGATAGCTTTGCTAGTGAGTAAAAGCAAAGATGTAGTGTTAGGACACAACCTGACTATCCATACACCTCATGCAGTATCAGCCTTACTAAACTCTGCCCAAAACCAGACATGTCTCATCAGCACGGTTTACAAGGTGGGAATTAGCACTAATGGCCCCTGTAAACATCACCATAAAGAGATGCAGCGCACTAAATCCTGCAACTTATCTCCCGGGTGTGCCTGGACAGGCACAAAGGGTGGAGGATGAGAATGATGGTGAAGGAGGATTTAGTATAAACACTGACACACATGATTGTATGGAATATCTGAACCAAACTTTCACTGCAAGACCCGACATTAGTGACAACCCACTGGAAGGCGTAGATTTTACTTTTTACACTGATGGTAGTTGCCACAGACAGACGGACTCGGGAGACTTGTGTACTGAATACGCAGTCGTAGATGACAGAGGTATCATAGAAGCTGAACCCCTGGGCCCACCGCACTCAGCACAAGTTGCTGAGCTGGTCGCCCTAACCAGAGCGTGTGAATTGGCCAAGGGTAAGTCAGCCAATATATATATACAGATTCTAGGTATGCCTTTGGAGTAGTGCATGATTTCGGGGCCCTATAGCGCCTCAAAAATTTCATGACGGCAGCTGGCACACCTGTAGCACATGCATCCCATATAAGAAGGCTTCTAACAGCGATACAGGAACCTGACAGAGTGGCTGTTATCAAGTGCAAAGCCCACACTTACAGTCAAGACCCAGTGTCACTTGGTAACAGCCGGGCAGACGAAGCTGCTAAATCAGCAGCCAGCACCCCCATACAAACAGATATCACACCACTGATGGTATTCAACACCGTCAACACACAAAAATTAAGTGAAATGCAAAATTTGTGTTCTCCACAGGAAAAGGCAGTCTGGAGGTCAAAAGGGTATGGCCAGGAGTCCTCAGGACTCTGGACAGATGGACAAGGTAAGCCAGTAGCCCCCAGAGCATATCTTCCAATCTTAGCTGAGGCGGCACACGCGGTCTGACTCATCTGGGCAAAGAGGGCATGTGTAAGCTGGTGAGAGCCTACTGGTGTGCGCCAGGATTCTCTTCTCATGCGGGTAAGAGAGCAATGACATGTCTTATCTGCTTGAGGAAGAATATTGGAAAGTCAATACCAACAGAACCATCCCATGTCCCGCCGACAGACGGCCCTTTTCAGGTAATACGAATTGATTTCATACAGTTACCACCCTGCAGAAATTTAAAGTATGTGTTAGTCTGTATTGATGTGTTTTCAAATTGGGTAGAAGCGTTCCCCGCTGCCACAAATACTGCTACGTTCACTGCAAAGAAAATTGTGCAGGAATGTGTGTGCAGATATGGTATCCCTAGGATAATTGAAAGCGATAGGGGTACCCATTTTACAGGTGAAGTCTTTCAGGTTATGTGCAAACTGATGGGGATTAATAGCAAGCTGCATACTCCGTACCGCCCACAGGCGAGTGCGAAGGTGGAAAGAGTAAACAGCACTATTAAGAACAAGTTGAGCAAAGTGATGGCTGAAACTGGATTGTTATGGCCAGAAGCTTTGCCACTTGTATTGTACAGCATCAGAACCACTCCCAGGTCCCCCCTTAACCTATCACCCTTTGAGATTCTTTTTGGTCGACAACCCCATGTAATGATTGACCCCCAGGATGATTTGAAATGCAATAATGAGGTGACTGTAAAATATTTGGTTAAGATGAGCAAGCAGTTGAGGAATCAAAACAGAAATCTAAAACTGGTGATTCCTGACCTACCAAACAGTAATTGTCATGACATTGAACCTGGGGATTATGTAATGATTCGAAATTTTCTACGCTCAGGTTGCCTCATTGACAGGTGGGAAGGACCGTACCAAGTCTTACTAACCAGCACGACAGCATTAAAGGTTGCCGAAAGAGACTTGGGTCCACTCGTCCCACTGTAAGAAGGTCGCTGACCCAGAGAGAACCCGTGACAAAGAGAGGAAATCGTATCACTGGAGTGTCTGTTCCGGTAAGGTTGAGAGGCAGGACTGTTGTCACGGCACCTGAGCACGAAGAACTACAAGACCAGAGGCGGTTGTCGCACCAAATTTCTTTTTCCTTTTTATTATTTTCTCCATCTCCCATTACCCTCCTTTCCCACCCTTCTTGCTCCCTTTTCTCTCCCCTTAACAAGATGGACTTACCCCAAGAGACTGCATTCCGGGTTTTCCTGTTAACCCTGTTGTTGACCAGAGCAGTCTGTTTCGGTGAGAGTACCAGAGAGGTCGAGAAAGGATCTGGAATGGGTTCTGATGATAAGGACGGATTTGTAGAATTCCAAGAGCAACACATCCACCGAGCAAAGCAAAAATACAACCATCCGGAGAAGACTGCAATCAACACCCAAGAATGATTACGCAAATGTTATGTGAATGTATGTTTGATATGTTTCTTATCTTCATCTCTACAACCTTCAGGTAGTGACACACATAGTCGACAGGTGATATCCACATATTAGCATCCACATGTGTTCCCCCTCCATGTATCAACTAAATGTGCACCCCATTTGTCGGAACAAGAAGCCGAAAAGAGCTCGGTAGTGTTTGTTGGCCCACTTACAGACCCTTAATACGGGATGAGAAGGATTTAATGTAAACTTCGCACTACCTCGAAGCTTAACTAGAACATGTACGGCACGATGATACATGCCCCTCAGACATGGATTTCATACATACATGCTTTTACTATCCCACTAGGTCATACATTTCCCGCCTACACCTCTCCTCCTACCATCCAATTATCTGTGGATAATGTATTGTATATTTTTATCCAACCATCTGTAGATATTGTATTGTATATTTTTCTGTTTAATGTTTAGATAGTGGCAGTTATTGTTGACTGCCAAAGGGTGGACTGTCAAAGTCGAAAAATATTGTAATGCATACACCATGTACTAACCCCATGCACATGCCCGCTGCGCGTGTACTTAATCCGCCGTGCGTGCACATATCCGCAATTTGCGTATGATCGCTCCCGCGTTCATGCGCGTGGTATGGGTATTTACGGTGAAGTTTGTGAGTGCATAGAGGGTTATTAGAACATTACATATTTAACCCAAATAGTGTACATTTTAGATATAGCTCCCTTGCACCACATCAGCGAGTATCAACAGTTTAAACAGTTCCAGGACTAAGGGATTCGCCTTTGCATGATAGGAAGGGTCAGATAAAGGTTGGAAGGTGATGTCTAGTATCCAGCTGTAGGGTATTTTAAGGGTAACATTCCGGTATTGGTTAGAGAAAGATCGCATGTTCCAGCGTATAGTTATGTGCAGAAGTAGAATATAGATATAGACTATATTTACTGTATATTATGTATGCGGCGGGAATCCAGAGGATACCACCCACAAGAGCAGTTGAAAAGGACATCGCCCACCTTTTCAAATCAACCTATGACCTCTCCTGTAATGTAAATATGCACCTCTGATGTCCAATGGACAATGAGATTACAGTGACCATTGTATTATGTATGTAAGTTGTGTATAAAAAGCCCGTTGCTGCCTGGCTGGTCAGAAGACTCTGAACGCTTTCTACCTGATAAGCGGAGGACTGGTCCAGGTTGCGCTTGCGAACATTCTCACGTATGTACATTTTCTGTAGCCATTACTCTGTTTTAGATTTATCTTGTTAGCCTGTAGTGTATGATTTGTACTGTTTTACCTTTTGAAATAATCCACTGTGGCCTTAGAACCCTGTGGTTTCAACTACAAATCGGTGTTGTGTCCTCACTTTCCTGCAAGGGTCTAAAGCGTATTTAACTGTATGAAGTTTATAAGTATTGATAAGGTGTACGCACTGCAGGTACTTTATACCGCCAGCGCTACTTAAGGTTTAAAGTATAACATCATTGCAGTACTTTGCTGCAAAGGGTTTAAAGTGTAATCATATCATTGCATTGTATCACTAACAAGGTTTAAAGGTTATCTCTGTACACTCAGCGCGGCGTGTGTACGCCAAGTACGTACCACCTACGGGACTCTGTACGCAAATAGCGTACAAAGTGCGTAGCGCGTGTATTCAGTCTAGCGGCCATAGCGGCTCCATAGTAAAAGTGTATCTAGAGGTATAGCTTTATGGTTTAAGATAATATCGACATTATCAACTTATATTGGGGATGTAGTTGCCATTCTGACGTATGGGATGCCGGCGGTCAGGAGCCCAGCTCCGGAATCCCGACACCTGTCTGGATGCCGATGCCAGAATCCTGACAGTCGGAATCCCAAATGTTAATCTGCCATGGAGGGTTAGGGTGAGGCTGTGCGGGGGCGGAAGGGTCAGGGTCAGGCTGCAGGAAGAGAGGGCTGAGTTTAGGCTGTGGGAAGGAAGGACTAGGGGGAGGGTTAGTTAAGTTGCATGCCCCTTTTTGGATTATGGCACTTGGAATGCCAGGGTCAGTATTCTGACCACTGGCATCCTAACTGCTGGCATCCCGTACCCAACCCTTATATTGAACGCAATTTACAATGTTTTTGGTGTAGATTGTGACCAACTCTACATGTACAAGTATCCAGATGACACCTATATTTACCTTTCCACACCTGAAATCATACTGTCCATATTAGCCATCATATAAAACTGACTTTGAGCCATCTGATGGTGCTCAAAGTGTTTAAAGTTATACTTCTCTATTTATCATTAAATGGCCTCATATTAAATTGCTGTCTCTATGTCTCCTTAACGATCTCCACTAAGGGTCTATGTAAAAAAAAAAAAAAAAAGTGATACAAAAAATTGCTGCTTTCACTTTGAATTTTCATCATATTTATAGTTATACAATTCTAAATATGGGACAGCAATTGCAATAAAGGTCTGTCTTAGTGAGGAGATATCAAACATAATTTGCAAAAGATGTTTTAATGCTCCATGCATGCAGTCACGTTCACAATCTCTGATTGGGAAGCAGAAGGGGGAAACAGGGAAAAGCAGGCTGGTTGGGGGAGTAGAGAACGTGAAGCCGCCCAGGTAAGAAGACACATGACACCATCTAGAGATGACATTATATTTCTTCAAGTACCATTGCTGCACAGCCCCCATTATACCCAATGGGAGCAGCAGGAATGTGTAAGGAGAAATGAAAAGGCAAAGAAATCAGTGATTTCTCTGTATATTTCATATAACTTAGCAGGCAAAAAAGCTGTAGAAAAGCCATATTTTGTTTATTAAATAGACCCCTTAATGCTCAAATTAAGGTAATTAAAATCTCATGCTGTGTCCACCTGCTTCACTTCTCAAAAATGTATTGTTTCCCGACACATAATGCAGAGAAGTTCCTGATTCATGCTCTTTAATTTCCTGCATTCACTATTGCAGTTTCATTGTCTCACTTGCCAATCACAATCCCACCTTAATGTTGCTGTAGGATTCATTTTCACTTCCCTTCTTTCCTCGTCTTCTACTCCTCCTCTCTGCCAATCCCTTTACTGGGTTTCCATAAACTTCAAAATAAAGTCAAAGTGCAGAGTGTTTCCACACTCCTTTCCTACTTATATTTCCAGCCTCAACAAATTGCTCCTGTGCTCCTTCAAGGGCCTTTTAATATCTTCTCTCATAACCTCATCCCTTGCATGGAGGCAAAACTTTTTAAGTTCCTCTTTTATCGAACTGTCTACTTGCGCTATCAGACTCATCCTCCACCTTCTACATTTTTAATGGTCAATTACGACCAGGGCCGGATCTAGGGGGGGGGGGGGGCGAAGGGGGCGACCGCCCCCCCTAACACAGTCATAGCCATGCCCACTTTTGAACAGAAGAGAGCTCTCCTGGGAGAGCCTGAGGCAGAACGATGTGCTGCACAGCAGCACAGAGGAGCCAGGATAGCAAGGGTTACAGAGCATTTGCCCCACTTGCTGGTGTGTGGGTACTAGGGCTAATAAATACAATTACCCCATAGCACAGTCACATGTACATAGAACAATCACAAAGCTCTATCTCAGTCTCACTCAAAAAGTTCAGTCAGAATTGAGAGAGGAGGAGTTAGGATTGCAGATGGGAGGAGTTGGGACTGTAGAGTCAAGATTAAACAGTAAACCGCCCCCCCTAAAGAAAAGTCTAGATCCGTCCCTGATTACGACTATGCATCATGTGCATGATAATTATTCTTACAGTATGCACTAACCAACAACTACAGTATAATAGTTATCTCATTGACTTAGAGGGTCATTCAGACCTGATCGCACACTAGCTTTTTTTGCAGCGCTGCGATCAGGTTAGAACTGAGCATGCATATGCACCGCAATGTGCAGGCGCGTCGCACGGGTACAAAGAGGATCGTTGCTATGCGATGGGTTTTACGAATAATCCATTCGCACAGCCGATCGCAAGGAGATTGACAGGAAGAGGGCATTTGTGGGTGGCAACTGGACATTTTCTACGAGTGTTTGGAAAAACGCAGGCGTGTCCAAGCGTTTGCAGGGCGGGTTTCTGTCGTCAATTCCGGCCCCGGACAGGCTGAAGTGATCGCAGCGGCTGAGTAAGTTCTGGGCAACTCAGAAACTGCACAAACTGTTTTTGTTCCGCTCGGCTGCACATCCGATCGCACACTTGCACAGCTAAACTACACTTCCCTGTAGGCGGCGACTATCTGATTGCAGTGCTGCAAAAAAACTGCTAGCGAGCGATCAGGTCTGAATCACCCCCTTAATTATCAAGTGTTCCACACACCCATTATATTGTAAGCTCATATTTTCCAGGGATATCTTTACAATCACTTTCATGACACAATATGTTGTACTTTGACAACATACTGTATAACATATCAAAGGCAGTCAAATCTAAAGAAAAGTGTGTACTATTTGTAATATAAATGTTGCAACAACTGACAATGACTGAATCAACTCATATTTACAGTACTGCAGTATTTGTCATTGTTGAGTCATCTAGGGGCCTATTTATCATTAAACATTTTTTAGGATACTCCCCAGAAACAGCTGGTTTTGGGGGGTACCTGCAAACATTTACTATCTCCCAGATGCACTCTGGATCTCTGATATTTGCTGCAGTCCATCTATTTCTGACAGCTTCCGCTGCCCCAAAGCATACGAAGATGGTGTTGCTCTCTGGCTCCCTCTCTGTCGTTCCCTGGTAATGCACTGGCTGCCGGTGACTTGAACCAGGAAGTAGTGTGATGGCATTATGCTATCACACTGCTTCCTGCTGTTTGCCAGGCAGTACTCTTATCAGAGCCTATTTCCTGGCAAGAGCATTATAGTCAATTCATGTGAAAATATACATTTTTAAATTGCCCATTTGGGCATAAAATATTGATCATATCCACATTAAAAATGCAGATTGTGATAAATATGCCTTCTACAGTGTTATAAACAGCATCCAAATTTCTTACAATAGAAAGGCTACATAAAAGAGGCAAACATTGCAATTGCACAAAGTAAAAACTACCTTGGCCAACTCATTCTTTAGTTCTTCTTTCTCCTCCTCAGATATTATTTCTGTGAAGTCAATATCAGTTGCCAATTCCTCCTCTGTTTCCTGGAGTGGCTGAGTGTCCAACAGATCTTTAAAAAAATAAACACATTTAAATGGTAATAATAATAATGGTAAAAATAACAAAAATAATAATAAATAAGTCAACGAGAATCACATATTAAAGTGTCATGTAAGACAATGTTTCAGATCATGCTAGAAGAAAAAGGGATTTCTTTGTTTCATACGTGGGAGACAGCACCGCAATGACAGTGAAATTGTTGGTAACATGAATATTCTTGAAGTGCCCATGCTCAGATCATTAGAATTGCATACGCAACCATTGTCATTCCTAACTATAAGTACTGTCCTGTCCTGTACTGAGGTGGTCATTCCGAGTTGATCGCTCGCTAGCTATTTTTTACAGCACTGCAATCAGATAGTCGCCGCCTACGGGGGAGTGTATTTTTGCTTTGCAAATGTGCGAACGCTTGTGCAGCCGAGCGGTACAAAAAAGTTTTGTGCAGTTTCTGAGTAGGTTTGAACTTACTCAGCCGCTGCGATCATTTCAGCCTGTCCGGTCCTGGAATTGACGTCCGACACCCGCCCTGCAAATGCTTGGACATGCCTGTGTTTTTCCAACCACTCCCTGAAAACGGTCAGTTGACACCCATAAACGCCTTCTTCCTGTCAATCTCCTTGTGATCGGCTGTGCGAATGGATTTTTCGTTAAATCCATTGCCCAGCAATGAACCGCTTTGTACCCGTACGATGCACCTGCGCATTGCGGTGCATACTCGTGCAGTTTTGCAGAGCTTTGACCGGATTGCAGTGCTGCAAAAAATGGCTAGCAAGTGATTAACTCGGAATGACCCCCTGAGACGCCACAGATCTCAGAGCATCATGTTCAGCATATAGTATGTAACAAAATTAATGAAGCTACAACACCAGATAAAAAAGGCAGGAAAGAAAAATCACAAAGTAAGGAACAATTTGTAATTGAAGTGCAATATAATCAGACCAAGGGTTATGCAACGCTTTCAATGTGGACACTGACAAATTTTCAATAGAATTCAATAGAATTCACAGATCCTTAATGTTCATCAACTCTGCATGAAATATACAATGTATTTCCTTGAAAATTAATTGACCGTTTTTTTTTTCATTACTTTGTCAACGGTTTCCAGATTAAAGTAAGTGATTGATTTAGAAGCACATGTACAATGCATCAAGCTTTATACAAAGAAAATGTTTTTTTTTTGCAATTACTAGATTGTCCTGCATACAGTAGTATACAATTAAAAGATGTGTAATGTACTTTGTGTTTCCCAGTCATGGAGATTCCTTTTTCAGTGATATCTCAATGGTTACAGGCAGAAGCACCATATGCCCCTTTTTCCATGTATATACCCCCAGCTTCTGATAGCACAGAGGGTTAAGGACACAGCTGCAGCAGCAGCAGAAAGGGGCAATTACCCACCCTACAAGTACTACTAAGAAATAAGGAAAGCTGCTGTGTCCTATTAAGAAGCAAATTAGTGTGACCAAATATATATGGTATCATAAATTATTTATATATAAATATATATTTTTTTATTGAGACATCGGGGTAAATTTACTAAGATGGGAGTTCTATTTAAGATGGGATGTTGCCCATAGCAACCAATCAGATTCTACTTCTCATTTATCTAATGCCTTCTAGAAGATAACACCTGGAATCTAATTGGTTGCTATGGGAAACATCCCATCTTAAATAGTAAATTTACCTCATCATGTATTAGAAAGACAATAACATTTCAATAACATTCGTCACATGTTTTAAACAATCCTGTTGTTGTACAATACAATAAACGGTATCACAAATAAAACAATAGACAAGTTCGTTCATTATGTGGTATCTGTGTTATTTTGTTTCACTAAGGTAACATTCAAACCTTGAAGTTGATACATTAGCCTTGAAGGGAGCTGCCAAATATCCTTCGGCATCAATATAGGGAAACAGGTGGATCTTGTGCTGCCAACCTTGTTAAATACCACGTGGTGTTTTTTAGGCTATGATGTATTTGTTGCCCTGTGTTAAGAGGTAAAGCAGAAATATACGATTCCCATAGCATAAAAAAAGATCCACCTGTTTACCCTTGTCCACTATTGCCTCCACTCAATCCATCCGGAATAGATGATATATTTCAGTTAAAAATAAAGGTATTTGTGGAGGTGTAGTGTCTATCCACCCCTGGAGTATTGTTTTTTCTCCTGCTGCGCTAAGGGCTACAAGCAATTTTTTGCATTCTAGGGGCTTTCTAAGATTCGGATCTATAATGCCCAAAATTGCCCATTCTGGTGTGAATGGTACGTAGGTTATTAATTTGGCTTCAGCATAACGTCTAACGAAATGCCAAAAGTATTGAATAATTGGGCAAGCTCATAGACAATGATAAGTGTCAGCTTTAGACTGATGGCATTTCGGGCAAAAATTATTTTCAGAGGTTCCCATTTGGAAACGTCGCAGAGGGGACAAATATGCATTGTGATATACATTCAAAAATAATTCTGTATACATGCTGACTGGTAAGACTTTGCGCGAGAACAGCAGAGCTTTTTCCAATGTAGGCATTGTTAATCTAGGGAAGTGGCTTAACCACTTAGACATGCCTCCCAGAATTTTGGCATGATCTAAGATTTTCCTTAAGAACGTGTAATGAGAAGAGATAGCTTTATGTTGTGGGAACGGGTATGATAAAAGGCTGTCTAGAGAGTTATTCCAATCCGCTATTGTGAGTTGCTTGAGAACATGATTTATGTAAAATCTCACTTGTATAAATGCTAAGGGGTACGGGCTGGTCATGACTAATTTCGAGGATACCTCAGAAAAGGTCAATATTCTTTGATTCTCTGTGGAAACCAAAGATCGAACTGTCTGTATCCCAGCCAATCTCTACATGGTGAAGGGATGAGCAGCCATACCGCCTAGAAATTCGGGATTTTGGAGTAAGGGTAGGTGTAGGGAGTGGTACTGATTTAATTTAGCACTATAGCGCAGAATGTGCCATAATTTTCTGGTAGTCCACAGGAGTGGATTGGATTTAATATAATCCAGAATTTCCTGGTCATGTTGGTGAAGAAAGCATGTCAAATCTATGCCATGCAAGAAATTTTGTTCTAATGATGTGTTCGTATAAACCGAACTTTTTTTATATCCAGTCTCTCAGGTGTCTTAAGAGAGCAGCGTGGTTGTATACCTCAATATCGGGGAAGTTAATCCCTCCATTCGATTTAGGCTGGACCAACTTTCGCAACGCTATCCTGGCTCTGCCACCTTTCCAGATAAATTTCCTAATGAGCGTGTTAATTGTTGAGTGTCTGTCTTTTTGAGCAAGACCAGAAGTGTTTGTAATGGATAGAGTAAATGGGGGATGGCTACCATCTTAAGCAAGTCGGCCATGCCTAAGTAAGATAACGGAAGACGATCCCATCCCTTTATATCTGCTGATAGGGTGTTTATAGCTTTACTGATAGTTAATCTGTTTAAATCGTCCACATTTAGTGTTATCAGTATTCCCAAATAAGGGATGTGTGTATGGACCCATTGTAAAGGAAACTGAGCATTCCATCGCGTGTTTGCATTAGTCCCACATAGCAACATTGTTCTGGATTTGTCCATGTTTATGCTAAAACCTGAAATAGATTCAAATAGTTGGATCTTGTTGAGTATTTGCTGAAGAACCTGGTCAGGATTACTAATATAAAGAAGTATATCATCTGCGAATGCAGATAGTTTAATCTCCTGTGTACCTATTTTGATTCCCTGAAATGTTGTCCACTCTTGGAGTATACGCAACAAAGGATCTAATGCCAGATTAAATAATAACAGGGATAGAGGACATCCCTGGTGGGTGCCTCTTTCTAGATAAAATCTCGGCCCCCAAACTCCATTTATTAGAAGAGAAGCTGAAGGTCTATTGTATATATACCGTATATAGTCTAGAAATTTCGTTTCAAAGCCCCTGCTTTCTAAGACTGTGTATAAATGTGGCCATAACATCATATCGAATGCTTTGTTAGCATCGAGACTTAAGAGCATTTTTGAATCAGCAAGGGAATTGCGGGAAGTGACCACTGCAGCCAAAGCTGTGCGAATTGCCTTGACTGCGTGTCGGCCCTGTACATACCCCATCTGAGTATTTATGAGAATATCGGGAAGAATAACTTGGAGCCGTGTCGCCATAATTTTTGCCAAAATCTTATAGTCGACGTTCAGGAGACTAATAGGTCTATATGAAGAGAGTAATGTTGCGTCCCTGTCTGGCTTTGGTAGGAGGGTTATGTGTGCTTCATTAAAAAAAGGAGGACGACAGTTTTTTTCGTGTATAGCTTGGAACAGTTCCAATAACGAGGGGGTAATATGCGGCTGTAATATACGATAGTAGTCGCCTGAAAGGTCATCTGGGCCTGGGGATTTACCATGAGGTAAGTGTGAATTGGTGTTGTTTATTTCCTCCATTGTGATTTTGCCCGCCAGGGCTTCCCGTTGATCAGAAGTTAAAGGAGCTAATACAGTATCTGTGAGTAGGCGTTTCTGAATATCATCATTTACCTGTGAAGAACTAAATAACGTTTTAAAATAGTCTTGAAATTGAGATGCAATTGCTTGAGATTTAGTGATAATGGTGCCAGTTGTAGGGTGTTTCAGTGCAGTTATCGTATGACGGTTTATAGGGGGTCGAGACATGACTGCAAGCAACCTACCCGCCATATTCCCCCATCTATAGAATTTGTTTTTTTGTGTAGTCAATGGAATGTTTTGCTTGTGTTGCTAGATATGTTTCCAGTAGTTGTCACGCTTGCTTGTATGCATTTAGCGCGTCTTCTGATGGGGTAAAAACGTATGCCTGAAAGGTTTCTGACATTGCTGTCCTTAATGCAATATATTCTGCCTTAGCCTCCTTTTTTCTCTTTGGCAACATAGCTTATTATATGTCCTCTCATCACTGCCTTAGAGGCATTCCAAAAGATTTCAGGTTGGTCCCAGTAGTCTAGATTCTCATCAACGAAATTCATCCAGTGATAGGTGAGATATAATTGAAAGTCTTCTGAATTAACTAAATATTGTGGAAAGCGCCATAGACGATCTGTCAGGTGCATGGAAGAATGAGTAAGAGCCAAGGAGACAGGGGCATGATCTGATATTAATATATCGTGTATGTCAATCTGACAAACATTTGACAGTAGGTCATCAGCTATTAGAATATTGTCTATACGGGATAACGAGTTGTGGGCCAGTGATAAGTGTGTGCATTCTATCACCGGGATTTAGTAATCTCCATGGATCTGACAAATCCAAGGAGTGTCTGAAGGAAGATAAAAATCTGCCGTAAAAATCAGTATTCCTGGGCATGGCTAGCAATAAACTGTGGGGTCCTCCACCATATTGAAGTCTCCCCCCACTATCAGAGGGTAATTTGTTCTACCCTGAAGTATGTAACTGAGGTCCTGAATGGACAAGTGTGTGTTGATATTAGGGGCATAGATATTAACAAGGATATATTTGGTGTGGAAGATTACAATATCTAGAATTATAAACCTTCCATCAGGATCAGTTATTTCTTCCAAAATATTTATCAGAAGATCTTTATGAAATAAGATGGCTACTCCCCTATTTTTCCTGTGGAAAGGGGCAGATATACATGAACCAATCCAGGGAGCTTTCAGTGTGTTATCTTCACCTGTTATCCAGTGTGTTTCCTGTAGGAACACCACATCTGGATGTAGGCATTTAAGATGCATTGCGACTCTTGACAGGCGTATTTAAACCACCAACATTGCAGGAAATTATATGGAGAGGTTTCGGGGATAAAACATCAGAGGGGTTAGTTATAGAAGATGGCATGGCTACTCGCCCCCTCAGAAACAGATGTGCAGCATGATAATCGGCCAAGCAACCTGGTTTGTATTGGCAGCTCCCTCCCATATCTAAGGCAGTACACTGATACAAATTGTGTACATTGTTGACATGCAAGTGCATAAAACATGAAACAAATACAAATATCCATAATGACTCATAACTCCATTTTCAAACATTTTCCAATTAACCAAAACTACGGTGGGCACCATCTAGGCCTAGTAATGCGCACACTAAAGACTACCAAATCCGGCAATAAAGCTCTAGTATGTAGGGATGCCATTCCAATAAGAAACAAAAAGAACAGAAAACAAAAATAAAATAGAAGGATAAAAATAACTGGTACCACCTGAGACGATTAATTCTTGGTGAATCAAAATTCAAATGGAGCTAAAATAATGTTCTATCTACGGGGTGACCGCTGAGGTAGCCTATCCGACAAATAATGCGACTTTGCTACCTCGGGGTCACTGAAAAAGGTTTGACTGCCATTTTCCATTACCCGCAGTTTTGCAGGATATAGCAAGGCAAATCTGATATTTTTGCTATGTAGAAAAGAACAAACCTCAGAGAATTATTTTCTCTTTTGGGCAACTGCAGCTGAGAAATCCTGAAAGATCAAGATTTTATGCCCACCGACCACCAGATCTCTTGCTTTATGGTAAGCAGTCAATATTTGCTCCTTAGCTCTATAGTCAAGATAACGGGCAATGACAGGGTGAGAGAGTCTTTGCGCCCCCTCTATCAAGGCTCCCAATTTATGAGCTCTCTCAATATGGGGATCTCAATACCATCTAGAATCCACAATGACGTAGGTACGTCCGTGTCAAGAAATGACGTGAGGGCCGGCCCTGTAATGGTTACAGGTATACCCACAAACCTGAGATTGTTTCTGCGGAATCTATTTTCCAAGTCCTCCAATTTCTCCTGCAGCTGTTGTGTGAGTCTTTGCTGGGTGGTCACCTCATCCTGACATGAATGGACATTATCTTCTATATCGCTTACTCTAGATTCTAGTGCTGTGATGCGAGCCGCATGTGAATCTATGCGGGCCAACCCAGCATCCAAGCGCGTCTGAAGGTCATTAAATCTTTTGTCCATTAGGGGCATCATAAAATCAGCAATATCGTTTGTCGTCAAGGAAGAGTTTTTGACCCCATGTGTTTCTGAAGTTTCTACCTCGGAGCTAGCAGGAGAGGAGGGTCCTGATTTTTGTGCCGCCTCTTTCCCTGCTCTGTTTGTGGGGTTTGATTGTTTTGGAGGCATATTTTTATCGAGATATTTATCCATACCCCAGGGGATTTGGAAAGGAGTGGACAATGCTGGAGGCCCAAAAGTACGTCAATCACCTAAGATCTGGCAATTAAAGTTAATATTTCTCGGGTGGTATAATTCTGTTACGCTATTGAACCAAAAACATGATCCTCATGGGTAGCATCCCAACAAGAGCAAAAGGACAAGACATTTCACAGTCACATATTATGCAAAGTAGTGAATTTCTCACATGAGAAAACAATATGAAATATGTATGCAAGGCGCTGTCTAATATTTATATAGATAAGACTAAAATGTGCCTTTAAACCAACTACAATTTAAGTAAGCGATTGAGACGAAAACTAAATTGAAAATCCTTATCAAAATTAACACTGACCCGTACAAAGAGACGGTCCTGCCACTGTTCAGTTCTTATAACGGGTGGTCTTCAGTATGCCGGCTGTCAGGATCCCGGCGCACAGTATACCGGCGCCGGAATCCCGACAGCCGGCATACCAACACTTATTCTCCTTCGTGGGGGTCCACGACCCCCCCTGGAGGGAGAATAAAATAGCGTGGCACGCGTAGCAAGGGGCTCATTTGCGCTCGCCACACTGTCGGTAAGCCGGTGGTCGGGCTCCCGGCGCCGTTATGCTGGTCGCCGGGAGCACGACCGCCGGCATACCATACCACACCCCTTATAACGGTTACTAGAAAATAAAAGTGCCCAGTTTTATGGTCTTGTAATTCATGTCAATTTAAAGCCCTTTACTATTCACTCTTAGACAATATCGACTCTTATCAAAGCCACCGTCCTAGCAAGAGAATTCTATTAAATTGCAAACTGAAATAATTTCATATTGCCACAATGGGCCTAATTCAGATGTGTTTGTAGGAACTATCGATGCTGCTTACATGGAAGCATCAGCTTTAGCACTAATATGGTAATGTAGCAGGAGGCGTCACGCCTCATGTATGCATTACTGATCTGAACTGTGTCCTAGAACTCAGTATCGGATCAACTAAGACACCATCGGCCAGCTGCGTGACCCATGGGGTCGCGCAAGCTGGCTGTCGCAGGTCCAAGCAAAAGGCCAGGAAAACTCCATCATTGGACAGAGATCCTGGCCTCCTTCCTCCCCAACAACGGCAATGACACGTATGTGTTTTGAGAAACGGAGGCCGACGCCGCCCCTCCATGCCCCCAAGATGGCAACAGAATGTCAATCACTGACAGTCTGATGGTGTAGTGCGACTGTCACAGACCCATACTGCACAAGTACTTTGGGGAATGCACCACAGAAGTGTCAGGACCTGAATCAGGCTCCATATGAGGTGATAAGAAATGCTATTTAACAAGGGAACTTTGATAAGATTGATAAATTGGCCCAACAGTGTACTATGTCATCAATGAGAGCTCTAAAAAACTACATTAAATGGTACAACCACTAATTT
This sequence comes from Pseudophryne corroboree, assembly GCF_028390025.1. NCBI lineage: Eukaryota > Metazoa > Chordata > Amphibia > Anura > Myobatrachidae > Pseudophryne > Pseudophryne corroboree. The sequence goes on along the minus strand of NC_086447.1, from coordinate 528,334,065 downwards.
ACAGGCTCTGTTGAAATTGACGCGATGCAAAGTGAAGTGGGAGCATGTCACAATGGTGGGTGCATTCGCTTATATATTTTTTTTAATCTCCAGCATTAGAGAATGTTTAATCTGCTCTGCTTAAAAGTGTTCAGCATGCTTTCAGCACTTCAGTTGTAACACAAAAGTGTATGAAGTCTACCTACTGCAGAATGGTAAAATAAAAAACATGGACATACTGTATGTAGCCATTATAAATCATCCAGCCATTTCATGCATACTATTCTGTTTAGTAGTGCATTGTATTTAATGTACAGCTCTGTGTTTGTGAATGTGTACAGTATATATATCAGTGATGTAAGTTCACCCCCGTTGCACAGAGAGGAGTTAGGGTTTGCTGCCCCGCCCAACCCCCCAAAAAAAGTTATATATACATTTATATGTAGAAATGCAGATCTTCCCAATAAAAGGTACAGAGGGTACTCATCCAGACTTGTCAAAAATAGAAACAAATGTGCTTTATTTAAGCACCCTGATGAAAAGGCTAATGGGCCTTGAAATGTCAACTTAAATAAAGCACGTTTTTTTCTATTTTTGACAAGTGCAGATGAGTGTCGCCTGTTCCTTTATTGGGAATATCTGCATTTGTATATTATCATTGGGAAGGCACCCTGGCATACAGTCTTTCCCGGGGTGCCCTTTTACATGCTTCTATTTACAGTATATATATATATATATATATATATATATATATATATATATATATATATATATATAGAGAGAGAGAGAGAGAGAGAGAGAGAGAGAGAGAGAGAGAGAGATGCAATGTAATTATGTGAACGGTGGTCCGGAGACCGCCAGTCACAATACACTCAACTACATCCCGCGCCCTCACAATACCATAGACACCCATAGAGTGGGTTCAGAACCTGTGGCGATTGGATATAAGCCCTCATTTGATGATAGCCAATTTAATAAAATAATAAAAAGCCACTATAACATTTTTTCTTTTTAATTATGTATACATATTTACTAAGTGGGACAGGTTACAGGGGCAGTATGCGCATGTCCTACCCATTTACACTCCATTCAAGATGGTATATGGTACAGTACAGTAGTGATATTTAGCAGACCGACAGTACCAACATACAGTGGGGATTGAAAGTTCAGGCACCCCAGGCAAAAATTCATTTTAATGTGCAAAAAGAAGGCAAGGAAAGATGGAAAAAATCTCCAAAAGGCATCAAATTACAGATTAGACATTCTTATAACATGTCAAAAAAAGTTTGATTTTATTTCCATCATTTACACTTTCAAAAGAACAGAAAACAAAAAATGGCGTCTGCAAAAAGTTTGGTCACCCTGCAGAGTTAATACCTTGTACTGCCCCCTTTGGCAAGTATCACAGCTTGTAAACGCTTTTTGTAGCCAGCCGAGAGTCTTTCAATTCTTGTTTGAGGTATCTTCGCCCATTCTTCCTTACAAAAGTCTTCCAGTTCTTTGAGATTCCTGGGCTGTCTGTGACGCACTGCTCTTTTAAGGTCTATCCATAGATTTTCAATTATGTTGAGGTCAGGAGATTGTGAAGGCCATGGCAAAATCTTCAGTTTACACCTCTTGATGTAATCCACCGTGGATTTTGAGGTTTGTTTAGGATCATTATCGATTTGTAGAAGCCTGCCTCTCTTTAACTTCAGCTTTTTCACAGATGGCATCAAGTTAGCGTCCAAAATTTTCTGGAATCTTATTGAATCCATTTTTCCTTCTACTTGCGAAATGTTCCCTGTGCCACTGGCTGCAATACAACCCCAAAGCATGATTGATCCACCCCCATGCTTAACAGTTGGACAGAGGTTCTTCTCCAAACGTACCTTTGCTCATTCCGGCCAAAAAGTTCTATTTTAACCTCACCGGTCCACAGAACTTTATTCCAAAATGCATCAGGCTTGTCTATATGTTCATTTGCGAACTTCAAATGCTGATTTTTGTGGTGAGGATGTAGAAGAGGTTTTCTTCTGATGACTCTTCCATGAAGACCATATTTGTACAAGTATCTCTTTATAGTGGAATAGTGTACCACAACTCCAGTGTCTGCCAGATCTTCCTGGAGGGATCGTGCAGTCAAACGTGGATTTTGACTTGCTTTTCTCACAATCCTGTGAGCTGTTCTGTCTGATATTTTTCTTGGTCTTCCAGATCTTGCTTTAACTTCCACTGTTCCTGATGACTGCCATTTCTTAATTACATTCCGAACAGGGGATATGGGCATCTAATAACGCTTTGCTATCTTCTTATAGCCTTCTCCTGCTTTGTGAGCATCAACTATTCTCAGTTTCAGTGTTCTACACAACTGCTTAGATGAACCCATGGTGCTGATTTTTTGGAGCAAGGTCAGATGAGTCTGGGCTTTTAAAACCTTTGAGATTGATATCACCTGGTCTTTCCAGATGATGATTGAGAACAATCCATGACACTGCCAGGTCTCAGCTGTCCAAAGGGGGCAGTACAAGGTATTAACTCTGCAGGGTGCCCAAACTTTTGCAGATGCCATTTTTTGTTTTCTGTTCTTTTGAAAGTGTAAATGATGGAAATAAAATCAAACTTTTTTTTGACATGTTATAAGAATGTCTAATCTGTAATTTGATGCCTTTTGGAGATTTTTCCGTCTTTCCTTGGCTTCTCTTTGCACATTAAAATGAATTTTTGCCTGGGGTGCCCAAACTTTCAATCCCCACTGTATACATCCAAGTGCATACATGCATAAACACAATCAAATACAATGTTTCTATTGGTTCTAAAGTAAATTTGTGGGATACCCCTGTTTTCAAGTGATACCTGCAAACACAAGTATAGAACACCTCCCTCACACAACTCCCCCCTCACTTAGCTGTCCCCTATGCACACCGATGCCTCCCCAGCTAACCTCCTCCTTTCTCAGCTCCCCTCAAACACACACCGCACACTACCCACCTACTGATCTCCCCTCACATAGGTCTCCCTTACTCACACAGACACCCTCCCCCCCAGCTAGGAAGTCCCATTGGGAGATGTTTCCTCTCACCGGGACTGCCAGACTGGGCTGAGGTAGGCATAGAGTACAGGCAGCCAGCTCCGTGCCTCGTCAGCCCTAGCCAGCTTCTATGGGCTGCAGCTGATGCAGTCCATAGAAGCTGTGGTTTTATGCATGTGCAGTACTGCATGCGCCGGGTCCCGGCATCTGTGAATTGCGCATAGCACAGGCGCCGGGACCCAAGCAGTGAAGGGACAAGGAGGGGAGGACCGGCAGCATTGCCAGCGGCAGCCCCCCTCCTCCAATAAGGTATGAGCCGCTACTGCTCCTAATCCCAGAGGGGCCCTGAAGCAACTTTTTTTTCTAATGAACTTTTCAACAAAATTTATGGAGTTTTTTTGTGTGCTATTCAAATACGGTTATTTTAGTGATAGAGTCATCACTCATCTCGCTTGTGCATTTTAACACTAAAAATCAGTATTTTGTTTATGTACTGTATGGTTATAGCTCATCACCAATAACACCATGACAACCAGGTATCTAGTACAGACTTGCTGATATTACAGCTTGGATGCGCATCATTTAGTACTGCGGGAGTTGTAGTCTAGCTCTTTGATTTGCGCTCTATAAATAGCCTGAAATGTGTATCCGTTTTAAACTACAATTCCTGACAGCCTACAGAACTTCTCTTTGTGACATTCCCAGTAAAGGTGGAGGCTGAGAGGGTCCATCCTAGGAAGAAGGCTAGTCAGAAGGAGCTCAGGACAAGTAGGGGTCTAATAAAGGTACAGAAATTTTACGGGTATAATATGGTATGCTGGTGACCGGGCTCCCGGTGACCAGCATACCGGCGCCGGGAGCCTTACTGCCGGCATACCGACATGAGCCCCTTGCGGGCTCGTTGCGGGCACGCTGGCACACTACGCTATTTTATTCTCCCTCCAGGGGGGTCGTGGACCCCCACGAGGGAGAAAAAGTGTCGGTATGCCGGCTGTCGGGATTCTGGCGCCGGTATACTGTGCACCGGGATCCCAACAGTCGGCATACTGAAGACCACCCAATTTTACTGTTGCTGATAGGTGTGTGCTGTCCTTGCAAGGGCAGCAATGCCCTTTGGAGCTTGTTGGATGTTGCCCTATTTCTGCTGGTTGCAAAGGAGCCCCCATTACAGTTCAAGCTTGTAGGTCTGCCAATGATTAATGCATGGTTATTTGAGTTAGTGTAGACCTCCTGTCAGGGTGTACCAATTTGAACACTGTCCTCTTACCTGATTATAAACAAAGCATTTTCACCTGAAGAACTGCTCCCCACTGGATGTTTTTTTGTTATATACATCAGTCTCTGTAAACTCTAGAGACTATTGTGCTCTGGTGCACAGGGGTGTTTTAAGGGAGGCCGCCACCACCTAGATGTTCCTGGCAATACTATTTTTCGAGTGATATGGTTGGTACGATTGCACAGTCTTTGATAGCTCTTGTGCAGGGACAGATTTCCAAAGATATCACCAAAAAATGGTACTGCATGTAGCAAATATAAGTGAAGGTTTCCACATGGACACATTAGCCTATCACTAATGGGTGTACAGTCGACGGCACTGTGCCCCAAACCCATGGATGTGTGTGCACATATTGTGCGTGAAAATCCCAGGAAATCAGCAGAAAATCTAATAATCACCCCACTGTCAAATTCTCTTAGATCACATTTCTTACCCATTCTAGTCTTTGGCCTGAACAACAACTGAACATCTTTACCATATCTGCATGTATTTGCACATTGAGGAACAGAGAAGAGAGAGACAGATGGAGCAGTAAGAAGATGAGAGAAAGATAAGGGGAGGACAGATGAGACCAAGATGAGACCTTGATGCGAGTGAGAGAGATGAGGGGGACAGAAATGAGTGACCGATGGGAGAGGTAGACATAGATGCGAGAGACAGGCGTGGGGAGGGGGAATCAAAAAGATTAGGAAAAGCACCAGGAAAGGAAGCCAGTATGGTTTACATAAGAGATATCGAATAGAGTGAAAGCAAAAAACGTGGCAATTAGGACATATAAGAAAAATAATAACGACAAAGAGGTGTATATTGCCAGGTGGATGGAAGCTAAGAAAGTGATCAGGCGTACAAAGGCAGAAGCTACGTAAAAAATACCCCAGTTAGTTGATAAAGGGGGCAAAACCTTTTTTTAAGTATACAGTTGTGCTCATAAGTTTACATACCCTAGCAGAATTTGTGATTTTCTGGCCATTTGTCAGAGAATATGAATGATAACTCACAAACTTTTCTTTCACTCATGGTTAGTGATTGGGTGAAGCCATTTATTGTCAAACAACTGTGTTTACTCTTTTTAAATCATAAGGACAACAGAAACTACCCAAATGACTCAATCAAAAGTTTACATACCCTGGAGATTTTGGCCTGATAACATGCACACAAGTTGACACAAAAGGGTTTGAATGGCTACTAAAGTAACCATCCTCACCTGTGATCTGTTTGCTTGTAATCAGTGTGTGTGTATAAAAGGTCAGTGAGTTTCTGGACTCCTGAAAGATCCTTGCATCTTTCATCCAGTGCTGCACTGACGTGTCTGGATTCTGAGTCATGGGGAAAGTAAAAGAATTGTCAAAGGATCTGCGGGAAAAGGTAATTGAACTGTATAAAACAGGAAAGGGATATAAAAAGATATCCAAGCAACTGAGAATGCCAATCAGCAGTGTTCAAACTCTAATTAAGAAGTGGAAAATTAGGGATTCTGTGGAAACCAAATCACGGTCAGGTAGACCAACAAAAATTTCAGCCACAACTGCCAGGAAAATTGTTCGGGATGCAAAGAAAAATCCACAAATAATCTCTGCTGAAATAGAGGACTCTCTGAAAAAAAAGTGGTGTGGTTGTTTCAAGATGCACAATAAGGAGGCATTTGAAGAAAAATGGGCTGCATGGTCGAGTCGCCAGAAGAAAGCCATTACTACGCAAATGCCACAAAGCATCCCACTTACAATACTCCAAACAGCACAGAGACAAGCCTCAAAACTTCTGGAACAAAGTCATTTGGAGTGATGAGACCAAAATTGAACTTTTTGGCCACAACCATAATACATTTGGAGAGGAGTCAACAAGGCCTATGATGAAAGGTACACAATTCCTACTGTGAAACACGGAGGTGGATTGCTGATGTTTTGGGGATGTGTGAGCTACAAAGGCACTGGTAACTTGGTCAAAATTGATGGCAAGATGAATGCAGCATGTTATCAGAAAATACTGGAGGAAAATTTGCACTCATCAGCCCGGAAGCTGCACATGGGACGTACTTGGATGTTCCAACATGACAATGATCCAAAACACAAGGCCAAGTCGACATGTCATTGGCTACAGCAGAATAAAGTAGAGATGAGCGGGTTCGGTTCTCCGAGATGCGAACCCCCCCGAACTTCACCCATTTTACACGGTTCCGAGGCAGCCTTGGATCTTCCCGACTTGCTCGGTTAACCTGAACGCGCCCGTACGTCATCATCCCGCTGTCAGATTCTCACGAGATTCGTATTCTATATAAAGAGCCGTGCGTCGCCGCCATTTTCACTTGTGCATTGGAGATTGAACGGAGAGGACGTGGCTGCGTTTTCTCCCTGAAAAGCTCCGTAATCTGTGCTCAGTGTGCTGCAAATATCTGTGCTCAGTGTGCTGCAAATATCTACGTTCTCTGCCTGAAAACACTCCATATCTGTGCTCATTGTGCTGCAAATATCTGTGCTCAGTGTGCTTTATTGTGGGGACTGGGGACCACCAGTATATAATTATACTTATAGTAGTACAGTACAGTAGGCCACTGCTGTATCTTGCAGCTCTGTGTCACTGCAAGTATCCATTCCATATCTGTGCTGCATTTTTGTGAGCAGTATATATAGTATTACAGTGCAGCATTTTGGTGACCCAACAGTATATAGTTGTGTACAGTAGGCCATTGGTGTATCTTGCAGCTCTGTGTCACTGCAAGTATCCATTCCATATCTGTGCTGCATTTTTGTGAGCAGTATATATAGTATTACAGTGCAGCATTTTGGTGACCAAACAGTATATAGTTGTGTACAGTAGGCCATTGCTGTATCTTGCAGCTCTGTGTCACTGCAAGTATCCATTCCATATCCGTGCAGCATTTTTGTGAGCAGTATATATAGTATTACAGTGCAGCATTTTGGTGACCCAACAATATATAATTGTGTACAGTAGGCCATTGCTGTATCTTGCAGCTCTGTGTCACTGCAAGTATCCATTCCATATCTGTGCAGCATTTTTGTGAGCAGTATATATAGTATTACAGTGCAGCATTTTGGTGACCCAACAGTATATAGTTGTGTACAGTAGGCCATTGCTCTATCTTGCAGCTCTGTGTCACTTCTAGTATCCTGATCAGTGCTCAATATCTGCTGCATTGTTGTGACCAGTACGTATACTGTACTGTGCGACTTGTGTTATACACCTGGTGATTATACATTCTGTAATCTATACTGAGCGATGTGTGAGATACACCTGGGGATTATACACCCTATATACTGTACTGTGTGATGTGTGAAATACACCTGGGGATTATACACCCTATATTAATATTATTATTATCCTTTATTTATATGGCGCCACAAGGGTACTGCAGTGCCCAATTACAGAGTACATAAATAATCAAACAGGAAAACAGCAACTTACAGTTGATAACAGTGACAAGTACATGGTAAATACACATAGTTACATCAGCAGATGACACTGGAATAAGTATCAGGTGGCAGAAGACTGCTGGATGTGGTACAGTTGAAGATTATTAAAGTAAGACAAAGGATAAGCACATGAGGGAAGAGGGCCCTGCTCGTGAGAGCTTACAATCTAAAGGGGAGGGGTAGACAGACATAGGTGACACAGATGGGGTACATAGAGAATGTGGAACAGAGGGTTAGGATGAGATTTGGCTGGGTTTGGTGAAGAAGAGGACCCCCAGAAGGCACAAGTCAATACTTAACATTGCAACATTTTACTGGGCTATGCAGGAGAAAATTTAAAATAGGGGAGAAAAAAAAAAGAATCGATAACTTCTACCGCTTTCAAAAAGGTCAATGGAAGCTGAAATAATGGACAATTACCTCATGGAAGCCAGATCCAGTATACCAAACAGTACTTAGCAGAGTTAGGAATGAGTGCTTATGAAATACAGTAACATTTTGTCATAATATTTCAGAAACTGCATGGCTGGTCTCTTGCACTCTTTTGCTCTAATACACCACCTGCTTTAGGATTTATATTCAAAACATTATGTCTCCATAATCCCAAAAATGTCAGTCTTCTTGGAAAGTGGTTTGTTCCTTTGTAAGGGAAAGAGAACAAACGTTCTCAAACAACGGTTTCTCCATTTTTTTTTCCTCTGGGAAGGGATTGTGGATTCGCAGGAATATTTGAGCATTTCTGTAATCAGAAAGCAGCGACTTTCTACAAATGTTTACGAATAATTCCAGTGATTTTGTCATTTTCTTCCAGTGATTTGGACCAATAATACCACTGATTAGAATGAATAATTCCAGTGATTTTGTCATTTTGACCAATAATACCATTGATTAGAACGAACAATTCCAGTGATTTTGTCATTTTCTTCCAGTGATTTGGACCAATAATACCATTGATTAGAACGAATAATTCCAGTGATTTTGTCATTTTCTTCCAGTGATTTGGACCAATAATACCATTGATTAGAACGAATAATTCCAGTGATTTTGTCATTTTCTTTCAGTGATTTGGACCAATAATACCATTGATTAGAATGAATAATTCCAGTGATTTTGTCATTTTCTTCTAGTGATTTGGACCAATAATACCATTGATTAGAACAAATAATTCCAGTGATTTTGTCATTTTCTTCCAGTGATTTGGACCAATAATACCATTGATTAGAATGAATAATTCCAGTGATTTTGTCATTTTCTTCCAGTGATTTGGACCAATAATACCACTGATTAGAACGAATAATTCCTGTGATATTGAGGTGTTTGTGCCGCTTAGCTTAGCCGTCCAGCGACCACAGTGCACCTCTTTTTCTCTTTTCTTTGCATCATGTGCTGTTTGGGGCCAATTTATTGAAGTGCCATCCTGTCTGACACTGCAGTGCCACTCCTAGATGGGCCAGGTGTTTGTGCCGCCCTCTTGGGTTGCTTTGCTTAGTCATCCAGCGACCTCGGTGCAAATTTTAGGACTAAAAATAGTATTGTGAGGTGTTCAGAATAGACTGGAAATGAGTGGAAATTGTGGTTATTGAGGTTAATAATACTATAGGATCAAAATTACCCCCAAATTCTATGATTTAAGATGTTTTTGAGGGTTTTTTGGAAAAAAAACACCCGAATCCAAAACACACCCGAATCCGACAAAAAAATTTCAGGGAGGTTTTGCCAAAATGCGTCCGAATCCAAAACACGGCCGCGGAACTGAATCCAAAACCAAAACCCGAAAAATTTCCGGTGCACATCTCTAGAATAAAGTGAAGGTTCTGGAGTGGCCATCTCAGTCTCCTGACCTCAATATCATTGAGCCACTCTGGGGAGATCTCAAACATGCAGTTCATGCAAGACAGCCCAAGAATTTACAGGAACTGGGGGCTTTTTGCCAAGAAGAATGGGCAGCTTTACCATCTGAGAAAATAAAGAGACTCATCCACAACTACTAGAGATGAGCGGGTTCGGTTTCTCTGAATCCGAACCCGCCAGAACTTCATGTTTTTTTTCACGGGTCCGAGCGACTCGGATCTTCCCGCCTTGCTCGGTTAACCCGAGCGCGCCCGAACGTCATCATGACGCTGTCGGATTCTCGCGAGGCTCGGATTCTATCGCGAGACTCGGATTCTATATAAGGAGCCGCGCGTCGCCGCCATTTTCACACGTGCATTGAGATTGATAGGGAGAGGACGTGGCTGGCGTCCTCTCCATTTAGATTATAAGAGACTGAGAGAGATTTACTGGAGCTGACTAGGAGGAGTACTGTTACTGTAGAAGTGTAGAGACTGAGTGGAGAGAGTTTACTAGTGAGGACAGTGCAGTTTACTTTATAATCCGTTCTCTGCCTGAAAAAAGCGATACACAGCACACAGTGACTCAGTCACATACCATATCTGTGTGCACTGCTCAGGCTCAGGCCAGTGTGCTGCATCATCTATTATCCATATATAATATTATATATATATCTGTCTGACTGCTCAGCTCACACAGCTTATAATTGTGGGGGAGACTGGGGAGCACTACTGCAGTGCCAGTTATAGGTTATAGCAGGAGCCAGGAGTACATAATATATTATATAGTGAGTGACCACCAGACACACAGTGCAGTTTATTTAATATATCCGTTCTCTGCCTGAAAAAAGCGATACACACAGTGACTCAGTCAGTCACATACCATATCTGTGTGCACTGCTCAGGCTCAGGCCAGTGTGCTGCATCATCTATATATATTATATATCTGTCTGACTGCTCAGCTCACACAGCTTATAATTGTGGGGGAGACTGGGGAGCACTACTGCAGTGCCAGTTATAGGTTATAGCAGGAGCCAGGAGTACATAATATTATATTAAAATTAAACAGTGCACACTTTTGCTGCAGGAGTGCCACTGCCAGTGTGACTAGTGACCAGTGACCTGACCACCAGTATATAATATTAGTAGTATACTATCTCTTTATCAACCAGTCTATATATTAGCAGCAGACACAGTACAGTGCGGTAGTTCACGGCTGTGGCTACCTCTGTGTCGGCACTCGGCAGCCCGTCCATAATTGTATATACCACCTAACCGTGGTTTTTTTTTCTTTCTTTATACATACATACTAGTTACGAGTATACTATCTCTTTATCAACCAGTCTATATATTAGCAGCAGACACAGTACAGTGCGGTAGTTCACGGCTGTGGCTACCTCTGTGTCGGCACTCGGCAGCCCGTCCATAATTGTATATACCACCTAACCGTGGTTTTTTTTTCTTTCTTTATAGTCATACTAGTTACGAGTATACTATCTCTTTATCAACCAGTCTATATTAGCAGCAGACACAGTACAGTGCGGTAGTTCACGGCTGTGGCTACCTCTGTGTCGGCACTCGGCAGCCCGTCCATAATTGTATATACCACCTAACCGTGGTTTTTTTTTCTTTCTTTATACATACATACTAGTTACGAGTATACTATCTCTTTATCAACCAGTCTATATATTAGCAGCAGACACAGTACAGTGCGGTAGTTCACGGCTGTGGCTACCTCTGTGTCGGCACTCGGCAGCCCGTCCATAATTGTATATATCACCTAACCGTGGTTTTTTTTTCTTTCTTTATACATACATACTAGTTACGAGTATACTATCTCTTTATCAACCAGTCTATATATTAGCAGCAGACACAGTACAGTGCGGTAGTTCACGGCTGTGGCTACCTCTGTGTCGGCACTCGGCAGCCCGTCCATAATTGTATATACCACCTAACCGTGTTTTTTTTTTCTTTCTTTATAGTCATACTAGTTACGAGTATACTATCTCTTTATCAACCAGTCTATATTAGCAGCAGACACAGTACAGTGCGGTAGTTCACGGCTGTGGCTACCTCTGTGTCGGCACTCGGCAGCCCGTCCATAATTGTATATACCACCTAACCGTGGTTTTTTTTTCTTTCTTTATACATACATACTAGTTACGAGTATACTATCTCTTTATCAACCAGTCTATATTAGCAGCAGACACAGTACAGTGCGGTAGTTCACGGCTGTGGCTACCTCTGTGTCGGCACTCGGCAGCCCGTCCATAATTGTATATACCACCTAACCGTGTTTTTTTTTTCTTTCTTTATACATACATACTAGTTACGAGTATACTATCTCTTTATCAACCAGTCTATATATTAGCAGCAGACACAGTACAGTGCGGTAGTTCACGGCTGTGGCTACCTCTGTGTCGGCACTCGGCAGCCCGTCCATAATTGTATATACCACCTAACCGTGGTTTTTTTTTCTTTCTTTATAGTCATACTAGTTACGAGTATACTATCTCTTTATCAACCAGTCTATATATTAGCAGCAGACACAGTACAGTGCGGTAGTTCACGGCTGTGGCTACCTCTGTGTCGGCACTCGGCAGCCCGTCCATAATTGTATACTAGTATCCAATCCATCCATCTCCATTGTTTACCTGAGGTGCCTTTTAGTTGTGCCTATTAAAATATGGAGAACAAAAATGTTGAGGTTCCAAAATTAGGGAAAGATCAAGATCCACTTCCACCTCGTGCTGAAGCTGCTGCCACTAGTCATGGCCGAGACGATGAAATGCCAGCAACGTCGTCTGCCAAGGCCGATGCCCAATGTCATAGTACAGAGCATGTCAAATCCAAAACACCAAATATCAGAAAAAAAAGGACTCCAAAACCTAAAATAAAATTGTCGGAGGAGAAGCGTAAACTTGCCAATATGCCATTTACCACACGGAGTGGCAAGGAACGGCTGAGGCCCTGGCCTATGTTCATGGCTAGTGGTTCAGCTTCACATGAGGATGGAAGCACTCAGCCTCTCGCTAGAAAAATGAAAAGACTCAAGCTGGCAAAAGCAGCACAGCAAAGAACTGTGCATTCTTCGAAATCCCAAATCCACAAGGAGAGTCCAATTGTGTCGGTTGCGATGCCTGACCTTCCCAACACTGGACGTGAAGAGCATGCGCCTTCCACCATTTGCACGCCCCCTGCAAGTGCTGGAAGGAGCACCCGCAGTCCAGTTCCTGATAGTCAGATTGAAGATGTCAGTGTTGAAGTACACCAGGATGAGGAGGATATGGGTGTTGCTGGCGCTGGGGAGGAAATTGACCAGGAGGATTCTGATGGTGAGGTGGTTTGTTTAAGTCAGGCACCCGGGGAGACACCTGTTGTCCGTGGGAGGAATATGGCCGTTGACATGCCAGGTGAAAATACCAAAAAAATCAGCTCTTCGGTGTGGAGGTATTTCACCAGAAATGCGGACAACAGGTGTCAAGCCGTGTGTTCCCTTTGTCAAGCTGTAATAAGTAGGGGTAAGGACGTTAACCACCTCGGAACATCCTCCCTTATACGTCACCTGCAGCGCATTCATAATAAGTCAGTGACAAGTTCAAAAACTTTGGGTGACAGCGGAAGCAGTCCACTGACCAGTAAATCCCTTCCTCTTGTAACCAAGCTCACGCAAACCACCCCACCAACTCCCTCAGTGTCAATTTCCTCCTTCCCCAGGAATGCCAATAGTCCTGCAGGCCATGTCACTGGCAATTCTGACGAGTCCTCTCCTGCCTGGGATTCCTCCGATGCATCCTTGCGTGTAACGCCTACTGCTGCTGGCGCTGCTGTTGTTGCCGCTGGGAGTCGATGGTCATCCCAGAGGGGAAGTCGTAAGCCCACTTGTACTACTTCCAGTAAGCAATTGACTGTTCAACAGTCCTTTGCGAGGAAGATGAAATATCACAGCAGTCATCCTACTGCAAAGCGGATAACTGAGGCCTTGACAACTATGTTGGTGTTAGACGTGCGTCCGGTATCCGCCGTTAGTTCACAGGGAACTAGACAATTTATTGAGGCAGTGTGCCCCCGTTACCAAATACCATCTAGGTTCCACTTCTCTAGGCAGGCGATACCGAGAATGTACACGGACGTCAGAAAAAGACTCACCAGTGTCCTAAAAAATGCAGTTGTACCCAATGTCCACTTAACCACGGACATGTGGACAAGTGGAGCAGGGCAGGGTCAGGACTATATGACTGTGACAGCCCACTGGGTAGATGTATGGACTCCCGCCGCAAGAACAGCAGCGGCGGCACCAGTAGCAGCATCTCGCAAACGCCAACTCTTTCCTAGGCAGGCTACGCTTTGTATCACCGCTTTCCAGAATACGCACAGCTGAAAACCTCTTACGGCAACTGAGGAAGATCATCGCGGAATGGCTTACCCCAATTGGACTCTCCTGTGGATTTGTGGCATCGGACAACGCCAGCAATATTGTGTGTGCATTAAATATGGGCAAATTCCAGCACGTCCCATGTTTTGCACATACCTTGAATTTGGTGGTGCAGAATTTTTTAAAAAACGACAGGGGCGTGCAAGAGATGCTGTCGGTGGCCAGAAAAATTGCGGGACACTTTCGGCGTACAGGCACCACGTACAGAAGACTGGAGCACCACCAAAAACTACTGAACCTGCCCTGCCATCATCTGAAGCAAGAAGTGGTAACGAGGTGGAATTCAACCCTCTATATGCTTCAGAGGTTGGAGGAGCAGCAAAAGGCCATTCAAGCCTATACAATTGAGCACGATATAGGAGGTGGAATGCACCTGTCTCAAGTGCAGTGGAGAATGATTTCAACGTTGTGCAAGGTTCTGATGCCCTTTGAACTTGCCACACGTGAAGTCAGTTCAGACACTGCCAGCCTGAGTCAGGTCATTCCCCTCATCAGGCTTTTGCAGAAGAAGCTGGAGGCATTGAAGAAGGAGCTAAAAGGGAGCGATTCCGCTAGGCATGTGGGACTTGTGGATGCAGCCCTTAATTCGCTTAACAAGGATTCACGGGTGGTCAATCTGTTGAAATCAGAGCACTACATTTTGGCCACCGTGCTCGATCCTAGATTTAAAGCCTACCTTGGATCTCTCTTTCCGGCAGACACAGGTCTGCTGGGGTTGAAAGACCTGCTGGTGACAAAATTGTCAAGTCAAGCGGAACGCGACCTGTCAACATCTCCTCCTTCACATTCTCCCGCAACTGGGGGTGCGAGGAAAAGGCTCAGAATTCCGAGCCCACCCGCTGGCGGTGATGCAGGGCAGTCTGGAGCGACTGCTGATGCTGACATCTGGTCCGGACTGAAGGACCTGACAACGATTACGGACATGTCGTCTACTGTCACTGCATATGATTCTCTCAACATTGATAGAATGGTGGAGGATTATATGAGTGACCGCATCCAAGTAGGCACGTCACACAGTCCGTACTTATACTGGCAGGAAAAAGAGGCAATTTGGAGGCCCTTGCACAAACTGGCTTTATTCTACCTAAGTTGCCCTCCCACAAGTGTGTACTCCGAAAGAGTGTTTAGTGCCGCCGCTCACCTTGTCAGCAATCGGCGTACGAGGTTACATCCAGAAAATGTGGAGAAGATGATGTTCATTAAAATGAATTATAATCAATTCCTCCGCGGAGACATTGACCAGCAGCAATTGCCTCCACAAAGTACACAGGGAGCTGAGATGGTGGATTCCAGTGGGGACGAATTGATAATCTGTGAGGAGGGGGATGTACACGGTGATATATCGGAGGGTGAAGATGAGGTGGACATCTTGCCTCTGTAGAGCCAGTTTGTGCAAGGAGAGATTAATTGCTTCTTTTTTGGGGGGGGTCCAAACCAACTCGTCATATCAGTCACAGTCGTGTGGCAGACCCTGTCACTGAAATGATGGGTTGGTTAAAGTGTGCATGTCCTGTTTTGTTTATACAACATAAGGGTGGGTGGGAGGGCCCAAGGACAATTCCATCTTGCACCTCTTTTTTCTTTTCTTTTTCTTTGCATCATGTGCTGATTGGGGAGGGTTTTTTGGAAGGGACATCCTGCGTGACACTGCAGTGCCACTCCTAGATGGGCCCGGTGTTTGTGTCGGCCACTAGGGTCGCTAATCTTACTCACACAGCTACCTCATTGCGCCTCTTTTTTTCTTTGCGTCATGTGCTGTTTGGGGAGGGTTTTTTGGAAGGGACATCCTGCGTGACACTGCAGTGCCACTCCTAGATGGGCCCGGTGTTTGTGTCGGCCACTAGGGTCGCTAATCTTACTCACACAGCTACCTCATTGCGCCTCTTTTTTTCTTTGCGTCATGTGCTGTTTGGGGAGGGTTTTTTGGAAGGGACATCCTGCGTGACACTGCAGTGCCACTCCTAGATGGGCCCGGTGTTTGTGTCGGCCACTAGGGTCGCTAATCTTACTCACACAGCTACCTCATTGCGCCTCTTTTTTTCTTTGCGTCATGTGCTGTTTGGGGAGGGTTTTTTGGAAGGGCCATCCTGCGTGACACTGCAGTGCCACTCCTAGATGGGCCCGGTGTTTGTGTCGGCCACTAGGGTCGCTAATCTTACTCACACAGCTACCTCATTGCGCCTCTTTTTTTCTTTGCGTCATGTGCTGTTTGGGGAGGGTTTTTTGGAAGGGACATCCTGCGTGACACTGCAGTGCCACTCCTAGATGGGCCCGGTGTTTGTGTCGGCCACTAGGGTCGCTAATCTTACTCACACAGCTACCTCATTGCGCCTCTTTTTTTCTTTGCGTCATGTGCTGTTTGGGGAGGGTTTTTTGGAAGGGCCATCCTGCGTGACACTGCAGTGCCACTCCTAGATGGGCCCGGTGTTTGTGTCGGCCACTAGGGTCGCTAATCTTACTCACACAGCTACCTCATTGCGCCTCTTTTTTTCTTTGCGTCATGTGCTGTTTGGGGAGGGTTTTTTGGAAGGGACATCCTGCGTGACACTGCAGTGCCACTCCTAGATGGGCCCGGTGTTTGTGTCGGCCACTAGGGTCGCTTATCTTACTCACACAGCGACCTCGGTGCAAATTTTAGGACTAAAAATAATATTGTGAGGTGTGAGGTATTCAGAATAGACTGAAAATGAGTGTAAATTATGGTTTTTGAGGTTAATAATACTTTGGGATCAAAATGACCCCCAAATTATATGATTTAAGCTGTTTTTTAGTGTTTTTTGAAAAAAACACCCGAATCCAAAACACACCCGAATCCGACAAAAAAAATTCGGTGAGGTTTTGCCAAAACGCGTTCGAACCCAAAACACGGCCGCGGAACCGAACCCAAAACCAAAACACAAAACCCGAAAAATTTCAGGCGCTCATCTCCAACAACTACCACAAAAGACTTCAAGCTGTCATTGATGTTAAATGGCGCAATACACGGTATTAGGAACTGGGGGATGTAAACTTTTTATCAGGGTCATTTGGGTAGTTTCTGTTGTCATTATGATTTAAAAAAGAGTAAACACAGTTGTTTGACAATAAATGGCTTCACCCAACCACTAACCATGAGTGAAAGAAAAGTTTGTGAGTTATCATTCATATTCTCTGACAAATGGCCAGAAAATCACAAATTCTGCTAGGGTATGTAAACTTGGTATGCAAACTTATGAGCACAACTGTATAAGTGTAAGGAGAAAATAAAATGGAGGATTTACTACGAATTAAGACAGAGAGTAAGAATTTGGTTGATGGAGACGTGGCAACAGCAAATCCTTATTTTCGCTCAGTTTAAACTACAGAAGGAGAGTGGAAGGGCCCACAGTTAAGTTGCAAGGACAGTCATAAAAAATAGGATTTTGGTACTTACCAGGTAAATCCTTTTCTTTGAATCCATAGGGGGCACTGGAGTACTCTTGGGATATGGACGGTTCCACAGGAACTAGGCACTGAATAGTTAAACTTTGACTATACCTCCCCTCCATATCCCAGAGTACCTCAGTGTTTTTTTACTGAGCCGAACTGGAGCTATAGAGGTTGACAATGGAGAAATACATATAACCAAAAACGGACAACAATAAAGTTGACACAAAACAAACCTGACAACTAACAGTTGACACCAACCCGATAAATTTCTAGTTTGAAACAGTCGGTAAGAGTGTGTTACCATAATATTCCCTGCACTTACCACAACCAGGTAACAACTGCTCTGGGTGGGCGTCCAGTGCCCCCTATGGATTCAAAGAAAAGGATTTACCTGGTAAGTACCAAAATCCTATTTTCTTTTTCATCCACTAGGGGTCACTGGAGTACTCTTGGGATGTACCAAAGTTTCCCCCGTGGGCGGGAGAGCTATTTGGCACCTGTAACACTAAACGGCCAAAGCTAGATGCTGATGCCGCAAAAGTATCAAACTTATAAAAGCGCACAAACGTGTGCACTGACGACCATGTAGCCGCACGGCAAAGCTGTGTCATAGAAGCTCCACGACCAGCTGCCCATGAAGTTCCCACAGAACGTGTGGAATGAGCTGTTACCGATGTAGGCGGCTGTAACCTAGCCTGAAGATAAGCCTGACGTATGGTCAGTTTTATCCATCTGGATAAGGTCTGCTTAGAGGCTGGCCAACCTCTCTTGGCAGCATCATAGAGAACAAACAACGTATCCATCTTATGAACTGTAGACGTTCGGGATACATAAACGCGTAAAGCGCGTACCACATCCAGAGTTTCAGAATGTCCTGTTAACACAGGAACTACTATTGGTTGGTTGATGTGAAAAGATGACACTACTTTTGGTAAGAAAGCGGGATTCGTCCGAAGTTCCGCTCTGTCATCATGAAACACCAAATACGGTGGCTTGCATGACAAGGCACCCAAATCTGAAACCCGCCTTGCCGAAGCCACGGCTAGGAGAAAAATTGTTTTCCAAGTGAGAAACTTAATATCCACTTGTTGTAAGGGTTCAAAATATGAAGACTGTAAAAATCTAAAACCAGATTCAAGTCCCATGGCGCAGTAGGTGGAGTGAATGGAGGCTGTACTCTGAGGACACCCTGCATAAAGGTGTGTACCGACGGTAATAGAGCCAATCGTCTTTGAAAGTAAATTGACAAAGCAGATATCTGCACCTTTAGTGTAGATAAACGTAGACCTCCATCTAACCCCATCTGTAGAAATAACAAAAGACGGGATAACTTGAAAGAAGATGTCGGAACCTTCCGAGCTTCACACCAACCTATATAGGCACGCCAAATTCTTTAATAATGAGCTGCCGTAACCGGCTTCCTAGCTCGTAACATGGTTGGAATTACTGATTCTGGAATGCCCTCTTTTTTTAAGAGGGCGGTCTCAACAGCCACCCCGTCAAACGCAGCTGCGCTAAATCAGGGTAAAGGAACGGACCCTGCTGTAACAGGTCCGGACGTAGTGGGAGCGGCCAAGGATCATCTGTGAGTAATCCACGAAGATCCGAGAACCAAGCTCTCCATGGCCAATGAGGCGCCACTAGTATGACTGTGACGGACTCTCTTTTGATCCGTTTTAGCAATAGAGGGAGCAGCGGAAACGGTGGAAACAGATACACTAGACTGTATGGCCACCTGACTGTGAGAGCATCCACCGCCACTGCCTCTGGATCTCTCGTTCTGGACATATACTGGGGCGTTTGATGATTGTGGCGAGATGCCATCAAATCCACCTGCGGGCAACCCCACCTCTGGACCAGCATGTGAAACACTTCTGGATTTAATACCCATTCTCCTGGATGAAAATCCCGACGACTGAGATAATCCGCCTCCCAGTTGTCCACTCCCGGAATGAACACTGCCGACAATATCACTTGGTGATATTCGGCCCAATTGAGGATTCGAGCTACTTCCCGCATTGCCATGCGGCTTCTCGTTCCGCCTTGTTTGTTGATGTATGCGACCGCCGTCGCATTGTCTGACTGCACCTGAACAGCCTGAGCCTGCAACATGTGCACTGCTTGTCGCAATGAATTGTAAATTGCCCGGAGTTCCAGGACATTTATAGACCGCAATCTTTCGTGATCCGCCCAGAGGCCCTGGAGCTGAAAATTTTGAACTATAGCTCCCCAACCTCTGAGACTTGCGTCTGCCGTGAGAATTATCCAATTCCAGGCGCCGAACCGTTTCCCTGCGGTTAGATTCTGTACTTTGAGCCACCAGAGTAGAGACACTCTGGTCCTTGGAGACAACCTTACCCTGTGGTGAATCTGTAAATGCGAGCCCGACCACTGTGCGAGCACACCCAGTTGAAAAGGACGTGAGTGAAGTCTTCCGAACTGAAGCGCTTTGAAAGCCGCCACCATTGTGCCTAAAAGGCGAATGCACAAATGAACCGATACCGTGCGTGGCTTGAGCACTAATTGTACCAGATGACGAATGACCTGTACTTTCTGTTCGGGTAGGTAAATTCTTTGATCTACCGTATCGATAACCATACCTAGGAATTGAAGTCGTTGAGACGGAACTAGATGCAATTTCTTGAAGTTGACAATCCAACCGTGGTGAACCAGTACATTGTATGTCAGCAAAGCCTGTTGAAGGAGGATTTGTTGAGACGGAGCTTTGATGAGTAAGTCGTCCAAGTACGGAACTATTATCACTCCTAGGGATCTGAGATGAGCTATCATCACAGACATCACCTTGGTGAATACCCGAGGCGCTGACGAGAGGCCAAACAGTAGAGCCTGAAACTGGTAATGGTTCTGTCGTATTGCAAACCGCAAAAACCTTTGATGAGGAGGCCAAATCAGAATGTGTAAATACGCATCCTTGAGATCCAGCGCAATCATAAATTCCTGTGGCTCTAGACCTGCAATTACTGACCGTAGAGATTCCATCTTGAATATGTAGTAAGTGACGTACTAATTGAGGCCCTTTAAGTACAATATTGGCCTGACCGAGCCATCCGGCTTCGGTACCACAAACAGACTGGAGTAATAACCCTGACCCTGTTGGTGCACAGGGACCGGAACCAAAACTGCTGCCTCCAGCAGAGACTGAATGGCAGTCTGCAGAATCGCCCTCTTGCCGTCCGACAGAGGCAGTCCTGTCCTGAAAAACCGCATTGGCGGGAGACAGTCGAACTCTATTTTGTAACCTGTTAAAACTAAATTGCGGATCCACCCATCTGTGGACGTCTGAAGCCACGCCACCTGGAATGACTGAAGACGTGCTCCCACAATAGGAGATCCGAGATGGGATGGGAGCCCGTCATGCCACTGGCTTACCGGTGACTTTAGTATCCTGATGAGTGGTATTGGTTCGTTGGAAACCACGTCCCCGACCTCGTCTACCTGGTGTGGCCGTTCCCCTGCCACACCCGCGAAAGGACTGAGGTGTAAAGGATTTGAACGCCGGTCCAGAATACCTTTTTCTACGTACTGTTGGAGGAAATGGTAAGAAAACCGACTTTCCTCCCGTGGCCTCAGAAATCCATTTGTCCAATTCAGGACCGAATAACTTCTCGCCCTCGTAAGGTAACGCTTCTATTCCTTTTTTGACCTCTGTCTCCGCTCGCCAAGAACGTAGCCAGAGCGCCTGCCGAGTTGCGACTAGCGACGATGAAAGGAGAGAAGTTAGCTGACAGACGTCAGTAGAAGCTGTACATAAATAGTCAGCCGCTTCCCAGATTTGATCAGCGAGAAGTATAAGATGATCATCAGTTAAGGCAGATCTGAGTTCTGTTATCCATACCATTAGAGCCTTAGTTACCCAAATGCCACTCAACCCAGGTCTAAGCAGCACTCCTGCTGCTGTATACATGGACTTCAGCATAACCTCTATTTTACGATCCGAAGGGTCCTTGAGTGTAGTTGCAGCTGGTACTGGTATGATTAATTTCTTTGTAAGTTTCGACACAGATGAATCCACCAACGGCGGATTCTCCCATGTAGCTGTCACAGACTCTAGAAACGGATAACTAGACCTAAATCTGTGAGGTACAGAAAACCGTTTATCCGGATTCTTCCTTGTTTCTAGTAACATTTTATTAATAGATTCTGAAACAGGGAAACATATTGGAGTTCTCTGTCGTTTAGTAAAAACGACCTCATCATTTGTCAGAGGCTCCTCGGTTTCTGTAAAATTCAGAGACTGACGCACCGCTCTGATGAGATTATCAATGCACGGGCTGTCAAAATCACCATCTGACTGCTGATCTACTTCGCCCTCCTCACCCACATCTTGTACAGTGAGGTCTGGCGAAGAATCATCAGACAGTAACATAGCAGAAACCGGTAGTTTATAAGAAGAATGAAACTTATCCCCCTTAGTCAAAGAGGACCTGGACCTTTGGTAAGGCTGAGACCCCTCTGGTAGATCTAGCGGTCTCACCCTAGATTCAGATCTTGCCGCCTCTCGCTCCTGCTGAGAGGCGGCCAACTCTGATTGCAATCCAGCTAAGACATCTGCTAATATAGCCCATGGCGGGTCCGGGGTTGAAATTAAATTTGAAACCGGAGCAGAAATTGTATGTTTCTGAATTTACAAAACATACTTTACATGTGGTAAATCCATCAGGTAATACACCCGTACAGACATGGCAGTAAAACTGCTTTTTGGACTTTGTTGGTGTTTTACTCATTATGCAAACAGACAAACAAAATACAAAGACAAACAACCTGCGCGACTCAGTAAATAGCACTAAGGTGTCTCTATATCTCTGGCCAAGTGTGCCAGTAATATGCCTGATCCAAAAAATCCCCCTAACACCCCTGCGCCTTCAATGGTGGAGAGATGTAATACAGGAATTCTGGAAAAGATAACAGGAAAAACAGGAAGCATGGTTTAATATGTCCCCAAGCTCACAGAATATCACAAAAGTGCAAACTTATAACTATGTTGCAGATTTATATTTCTTTACATGCATTAATGCACATATATCCTGTTACAAAGGTTTAATCCTATCTATGCAGCGCTGCTGGTCTTGTGCTAGGCTCCATACACACTCGATATTTAAGTGTGTCTCCCCCTCTCCCCTGTGCTCCGTGTACCGTTCTCTGTACACGGAGACCGGGCTATGATACTGCGCCTTCCGGAAGCGCATCGGAGCAGGTGAACATGCCGCATAGAGCCGTGGAGCGGCCTATGCCCGGCGTGCTCAGAGCGGCGGGAGAGACACCTACACAGCGCGCTGGAAGCAGCGGCGGCCGGCTGCGGCGGGCGCACATACACACACAGAAATCCACACAGCGGGGCAGCAGCATGAGCTGACCGCCCCGAACACATACCTGGACCCTGTGGTGAGGGCAATGACGGGGCTTCTCTGTAAGCACTGTCAGCCTTTTACTGCAGGTGTCCTGCACGTGGTAGTGAGGGAGCTCTTTTAGAGAGGTCCGACACCCACAGCTGCTTCAGCAGCTTTCACTATCCCAGACCCTCGCCTTCTTGGAAGGGGGAAAGGGATGTGGCTTCCAAAAAAATAATAATCAAAAAATCAATAATTGTGGACCAACTTCCACAAGCCTAGTCTCGGTGAGCACCGAAAAAACACTGAGGTACTCTGGGATATGGAGGGGAGGTATAGTCAAAGTTTAACTATTCAGTGCCTAGTTCCTGTGGAACCGTCCATATCCCAAGAGTACTCCAGTGACCCCTAGTGGATGAAAAAGAAATAAGGTAGCTGAAAGTACATTTACAGAGGAGAAGGTCCTAAAAGAACTCTCAAAACTGAAATTAGATAAATCAATGGGGCAATATGCTAAAAGATGTGCTGGTAGCACCATTGCCATAATTTTTCAACTAGTTACTAGCTATAGGAGCAGTTCCAGAGGACTGGAAGAGAGCAAATGTATGTAGTACCACTACAGACAAAAGTGGCAGCAAAGAAGAAGCAAGTAACTACAGACCAGTAAACCTTACATCAGTAGTAGGGAAAGTAATAGAAACACTATTAACAGAAAGAGTTGTGGAATATCTTACAGTAAATCAAACAAAAAAAGTAATAATTACACTGTATAGGTCATTGGTCGTTGGTCAATGGTGGTCGGTATTTTGACTCTCGGGATTTTGATTGTAGGTAAATTGACCGCATCCATTGGTATAGGCATATGAATATCCTTGCAAAGAAATAGGGATCAAATATGGTTGAGGTTACCTAAAGGTTAAAAAAGGGCCAAGTGGTTCTTACTGTATCTGCAGTCAAATTTTATGTTTCTATGAGGAAAGATGTGAGAGACAGATAGGGAAAGGAAGGACTGAGAGGAAAGCCAGACATACTGATGGGAAGTACAAAAAGAGAGAAATGAGAGAGATGGGTAATGGGACAGAAAAGAGAAAGAGACGGGGGAGAGGGAACAGAGATGAGAGAGAAACAGGAGAGGGAACAGATGAAAGGGAAAATTAGCTGAGAGAGAGAGAGAGAGAGAGAGAGAGAGAGAGAGACACAGAGGGGGGGGGGGGGCAGTGATGAGAGACAGATGGGAGGTAGGGGACAGAAATGCGAGAGAGAGAGATACAGACAGTATGATGGGGACAGAGATGAGAAACAGACAAGGGAGGAGGACAGAGATGAGAAGATGACAGAGGGGGAAAGAGATGAGAGAGACAGAGACATTTTGGAGTGGGGACAGAGATTAGAGAGACAGATGGTCAGGACAGCAAAGACAATAGAAGGCCAGACATTAAAGAGAAAGACAAGCGGGCTGTCACTATATAAGTATATGTTAAACTCAAGCAACTTAAAACAATATAAAAATAGCAAAAATACAATTAAAAAATATTAAACCAGTAAGTGGTAGCTTCTCATACGTGTAAACCTTTATAAAATGAACTAGAGGGTATTCAAGTATTATATAATATGAACTGGAGCACTGTAATGTTGCACAATATGAAGTGGAGCATTATAGTTTGACATAATATGAACTGGTGGAACTGTATGTCATAATGTGAATTGGGGTGTACTGTGTTGCATAATGTGTACAGGCAGCCCTGCAATGTGGTGTAATATAAACTGGGGCACTATAATGTGACACAATATGAAGTGGAGGCACTATAGTGTAGCATAATATGAAAGGGTGTACTTTCTTCTCCACCTTTTGGCTAAGATCACAAGTAGAATCTGTTCTTAAGCTGGTGGTTTGGGGAAGACCCTGGTGTAGTATGGAGAATCAGCCTAAAGCCCAAAGTGCTATGTGCCCCTGGTGCCTCCTGAGCCAAGGGTGCCTGAAAATGAACTGGTGATGGACCACACCTGGCACTAGTAAGGCACGAGCACTTCACCTTTCAGGATGCACTATTTTTTTTTTTGCCCTTTCCGTTTGGCTAGGGCAAGAATACAGGTGGAGCCTCGCTCATCTAGCCTTCTCTGGTGCACCAAGGTTTATTAGCATAATCCTTTCATCTATTGTTCTCAGCTGCAATACAATACAGAGAGAACAATACAGCAGGGGATTAAGTCATTACAGCAGGGGATTAAGTCCGACACCACTGGCTCAGTTAATCCTATTAAAAGGATAGATGAGCAGGGCTCCATCTGTATTTTTTTTGTTTCCCCTTCTGTCTGGGATTTATTTATTTTTTTTTTAATGTGTTTTTCCCCCCTTTTTTTGCACCTTTCACCACATTTTTTTGTGTTTTTCGTGTGTGTTTCACTTGTTTTCATGGGGGTTTTGGTGAGACCTGTATGGGCCACCTTTTCCCCTAGTTGCTGAGGCTCTCTCCTTCTGGGGAGAGCCAAAGACTTTGTTCCCCAGGGGGAAGGTTCAGCCAACCCTGGGGGTGGTAGGGGCAACCCCGAGCCGTGAGGCGAAGGGAAGCCTGAAGACCCTTGCCCCTTAAGGGACCTTTTTGTTCCAGGTGTCGGGTATACAAGGTGTCCCTCTGAGGTTCACCAATGAGGGACCTGAAGATTCTTTTTCCCCTCAGTAGGCCTTTTGGCTCTGGGGGGGACTGAGAATAACGGGGCCCTTCTCCTTTAAGAGAAGGTCCAAAGATCCATGCCCCCCGGACGGTCTTTGTACTGCTCACTGGGTGATGAAGCCATACACCTCAGGCTTAAAATAAAAAATAAAAAAAATATGAATTGGAGCACTATAGTGTCGCATAATATGATCTGGAGCACTGAAATAATGTGGCATAATATAAACTGAGGACACATGTGAATCGGGAGTTCTGTGTTACATAATGTGTACTGTACTGGAAACCCTACATTGTGATATAACGTGAACGAGGATATAACGTGAACGAGGATACTACTATGGTTCAAAACATAAACTAGGGCACTACTATGGGGCATAACATATACTAAGGCACTACTATGGACCAGAAAATAAACTAGGGTACTATGATGTACTATTATGGGGCATAACATTAAGAAATGCTGCAGAGAAGTGTCTCTCTAAAAGCACTGGCACAGGGGCCCCATCAATATGTTGCTATGTGGCCCAGAAAGTTCTAGCTATGCCCGTGATTCTAGTGTTTCTCATCCATGAACTAGGGATGAGCGGGTTCGGACTTTGGAAATCCGAACCCCACTGAACACCCCGATCCAAGTCGGGATACGAGTCCGGCTCGGGTTTTCCTGCCAGGTTCGGTTCCCAGAACGAGGCAAAACGTCATCATCCTGGTGTCGGATTCTCGCGAGATCTGGACTTTGTATATTTTGCGCCCCCCAGTCCTAGAGAGTGTAGCGAGAGGATGTGTCTCCCCAGAGTCTGTGCGGGAAAGTGATGTGGCGACCTGCTCTTTTGTATCATTCCAGTGGTGCTGTCTTGTGCTGCATCAGTCCAGTGGTGGTGTCTTGTGCTGAATCAGTCCAGTCACAGTGGAGGTGTCCTGTGCTGCCATAAGTCCAGTGGTGCTGCTGTATAAGTCCAGTCCAGTGGTGCTGTCTTGTGCTGCATCAGTCCAGTGGTGCTGTCTTGTGTTGCACCAGTTCAGTGGTGGTGTCCTGTGCTGCCATAAGTCCAGTGGTGGTGTCCTGTGCTGCCATAAGTCCAGTGGTGCTGCTGTATAAGTCCAGTCCAGTGGTGCTGTCTTGTGCTGCATCAGTCCAGTGGTGCGGTCTTGTGTTGCACCAGTTCAGTGGTGGTGTCCTGTGCTGCCATAAGTCCAGTGGTGGTGTCCTGTGCTGCCATAAGTCCAGTGGTGCTGCTGTATAAGTCAAGTCCAATGGTGCTGTCTTGTGCTGCATCAGTCCAGTGGTGGTGTCCTGTGCTGCCATAAGTCCAGTTGTGCTGCTGTATAAGTCCAGTCCAGTGGCGCTGCCGTATAAGTCCAGCATCTGGTATCTGCCACTAGTGCAGTGGGATTTAGACATTTGATGGAGTTAGTGTGTCCCCGGTACCAAATCCTGTCTCGATTCCACTTCACTAGTCAGGCGATACCAAGAATGTACAGAGACATCAGAAAAAGTGTCCTCAGTGTCTTAAAAAATGCGGTTGTACCCACTGTCCACTTAACCACGGACATATGAACAAGTGGGAACAGGGCAGACTAAGGACTATATGACTGACAGCCCACTGGCTAGATGTATAGCCTTGTGCAGCAACAACAGCAGTGGCACCAGTAGCAGCATCTCAGAAACGCCAGCTCGTTCCAAGGCAGGCTATACTGTGTATCACCGGTTTCAGTAAGAGGCACACCGCCGACAACCTCTTAGAGAAACTCGGGGAAATCATCGCCCAATGGCTTACCGCACTTAGACTCTCCTGGGGATTTGTGATATCAGACAATGTCACCAATATTGTGCGGGCATTAAATCAGGGCAAATTCCAGCATGTCCCATGTTTTGCTCACACAATAAATTTGGAGTGCAGCATTTTTTTTAGAAATGACAGGGCCATACAGGAGACTCTTTTGGTGGCCTGAAAAATTTCGGGACACTTTCGCCATTCACAACTGCGTGCCGAAGACTGGAGCGCCAGCAAACACTCTTGAACCTGCCCTGCCATCACCTAAAGCAAGAGGTTGTAACACGGTGGAACTCAACCCTCTATATGCTTCAGAAGATGGAGGAGCAGCAAATGGCCATTCAAACCTATACATACAGCTATGACATAGGCAATGGAGGGGGTATGCACCGGACTCAAGCGCAGTGGAGATTGATTTCCATGCTGTGCAAGATTCTCCAACCCTTCAAACTTGCCACACGTGAAGTCAGTTCAGACACTGCCAGCTTGAGTAAGGTCATTCTCCACATCAGGCTTTTGCAGAAACAGCTGGAGAAAGTGAAGGAGGAGCTAAGACGGAGCAATTCTGCTTGGTATGTGGGACTTGTGGATGAAGCCCTTAATTCGCTTTGCCAGGATCCAAGAGTGGTCAATCTGTTGAAATCAGAGCACTACATTATGGCCACCATGCTCGATCCTAGGTTTAAAGCCTAAAGCTTGTGTCTCTCTTTCTGGCAGACACAAGCCTGCAGAGGTGCAAAGACAAGCTGGTGAAAACACTGTCAGCTGAAGTGGAACGTAACACGGCAACAGCTCCTTCTACATTTTCTCCCGCAACTGGGGCTGCCAGGAAACAACTTAGATATCCGATTCCTAACCAACCCACTGGCGGTGATGCAGGGCAGGCAGGACCAACTTTGGACATCTGGTCCGGACTGAAGAACCTACCAACAATTTCTGACATGTCTACTGTCACTGAATATGATGCTTTCACCATTGAAAGAATGGTGGAGGATTACATCGGTGACAGCATCCAAGTAGACATGTCAGACACTCCATACCTGTACTGGCTGGAAAAAGAGGCAATTTGGAGGCCCCTGTACAAACTGGCTCTATTTTACCTAAGTTGCCCCCCCTTCAGTGTGTACTCCGAAAGAGTTTTTAGTGCAGCTGGTAACCTTGTCAGCGATAAGTGTAGGAGGTTACTTCCACACAATGTGGAGAAGATGATGTTCATCAAAATGAATTATCAATTCTTCCGGGAAGACCAGCCTACAGAAAGTACAAAGGGACCTGTGGTGGTGGATTTCAGCGAGGACGAATTAATACTCTGTGAGGATGAGGATGTACACAACACTGAAGGGGTGAGGAATCGGTTGATGAGGATGAGGACGACATCTTGCCTCTGTAGAGCCAGTTTGTGCAGGGACAGGTTAATTGCCAGCTTGTTTTGTGGGGATCCACACGAACCAATCATTTCAGTCAAAGTTGTGTGGCAGAACCTGGTGCTGAAATGATTGGTTTGTTAAAGTGTGCATGTCCTGTTTATACAACATAAGGGTGGGTTGGAGGGCCCATTAACCAATCATTTAAGCCACAGTCGTGTGGCAGACCCTGGCACTGAAATGATTGGTTTGTTAAAGTGTGCGTGTCCTGTTTATACAACATAAGGGTTGGGGGGGGGGGGCTCAAGGACAATGTCATCTTGCACCTCTTTTTGTTCTTTGCATTATGTACTCTTTGGGCGCCCACTTGTGTCGCTTAGCATAGTCATCCAGCTACCTCGGTGCAACCTTTTGGCCTAAAAACAATATTGTGAGGTGTGAGGGGTTCAGAATAGACTAGAAATGAGTGGAAATTAATGTTATTGAGGTTAATAATAGCATAGGAACAAAATAATAATACTGTGATTCTAGCTGTATTCATGCTTTTTCCCCCCCCCAAAAAAAATACAGATCCAAAACCAAAACCTGCAAGGGTGGTTTTGGCAAAACCAATCCAGATCCAAAACATGAAGAAAGATCCAGATTCAAAACCAAAAAACACAAAAAGTGGCTGGTGCACACACCTACCATGAACTAGTCACTTTGAAATCTTGGCTATATATAACTTGGAATTCAGCGGGCAAAAGCCACATACTGTATGTGTAAAATCTTATAGAAAAGATTACTTTTATACTTATATACAGTACATATTTTACAGCAGTGCTAGTTGTTCAGTTAAGCACCAGAATAACAGTAATTGGAGCAAAATGAGACTTGTGTGCATGAACCCTATGATGTATAGCAGCTATCTGTTCCTGGATAGTAGACTTCCTGACAGATAGGACACAGGTGGTGAAAGTGGGGGAATTCACCTCTCAAGGGCGGTCTATTAGTACAGGGGCAACAGGGCTGTGTCCTCTCACCCCTGCTCTTTTCCCTGTACATAAATGACTGCACCTCAGAGGCACAATCAGTAAAGATAATCAAATTCACAGATGACACCACCGTCATCGGCCTCATCAAGGACGGGGACGAATCGGCCTATAGATGGGAAGTAGACCAGTTGGCCCAGTGGTGCAGCCACAACAACCTTGAGCTCAACCCCCTCAAAACTGTCGAGATGATAGTGGACTTCAGGAAGTAGTCAGCTAGTGCACCTCTACTAATGATTGCTGACAGTGTGGTCAGCAGTCGCTAGTGGACTCCTTCAAGTTCCTAGGGACCACAATCTCCCGGGACCTTTAATGGAGATCCAACGCTGACGCCACTGTCTGGAAAGCGCAGCAGAGGTTGTTCTTACTCAGGCAACTAAGGAAGTTCAACATCCCACAGAAGCTTCTGCTCCTCTTCTACTCCGCGATTGTGGAGTCAGTACTGTGCTCCTCGATACTGTTATGGTACAGCTCCACCAGTGTGAGGGACAGATGCAGGCTCCAAAAGGTAGTCAGAACTACAGAGAAGATCATCGGGGCCGACCTTCCCTCAGTCCAGGACCTGTACCTGTCCAGAGCTAAAAAGCAGGCAACGAAGATAGTAAAAGACCAGCTACACCCCGGCCACAACATGTTTAACTTGCTTCCTTCAGGCAGGCAGGCGTTACAGGGCCGTCCCCACCAGGTCCACCAGAAGCCTCAAAAGTTTCTTTCCCCAAGCGGTCCGCCTGCTGAACTCCTGAGCATTGACTGACTAGACGTACATGTAACTCACTTGTGTCCCCACGGTATTCCAATCTGTATGACTTTACTTGCCCCCCCCACCCCACACACACACACACACACACACACACACACACACACATGCCACCTGCTTATCTGTTACCTACTTGGCTGTTGTATAGCAAACTGAAGACAAATTCCTAGTATACGCAAGTATACCTGGCCAATAAAACTGATTATGATATGAGTGTGATTGTCACTGGAAAATCATACAATGTAATGCGATCACATTATTTGACAAGAACAAATTTACAAAGAAACACAATGACATGTCCAAGAGCTTTAAACGGGGAATTGTGTAGGAATTATTTGTACAGCCTTTATTTTAATTGCTAACACTTCACCAAAGAAAACCTTTGATTGAGATAAGTACTGTGTAATCTTTTTATTCCTAATATTCTTTGTCTTTCTCTGAAAGCCCTTTCCGCCTGCCTATCACATGTAAATTTACTAGCGAAAGAAAAGAAAGTGTTTTGCTCTATGGATGCTTAAAATAGTTAATTTTCTAGATGCCCTACAATAAATCTCTAAATTGTAAAGTGCTGCCTCCCACACACACCCCAACCGCTCTGATACTTTGTTTCTCTGGTTCCGGAGAATGCTTGGCAGCGGGATGCCTGGAATAAAACTCACCTGCTGGAAAGGACAACACAGTGCATAGCTATGCCTGCCTTATGTATTTTGCATGCATTACTCAGAAGTTATTTCAGAGGTGAATTCAGGATGGATTATGAAAAGATTATATTGAGAGCTTTTAATTCTTTGATGAAATTATCGAACCCCACCACTGAGCACTTTATATTTTCTATGTCAGAGCAATATCTTTTTTATCCTGTACAGATGACGTTACAGTCTAGAATTCATCCTGATAGTCTTCCTCACTGGTTTCAAACAAACTTGCAAATTGAAAAGCAGAAATTTCCATTTGTTAAAAAAGAAATAAAAAATTTGTCAATTATTGCAGATATTCATTCATCTGTATTCATTTATAAATACTGCCCTTATTCTAATATTCTACTTTCTGACAATAACTTTTAAAGTTAACATCTTGCAGAATGGATTAGATAATCAATTCATTGTTAAAAGTGTTTGGTTCAGATTACTGCATCTACTTAGAAACATAGAAACATGACGGCAGATAAGAAGAACCACTTGGCCCATCTAGTCTGCCCCTTTTTTTTTTATCCTTTAGGCCAGGCATGTCCAAACTGCGGCCCTCCAGCTGTTGTGAAACTACATATCCCAGCATTCCCTGACACAGTTTTGCTGTCAGAGAATGCTAAAGCTGTGTCAGGGCATGCTGGGATGTGTAGTTTCTCAACAGCTGGAGGGCCGCAGTTTGGACATGCCTGCTTTAGGCAATCTCAACTCTTTTTGAACCCTAATTCTTTGTAAGGATATTCATATGCCTTACACTCAAATTGTAGTCATATAACAATGATCACTGTATTTATATAGTTGTTTTCTCCCAGTAGGATTCAAATGTGGTACATTTGAAGATTAAAAAGATAAGTCATACAAAATAAACGTACAAAGGATTAATAAACACTGAAAAGGCAAGTCTTGAAGATGGGCCGATGACGGGCCGATATAGACGGGCGGATGCGGGAGAGATGTGTGCCGAGCTCAGCACACATCTCTCTCGCCGCTCAGCACAGCGTGATGTGTGCTGAGCGTGCGGGGGGAGATGGGGGGGGCGCTCATTTCACCCAGCAGGTGAAGTGAGCGACCCGCTAGATTGGCCTGCACAGCAGGCCAATCTAGCACCAGCGATAGCGATGCGCGGGGCTGCGCATCGCTATCGCTGTTAGGGGTACACACAGAGCGATCTGTAGTCTTGCAGAAAGCATAAATCTTGCCTAAGGCACCATGGAGTCATAATCTGATTTTGGCTGCATATCAGGGTCATAGAGAGAATGACCAGGCCCAGGGAATTTCGAGGGGGTATGGTCTAATGTAAGGAGGCATGGTCATGCAGGGGAAGATCAAAAAGGAACACGATCAGTCTGATTGTGTCCTCCCACCCTCGCGCAGCCTCCCTGCAGCCAAGGATATTGCAGTGTGTGCTGGGGTGACTGGCAGAAACCATATCACTGCCAGGTAAGGTGGGCGGGGCTAGCAGCAGACCTGGGCCCTAGTCAGGCCCCTCTATCAGGCCGAGGTAATTAGTATCCGTATCCTCCCCACTCTTTCTGTGCGGCTGCGCCATGGCTGCATGTAACATAAATTGTACATAAGAGGTCAAATTATCAAGGTTCTAACATCTGTGAATGTGTACACTGTAAATGGAAGTAAGTTCTAACTTTCTTAGAATGTCTGGGAGACTCCTAAATCTACACTTTACACAGCCATGCGCATTATACTGCCCACTTCCTTTTGTCACATTAGCAAGACCCCCAACTACCTGGCTCAAAAAGGACTCCCAATGTCTGGCAAGCGTACCATTTGGCCGGGAAACCCTCACCTCACACCAGCTCTCTAAAGCTAATTCTCCTGCTGTGTATTAAAACAGAGTTGTTGGTTTTTTTTTTAATTCAGCGCTTCAGACATAGCAGTTACGTATTCCCATATGCCCCATTGTTAATCTGTACCTGTTTATTGAACATAATCAGAGATGAAACAATGGTGGTCATTCAGAGTTGCTCGCTAGCAGATTTCGGTCGCAGCGCAGCGATCAGGCAAAAAAATGGCACTTCTGCGCATGCATATGCGGCACAATGCACACGCGCGTCGTACTATTACAACGAACGATGTAGTTTCACACAAGGTCTAGCGACGCTTTTCAGTCGCACTGCTGGCCGCAGAGTGATTGACAGGAAGTGGGCATTTCTGGGTGTCACCTGACCGTTTTCAGGGAGTGAGCGGAAAAACGCAGGCGTGTCAGATAAAAATGCAGGCATGGCTGGGGAAACGTAGGTGTGGCAGGGCGTGTTTGTGACGTCAAAACAGGAACTGAACAGTCTGAAGTGATCGCAAGCGCTGAGTAGGTCTGGAGCTACCCTGACACTGCACAAAATTATTTTGTAGCCGCTCTGCGATCCTTTCGTTCGCACTTCTGCTAAGCTAAAATACACTCCCAGTAGGAGGCGGCATAGCGTTTGCACGGCTGCTAAAAACTGCTAGCGAGCGATCAACTCGGAATGACCCACAATGTGCATACAATGGTTACAAAATTTAAAAATATTAAAAGATGTTTCCCATGGCTATAGCGTGGTGTCACACAGGCGCTTCTCTTCGCTGCTCGCTTCAAGCTTTTATAACATGCATAAGGTATCACAGCTAGATATGAGCAGCCCTATTACAGCTTCCAGCTTATAATGAGCACTTCCACTACTCACTGTGACAGGGTGTGCTCAGATATAACACATTTCATTTACAGAGTATAGTTACTGAGTGATTTAAACACTTGACAGCAGCATTTTAAACACTGCTCCAGTACTCGGGTGATAACCTTTCAGTTTCACTCACAGAAATGAATAATTTCAATATGGAGCATTCAAACACTGATTTTTTCTCATCAATAATTTTTATTGAAAACAATTTGTCTTTTTGCAAGGGGAAGGGGTACTGAAAGAAAGAAGGAAGGGGCGGTGGGGTACATAGAACCAAGGGAACGGGATGTAAACATGCAAATATCAAAATTTTCAGAAGTCAAATATAACAATCCAATATAGATACAATAAGAAAAATACAAAGTCATCTTGGAAAAAGACACAGATAAAGATAAACACGGGTCAAACATGAAAACATATCAATAAACAGATAATCAATAATAGACACAGGACTAGTAAGGCACAGCCGGTGCACAGAGCTGAAGTATAAGCCGAGTCAGTTAGGGGGAAGGCGGAACACCCCCTCCAGCAGTGACGTAGTCATGCCATGCTCTCCATTTCACCATTGGGGAGGAGGCCGCCGAAGAGTAAGGCATGAACTCAGTTTCCATAGTAAAACGGAATTGAATTTTGTTGGTGACTAGTGATAGAGGAGGGGGAGAAGCTGATTTCCAACTTTGGGCCAATGCAGCCCTGGCAGCTATACAAATATGCCCCACCAGATATCTCTGATGAGGTGGTATCTCAGCAGGAAAAATGTGGAGCAGGACCATGGCCGGAGAGGGGGTAAGGGACAGGTGTAAGACCGAATTAATCAAAGCAAATATCTTGCTCCAGAAATGTCGAGGGGAAGGACAGGACCAGAAAATATGGAAAATATGGCCTATTTCCCCACAGTTACGCCAGCAATATTTGGAACAAGACTGCCAGAATGAGTGTAGCCTATCCGGTGTTAAATATAGTCTATTAAGGAATTTAATATGCATCTCCGTGTGATTCAAGCACTTGGACATTCAGTAAGAAGAAATAAAAATTTGTTCCCATTGGGCTTCAGATAGGGGAAGATCCAAGTCTTGTTCCCATTTCAGCTGCGCATTAGACTTAGTAGTAGTAAGCAAGCTGATAAGTGTCCTGTACCAAAACGAGATGTCTCCTCTGGAGTCACACAAAGATACACGTGTTAAGACGACCTGGGATAACAGGTTCGGGGGAGCCACCTGTCTAGGCAAACCTTTGTACCAGTGGTGAATTTGGAAATAATGCAATAATTCTCCACTGGGGAGATTATATCGAGACTGGAGTTGAGAAAACGATAGCATAACATTACCATCCATAAGGTCCCCCAAGACAGTCAAACTACAAACAAACCAGGTAGAGAGATTTAAATTAGGGATTCATTTAGCTATGGCTCGTAGTGAGATAGTAGAATATGGAAATCGATGTCCAGGCAGGCGAGTCACCAATTTATCCCAGATTTGTAAAGATGTTCTAGTGGCGGGGAGGAGGGACAATAAGCGGGGTCTAGAGTTTGGGTGTATCTTAAAAAGGTCTTCTAAGGGAAGGTCCAAACTCCCAGTATGTTCAAGAGATACCCATCCCACTACAGGCGCCCCACTCAACCAGTATATAAACTGGGCCAGCACACATGCCTCCTGGTAAAGGACCAGGTCGGGCATAGCTAGCCCTCCCTTTCTGCGAGGGAGAATCATTTTGGACCGAGCCAATCGGGGTGGCCGTGCCTTCCAGACATAGCGTAGCATTATAGCACGACATCTATCAAGGTATGTTTTAGGGAAAAGAAAAGGTATGGTTCGGTATAAGTACATGAGTTTAGGTAAGAGTCATTTTGAAGGCTGCTAGGCGGCCAATCCACAAAATATCACAAGATAGCCAGGACTTAGTCAGGTCTAAAAAACTATTAATGAGTGGAGGTAAGTTAACATCAAAAACAGAGGCCATAGAAGACGGAATTTGGATCCCCAAATACTGAATTGAAGCCGAACGCCAGTTATATGGATAGTGTGATTGAAGGGTGGACACTATGGGAGCTGGGATATTAATGGGGAGAGCATCTGTCTTTGTCGTATTAATTTTATAAAAGGAAGCTTCACTATACTGTCCCAAGATAGCATGCAAACAAGGAAGGGAGGATAGCGGGTCCGTGACAAACAGAAGGACGTCGTCCGCAAAGAGGCACAACTTGTGAGTAGTAGTGCCAATAGTCATCCCCGGGAAGCCCCCAGACATCCTAATCTTCTCAGCAAGGGGTTCTATGCCCAAAGTAAATATTAAGGGTGATAGAGGGCAACCCTGTCGGGTTCCATTCGTAATAGGAAATCTATCGGAGAGGAAACAGTTACTAAATACCCGTGCAGAGGGGGAGCTATATAGAGATAAAACCGAAGAAAGAATATGGCCACTAAAACCAAACTTGTCTAGAACCGAGATCATATATTGCCTTCTCTGCATCTAAAGAGAGCAGGAGAAGGCCAGTGTTAGAGGGAACGATATCAATCAAGTCAAAAACCCTACGGGTATTGTCAGACGCCTGTCTACCAGGCACAAACCCAACTTGGTCGTAGGCAATGAGATATGGCAGAAAGACATTTAAACGGAAAGCGACAAGTTTGGCAAAATTTTTAATATCGCCATTCAATAGTGCAATGGGCCTATAATTTTGAAAATGCGCTTGGTTTTTACCTGGCTTGGGTATAGTGATAATTTGAGCCTCCAGCATTTGTGTAGGGAAAGCACCAAGAGAGGAGATTGAATTATACAAGGAGGTCAGGGTGGGCGATAGTTGATCACAGAGAGAAACATAAAATTCATTTATAAAGCCATCTGGACCGGGGGCTTTATTATGCGGGAGTGATTTCATTACTTGAATTACCTCGGAGGGGGTCCACGGGGCATTTAATGTCTCGAGCTGTTCCACAGAAAGGGAGGGGAGTTTGACGTCGGCTAGGAAGGATTGTATAGAATCAGGAGTGGGTTGAAAAGTAAGGGGATCAGAAGAAAGGTTGTACAGCTTGGTATAATATCTAGCGAATTGATTCGCTATGTCATATGGATTGGACACTTTACCACCCTGAGGAGAAATCAGATGTCTAATCCTATTACGAGCCTGGAGAGCACGGAGCTTGCGAGCCAGCATTTTCCCCGGTCTATTACCAGTCAGGTAAAATTTCTGTCTCAACCTATTTAAAGCAACCTCTCATAAGGAGTTTCTGAAGTTGGCCTCGGATATCCTTTAATTCCCTACGTAGGGCCCTAGAGGGGTGGAGCTTATTCCTATCTTCAACCTCCTTAAGTTTAGATTCCAAGTCTTGCTGTTGTTGTTGGATAGCTTGTCGTTTGAGTCTAGCACTGGCTTGGATCGCAGTGCCTCGCACAACTGCCTTAAGGGCACACCAGAAAGTCGTGATAGAAGTATCTGAGGGGGAATTAGTTTCCATATAGAGGGAGATGCAATCATCAATTGCTGTTTTAGATATAGGGTCCGACAGCAGGTGGGCAGATAGGCGCCACGGCCGAGGGGGGGTAAATTGGTGGCAAATATTCCAAGACCATAGGAGAGGAGCATGATCGGACCAGGAAATAGGCAGAACATCCACCTGTGCTGAGTGCTGCAAAGTCCACTTATCGCAAAGAATAAGATCTATGCGGGAGTAGGAATTGTGCACTGGAGAGAAAAACGTATAATCTCTCGAAGTTGGGTTCTGAACTCTCCACAAGTCATACAGGTCATATTCTGCCAGCAAATTACGGAAGGCTAGTGACAGGCCAGCCGGAGCCGCAGACATCTGGGAAGAAGACCGAGGAGATCTATCTAATTTAGGATCAAGCACTAAATTATAGTCGTCCAACATAAGCAGGGCACCCTGACGAACCCTCGCAATAGTCGAGCAAACTTTTCTAAGGAAGGGGACTTTGTTAGAATTGGGAGCATAGAGAGATACAATCGTAACCATCTTATCCTCCAATTTTCCAACTAGAAAGAGGAAACGTCCATTTTGGTCAGCTATCTGGGACAGCAGTTCAAACGAAACAGAGCTCCGAAAAAGAACAGCCACTCCATTGCGCTTGAAGGGGCCATTTGCAAAACAGCCAACTGGGCATCTCCGGTCTCTCAGAGCCGGGGGACCTGCTGACGAAAAATGCGTTTCCTGCAAAGCAACTATGTCAGCTCTGTGTTTATGAAAATTGGTCAAGGCTAGCCTGCGTTTATTGGGGGAGTTCAACCCTTTGACATTCAATGAATATATTCGTACCATTTAAAATATAGAAAAAGCAAAAACAGCTGACATCCCAAATTTGGGGGGAGGGGGGGTACACATAGTAATATAAACAGCAAATGAAGGAACCAAAAGCATATACATATGTAACAGATAAACTCACGTATCCGGTATGCATTATAAGGGGGACGGAGTCCCCAACCAAACATGAAGATCAACCAGGAACTACATTAATTGGAACACTGAATACTCAGTCAGGTCGCAGACCACTCATGGGTAAGTGGCAGGCGAGGTTTCAATGTAGAGGGCACTTTGACCGAAACATCCCAGTCATTAAGCAGCTTAACCCCAGCGTCCAGAGTGGCAACTACGTAGGAGGAATTCTCATGGGAAATCACCAATTTCACTGGGAAGCCCCATCTGTATCTAATGTCATGAGAACGTAGTGCCTCCGTGATAGGGGCCAGAGCTCTAAGTTTAGAGATGGTCAGTGCCCAGAAGTCTGGAAATATTTGTATGCCTCCAAGCGTATCCGAAGCAGACGCAGATCTGGCAGCTTGCATTATCCGTTCCTTGGTCGTGAAGAAGTGAACACGGAGGAGGGTATCCCGAGTGTAGGAGGCGGAAACCGACCGTGGTTTCGGAAGCCGGTGAATGCCATCGATGAGAAGGTCTCTGTCGTCTGCCCCAGGTAGCAGTTTGTGGAAGAGGGACATAGCATAGTCCAGAAGTTCCGAATTGGCCACAGAGTCTGGGATACCTCGGATTTTAATTTTATTTCTCAGCGACCTGTCCTCTATATCCACCAGTTTGTCTTTATATGTCTCCATCTCAGCTTGTTGTCGGTCATGGGCCGAAATAAGGTCATTATGAGAGGACACCAGTTCCTCCATTTTACGTTCAAGATGGTCTGTGCGATCACCTAAAGCAGTTAGCTCCACTTTAACTTCACGAATAGCCAGAGAGAGGTCTTGAGTGAGCTCAGATTTAAAAGCCGCAAGGACTTGACACAGAGTCTTGACAGTGAGAGGATCCGTAGAATTAGAGTCCACCCCAGGGACCGATAAGGAATGGCCAGAACTCTCCTTAGGACGGTAAGGTTGGCTCGATGGGATAGAGCTACCGGCAGGAGATGAGGAGATACGAGCCCCTTTTTGATTAGAGAAAGCCACCGGGGGCGGGAGTGCGTCCTTAATTTTTTTAAGGGGCATCGTTAGAGGGCTGCAGTAGAAGGAGTAGACGAGTGAAACTGGAAGGCCAATGCATCACAGGCCCTGGAGGCAGAGTAGTATGCTGGTTCCAAACAGAAGCTACTATGTATGCATGAGAGGCGTAGAGAGGACAGAGCACATCACATCCCTATTCAAACATTATTACACGCAGGAGATCTTTGCAGGGTCAGGGAGAAACAACAAATATGAGAGAGGCACAACAAATCCCAGCAAGGGGGTACTCACAGATCCAGTACAGGGGATTCCAGCAGGAATCAGCAGCACTACCACATAATGGAATATACACCCCAAGGGAGATGTAGTAGAAAAAGCTGGAGGAGAGCCCCAGGCAGATATCACTGGTCCTGATCCAGCTCAGGGTACAGTTTCAGCCTCAGAAGGGGACAGAGCTGCAGAGATGCACAGACTGAAGAATCCAAAATGGGCGCTGGCTGTGAATGTCTCCTTCCCAGCTGGAGACAGAGGTGGATCCCATGCACACCGGAGTAAAAGCACAAGGGCCCACGGGTCCTCGGCCTCTGGGAGCCCCCAGAGACCCTCCAGGAGCCTGTAGGGAGAGGTAGGAGCCGTCCGGCAGAGCCACGTCCCGTTTTCCCGGGTCGGCTTGAAAATTTAGTCCCCGGCTTCAGGGCAGAAGGTAGGCCGCAATCTGCAAGAGCCTCCAGGAGTGCTCCCCGATTCCGCAGACCTCGCCAACCGGCCAGCGCACAGCAGCAGGAGTGGGGGAGAGGGCACCAGGCTGAAAGGAGCAAAGATGTATGTGCAGGGAGGGAGAGAAGTGCCCGAAATCCTGGAGCTCTGCTGAGACACTTCCACTCACAGCAGCAGCTAGGCCACGCCCCCTCAAACACTGATTTTTAAACATGACGCAAAAGGCGCTGGTGTGATACCACCCAGAATTATACAAGCATACAGCATACTTGCCTACTCTCCTGGAAGTTGCGAGGGGTTGGTTCGGGATCCTGGCAGTCAGCATGCCGACAGGGGAGTGAGCGCACCGAAGCCTCGGTGGCTCGCCACAGGTTCTATTCCCACTCCCATGAGTGGGAATAGCCCTCGGACTCCTGCCAGCATTATGCTGACCACCAGGATCCCAACCGCGGGGATCGTGACCACATCCCGTTACGGGAGACTCCCAATTTGCGGGCAGTCTCCTGCACCCCAGGTCAGTGTCATACTGGGCCATAAATGGCTCACCGGGGAATGGAATGGTAAGAGCCCATGTTTAGGAGTGTAGCCAGTCTCCAGAGGCGGTGTGGTCAGCCAGCGCATTGAGTTACCTAACCATTACAGAGTGCATAGTCTAGGCCCCTTGATACACATATATAGTAAACACTGCAAGTGCATGCATGATAATGTACCAGATAAATCACAGAAATACACTGTAGAAAATACACAATAGTTCTGAGCAGCATAGGTCATGGTTGCCGACACTCCCGGATTCTGCGGAAGGCCCCCGTTCCGCCAATCAGTATCCCGATGCCCGACAAAGCCATCCCAATCCCCCGGAATCCTCCAGCCCCAACTGAAATCTGGGCCACGCATACGAGAATCCGCCCGAGATGGGGGCGGAGCTTAGAACGAGCATGTAAAATAGCCAGCCAAGGAAGCACTGCAGGCTCGTGGGCAGTATCGACCATCAGAGCCTGCGAGCAGCCAGCCACCAGTGCAGGGCTGAACACATGGAGACCTTATAGTACACTGCACAGCGTCCCTCTCCAGCATCCGTGGCAACAGCGGCTGATCCCTCCCCCTCTCTCTCCTCACATGCAGGGGGCTGCGGGCAGTAAGAGATCCAGGAGGGGGAGTGATGAGGAAGCTGGCCCGACATGGTGAGAAGCTCTGGTCTGGTGGTCAGTCCGGAGGCAGCTGGGAGCTCAGAGAGAGGCTAGAGGAGGTGAGTGCATGTAGTACTACTACCTCAGTGGCTCTACAGGCTAGCAGGCTGGGTGTATGTGTATGTATTTTTATGTGTGTGTGTGTGGGCTGGCACTGACCTGTGTGTGTGTGTGTGTGTGTGTGTGTGTGTGTGTGTGGGCGGGCTGGCACTGACCCCTGTGTGTTTGGTTGTGTGTGACCCCTGTGCAAGTGTGTGTAGGGTGGCACTGACCCCTATGTATTTTACAACTGCATATGCCACCCATGCACACACCCACTCTGGCAGCATGCTTTACTTAGTAATTTACTTTCCACATGGCATTGCAGATTACCCCCGTGAGCAGCTTAAGACATGTGCATAGGTGGAGCTAGACATGCACTACAGGTGGAGCATGATACGCCCCCTCAGTGGTGCGCCGTGCAAACACTCATACTATCTAGAATCTCCCTGAGACTAGTTTCTAAAAGTAGGCAAGTATGGCATAGGTACAGTGGCGTAACTAGAAATTTTTCTCCCCCAAGCCAAAAAATCCTTCGGCACCCCCCCCCCCCCCCATAACCCCCATAATTGGCACTAGTAAAGGGACAAATATGCCGCCGCCAAAAAGGGTGTGTGGCTTCATTGAAATGGGCGTGGCTTCGTGTAAAGGGGCGTGGTGTTGCAGGAAAAGACTACCTTATACCCCAGTTTTGCAACCTGCACGCCCAGCCGTTGGCCACCACAGGAAAGAAAAATAATCCTGATTCATGCCCCTTACATTATTTGTCATTTTTCCTCCTTATAGTAATGCCCAGTATACATTATTCCACATACTGCAATGGCCTTAGCCATTATGCCACACACAATAATGCACATGACACAATATGCACACACTGTAATGCCCCCGACACATTATGCCACACATCGTAATGCCTGTGACACATTATGACAGGAATCGCAATGCCCGTTATACATTATGCTACACACTGCAATGCCCCTGAAACATTATAGCACATACAATGTCTGTGACACAGTATGACACACACCACAATGATCCTGAGACATTATACCACATACCACAATGCCCGTGATATAGTATACAACACACCGTAATGCCTGACACATTATGACACACACCGCAATGTCCGTGATACATTATGCCACACACCGTAATGCCCATTACACATTAAGTTCTACAGTAAGGCTTCTAATTACTTTTAAATTACCTGCTTGTTGCCAGGGGTTTCATGCTCTTGGTTCCATGCACGGTGCCAGGGGTTTTCATGCTCAGGGTGTCATGCTCGTTGCCAGGGGTTTCATGCACTGGGTGTCATGCTCGTTGCCAGTGGTTTCATGCTCTTGGTTCCATGCACGGTGCAAGGGGTTTTCATGCTCAGGGTGTCATGCTCGTTGCCAGGGGTTTCATGCACTGGGTGTCATGCTCGTTGCCAGGGGTTTCATGCACTGGGTGTCATGCTTGTTGCCAGGGGTTTCATGCACTGGGTGTCATGCTCGTTGCTAGGGGGTAGTGCTTGTTGCTAGGGCCATGCACCCAGTGCCACATATGCCCCCAGTGCCAGATATTCCCCCACAGTGCCAGGTATATGCCCCCAGTGCCACATATACCCCCCCCCCCAGTGCCACATATGCCCCCCCAGTGCCTGCTCCCCCCAGTGCCAAATATTCCCCCACAGTGCCACATATGCCCCCTCAGTGCCTGCTCCCCCCAGTGCCAGATATTCCCCCACAGTGCCAGGTATATGCCCCCAGTGCCAGATCTTCCCCCACAGTGCCAGGTATATGCCCCCAGTGCCAGATATTCCCCCACAGTGCCAGGTATATGCCCCCAGTGCCAGATCTCCCCCCACAGTGCCAGGTATATGCCCCTAGTGCCAGATCTCCCCCCACAGTGCCAGGTATATGCCCCCAGTGCCAGATATTCCCCCACAGTGCCAGGTATATGCCCCCAGTGCCAGATATTTCCCCACAGTGCCTGCTCCCCCCCCCCCCCCCCCACTCCTTTGTGTTGGAGGGACACGGAGCGCATAGCGCGCCTCTCCTGTGTCCCTCCTGGCTCTCCTGCCGGTCTAATAAAGGAAGTGCCGGTTCGTGAGCCAATCAGAGCTCACGAACGGCACTTCCTTTATTAGACCGGCCGGGGGAGAGCCAGGGAGGGACACAGGAGAGGCGCGCGAAGTGTGCTCCGTGTCCCTCCTTACAGCAGCAGAGGGAAGGAAACCGCAGATTGACATGCGGACGCTCGTCCGCATGTCAATCTGTGCAAAGTCAGTGGCGCCCCCGCAGCCCCTCGCCCCCAAGCCACCGCGAGGACTGCGGGGGCAGTAGTTACGCCACTGCATAGGTAACATATGTATAATGTGTCATTCAAATGCACAGTCTGGTACCTAATCCTTGAGGAGGAGGTGGGCCCCCAGGCAGTGGGACATTCCAACCCTGTCCCTGGTCCTTCCACAACCTGCTCCCTATAAATTGGGCACTACTGGGAAGATAACTTTGCGAATAGTGGCTAAACGGGGAGGGGGTGGGACCAAAATTATGTGTTTCTATGTAAATTACATCATAACGGCCCTGTCTTCTCATGAACGACCCACAAATTGTGGTTCTTCCCGCAAGGGGACTGGGGGCTTAATGATGCATAGTGCCAGGCCCTGCCCCCCACCTCTAGTCAGTGGCAGCTCTCCAGAGGAAAGAGCTGGAAAGTATTTACAGATACAGTGATTTATATGATTGTATCGAATATTTCTGTCAGCACCGTTACAATAGGTGGATGCAATTTGGAGGTGGATGCTATTCGGATATTTTTGCAAATGGCCAATGTTTTTCCTACTGCACATACATCTAAGCTGCACTGTGAATGTGAATGTAGAGGCACTGTGAATGTCTTGAGATGGCGTTTTATAGTGTGGATTAGGACGCAGAGTGAATAACAGACGTAACTTAAGGAAGAATGAGGAATAAAATACAGGCATATCACATCCATCATTTCGGGGGCGTGTCATAGCTGTCAGAAGCTTGGGTTGCAGCATTAGTTCTCTGGAAGCTTAGTTCTAATGGACACGCTGGGGGCTATTAAATTGTTGGAGAGATTGTCCTCGCTAATGGGCGTCTACTGGAGCTATTCAAATGTTGCTCCGATCAGAGGCCCATTAGCCGCAGCAGTCACATTTCAGCTGAAACCACCGGAGGCTGCAAGCTAAATGTGTGAAAAGTCGTCTGTTTGGGTGGCCAAACAGGACTTTTCCCCATCGTGCCTATTAGTTTAGGTTTTGCTGCTTTACGTGGCTAAAACCTGTCTAACTGGGAGTGATAACTTAAGTGTGATAATTAAAGGGTGCCCAGAACCATTGAATAGCAACAATCGTGCCCTTTACTTATCACTAAAGAACAAACATGTGAATAGCCCCCCTGAGCAATATTAGGGTTACTAGAGGTCTGATGGTGTGTTTTATGGTGTGTCTTTGTTCACAAGTGGCGGATGCATATCTTCTCAATCTGCGGCATACTAAGAGACAACAGACGCAATTAGCATCAACCTCTGAATCAGGACCAATTTTACTAATAAACTGTGCTTTTTTCTTATTCAGTTATATGCCCATCCTTAGTATTACT
The DNA here is from genome assembly GCF_028390025.1 of Pseudophryne corroboree. Classification (NCBI taxonomy): domain Eukaryota; kingdom Metazoa; phylum Chordata; class Amphibia; order Anura; family Myobatrachidae; genus Pseudophryne; species Pseudophryne corroboree. The sequence continues at coordinate 528,289,443 of NC_086447.1, read as the reverse complement.
TTTCTACGTAAAAAATAAATGAAAAAAATAGGACACTCATCAGTTGCAGTTTTGCTAAATTAACAAACATGCAACTGCTTGCGATCACATGCTGGGGGCCGCCCAGCATGCTTATGGTGCCCAGCGATGCGATCACAATTCAAATGCATTGCTAAATAAGGGAAGTCCCCCCGCCTCCGCAGTCTGGCTGCAATGGCCGCCCTGAACCCATCCCCATTTCACACCGAATCTATGCCCCCGACCGCACCGCAAACACCTCTGCCTGTCAATCAGACAGAGGCATTCGCATCAATGCGATGCAATCTCATTTCCAAGACCACACACGTGCAGAACAGGACCTGGTTGTGCGCCTATATAAGGCATAATGCGATTGCATTGCAACACCGTCTGCTGCTGAATAAGGCCCTATGCCAGTAATACAAACAAGGTGTAGCAAATATTAGCCATTACAGCGTATTTTCTGCACCAGTGCAGTGTTGGTTCTGTCCCAGATTGTGTTATGCTGTTGAATAATTTCAATAACAATTACATTTGCAGGTTTCAGTGCCAATAAATACCATGTTCTATTTTCAAATGTAATTATATTAAGAGAACGTTGTGGCTGCAGATGGACTAGCAACACACAATTACAGTACATGGCTAGCTCTGCCTCTGCCCACTGGTTGCTCAAGTTGGGATCATTATATTCTTCAATGGTTCCTTCTGCTGGAGCAGAAAGAATGGTTGGAGAAGGTGGGAGAAGACAAAGCAGCATAACTAGATGTCTTTCAGGCAGGAACTGACTTTTCAATCTATAGATTTAATAGATCAATATTCATAATTTGATATAATGACCAGAATAATTTATCAAGGGTCTATTGGGAGAAGCTGATGGGCCTGACTCAAAGGTGGATATAATGCAGATATGCTTTCAGTTAACTGACGGTTTTTATACTGCACATGTGCCCCGTTTGCAGGATGTGGAAATTATAGTTGGCATTCCTGGGAGGTAACATGGAGGTGGCAAAACTGATGCAGGCGTGTTCTCGAAAGCAGCTAAATTCAAAGGCGCACAGCCACCCACACAGGAGGACAAACGCAGCTGGGGAAAGTGCATCTGCCAAACAGTTGCTGCAAATTCCGGTGGTTCGTCTAAATATGCACAGTGAAGGAAATACAACGCTTAAAATGCTGCAAGTGGCCATCTCAGCTGTTTACAAATCAGAAGCGGTATTAGCATAAAGATCCAGGCACGACTGCAGCAAAATACACAGCTCTGTCTGTATTAATCTCTGAATCAGGCCCAATATACTGAATGTAAATGCTTTGGAACGGATACTGTACAGGACTATTTAAAGAGCCATTGAGATTATGCATTTATATTATGAAATTTGACTTAATATTTGCCCTTTTTGGGGGATTATGTTGGGTATCAGAGAACTGTGACTTGCCTAAGCAATGATATCTCATGAGTCACGTCTGAGTTCTACAATGGGTGATGGGTGCAGCTGTAGAGGCTGGGCACCTCCATTTTGGCCATCTTAACACCTAGACACTGCTCAGTGTTTGCAGTGCACAAAAATATCTTGTACAATAAACCTGCCGGCAAGATGCAGCAGCTGAGGCCTGGCTGGTGAGCCAATTATAATCATTGTTATGTCACGATGGTGGACAAAGGTGGAGTGAGAACTTAGAGAGGCCATGAAAAAATTATGAATTGACACCTTGGAGGGACTAGGGGCCTAATTCAGACCTGATCGTAGATGTGCTAAATTTAGCACATCTACAATCAGGCACACTGACATGCGAGGGGATGCCCAGCACAGGGCTAGTCCGCCCCGGATGTCAGGCCCGACCAGGAAGATTAGCTCCCTGCCAGCGCAGCTCCTGAGCGCTGGCAGGCGCTACTCGTTGCTGTAAGGGTTGCAGCGGCTGCGTGCGATGTCACACAGCCACCGCGGCCTGCCCCCCCAAACCCATTGCCCAAACCGTGCCCACTAAAAGGCGAACAAACACCGCCGGCCCGCGCCCTCCAGCCCAGCGACCCCCTCTGCCTGTCAATCAGGCAGAGGCAATCGCAGGGCTAAGACAGCTATTGGCTGTCTGGCATGTGACGGCGCACTGCGGCGCCGGTGCATGCGCAGTTCAGACCTGATCAGGTCTGAATTAGGCCCTATATCAACTATAGACGAGGCCATTACAAAAGTAGCTTGGGTTAAAAAAAAAACATTTTCCTAATAGTGTAAAATAAAACAAAAATATATCATAATAAAAATATATATAATTACTCTTTTTATTAACATAATGACACCCTTATCTACAATTTTATTAATCTGCAAAATCCGGGTATCTCCTCCCTGAAGCAGACCATGGGGTATCTGCATACATGTCATAATTCAATTAGAAAAAGTGCTGCTTGGGCAAGGGAACTCAACGTTTGTTGTCACCCATGTTATTATAACAGACCTCCAGCTTTTTTGCTGGAGAAATGGTTTGCCACGGCTTTATGCAATTTATCTAGGGTTGCCATTTGTGAGGGTTATCCTAGGATTGCACCGGAATTGGGGTATGTGTACCAAAATTTGTGTACCAACTTCCCCGATTTTGAAGGGGGGAGTGGGGGTGGGGGGTGGGTAAGGGCTGAAATTAGCTGAAATTAGGGATTTTGACTTACTAGACCTATATCTATTGTGGCAGGGACAGCATGATTCCACATGAGGTTAATGTGAAACATTAGGCTTTCGCAGGGTTAGAGGAGCAGCAGCAGCAGCAGCAGCAGGTCTGATGGAATCCAGTCCAGGTTTTGGCTGAGTCTGTTGTACAGTAAAAGTAGAGATGTGCGGTGGATACTTTTCAGGTTTTGGTTTTGGATCTGGATCTCCGCTCGTGTTTTGGATCTGGATTAGTTTTGCCTTTCGGCTTTTGGTTTGCGATCTGGATGTTTTTTGAAAAAAAAACATAAAAACAGCTAAAATCACAGAATTTGGTGTAATTTTGATCCTACTGTATTATTAACCTCAATAACAGTAATTTCCACTAATTTCCAGTCTATTCTGAACACCTCACAATATTGTTTTTAGGCCAAAAGGTTGCACAGAGGAAGCTGGATGACTAAGTTAAGCGACACACGTGGGCGGCACAAACACCTGGCCCATCCAAGAGTGGCACTGCAGTGGCAGACAGGATGGCAGTTGTAAAAATTAGGCCCCAAAGAGCACATAATGCAAAGGAAAAAAAAGAGGCTCAAGATGGAATTGTCCTTTGGAATTGTTCTTTATGTTGTTTAAACAGGACATGCACAGTTAATAAATAAACCCATCATTTCAGCGACAAGTGGTCCCCCTGGAAAAAGCTCGCCAAGTTCTCCGAGTCACAGCTAGCTACAAACATACCACCTTCTTCTTTGATGACTTTTCACATTATGAGTAGAGACAAGAGGAAGAGGACAGTGTCAAGAAGGTGATTAAAAATTAGAGAGGCACACGCAATCAGGAACAACACACAGGCTTTCACCTCCACTCCTATATTGGTGTGGAACAGAAAGGACTTCAACCAAGCAAATATGTCTTTACCACATTACAAAGCAAGTCATTGGGAGTCACTATTTTATTATCCAAGAGGTTGCCTTTCCAAAATGTGATCTCTATAGCCTTGGAGAAGGGTAGAATGCTCTTGGTCAAATGTAGTCTATTTGGTCAATCATATACCCTTATTAATGTTTATGTTCCTAATCAGTCACAGCCTCTGTTCCTGGTTAAGGATTTGAGTCGTATAGCCCCGCTGGTCGAGGGTGTTCCGATATTCGGTGGTGACCAGAACTGGGCGCTCCAACCAGAGATCGACATTTCGGGCTCACCTGTTAGATCCTCTCTTGCTTCTCATTGGAGAGTACGCTGTGCCTTGCATGACCACCAGCTGGTTGACACGTGGAGACTCCAACACCCCGTTGACAGGGACTAAATTTTTTATTCAATGCCTCATGCTGTCTATTTCAGGATAGATTGTTTTCTTCTACCTCATAGATTCCTACATCTCCTTCGGTCCACTGAGGTGGGACTGATCACGTGGTCAGACCACGCGCTCATTTCCCTGACTCTGGAGAGCTCCTGCCCAGATCTCAGACAATGTACCTGGAGACTGAACGAGCAAATCTTAGTGGATTCGCGATTTTAATCTCAGCTGTCTGAGGCAATCAAGGATTACTTTTTACTTAATGAGACGCCGGAAGTTTCCAGAGTCACGGTGTGGGAGGCCCATAAATGTGTCTTACGTGGGAAGTTTATTCAATTGGGATCCCTGTTGAAACGGGAGAAATTTGGTAGAAAAGTTGCCCTGCTTCAGCGTCTGAAGGTTTTTGAGACGGCACACAAGTCGGGTGCGTCATCTTAAGTACTATCCGAACTGAATGAGACTAGAACTGCTCTTAATGCCCTGCTTTTTGAGGACGTTAAAAAAGATTATAGACTTTGTAGGAACCGCTTATTCCAATGGGGAAACAAGCCGGGAAGCTTTTGGCTAGGGCGTCAGAGGGCCACCCTATACATTCAAGCGGTAGTAGATTCGAAAGGGACCCACCAAACCCTCACGCGAGATATAGCCGACACATTCCATGCTTACTACTTCCAACTGTATAATCTTCAGGATTCTACCTCCCCTACAGCCCTGTCGGACCCATGTGAATTGGTTGACCAGTATCTCTGAGATGCTGGGCTCCCAACATTGTCAGAGGACGATAGTGCATGGCTAGATTCTCCTTTCTCCCTCCCTGAACTGGAGGAGGCCCTAAAAGATACGCCTTCTGGAAAGAGCCCATGCCCTGATAGGTTTACTATTTCTTATTACAAAGTTATCAAAGATGCTCTTCTTGGCAAGATGCTGGCTGCTTTCAGTGCCGCTACCCAAGTGTGTACTTTCTCAACTCAGGCATTGGAAGCATTCATCATTGTCATCCTGAAGGACGGTAAAGATCTGGCACAATGTGCTAGTTATCGCCAGATCTCCCTTCTCAACATGGACATTAAGTTGTACACCAAATTGATAGCAAACAGGTTGAAATTGTTGCTCCCTAATCTGATTCACTCGGATCAGGTGGGCTTTGTTCCTGGGAGGGAGGCACGTGACAATATAACCAAAATGATTGATTTAATACACTTTGCCTCTATAGGTCCTACTCCTGTAGTGATATTGTCCACTGATGCCGAAAAGGCGTTTGACAGAATTAGCTGGTTTTTCATGGAGGTCGTCTTGCAACGTTTGGGCCCTGTCAGACTTCATAGAATTCTATAGTTCGCCCACGGCCAGGATTAAAAGTAATGGGTCCCTATCCAAGCCGGTTTGGATAAAAAATGGAACCAGACAGGGCTGTCCTCTTTCGCCTATTATATTTATTTTATGTATGGAAGCTCTGGCTAGCTCCGTTAGGCTTAATCCGAACATCTCTTGCCTCACAGTGGGTGGCGTTGATATTAAGCTTGCACTATTCGCAGACGACCTACTAGCGATCCTGTCAAACCCAGTTATCTCCATCCCCAACCTGATGACTGAATTCCACCGGTTCGGCCCTCTGTCAAATTTTAAGATTAACTTTTCGAAGTCAATTCCAGTGAATGTGTCTGCTCCTTCTCACTCCTTGCCAGGGCCCAAACAAGCCTTCCCGTTTACTTGGCACCCGTCTAGTCTTAAGTATCTCGGGGTTACTTTACATACTGATCTCTCCCGCCTGTTTGAGGAGAATTTGAAAGGTTTACTCTCCACACTTCGTTTCAAATTTAGGGATTGGGGCAATAAATTGCCATGGTTGGGGAGACTCAGTGTGATAAAGATGAATGTTCTGCCCAGGGTCTTATACCTTTCGAGACTTACATAATTCTGTGCAGGACTTTGTGCGGGGCAACAAAAGACGCGCTTCCAACATAACATCCTATTCCACCGCAAACATATGGGAGGGTTACAGTTACCTAATTTCTCACTGTATTATGATGCCCTTATTCTGAATAGGATTATGAAATGGTGTAGGATGACAGACATCAAACAATGGGTCCTTATAGAAAATTATACCCTGTTGACACAAATAGAACTATACCCCTGGTGCTCTAAGGTCCTGGTCATTACCCACCCCACCACTGGGCCCACACTGGCTCGCTGGAATAGATTGCGGACTCTTCCGTACGTGTCCTCGAAATTTTCCCCGTAACTCCGCTGGTTGGCAATCCTGACTTTCCCCTGGGTATGTCTGGGGGTGGCTTTGTTTTATGTACCCCCTTCTCCATTTCCAGGGATTAAGCTAATCTCGGATTTAATGCTGGGATGAAAATAAACTGGTGTATACCACAGGATCAAGATTGGATATTTTCCCCTCCACGGAGTCTAGAGACTGATTTTGTAAAAATCTTGTGGGTTTATTTTTTTCCATTTTTTTAATTGCATTTTTATTTACATATTTTGTGGCAGATGCCTTATTTTTGTTTTTCAGAGCTCCCAGTTAGATGCATGTGAGCATACCTGTTTGTCCAAGTTACATGCATGTGAGCATACCTGTGTGTCTTGTTTATTTTTTTCATATTTAATATTTAAATAAAGCAGCCCCTTAGATGTTTTAGCAACCCTTTGTGAGCCACCACAACAGCCCTGGATGGGGCAAGTGGAGTTCGGGTGGGTTCGGTACAGTACTAAGCAGGACTGTGCAGTGGATTTTTTGTTATTGAGCCCCTGCCCTATTTGTAGCTACCACTACAGTCGAAAATCATTTCATACTATAAGTAGGACTGTGGGAGGAAGCAATGCTAACCTCTGTGCCCACAGCATGCCTCAGCCTGGCAAGCCAGACATCTTCCTGTCTGTAAACCACCATGAGACTCCATACTGGGCCTTATTCAGTAAGTGTTTGTGCCTCACAGGAGCTCCTGGCCCATTGTCACAACTGAGGGCCTGAGCTGACGGGAGGCAGCCTCAGTTGTAGGGGCTGAGATGTACCGGAACCTGGGAGGTTGTATCAGACCCCTGGACATGTAAGTAACATGAATAATAACTGCCCGAAGGCGTGACCACGACAACTTGGATAAAAGTCAATGATGTTTATTATGACAACTCCGCAACACAGCAGCAGTAAAAGAAAACGTAAAAGTCAGCAAAGAATAAATACAGTTCCTGGGTACTACAGGATGGCAGGAGCCACAGGGCACTGGTAGTGTGAGATAGTTCTTATGATCTTCTAGATGGAAAGTCCTTACCAGGCCCGACTGTAGCAATGGAGATAACCCAGGATTGTGCCAGCTGGTGTTCCAGGAAAAGCTGGGTTGCTGAAGATAAAACAGCTGCTGTGGATACTGGCTGGAACCAGACTGTTGTTAGCACGGAGTGGATACTGGCTGGAACCAGTTAAATAATAAATGAACTCGGGAGCGATGAAATATGAACTGAAATGTAGAACTTGAGAGCGGAGAAATAATAATACCGGTGGAGAGTGGTAAAGTGTAGAAAGGACACCGGCCCTTTAAGGGAAGCTGTACTCTGCTGGAAGCTGAGCTGGAAGCAGGTAATGTTGTAGCTGGAAACAGATGAATCCACAATGGATTGGAGAGTCAGGCTACACCGCAGGTGGAATGCTGGTGCGGGTCTCTATGGTGGAAGTCTTGAGACAGGAGCTGGAACCTGGAAGACAATCACAGGAGAGAGACAAACAGGAACTAGGTTTGACAACCAAAGCACTGACGCCTTCCTTGCTCAGGCACAGTGTATTTATACCTGCAGCAAGGAAGGGATTGGCTAGGCAATTATGCAGATTATCAATACTGAGAACAGATTGGTGGAAATGATCAGCTGACAGAATCCAAGATGGCTGCGCCCATGCAGACACTTGGAGGGAAGTTTGGTTTGTAATCCATGTGGTAATGAAAACAGTAATGGCGGCGCCGGCCACCGGAGACAGGAGGCGCCAGGCTGACAGATGCACATCCAACCACGCGGACACAGCGGAGGCCGCGGCTGACGTAATCGCCACTCAGACACTCTGCATGCAGAAGTTCAGGGACGGCGGCGGAGGCCGCGGGAGACGCCATGCCAGGTGTAATATGGCGTTTACTGTGACAGCGTCCCAGAGTGACAGGAGAGGATACAGGAATGTACACATCAGGATAACAGATGGGATCCGGTCCTGGAGCGCTGAGCCAGCCTTAGGAGGCATCTGATGGGTAAGAAATGGCGTCCAGATACCCGGATCGTGACAGCACCCCCCCCCCTTTAGGAGTGGCCCCAGGACACTTCTTTGGCTTTTGAGGAAACTTGGAATGGAATCTCCGGACCAAGGCAGGAGCATGGACATCAGAAGCATTGGTCCATGAACGTTCCTCAGGACCATAACCCTTCCAGTCAATAAGATATTGTAGTTGACCGTAACGGTGACGTGAGTCCAGGATCTTGGCCACTTCATACTCAACGCCTCGTTGAGTTTGGACTTTCGGAGTTGGAGGAAGCGAGGAATGAAACCGATTCAAGATCAGCGGTTTCAACAGGGAAACATGGAATGTCCTGGGTATTTTTAAGAAGGGAGGCAACTGGAGTCTGTAAGCAACAGGATTGATGACTTGTTCAATCTTGAAAGGACCGATATAGCGAGGTGCAAACTTCATACTGGGAACTCTTAACCTCAAATTCTTCGTGGATAACCATACCCGATCACCCACCTTGAGAGCAGGAACTGCTCGACGCTTCTTATCCGCAAACTTCTTGTACCTGAACGATGCCTTGAGCAGAGCTGATCGTACGCTCTTCCAGATATTGGCAAACTGATGCAAGGTGATATCCACTGCGGGAACAGAAGTTGCTGGAAGCGGTTGGAACTCAGGGACTTTAGGGTGGAATCCAAAGTTAGTGAAGAATGGTGTTGAAGCAGATGAAGAATGATACTGGTTGTTATGACAGAACTCGGCCCAGGGAAGTAATTGAACCCAGTCATCTTGAGAGGAGGACACATAGATGCGGAGGAAGGCCTCCAAGTCCTGATTCACCCTCTCGGTTTGACCATTGGTCTGAGGATGGTAAGCCGTGGAAAACTTTAGCTGGACTTGGAGGACTTGACATAAACTTCGCCAGAATTTGGCTGTGAATTGAACTCCTCGATCTGAGATAATTTCTTCAGGAAGACCGTGGAGTCGGAAGATCTCTTGTATGAATACTTGAGCCAACTTGGAAGCTGACGGAAGACCGGTGAGAGGAATGAAGTGTGCCATCTTGGTGAACCGGTCAACTACCACCCAGATGGTATTGAACTTGTTGCACATGGGTAAGTCTGTAATGAAATCCATCGACAAGTGGGTCCATGGTCGACGGGGAACGGATAGTGGAACCAGTTGCCCCGCAGGCGACTGGCGGGATACTTTATGTTGGGCACACTTTGGGCAAGATGCAATAAACTCCAAGACGTCCTTTTTCAGAGTTGGCCACCAATAGGACCTAGAGATAAACTCCAGGGTTTTTTGGATACCTGTATGTCCGGAAAAATGGGAAGCATGGGCCCAATGCATGAGCTTCTTCCTTAGCATCGGCTTCACAAAACTTTTCCCTGATGGGGGCGTAGAGTCCATCCCTACCGTGGAGAATGCCAACGGATTTATAATAGGATGCTTGTCTGAAGACTCTGACTCATTTTCTTGCTCCCATGAGCGGGAAAGGGCATCGGCCTTGCGATTCTGAGAGCCCGGACAGAACTGGAGTTTAAAGTCGAACCTGGAAAAGAAAAGTGCCCATCTGGCCTGACGAGGGTTGAGACATTGTGCGCCCTTCAGGTATAAAAGGTTCTTGTGGTCTGTAAGTATGGTGATTGAATGAGAAGCTCCCTCCAACAGATACCTCCACTCTTCTAGAGCGAGCTTGATGGCTAGCAACTCCTGGTCGCCAATGGCATAGTTGCGCTCAGCTGGGGAGAACTTCCGGGAGAAGAAACTGCAAGGGTGTAAATGCCCATCTTTAGCCCTCTGAGATAACACCGCTCCTACTCCAACGGAGGAGGCATCCACCTCTAAGATGAAAGGAGAGTCGATGTCAGGCTGTTTCAGAACAGGCGCAGAGATGAACCTTTGTTTTAAAAGATGAAATGCTTGCATGGCTTCTTCAGACCACTTGGACGGGTTAGCACCCTTCTTAGTGAAAGCAGTAATAGGCGCCACAATGGTGGAAAAGTCTCGTATAAACTTTCGGTAATAGTTGGCGAACCCTAAGAACCTCTGGACCCCTTTGAGGGTTAAGGGTACCGGCCAATTTTGGATTGCCTGTAGTTTCTCAGGATCCATCTCTAGTCCGGAACCGGACACAATGTACCCTAGAAACGGAATGGACTTGACTTCAAAGACGCATTTTTCTAATTTGCAATAGAGATGATTGACACGGAGACGGGACAGAACCTCTTTAACCCAAAAACGATGTTCCTCTAAATCGTTGGCAAAAATGAGGATATCGTCTAGATAGACCACGACATGACGGTATAGAATGTCTCTGAAGATCTCATTGACAAAATGCTGGAAGACAGCTGGAGCATTGCTCAATCCGAAGGGCATGACGAGGTACTCATAATGTCCGTCACGGGTGTTAAAGGCGGTCTTCCACTCGTCACCCTCACGGATCCGGATGAGATTGTATGCACCTCGCAAGTCCAGCTTTGTAAAGATGGTAGCTCCGCTAACTCTGTCAAAGAGCTCAGTAATCAGGGGTAAAGGATAACGGTTCTTGATGGTAATGTCGTTCAAACCTCTGTAGTCGATGCACGGCCGCAGACCACCATCTTTCTTTTTTACAAAAAAGAAGCCTGCGCCGGCTGGAGAAGAAGAAGGTCGAATGAACCCCTTTGCTAGGTTCTCTTTAATATATTCCTCCATAGAATGCGTCTCAGGCAGAGACAACGGATAAGTTCGGCCTCGAGGTGGAACCTTCCCTGGAACGAGATCAATCGGACAGTCCCATTCTCTATGAGGAGGAAGGATATCAGCAGAAGCTTTACTGAACACATCCGTGAAATTTTGATATGGAGGAGGTGGAACATCAGACGACCTGGGGGAGGAAGAACAGACAGGCAATACTTTAAACAAACATGTCTCAGCACAGGAGGAACCCCATGCCAGGATTTGCGTAGTCGTCCAATCAATTGTAGGATTGTGAAGACGGAGCCATGGAAGGCCCAGGACCACAGGATGTGTGGCTCTTGGAATCACTAAAAAAGAAATAAGTTCGGAATGAAGAACTCCCACTCTCAGACGAACTGGTAGAGTCCTTAAAGAAATAACTGCATCAAAAATTTTGCTGCCATCCACGGCAGTTAAAGAAATGGACGAAGGAAGTCTCTCGGTGGGTAGGGACCACCGTTTAACATAGGCTTCGGTAATAAAGTTCCCAGCTGCTCCGGAATCAAGGAGGGCAATGACGTTCCGATAACGTTGAGCAACTTGAAGTGAGACTGGGAGATTACAATCTTGAGGAGATGGAGAGGAGATCATTACTCCTAGCCGGCCCTCTCCTTGGCGAGCTAGGATTTGGAGTTTCCCGGACGTTTGGGACAGGCATTAATGGTGTGAGACGGAGCTGCACAATAGAGACAGAGAAACTCGGAGAGACGTCTTCGGCGCTCAGCGGGAGTTAAACGGGAACGGCCAAGTTGCATGGGCTCATCTTTAGATGGTGACAGTTGACGAGGAGGAGGAGCAGAAGATTTTGGAGCAGATGATCTTCCACGCTCAGTTGCTCTCTCTCTGAAACGTAAATCAACTTTCGTGCAGAGTGAGATTAGCTCATCTAACTTAGAAGGTAAGTCTCTGGTAGCTAACTCATCTTTAATACGCTCAGATAAGCCATGCCAGAATGCAGCATACAGGGCCTCGTCGTTCCATGCCAGTTCGGATGCCAGGATCTGGAACTGTATCAGATATTGTCCTACAGTACGTGACCCCTGGCGTAAACGGAGAATCTCGGATGAAGCTGAGGTTACCCGGCCTGGCTCGTCGAAGATGCGCCTGAATGTTGACACGAAGGCAGTGTAGGAAGATAGCAGGGTGTCGGACCTCTCCCATAACGGTGATGCCCAATCAAGGGCTGAGCCACTGAGAAGAGAAATAATGTAGGCAATTTTTGTACGGTCACTGGGAAAATTGCCAGGTTGTAGCTCAAACTGAATCTCACACTGGTTGAGAAATCCCCTGCAGAATCTTGGAGATCCGTCAAATTTTGCTGGCGTTGGAAGATGAAGACGTGGAGCAGAAATGGGTAAGGTGGGTGGGGTTATAGCTGGAGTCACTGTGGTTGACGCACCAGACGCGCCTGATCCACGGAGAGTTGTCTGAATCCCATCCAGCCGAGTAGAGAGATCCTGGAGACAGCGGATGATGTGGCCCTGTGCAGCCTCCTGATGTTCTAGTCGGGCTGCCAGTTCTTGCATCGGCCTGGCCGCTTGATCCTGATCTCCGGCTGGATTCATTAGGTCAGTGCTTACTGTCACAACTGAGGGCCTGAGCTGACGGGAGGCAGCCTCAGTTGTAGGGGCTGAGATGTACCGGAACCTGGGAGGTTGTATCAGACCCCTGGACATGTAAGTAACATGAATAATAACTGCCCGAAGGCGTGACCACGACAACTTGGATAAAAGTCAATGATGTTTATTATGACAACTCCGCAACACAGCAGCAGTAAAAGAAAACGTAAAAGTCAGCAAAGAATAAATACAGTTCCTGGGTACTACAGGATGGCAGGAGCCACAGGGCACTGGTAGTGTGAGATAGTTCTTATGATCTTCTAGATGGAAAGTCCTTACCAGGCCCGACTGTAGCAATGGAGATAACCCAGGATTGTGCCAGCTGGTGTTCCAGGAAAAGCTGGGTTGCTGAAGATAAAACAGCTGCTGTGGATACTGGCTGGAACCAGACTGTTGTTAGCACGGAGTGGATACTGGCTGGAACCAGTTAAATAATAAATGAACTCGGGAGCGATGAAATATGAACTGAAATGTAGAACTTGAGAGCGGAGAAATAATAATACCGGTGGAGAGTGGTAAAGTGTAGAAAGGACACCGGCCCTTTAAGGGAAGCTGTACTCTGCTGGAAGCTGAGCTGGAAGCAGGTAATGTTGTAGCTGGAAACAGATGAATCCACAATGGATTGGAGAGTCAGGCTACACCGCAGGTGGAATGCTGGTGCGGGTCTCTATGGTGGAAGTCTTGAGACAGGAGCTGGAACCTGGAAGACAATCACAGGAGAGAGACAAACAGGAACTAGGTTTGACAACCAAAGCACTGACGCCTTCCTTGCTCAGGCACAGTGTATTTATACCTGCAGCAAGGAAGGGATTGGCTAGGCAATTATGCAGATTATCAATACTGAGAACAGATTGGTGGAAATGATCAGCTGACAGAATCCAAGATGGCTGCGCCCATGCAGACACTTGGAGGGAAGTTTGGTTTGTAATCCATGTGGTAATGAAAACAGTAATGGCGGCGCCGGCCACCGGAGACGGGAGGCGCCAGGCTGACAGATGCACATCCAACCACGCGGACACAGCGGAGGCCGCGGCTGACGTAATCGCCACTCAGACACTCTGCATGCAGAAGTTCAGGGACGGCGGCGGAGGCCGCGGGAGACGCCATGCCAGGTGTAATAATAAGATTTTACTTACCGATAAATCTATTTCTCGGAGTCCGTAGTGGATGCTGGGGTTCCTGAAAGGACCATGGGGAATAGCGGCTCCGCAGGAGACAGGGCACAAAAAGTAAAGCTTTTCCGATCAGGTGGTGTGCACTGGCTCCTCCCCCTATGACCCTCCTCCAGACTCCAGTTAGGTACTGTGCCCGGACGAGCGTACACAATAAGGGAGGATTTTGAATCCCGGGTAAGACTCATACCAGCCACACCAATCACACCGTACAACTTGTGATCTAAACCCAGTTAACAGTATGATAACAGCGGAGCCTCTGAAAGATGGCTTCCTTTAACAATAACCCGAATTAGTTAACAATAACTATGTACAACTTATGCAGATAATCCGCACTTGGGATGGGCGCCCAGCATCCACTACGGACTCCGAGAAATAGATTTATCGGTAAGTAAAATCTTATTTTCTCTATCGTCCTAGTGGATGCTGGGGTTCCTGAAAGGACCATGGGGATTATACCAAAGCTCCCAAACGGGCGGGAGAGTGCGGATGACTCTGCAGCACCGAATGAGAGAACTCCAGGTCCTCCTTAGCCAGAGTATCAAATTTGTAAAATTTTACAAACGTGTTCTCCCCTGACCACGTAGCTGCTCGGCAAAGTTGTAATGCCGAGACCCCTCGGGCAGCCGCCCAAGATGAGCCCACCTTCCTTGTGGAGTGGGCCTTTACAGATTTAGGCTGTGGCAAGCCTGCCACAGAATGTGCAAGTTGGATTGTGCTACAGATCCAACGAGCAATCGTCTGCTTAGACGCAGGAGCACCCATCTTGTTGGGTGCATACAATATAAACAACGAGTCAGATTTTCTGACTCCAGCTGTCCTTGCAATATATATTTTTAATGCTCTGACAACGTCCAGTAACTTGGAGTCCTCCAAGTCACTTGTAGCCGCAGGCACTACAATAGGCTGGTTCAGATGAAATGCTGACACCACCTTAGGGAGAAAATGCGGACGAGACCGCAGTTCTGCCCTGTCCGAATGGAAAATCAGATATGGGCTTTTGTAAGATAAAGCTGCCAATTCTGACACTCTCCTGGCAGAAGCCAGGGCTAGAAGCATGGTCACTTTCCATGTGAGATATTTCAAATCCACCTTTTTTAGTGGTTCAAACCAATGAGATTTTAGGAAGTCCAAAACCACATTTAGATCCCACGGTGCCACTGGAGGCACCACAGGAGGCTGTATATGCAGCACTCCCTTAACAAAGGTCTGGACTTCAGGGACTGAAGCCAATTCTTTTTGAAAGAAAATCGACAGGGCCGAAATTTGAACCTTAATAGATCCCAATTTGAGACCCATTGACAATCCTGATTGCAGGAAATGTAGGAATCGACCCAGTTGAAATTCCTCCGTCGGAGCACTCCGATCTTCGCACCACGCAACATATTTTCGCCAAATTCGGTGATAATGTTGCACGGTTACTTCCTTCCTTGCTTTAATCAAAGTAGGAATGACTTCTTCCGGCATGCCTCTTTCCTTTAGGATCCGGCGTTCAACCGCCATGCCGTCAAACGCAGCCGCGGTAAGTCTTGAAACAGACAGGGACCCTGCTGAAGCAAGTCCCTCCTTAGAGGTAGAGGCCACGGATCTTCCGTGATCATCTCTTGAAGTTCCGGGTACCAAGTCCTCCTTGGCCAATCCGGAACCACTAGTATCGTTCTTACGCCTCTTTGCCGTATAATTCTCAATACTTTTGGTATGAGAGGCAGAGGAGGAAACACATACACCGACTGGTACACCCAAGGCGTTACCAGCGCGTCCACAGCTATTGCCTGCGGATCTCTTGACCTGGCGCAATACCTGTCCAGTTTTTTGTTGAGGCGAGACGCCATCATGTCCACCATTGGTCTTTCCCAACGGGTTACCAGCATGTGGAAGACTTCTGGATGAAGTCCCCACTCTCCCGGGTGAAGATCGTGTCTGCTGAGGAAGTCTGCTTCCCAGTTGTCCACTCCCGGGATGAACACTGCTGACAGTGCTATCACATGATTCTCTGCCCAGCGAAGAATCCTTGCAGCTTCTGCCATTGCCCTCCTGCTTCTTGTGCCGCCCTGTCTGTTCACATGGGCGACTGCCGTGATGTTGTCCGACTGGATCAATACCGGTTTTCCCTGAAGCAGAGGTTCTGCCTGGTTTAGAGCATTGTATATTGCTCTTAGTTCCAGAATGTTTATGTGAAGAGACGTTTCCAGGCTCGTCCATACTCCCTGGAAGTTTCTTCCTTGTGTGACTGCTCCCCAGCCTCTCAGGCTGGCGTCCGTGGTCACCAGGATCCAATCCTGTATTCCGAATCTGCGGCCCTCCAATAGATGAGCACTCTGCAACCACCACAGAAGAGACACCCTTGTCCTTGGAGACAGGGTTATCCGTAGGTGCATCTGAAGATGCGACCCTGACCATTTGTCCAACAGATCCCTTTGGAAAATTCTTGCGTGGAATCTGCCGAATGGAATCGCTTCGTAAGAAGCCACCATTTTTCCCAGGACTCTTGTGCATTGATGTACAGACACCTTTCCTGGTTTTAGGAGGTTCCTGACAAGCTCGGATAACTCCTTGGCTTTTTCCTCCGGGAGAAAAACCTTTTTCTGAACCGTGTCCAGAATCATCCCTAGGAACAGCAGACGAGTTGTCGGCATTAACTGGGATTTTGGAATATTCAGAATCCACCCGTGCTGTTTTAGCACTTCTTGAGACAGTGCTAATCCCATCTCTAGCTGTTCTCTGGACCTCGCCCTTATTAGGAGATCGTCCAAGTATGGGATAATTAATACGCCTTTTCTTCGAAGAAGAATCATCATCTCGGCCATTACCTTTGTAAAGATCCGAGGTGCCGTGGACAATCCGAACGGCAGCGTCTGAAACTGATAGTGACAGTTTTGTACAACGAACCTGAGGTACCCCTGGTGTGAGGGGTAAATTGGAACGTGGAGATACGCATCCTTGATGTCCAAGGATACCATAAAGTCCCCCTCTTCCAGGTTCGCTATCACTGCTCTGAGTGACTCCATTTTGAACTTGAACTTCTTTATGTACAGGTTCAAGGACTTCAGATTTAGAATAGGCCTTACCGAGCCATCCGGCTTCGGTACCACAAAAAGAGTGGAATAATACCCCTTCCCTTGTTGCAGAAGAGGTACCTTGACTATCACCTGCTGAGAGTACAGCTTGTGAATGGCTTCCAACACCGTCTCCCTTTCGGAGGGGGACGTTGGTAAAGCAGACCTCAGGAAACGGCGAGGTGGATCTGTCTCTAATTCCAACCTGTATCCCTGAGATATTATCTGCAGGATCCAGGGATCTACTTGCGAGTGAGCCCACTGCGCGCTGTAATTTTTGAGACGACCGCCCACCGTCCCCGAGTCCGCTTGAGAAGCCCCAGCGTCATGCTGAGGCTTTTGTAGAAGCCGGGGAGGGCTTCTGATCCTGGGAAGGAGCTGCGTGTTGCTGTCTCTTCCCTCGACCTTTGCCTCGTGGCAAATATGAATAGCCCTTTGCTCTCTTATTTTTAAAGGAACGAAAGGGCTGCGGTTGAAAAGTCGGTGCCTTTTTCTGTTGGGGAGTGACTTGAGGTAGAAAGGTGGATTTCCCGGCTGTAGCCGTGGCCACCAAATCTGATAGACCGACTCCAAATAACTCCTCCCCCTTATACGGCAAAACTTCCATATGCCGTTTTGAATCCGCATCGCCTGTCCACTGTCGCGTCCATAAAGCTCTTCTGGCCGAAATGGACATAGCACTTACCCGTGATGCCAGTGTGCATATATCCCTCTGTGCATCACGCATATAAAGAAATGCATCCTTTATTTGTTCTAACGACAGTAAAATATTGTCCCTGTCCAGGGTATCAATATTTTCAATCAGGGATTCTGACCAAACTACCCCCGCACTGCCCATCCAGGCAGTTGCTACAGCTGGTCGTAGTATAACACCTGCATGTGTGTATATACTTTTTTGGATATTTTCCATCCTCCTATCTGATGGATCTTTAAGTGCGGCCGTCTCAGGAGAGGGTAACGCCACTTGTTTAGATAAGCGTGTTAGCGCCTTGTCCACCCTAGGAGGTGTTTCCCAGCGCTCCCTAACCTCTGGCGGGAAAGGGTATAATGCCAATAATTTCTTTGAAATTATCAGCTTTTTATCAGGGGCAACCCACGCTTCATTACACACGTCATTTAGTTCTTCTGATTCAGGAAAAACTATAGGTAGTTTTTTCATACCCCACATAATACCCTGTTTAGTGGTACCTGTAGTATCAGCTAAATGTAACGCCTCCTTCATTGCCAAAATCATATAACGTGTGGCCCTACTGGAAAATACGGTTGATTCGTCACCGTCACCACTGGAGTCATCGCCTGTGTCTGGGTCTGTGTCGACCGACTGAGGCAAAGGGCGTTTCACAGCCCCTGACGGTGTTTGAGTCGCCTGGACAGGCACTAATTGATTGTCCGGCCGTCTCATGTCGTCAAACGACTGCTTTAGCGTGTTGACACTATCCCGTAGTTCCATAAATAAAGGCATCCATTCTGGTGTCGACCCCCTAGGAGGTGACATCCCCATATTTGGCAATTGCTCCGCCTCCACACCAATATCGTCCTCATACATGTCGACACACACGTACCGACACACAGCAGACACACAGGGAATGCTCCTAATGAAGACAGGACCCACTAGCCCTTTGGGGAGACAGAGGGAGAGTTTGCCAGCACACACCAAAAGCGCTATATATATATCAGGGATAGCCTTATAATAAGTGCTCCCCTATAGCTGCTTTGTTATATAAAAATATCGCCATAAATTTGCCCCCCCTCTCTGTTTTACCCTGTTTCTGTAGTGCAGTGCAGGGGAGAGACCTGGGAGCCGTCCTGACCAGCGGAGCTGTGAGAGGAAATGGCGCCGTGTGCTGAGGAGATAGGCCCCGCCCCTTTTCCGGCGGGCTCGTCTCCCGCTATTTTGAGAAATCAGGCAGGGGTTAAATATCTCCATATAGCCTCTAGGGCTATATGTGAGGTATTTTTAGCCTTTATAGGTACTCATTTTGCCTCCCAGGGCGCCCCCCTCCCAGCGCCCTGCACCCTCAGTGACTGCCGTGTGAAGTGTGCTGAGAGGAAAATGGCGCACAGCTGCAGTGCTGTGCGCTACCTTTAGAAGACTGCAGGAGTCTTCAGCCGCCGATTCTGGACCTCTTCTGTCTTCAGCATCTGCAAGGGGGCCGGCGGCGCGGCTCCGGTGACCATCCAGGCTGTACCTGTGATCGTCCCTCTGGAGCTTGATGTCCAGTAGCCAAGAAGCCAATCCATCCTGCACGCAGGTGAGTTGACTCCTTCTCCCCTCAGTCCCTCGCTGCAGTGATCCTGTTGCCAGCAGGAATCACTGTAACATAAAAAACCTAGCTAAACTTTCTCTAAGCAGCTCTTTAGGAGAGCCACCTAGATTGCACCCTTCTCGGCCGGGCACAAAAATCTAACTGGAGTCTGGAGGAGGGTCATAGGGGGAGGAGCCAGTGCACACCACCTGATCGGAAAAGCTTTACTTTTTGTGCCCTGTCTCCTGCGGAGCCGCTATTCCCCATGGTCCTTTCAGGAACCCCAGCATCCACTAGGACGATAGAGAAATGGCGTTTACTGTGACAGCGTCCCAGAGTGACAGGAGAGGATACAGGAATGTACACATCAGGATAACAGATGGGATCCGGTCCTGGAGCGCTGAGCCAGCCTTAGGAGGCATCTGATGGGTAAGAAATGGCGTCCAGATACCCGGATCGTGACACCCATATAGTGCTGCGGTGCAATGGAAAGCTGATGCAATGCAAGATCACTGAAACTCTGTTCTTCTAACACCGCAAGGTCTTGCAATAACCCTACGCAGCCCTTAGGAAAAGAACCCTGTACAACAAATGCGCATCTTGTAAATAAATAATCCCAAAATGTGGAACATCAATAATAAATCAAAATTAAGGTTGACTAATTGGAGCCATTCATTTGAGTGAGTCCCTAACATGAAATAAATGAGAAGAACCTCTCTCTAATGCTCCAGCAGAAAATCTCTCTTTCACCTCTCCGGCAATTGCGCTTGATTATGATTCTGTCTCTTCTGAGATTGACTGATTTTGGCCCCTAATGTGGTCTCATTGAAAAACACTTCATGAAAATTGCAATTTCTATTTCCACCTTTGTGGCTATGTTTTCACAAATCTGTTTGTGATGTTGAAGCTTTTTAATATCTGCTCTAAGTTTTAATTTAAACCTAGGTTCAAGTACAGCAGCACCCTATGAATTATATGGAAGCACCCCTGGATTTATACAGTATAGGCAGCACCCCTGGAGAATTACACAGCACAGCAGACAGGCAACAGCAGTGGGGCAGCACCCCAGGACTGATAGGGCAGAGGGGCAGCACCCCATATAGAGCAGCACCCCTGGAATGATGTGGCAAAGAAAATGACGTGCAAGATGGAATTGTCCTTGGGCCCTACAACCCACCTTTATGTTGTATAAACAGGACATGCACACTTTAACAAACCAATCATTTCAGCACCAGGGTCTGCCACATGACTGTGGCTGAAATGATTGGTTTGTGTGGGCCCCCACCAAAAAAGAAGCTCTCCTTGCACAAACTGGCTCTACAGTGGCAAGATGTAATCCTCATCCTCAGATTCCCCCCCTTCAATGTTTACATCCACATCCTCACAGAGAAATATTAAAACAATCCACATCATTTAGGTGTCAGTGGACTGCTTACGCTATTACCCAAAGTTTCTGATCTTGACAATGACAATATCAGCTATAGGACTGGCAGTGCTCCTCCCAGCACTTGCAGAGGGGGTGCAAATGGCCTGTCTCCCTCACTCTCCAAGTCCAGAGTTAAATGGAGGCAATGCGCGTGTCTTATATGAAATCCAAAACCCGCAAGAATCCGACAGCAGGATGATGACGTTTTGCCTTATTTCGGTTCCCGAGTCTTTGGGGGGGGGGAGTCCCGAGGTGGACTTTGTTTCTGGCATGGAACGTGATGTTCGGGGGATTCGGATCTTTGAGAACCGAAACCGCTCATCTCTAGTTGTAAGGCACAGGTGGGCTAATTGCTACCACTTGTCTGCTACCTTTAAAAATGTGTTTGTGCAGTAGGTCAAGGCATATGATGGCGAACAAGTCACCCAGATGATAGGACTGAGGGTGAGGGGTTATGTTAGGAGCCATCTGGAGTGTTATATCAACTTGTTTGAAGTCTGTGTATTACTTAGCCGTGAACTGTATGCTGCTGCCTGGTACTGTCGTACTGCTGTTTATCTGCTGGGAAAAAAAGAGAAACAACTTGTACACAGGGCCATCTTAACAGCAGTGTAGGCCCCTGGGCACAGCAATGCACTGGGCTCCCTACCCATCCTCCAGCAGTAGGGGTGGGTGGTGCTATCAGTTCAGCTTTGATGCCCTGTGGGTGGTATGGGGTGTTCTATCTTCCACTCAGCATGTAGGACCTGGAGCAATCATTTTTGCTAATTACTCTTTTACTGCACAGATGGGGTGGGAGAACACTAAACTGTAGAAGGGGGCATTGGGCTGAATGAAGGGGCCCTGGTACATGACTTCAAGGGTGTTAGGGGGTGTTTAATATGTAGGGGAGGGATGGATAGTGGAGTGGGCTTAATATTCATCATTTTCTGGTGGGAGGGCAGCTTTCTTGACTGCAGCTATCTCCATTTCCTGGAAACATATTTCTTAGCTTTGAAAGTGTTCAAAATCTAGAGAGTCACATCTTTCAGGTGGTATTGGGGACTTGGGGATCAGAGTTCAGGAGGTAGAGCATTCCACCAATGAAAATATAAAACTGCATACCAGGTGTGTGGAGCTGGAGCAGGGACCAGCTGCTGGAAGGCGGATATCTCCGATTCTGGGTATAGTAGAGAAAATCTGCCAGTGTCCACCGAGAGGTGGGAGTACCAGCTTTTAAAGGATACCCTCAAAAAAACTCTAAGTCAGACAGAACTCAAGATATCTTGCTGGGAAGAGCAAATAGGCTTGGATGGGGACCACTGTTTTGAAGTCAGATATCTCCGGTTTCCCAGTGCCGATTTTCAAAAATCTGGTACCCATAGAAAGAGGGGACCCTCAGCTATCAGCCTAGTGCCCTTATCCTCTTGGGGCTCTTAGCCATGTGCCCATTGAGCCCATACAAATAGATGGCCCTGCTTGTATGGTATCCAGTTTACGTGATCATTTTCACACTATATATACAGTATAACCTGCTTAATGTTATTTTCTTTCATTTATTAGATTCTATAAATCTGTGTGAAGTCTCTCAGCGCATTCTGCCTTCACAATCAGTTATAACATTGCAAGCATACAAAGAAATTAATGAGAACACTGACACCTACTCACTATGTTTTTCCTAAGACTCAGAGTAGGCGGCTGATCTCTAGCAAATCACCACCTGTAATCAGCATTGCCATGAACTGTCACTTATTAAAGAAGAAATTACTTGGACTGCAGAAGATGACATGTCACATACAGGGGCAGATTGGATATAGGGCTCGGAAGGAAGATTCCTGAAAGGTAGACGCATCTGTGGGGCCTGTTTTGTGTGTTGTCATGTGGCCCTACTCTCTACATGACAGGCAGTCCACTGCACTCAGTACATTGTCCCCATTAATTCTGTTATTCCATCTCTGCAGTACAGCAACTCTGCCATCCAGTGATGTTGCCATGGCTACACGGAACGTTATATCTCTTGTGCTGCCCATGTCGGGCCACTTCTACAAATTTTTACAGGGCCACTTTTAGTTCCCAATCCACCCCTGGTCTCTGTACGCAATTGCGGCTTCTTTTGCTGCAGTTGTGTCTATCAGGCCCAATGAGGAATAATACCGCCCCCCTTAACAGATCCCACCCCTTCATCAGACCGCACCCCCATTGGGGCTGCTTCTATACATTTCCTTGGTTGGTTTTCTATCCCAATCCACCCTAGTCACATATACTGTAAACAAAGCACAGTTATCAGTAACAATGACAAGTCAATTATAAGTACAGAAGTGCACAAACCCTTGTGTTCTGGTGTTGGAAAAAGCACCATCAATGGTTTGTTTTTGTTTTCGATTTTGGCAAAACTACCCTTAAGTATTTTGGTTTGGTTTTGGATTTCTTTAAAAATGTCTCTAAAAATAGATAAAAACAGCTAAAATCATGCAACTTTGGAACTTTTTTGATCCTATAGTATTATTAACATCAATAACATTAATTTTCAGTCATTTCCAGTAAAATTTTGACCACCTCACCATACATCCTCCTGTGTGAACACGAGATCCGGTTTTAAAAACCCAGATCCGACTTTGAAGGAAAATTCAAAACCGGGACTCAGTGATCCAAACCAGGACTTGGTTCGACTTGGAACCCCAAAGTTCGGGTGTGTTCAAATTTCAGCAAAAACAAACCGCTCATCTTTAATTTGAAGCAGTATTGATGCTACCCTGGTTGTATGTCTGTCTGGAAAAGACTATTCATATGATAAGCCAATTATAATTTAGCTTTGAAGAAGATGGTGAGTATATTAACGCATAACTCCCATCATTTAAAAATTGTAAAGCGGGACTCTGGTGCACGCACGTACGAAAAGGAGGAGTGATCCATCATACCCCCAGTCGCTCTGTCTGCAGCGAATGGACGCTGTGCACATGCATCTATTCACTGCTGCTCTGTGATAGGAGCCTCCCAACTGCCCCCCCCCCCCCCCACACCGCAGGACACTGTGGACCGTGGGTGGGACAGCGGGACAGTCCCAAAAACACAGGACTGTCCCACAAAAATCGGGACAGTTGGGAGGTATGTTAATGTGTTATGTAGCTAAAGCCTGTGTGCTTTATCTGGTTATGAAGAGTCCATAACAGAAAGGTTGCTAAAAATCATCTCTCTCTATTACATTTTAGCATACCTCCCAACTTTTGGGAGGCAGAGAGAGCGACTCCTGCGTGGCGTAGCCGTGTCCGACCTGAAAAAGGGGTGTGTCCCCATAAAAGGGGCGTGGTCAAACAGAAACTCTCGCTCAGAGCCACGCCCACATTTCCTGTCACTATGGGGAGATGGGCAGCGCTCTGTGAGCTGCTGGCATGCCCCCTGTCCATCTGGTCTCCGTGAATAGCGTCTATTCACCAAGCCTCCCAACTGTCCCCCCACCATGGGACACTGCTGCCCGCGGGTGGGACAGTCCCAAAAAAACAGGACTGTCCCGTGAAAATCGGGACAGTTGGGAGGTATGCTTTAGTAATGTTTATGTTTATATTGCTCTAAACTAGGTGCATCAGTGCTCCTCTGTAAACGCTCTTCAAAACCTTGTATTTGGTGGAAAACTGCAGCAGGATTTTGCGGTGTTCCTCAAGTGTTGGACATTTTCATGTATGAAGACCACAAACAAAACTGTACCATCTCTTCACTTGTTTCTCAACCATACTTGCCTACTCTCTCGGAATAAATATAGATCAGCTTTTGCGCTAATTATTAAAGAGGTCAGCGATGTGAATTAAACACTCAAATACTCTACAATACACACAAATACATATCTACAAAATTATTTCTTGCACAATGTAATAGTAAAAAGTTTGCAAAACATCGCTATTAGATCAGTGTATATTCCTATAAAAGGGGATCAATATGAAATACCTACAATCAAAATCCCGATGGTCAAAATCCCGACAACAATTGACTGACGGTCAAAATCCCGACTGGGTCAAAATTTTTACATTTAAAATACCGACAAGGTCAAAATACCGACTTTTAAAATGTCGACAGGTCAAAAAGTTGACACAAGTTTTTCGTTGTTTTTTGGTGTGTATGTTGACATAGGTTGACATGGACACCGTATAAGTGTACCGCTGCGCTCGCTATGCTTTGGGCACACTATTATATACCCCTTCCACGTCCACTGGGATAGTAAAGTATGAACAAGTTGGTTTCAATAAAAAAATCATGAAAGACACATGTCGACTTTTTGACCTGTCGACATTTTAAATGTCGGTATTTTGACCTTGTCGGTATTTTAAATGTTGGTATTTTGACCCTGTTGGTATTTTGACCTTGTTGAAAGTATGACCATCGGTCAATGGTTGTCGGGATTTTGATTGTAGATAAATTGACAGCATTCCTATAAAAGATCACAATAAAACGGGATAAAAAAATGATTAAGACAAAAAGAAGAAGAAAACATAACGTCTCTTATGTCTATAATATAGGGGTATATACATGGGTTGGGGGCGCATTACCGGCAGCCGGAATCCCGACGGTCATTACCCCAACGCCAGGATCCCGGCCACAGACTGCCGGCCGGGGCGAGGATAACGAAGCCATTTGCAGGCTCGGTGTGCTCGCCACAGGTTCTATTCCCACTCAATGGGTGTCGTGGACACCCACGAGTGGGAATAGTCCCTTCTATTCGGCATGCCGACTGTTGGTATTTTGAGTAGGCGGGATGCAGGGGGAGGTTATGTGACCGTCGGTCACATAACTACATTCCCTTTAGATTGCTCCCCTTTAATAGCTATTAGTGTGAAAACTCACCACAGCAGTTTTTTATTTTGGGTGTACTCAATATTGTATCTAAACAGATCTATAAACAAGTTAGTTTTTAAAGGAGCAAATTTCCGAAGTCCTGTTATTGTTGGCCAAGTTAGCAGGATCTCCTGATCTGAATTCACCTTAGTGCTTGAACCTATGTATGATCATTGGCACAGGTGCATATAATGCCATGCCTCTTGGCTGTGTACTCAGTTTTTTATGCCGCATCCCAGACATTGGGGGTAATTCTGAGTTGATCGCAGCAGGAACTTTGTTAGCAGTTGGGCAAAACCATGTGCACTGCAGGGGAGGCAGATATAACATTTGAAGAGAGAGTTAGATTTGGGTGGGTTATTTTGTTTCTGTGCAGGGTAAATACTGGTTGCTTTATTTTTACACTGCAATTTAGATTGCAGATTGAACACATCACACCCAAATCTAACTCTCTCTGCACATGTTATATCTGCCTCCCCTGCAGTGCACATGGTTTTGCCCAACTGCTAACAAAGTTCCTACTGCGATCAACTCAGAATTACCCCCAGTGTGCGGCTTGCATGTACAACCGCATTGACTTGTCAACAGTCAAGTGGTTGAAATCCCCCTTTACATAGAGCCCTAATTCCCCGAGTCACCATGCAGTGTCTGTGTAGGAGTCGGTGCCATAACTAGACATTTTAGTGCTGTGTGCAAGAAACGGCATCAGCACCCCCTCCCCCTTATTTAAAACAGAGCCAGTGCGCGCCGTAGGCGCGAGCCAAAAATATAGGTGCATGGCTTCAGGGGGAAGGGGTGTGGCCACAAAATAATACCAATTCATATCATGCTGCAGAGTAGTCTCCAGTGTTAAAATTAAGCTGCACAGTTGCGCCACTACACCAGGTAGAGCCCCTTTTACACATTACGGCAGGCAGAGTCCCGCTTTTTACACATTACGGCAGACAGAGTCCCCTTTTACACATAACGGCAGGCAAAGTCCCCTTTTTACACATTACGGCAGACAGAGTTCCCTTTTACACATTACGGCTGACAGAATCTCCTTTTTACACATTACGGCAGGTAGAGTCCCGTTTTACATGTTGCGGCAAGTAGAGTCCCCTTTTTTACACATTACGGCAGGTAGAGTCCCCCTTTTACACATTATGACAGGAATATGCATTGTGTGCCACCTAGTTACAGCCCTGGATAAACAGATAGATATACAGTAGATAGATAGATAGATAGATAGATAGATAGATAGATACTTACTTACTGGCTGTCTCTCTGCTAGCTCCAGCTCCTTGTTGCAGCTGCTGGCAGATCCAGTCTGTGCTTCCCGCATCCCAGCAGTCACAGCGGCAGCGGCCAGCCAATGTGGAAGAATAGGGGACAGCTGCAGCAGCACCGCCACCAATTACAGTGCACTGCTGCAGCTCCCTCCTCCCCCTCCCTCCCAGTGCCAAATTAAAAGGTCCACATAGGCCTGGAGCTGAAATTTATGAAGGGCCTATTGTGTGCAGTCACAGGGGGATCAGCGCCACAAAGAAGTTCTCCCTGTTTGGGAAGGTTGGTATAGTGGTATACTATATCACTAAACTACTCCCCACACGGGGGCGTGGCCTGACTGGAGAGACGACTGGAAGCAGAGAACTAATCCTCCTGCTTTCCTATCAGAAAATCACCACAAGCAACAATAATAATTACCCCCAAACTAACCTCATTATCTGTACTGAGGCTCAGGGTGTCGGTGTATCTGGTCGCGGAGCCGAGAGACCGTTTCTGCGGTCTCTGCAGGTTGTGGCCTACACTAGACGCCAGAGCCGCGGCCTAAATTTCAACAGCTGCCCGCCGGGAAGCTCCGGGAGACGGACGCGGTCGCCGGGATTACCCGCGGCCGTGAAAACACCTTGGGGAACCCTACGACCTGCTGGGGACCTGGAAGTTACCCCCCCCCACCACCACCTGCACCATATCAGAAGACCGGCGAAGCAGGAGACGAGACCCGGCGCTCAGAGAAGGAGAGAGCCGGAGAGCCGTGGAGACGCACTTCCGGTGCTGCACTAGCACGGGTCTCCCTCGGCGTACACTGAAGTACCACTCAGCAGGGGATAACCTCCCTGCACCTCACTCCCCATTACCCTGGGCACTAATACATACACCAGTGGTGAGACACAGGGAGGACCTGAAGAAAAGGGGATATGCCTATATAATAAATATCTGTACACTCACTTATATATAAACAAGCACAGAGCCACAACAGATCTAGCATATCCTCACTCCCCCCACTCCTTACAAATTGATATACTCTGGATGTCATCTTATTGAAACGGACCACAAGATTCAATACTATTTCTCCAGTCCACAGCCACAAAGTGAATTACATCTTCACCCCCCCCTCCCCATCGCCGAGTGTGTGGGTGGTGAGTGAGATATAATCAATACCTACTAATTTATATCCAATTGGCGTCCTCACACGGTGATGCCGCAGGCCGGATCGCCGCTGTGATTGAAATACTACACTACCAACATTATTACGCCCTCTAAATCTCGCTGCCACCACATATATTGGCGATAATAACCTTCTACCTGGTAGATGCAAATACATCTTCCTGTCAACTGGACGTAATACAAACCCCCTCAGTCATCCGCTGATGGAAACATTTCACAGTATAATGTGAATTTACACCGGCCATAACCGTAATGTAGATCTCTTCTCATTTTTATAACCAACGACAACCCATATCACTC
Organism: Pseudophryne corroboree; assembly: GCF_028390025.1. Taxonomy (NCBI): domain Eukaryota; kingdom Metazoa; phylum Chordata; class Amphibia; order Anura; family Myobatrachidae; genus Pseudophryne; species Pseudophryne corroboree. Next base: position 528,261,520 of record NC_086447.1, on the reverse strand, counting down.
GTCCGACCCTCATGAGCTCATAACTACTGGTATGGACAAATACCTAAGATCTTCTACACCGAAACCCCAAAGAGGCAGGAGTGAAGAGAAACGTGGAGAATCAGACACCACCTCACTGCTTCCGTCCCACCATCCTATCGGCCCAGATAGGACAGTTGATTCATTGCCTGCCATGGCACCAAAGGCTCCCCCCGCTCCTCCCTCCTATTCGGACATAGTCAAGGCAATTAAAGAGACTGTAGAACCCTTGTTACAAACTCAAGCAGATAAATTTATGTCTGCACTATCAGACCTAAAATCAGAGCTCGGCTCTATGTCCCGAAGAATTTCGGTAAACGAGAACAGGATCGGAGTTAACTTCAAAGAAATTGAAGATCTTAAAGAACAAGTAGTATCTCTAACAACTACACGTCAACATATGATGATGAAGATAGACGACCTAGAAAATCGTTCGAGACGTAACAACCTGAGAATTGTGGGTCTCAAGGAATCACTAAAGGGACCGGATCTTCTGAAATTCCTCCTCTCTGACTTACCAGACCTCTTAGGTATCCCCGAGGAACTCTCGTCGCTGGAAATTGAACGAGCCCATAGACTGGGCCCCCCACGGGACTCTAACCAGTCTAGACCCCGTCCAGTAATCTTCAAATGCTTAAATTTCAGACACAAAGAATTGATATGGTCTGCGGCCCGAAGCAAAGGTTCACTCCAGTGGGATGGCCAACGGCTGTTCCTTTTTCAGGACTACTCCGCTGAAGTCTCTAGAGCTAGAAGAGAAATGTCTCCAATATGCTCTCAGCTTGTGAAAAATGGTATCCGATTTGCTCTTCTCTACCCCGCGCGGCTGCGCGTTTTCACCCCACAAGGCCCGAAAGATTTCACATCGGTAGATTCAGCTAAAGATTTTATGACGGAACTGAGCAGATCCACACGGTCACCTCCGGCCTCAACACCATCTTCTCCAAGCAAGACAGTCGATAATACCTGAAACCTGATCCTGGGACTCGATGCAAGTACCTATACTAATTGATATGGTTAATTGTTCTGCTTTATCAAAAAGTAATTTGGGTTCCGCTCCTATTATGACCAACTAGAAAGACATTTACCTTCTATTCGGGTCATAGGGACGATCCCTTGAGATTATTATCTTCAGAAAACCTGTTGGTTATTATGTTATACTATATTTCTACATTGCGGTGGCTCCATGTTGAAAGCTGCCACTGATGTCTACTGATGTAGACGTTTGTATATGTTATTTTTCTCTTTATTTTTATCTTTACTTCTCTTTCTTCTCCCTAGATTCCTTCACTTTCCTCTATGATACCACTTGTTTGCAGATACTTAACTGGTGGGGGTGGAGGATGTGTACCTTTAAGATAATCTGGATTACTTGTATAATGATATTTCCTACCATAAGACCTCTTACTATACTTCTATATTCTCCCAATGAGGTAATAGATGTCACAACTTAATATAATATCATGGAATGTTAGGGGTATTAACTCTCCTATTAAACGGAGACGTATCATTACCTATTTAAATAAGACAAAAGCTGACGTCTCCATGCTCCAGGAGACACATTTGACCCCTCCTGAACATGCTAAACTTACTATGCTTAGACAAGAAGTTGTGGCGTCCTCTTCATTTTCATCTAAAGCAAGGGGGGTCGTTATTCTTATCCGTAAAGGAGTGTCATTTGACATACACCATCAGATTATCGACCCTCAGGGAAGATATATAGTATTAGATATCACCTTGGAGGGTACCAGACTAACATTATGCAATATTTATGCCCCGGCTGTCTACGACAAATCATTTTACCTGGAGATAACGAATACCCTTCGCCCATATTCACATACCTCTCTTATAGTTGGAGGAGATATGAATATGGTATCCTCCTTGATATTGGATAGGAAAGGTGCCTCATCTCAGAGAACCCGATTACCCAAAATCAACCTTGAATACATCTCCACACAGTTGGGACTGATAGATATATGGCGCCTTCATAATCCTGTAGAACTGGAATATACTTACTACTCTTCAACCCATAATTCCTTCTCACGTATAGATTACTTCCTAGTCTCCACTGATCTGTCACCCAGGATCACTGAGACAGCTATTAAACCTATAACCGTCTCAGACCATGCCCCTATCTCACTAGTGCTACAAGGTAGACACACTCTGGGTTCTAACTCACAATGGAGATTCCCTGCTAAGATGGCCGCCTCCCCAGACTTTAAAACTATGTTGGTGAACTCCTGGGACTCTTATGTCCTCAATAACTCTGAACATATATCTGATCCTGCCTTATTTTGGCAGACTGCTAAAGCGGTTCTAAGAGGAGATATAATTGCGTACATGACAAAATATAAACGAGACCAAGATGCCACATATAGAGCGACACAATCTGCACTCACTTCCTCATTCCAGACCTTTAAATCCTCACCTACGACAGCTAACAAACAGAAATATAGAGACGCTAAGACCCAATTTGACCATACTCTGACACATATGGATAATAGATTCCTTATAGCAGGTAAAAACAAGCTCTTTCAATATGGAGATAAACCGAGCAGAATGCTTTCTAACTTACTTAAAACTGACAAAGGACCCCAATATGTGACAGCATTGAGAGATTCGACCTCAGCAATACAGACCGAAGGGAAGGCGGTCACTGACATCTTCTACTCCTTCTTTAGCGATCTATACTCTCATAGTAATATCGACCAACCTACCAAAACATCTTTTTGGGACACACTACAGTTACCCCAGATTTCCCCAGAACAATCAGAATCCCTTACGGCCCCTATTACTGTCAATGAAGTGATGGAGGCTATTAAAGCCCTTAAGACACTGAAAACACCAGGCCCCGACGGTTTGTCCGGGGAATTCTTTAAAATACTCTCACCTAAAATAGTAGATTCTTTAACAACATTTTTCAATTCCATATTTTCCAGTCTTACTATCCCACATTACTTTAACTCAGCTTTGATCCGAGTGATACCCAAACCTGGCAAAGACCCACTCCTCCCTTCTTCCTATCGCCCTATCTCCTTACTTAATGTAGATTACAAATTATTTACTAAGCTATTAGCAGACCGACTAAAATTTATACTGCCTGACATAATCCACAGCGATCAAACCGGTTTTATCTCAGGCAGACACTCGGTGACCAATATTCGTAAAGTTCTAACAGTTTTACAATCCCTGAAGGAAGTTGAAACGAGTGACCCTGCCTTCCTATTATCATTAGATGCGGAAAAGGCATTCGACTTGGTGACGTGGGATCACCTATTTGAGACACTCCGACGCTTTGGATTCTCAGACCAGTTTGTGGCCATTATACAAATCATTTATCACAATGCATCTACACAAGTTTTCACAAACCGATATTTATCTCAGCCCCTTACGATTCATAGGGGGACTAGACAGGGTTGCCCTTTGTCCCCTTTACTATTCGCAGCAGCATTAGAACCCCTGGCGGTAACACTGAGACACTTACCAACCTTCTCAGGAATATCAGTGGGGAAAAAGGAAGTTAAACTTGGATTATTTGCAGATGATATGATTTTATTTGTTTCCAAACCACGCACTTCGATACCCGCCATTTTTGACACCATACAACGCTTTAGTACCTTCGCTGGTTACCGCATAAATACACATAAATCCGAACTACTCCCTTTGACTAACATAAAGGACCCTCTTCTGTATTCTGACTTCTCTTCCCAATTCACGCTGACCCCCACTAAGCTTAAATACTTAGGTATCTATATTCCCTCGGTACTCTCCCAATTATATCTATTCAATTACACACCTATTATCCAACAAATCAAAGCACGGTTAGATTCTTGGAAAGACCTCAAACTTTCTCTGCTGGGGAGAATAGTAGTGATAAAAGCTATTATCTTCCCAAAATTAGCCTACCTACTCCAGATGCTACCCATCACGATCAATAAGCAAGACACCATACTCTGTTCGCAAATTTTTTCAAAATTTATTTGGAAAAACTCAAAACCACACATGCCCAAAGCCCGAACTTATATTAATAAACGAAAAGGCGGACTGAGTATGCCCAATATATTGATGTTTGCTAGATCAGCACTATTTAAGTTTGCCTCAGATTGGCTCATACAATCAGACACATACACGAATCTGGAGTTAGAAGAGGAATTATTCTCTCCTTACTCACCCGCAGCATTGCTTCACACACCAAAGGCCAAACTACCTCAGGAAGCTAAGACTAATATCTTGTTTTGGGACACTTATAGGGCCTGGACCTCCACCCATAAACTATTTGGTACTGAACCATATGAGTCACCATACATACCCTTATGGGGAAACCCCAACTTCCCCTCCTCATTAGACAACCGTCACTTCTACACATGGAAATGTAAGGGGATACACACTATTAGAGATGTTTTTGACCCTGGTGGACAACTGCTCTCCTTCTCGCAACTGCGAGACAAATTCTCTTTACCCCACTCTAACTTTTTCATGTTTCTCCAAACTCGCCATTATATCAATTCTCTCAATGACCCCTTAGGTAAAATGACCTCTACCCGAACAGTTCTCGACACCCTCCTATTCTGCAGACAAAACCCCTTCAAAATCCGATATCTTTACAATGACATGGTTGAAGTGTCGGCCCCCTCTTGGTCCCCTCTCTCTGATTCCTGGAGACGGGAACTCCCAGGGGCGCCTGACATGGGTGAGACCTCCATGAACATCGACCGAGTTCTCAAGGCCTTAAAGTCCGCTAAACTACAAGAAATACACCTAAGGGTAGTAAACAGGATGTATATATCCCCCTCCCAAAGACAGCACTTCCGCCCGGATGAGTCGGGCAAATGCCCTAAATGTGGAATAAACGGGGCTTCCCTGACACACAATCTTTGGTCATGTGGGAAAATTAAACGTTTCTGGTGTAAGATTCTCCAATACTTATCCCGACTACTCAAAGTAAATCTCCCTGCCCTGGTGGCCCCACTGCTGTATGCTGACTTTACACCCTGGTTATCACAGTTAGATCTTACCCCGATGATCCCTCTACTGACGGTGATGGTCACGGTAGCAAAACAAGTGATACTGAGGCACTGGATATATAAAACTGCCCCATCAGTAGGTGAATGGGAGTCCGCTTTATTGGATGTACTGTTTAGTGAGAGAAAAATAGCTACCTTCCAAATTGAAAATGGAGTTGTACTTTTTCATAAAAAATGGGGAACATATATTGAAACTCTACCCTTAGACAGACGTGAATGCATTTGGAGGGTATTCCGAGACACAACATGGTATTGGACTAACAGGATAGCGGGAACTATAAGTTGATCTCAAATCCCTTAAAGATAGAACTACTGAGTGGACCCCACTTATACTTATACTATAGATCCTCCAGAAAAGTTATACTGCACACGACAATGTTCACCCCAAAACCAGGATCCCACATCCGAATCCAGACTGCGATTATGACTAACCCCCCCCTCCATCCACCCCCCCCCCCCTGACAATCTATACACTATTTGTTTATAGTATCTCTGCAATATTTCTTTCTCTTTATTTTCCATCTCTATCCTTTCCTTTCCTGTCTTCCTTTCTTACTAACAGCTGTGATGTTTAGTGTACATTTTATGTATCTTATCTGACGTTGGAGATGGGGTTACACCCCGGTGAATTATATCTCCTAATATTGAGTTAGACAGCTGAGTAGAAATTACTCTAAGTGAAATGTTTTTGTTTTCCCTTCTCTCTTTCTACAAAAAAAAAACAACAAAAACCCTGTACAGCCTCAATTTTCTCTACGTTTATTCTTATTGTACTTGATTGTTCGGGTCACTGTTGAATATTCTTGTAACTCGACCCTGATAACTTATGTTGTGACTCTATGGCTGTCTAATAAAGAAATTTATAAAAAAAAAAAAAACTACTCCCCACACTACATCTCTGCACTCTATGCCTGCACTACTTCCCCACGCTACATCTTCTCACTATGGGCCTAATTACGATTTGTAAGCAATGTTGATGTTCACGCAACTGAGTGAATAACATCTTAGCAAAGCCACTTGCAGTGAGGATTGTGGATAGTGGATTTATTAGAATAGTGATTGACAGGAAAGGAAAATTTGGGGGAGGTAACAGGTAGTGGGGAAAAACACAGGTGCATCAAGACCATTTCTGGGCATGTCTGCCTACATCTCTGATTGCGTACTTAACGCGTTCTGGTCCTGCGGATGGGAGGGACTACACTGGACGTCTGCCAACGCAACAGTGCAGGGGATATGTCCAACACAGTCCACTGACCTGATCTCCTGACAAGAGGGGCTGAAACACATATGGTGAAGGGTGCAGAGACACGGATGGTGAGGGGGAGAGAAACAGGTGCAGAGGGAGACAGTGACACAGGTGGTAAAAGAGGCAGTGACACAGGTGGGAAGGGGGCAGAGGTATAGGTGTGATGGTGCAGAGACACAAGTGTGGAGCAAGGAGAGGCACAAGTAGGGGGCAAAGACAGGCAGGAGGGAAGGCAGATATATATTGGTGGAGACGGGGGCAGTGATACAGGTGGAGATGGTGCAGAAGCACAGGAGGAAAGGGAGCAGAGGCACAAGTGAGAAAGGAACATGGAAGCACAGATGCTAAAAGAAGCAGTAGCACAGGCGTGAAGGCCTGAAACACAAATGGGGAAGGTTCAAAGACAGGTGATAAAGGATGAAATGCAATATATTCTAAGGGGGCAGTTGCATGAATGATGCGGTCAGATATAGACAGCTGCAGCCACATCTGAACCACATCCAGCAATGCTATCACGTCCAGGACCCAGACCATTCCGGGGAAAACTCAACCTGATGGCACATCTTCCCACAACCACAATACCTGCCCAGTACTTCTCTGAGTGGCACACAAGAAGAGAGCATCGGGCGGAGGGAGACATAACAGAGGACCGTGGGAGGAGCAGAAGTGGGGTTGGGGGACACAGCATTTATAGGGTGCCACAAGTGTATTGCAGCACCGTACATACAGCAGACATTAGAACAATACAGGGTACACAGAATTTCAGTAACTGAAAAACTAAAATAGAGCACAGGTAACAATTAGCACCACAATTCTCAGTATACAATACAGCATAGATGTAAGGTAGCAAAGGAGTAACAGGGGTACTACTAGGGGCAGCAGGCACGGCACTAGCCGCTCAGCAAAGGGATGCAGTGCAGGGAGGTGCCAGGAAGGAGAGGCGCTCTTCCTGCTCTGCATTCATATGCTGCGCCGTCCTGTCCCCCCTGCTGTGCCTGTCACACTCTGACAGGTAGCGGCGCCGGCAGCACAAAGCCTCCTCTCCCCCTCCCCTTACTTGTGGCAGTGCATGGACCTAAAAGGGGGTGGGGCTACATGGGAACAAGAGGTGGGGCTACACGGGTGCAGGAGGATGAGCTGATACAGGTAAGTGTCTGGAAAGATAGTGAGTGAATGAAAGTGTGTGTGTGTATACAGTGACTGTGTATACTGTATATATGTGTAACTGTGTATGTGTGTAATGTATGTACAGTATGTATGTGTGTGTGTGTGTATGTATATGTGTAGCTTATATCTGTGTGTAAGTGTGACTGCGGCATAATTTGTGTAAGCGTCACTGGTACAGGGGGCGTTACGTGTGTAAGCGTCACTGGTACAGGGGGCGTTACGTGTGTAAGCGTCACTAGTACAGGGGGTGTTACGTATGCAAGTGTCACTGGTACAAGGGACGTTGCGTGTGTAAGCGTCACTGGTACAGGAGGCGTTACGTATGTAAGCGTCATTGGTACAGGAGGCGTTACGTGTGTAAGTGTCACTATTACAGGTGGCGTTACGTGTGTAAGCGTCACTGGTACAGGAGGCATTGCTTGTGAAAGCGTCACTGGTACAGGGGGGCGTTACGTGTGTAAGCGCCACTGGTACAGTGGGCGTTACGTGTGTAAGCGTCACTGGTACAGGGGGCGTTACGTGTGTAAGCGTCACTGGTACAGGGGGCGTTACGTGTGTAAGCGTCACTGGTACAGGGGGCGTTGCTTGTGCAAGTGCCACTGGTACAGGAGGCGTTGCTTGTGCAAGTGCCACTGGTACGTGTTTAAGCATAACTGGTACAGGGGACATTACGTGTGTGTCACTGGTACAGGGGACGTTACTTGTGTAAGCGTCACTACTACAGGGGGCGTTACGTGTGTAAGCATCTCTGGTACAGGGGGTGATACGTGTATAAGCTACTACAGGGGGCATTGTGTGTGCTGTCCTTTTGTAAAGTATGGGGGGGCGCAGATGTATAGTTTGCAGGGGGGCGCCAAACACCCTAGCACCAGCCCTGAGGGGCAGGTAGCCAATGAAAGAGATGAACAGTAACGACCGAGAGAAGATGCAGGTATAGACAGTCCCTGAGTAGGAGAGAGCTGTAATTAAATGAGAGAAAAGGGTTGTGCACCGGACATTTTTCGGGTTTTGTGTTTTGGATTCGGTTCCGCGGCCGTGTTTTGGATTCGGACGCATTTTGGCAAAACCTTCCTTAAAATTTTTTGTTGGATTCGGGGGTGTTTTGGATTCGGGTGTTTTTTTTTTTCAAAACCCCCTCAAAAACATCTTAAATCATAGAATTTTGGGGTCATTTTGATCCCATAGTATTATTAACCTCAATAACCATAATTTCCACTCATTTACAGTCTATTCTGAGCACCTCACAATATTATTTTTAGTCCTAAAATTTGCACCAAGGTCGCTGGATGACTAAGCTAAGCGACCCAAGTGGCCGGCACAAACACCTGGCCCATCAAGGAGTGGCACTGCAGTGTCAGACAGGATGGCACTTAAAAAAATTGGCCCCAAACATCACATGATGCAAAGATAAATAAATAAATAAAAAAAAAAGACGTGCAAGATGGAATTGTCCTTGGGCCCTCCCACCCACCCTTATGTTGTATAAACAGGACATGCACACTTTAACAAACCCATCATTTCAGCGACAGGGTCTGCCACATGACTGTGGCTGAAATGACTGGCTGGTTTGGGCCCCCACCAAAAAAGACGCAATCTCTCCTTGAACAAACTGGCTCTACAGAGGCAAGATGTCCACCTCCTCCTCATCCTCACCCCTTTCACTGTGTGCATCCCCCTCCTCACAGAGTATTAATTCGTCCCCACTGGAATCCACCATCACAGGTCCCTGTGTACTTTCTGGAGGCAATTGTTGGTAAATGTCTCCACGGAGGAATTGATTATAATTCATTTTTATGAACGTCATCTTCTCCACATTTTCTGGAAGTAACCTCCTACGCCGATCACTGACAAGGTTACCGGCTGCACTAAACACTCTTTCGGAGTACACACTGGAGAGGTGGGGGGTGGGGGGGCAACTTAGGTAAAATAGAGCCAGTTTGTGCAAGGGCCTCCAAATTGCCTCTTTTTCCTGCCAGTATACGTACGGACTGTCTGACATGCCTACAGTGATGCTGTCACTCATATAATCCTCCACCATTCTTTCAATGGTGACAGAATCATATGCAGTGACAGTAGACGACATGTCGGTAATCGTTGGCAGGTCCTTCAGTTCGGACCAGATGTCAGCTATCGCTCCTGACTGCCCTGCATCACCACCAGCGGGTGGTAGAAAATGAAGCAGCCACCTCTTCCCATCCAGTGTTGGGAAGGTCAGGCATCGCAACCGACACAATTGGACTCTCCTTGAGGATTTGTGATTTAGAAGAACGCACAGTTCTTTGCTGTGCTTTTGCCAGCTTAGCTCTTTTCATTTTTCTAGCGGGAGGATGAGTGCTTCCATCCTCATGTGAAGCTGACCCACTAGTCATGAGGAACATAGGAGAGGGCCTTAGCCGTTCCTTGCCACTCCGTGTTGTAAATGGCATATTGACAAAGTTACGCTTCTCAGAAGCTTTTAATTTAGATTTTTGGGGTCATTTTACTGAACTTTTGTTTTTTGGATTTTACATGCTCTCTACTATGACATTGGGCATCGGCCTTGGCAGATGACGTTGATGGCATTTCATCGTCTCTGCCATGACTAGTGGCAGCAGCTTCAGCACTAGGTGGAAGTGGATCTTGATCTTTCCCTATTTTACCCTCCACATTTTTGTTCTCCATTTTTTAATGTGTGGAATTATATGCCAGTAATATATCTGGAATTAGACGGCAGTAATGTCTGGAATTAGATACCACTAGATAGATACCAGATACCACTGTGACTGGAATGATGATGACCTATGCACATTGACAGGACACAACCACAGCACCCTACAGCAGCAAGATGCAGCACAAGACACTGGACTTTTAGTCACCACAATGCAGCACTGACACTGAGCACAGATATTAAGCACTGTTCAGGATACTAAAAGTGACACAGAGCTGCAAGATACATCAATGGACTACTGTACTATACTACTATATACTGGTGGTCACCACAATGCAGCACTGTACTACTATATTGTTATGCACACCAGTGCCTGCAGGAAAGTACTGGTGTCAGAACTGTTATGCACTCCAGTGTCTGCAGGAATGTACTGGTGTTTGAACTGTTATGCAAAACAGATGGACTCACAGACAAACTGGGGGATATGACATAATGTACACAGAAGGTGATAGGGTAACAAAATACACACAAAGTGAACAGAGAAGCCCAGAGGCTAAGGAACTGGGTATCTCCCTTGTATTAGAACTGCTCAGATGGAAAAGCAAGATGTTGTGTTTTAATACGTAGAGAACCCGAAATGCTGTTGCTAAGGGCAACAGCAAAACCCAAAAGGGTTACCAACGGGTGTGGCAGTAAACTCCTTGGTCAGAGATGGAATGATAGACACAAGGAGAATCTCCACAATCCTAATTCTCACTTGCAGTGCACAGGTTTTAGCTTACTGCCACTAAACTGACCCCTGACACATAGCACAGTGAGACAGGATTAGACAGGCAAGTCTTAGAATACAGCCGCAAACTTGCTAAGTTCACAGAGTAGTAACAGAACCCCAGCAAGCTAAACGACTGACTCCAGTCTTACTGCTAGGTCTGGATTGGCAGAGTGTAATACCAAATCCCCAGGCCTATTTGCAGTAAGCAACAAACAAATACAAAGCTACACAGTACTGGCTAACTTTCATGAACTGACTAACCAACAAAGATTCAGCAGCATCTGCTTACCCTGAAAATAGGCCTTATAAAGCAGGTGCTGTCCACGCCCCACTCAGACCTCACAGACTGTGAGCACAAAAACCAGCACCGGATCCCCTGCCGTGCACAGAGCCTATAACCACTGCACAGCAAAAGACCCGAACCGGAGTATCAGCTGCGCTCAGGTTACTCCACTAGCACTTGTCTCCCGGTTGCCATGACGACGTGGCAGCACAGGGCAGGAGACCCTAACAGTACCCCCCCTCTGACGAGGGGTCAAAGAACCCCTACCACCGGGTTTATCGGGGAACTGCGAGAAGAAAGAGCGTATCAGTCTGGGGGCATGAAGATCACAACTGCGCACCCACGACCGCTCCTCCGGGCCATACCCCTTCCAGTGCACCAAAAATGACAGCCGACCCCGAACCACCTTGGAGTCAAGAATCCTTTCAACAACAAACTCCCTCTGGCCACGTATCAGAAGAGGGGAAGGTCTTCCACTGGAAGAAGGATTACTAATCGCCCGTTTTAAAAGGGAACAATGAAATGTTTTATTGATACCCAAAGAACGGGGCAGATCTAACTGAAATGCCACCGGATTGATAACCCTGGTGATCTTATAAGGGCCGATGAACCGGGGCCCTAACTTATGAGATGGCTGTCTCAACTTCAAATTCTTGGTAGACAACCAGACGAAGTCTCCTAATTTGAAGCTGCAGGGTCTTTTCCGCTTATCAAAAACCCTTTTGGTCACTAATGACACAGACACAAGGGCTTTCTTCACTTTCCGCCAAATACCTCTAAGGACCGAAACCACAGAGGAACCACCAGGCGTGGAGTCCAGGGGGTCAAAAGAATTGGCCTTAGGATGATGCCCATACACACAAAGGAAGGGAGAGATCCCTGTAGCAGAGTGAGCCGCGTTGTTATAGGCAAACTCCGCCATGGACAGATGAGCAACCCAGTCAGTCTGACACTTGGAGACATAACACCTGAGGAACTGCTCCAAGGACTGGTTCACCCTTTCAGTCTGCCCATTAGACTGCGGATGGTAGCCTGACGACAAGCTGACAGAAATCTGGAGATCGGAACAAAATGCCCTCCAGAATTTGGCCACAAACTGGGATCCGCGGTCAGAGACCACATCAAGTGGCAACCCGTGGAGACGCACAACATGCAGCATAAACAATTCAGACAGGCGTCTGGCTGATGGCAGCCCAACCAGTGGAACGAAGTGCGCCATCTTCGAAAACCTGTCAACGACAACCCAGATGGCTGTCATCCCCGAGGATTTGGGCAAGTCCACCACAAAATCCATTGAAATGTGGGTCCATGGCTTAGATGGGCTAGAGAGTGGATGTAATGGGCCAACAGGAACCCCTCTAGGAGTCTTATTTCGGGCACAGATGTCACATGCCCGAACCCACTGATCCACATCCTTAGCCACCGAGGGCCACCACACTGCCCTAGATAGCAACTCCCGAGTTCTGGCAATACCCGGGTGACCTGCCGACTTCTTGGCATGGAATTCCAGGAACACTCGCTGTCTTAACCTAGGAGGCACAAACAAAAGACCTACCGGAAGGTCTGGAGGAGCCTGCTCCTGTGCTCTAAGGACTAATGATAAGAGGTCCTGGGTAATGCCCACTTTAATACATGATGGGGAAACAATGGGCAACGGCTCCTCGGTGGTCTCCTGGATTGGAGCAAAACTCCGCGAGAGCGCATCAGCCTTGATGTTTTTTGACCCAGGGCGATATGTTATCAAAAAATTAAAGCGAGCAAAAAACAAAGCCCATCGTGCCTGCCTGGCATTGAGACGCTTCGCTGACTCTAAATATGCCAGATTCTTATGGTCAGTGAGAATTGAGACCACAAACTTAGCCCCCTCAAGCCAGTGTCTCCACTCCTCGAGTGCATCCTTAATAGCCAACAATTCCCGGTTACCCACGTCATAATTCATCTCGGCAGGCGAAAATTTACGGGAAAAGTAAGCACAGGGATGAAGGCGATTATCAGACACTCCCATCTGAGAAAGCACTGCCCCAATACCCATCTCAGAGGCATCCACCTCCACCACAAAAGGACGCTCTGGATCTGGGTGTCGCAGCACCTTGGCCGAAACAAATGCCCTTTTGAGACGGGCAAAAGCCGCTTTAGCCTCACAAGACCAGTGAGCAACATCCGCCCCTTTCTTAGTGAGTGCCACCAAGGGCGCCACTATAGACGAAAATCCAGCGATAAATCGTCTATAAAAATTTGCAAAGCCCAGGAAACGCTGAAGCGCCTTCAAACTAGTGGGCTGCACCCAATCCAGGACTGCCTGTACCTTGGAACCCTCCATTTGGAAACCTTCTGGGGAGATAATATATCCTAGAAATGCGATTTGCTGAACTTCAAATTCGCACTTCTCCAGCTTCGCCCCAAGCCGGTGGTCTCTGAGTTTCTGGAGGACTAAGCGTACATGCTTCCGATGTTCCTCCAGGGAATGGGAGAAGATTAGGATGTCATCTAAGTATACAACTAAGAATCTATCCAAATATTCCCTGAGCACATCATTCATGAAATCCTGGAAGACTGCCGGGGCATTACAGAGCCCAAAAGGCATCACCAAATATTCATAATGCCCTGAGTGGGTATTAAAGGCAGTCTTCCATTCATCCCCCTCTCTTATTCGGATTAGATTGTACGCACCGCGTAGGTCAATCTTAGAAAAAATGGTGGCAGTACGAAGCTGGTCAAACAAGACCGAAATGAGAGGCAGTGGGTATGAGTTTTTAATCGTGATACGGTTCAATTCCCTGAAGTCGATGCAGGGTCGCAACGAACCGTCCTTTTTACCCACGAAGAAGAACCCCGACCCAACTGGAGACTGTGAAGGTCTGATAAATCCCTTAGCCAAGTTCTCCTGAATGTACTCTGCCATAGCCTGAGTCTCAGGACGTGACAGGGAGTACAACCTGCTCTTGGGAAGCTTAGCATTTGGCAACAAATCAATGGCACAGTCATAGGGGCGATGGGGAGGTAGTACCTCTGCAACTTTTTTGGAGAACACGTCCGCAAAATCTGCATAACACCCTGGCAATCCTGGCAAACTTAGCTGCGAGAGCCTGACTGGAAGGCTCAAGCAACTCCTGAAACAATCAGTACCCCAACTAAGAATCTCCCCAGAGACCCAGTCAAATTGAGGATTGTGGGCCCTTAACCAGGGTAACCCCAACACCAATGGGGCAAAAGTACAGACAGTCACATAAAAGGACAATTTTTCAGAGTGTGTGGCTCCAATAAACAAAGAAATCTGGCTAGTGCAAGAGGTAATTTTACCTTGGGATAATGGTTCCCCGTTTAACCCACAAATCTCAATTTCCGATGCCAAGGGTACTAAGGGAACAGAGTGTTTCAGGGCGAATTGGCGGTCCATAAAAACCCCGTCGGCCCCACTGTCCACAAAGGCCTCAGTCTTGACAGTTTGACCGAGGATCTTCAAGGTCACCGGAATGATAAAAGTCTTCTTGGGAAATTCTGACTTCTGGCCTGACAGGATATTTCCCATCACCCTCAGGCCCTGAAGTTTTCTGGCTTTTCTGGGCATGATACTACCACATGACCTTTATTCCCACAGTACAAACACAACCCCTGCTGTCTCCTCCGCGTCTTCTCACGCGAGGAGAGGCGGGTAGCCCCAATCTGCATAGGCTCCTCAGAAAATTCCTCGGAGTCTGAGGTTCCCTTGGGAAGGAAGGAAATCTCAGTCTCCCTTTCAAGCCTACGCTCTCTCAGCCGTCTATCCACCCGGATGGATAACTGCATGAGCTGATCCAAGCTATCAGGCAAGGGATATTGTACCAGTTGGTCCTTTATCTGGTTAGAAAGACCTCTTCGGTACTGGTGTCTCAGGGCTGGGTCATTCCACTGGGTATCATGGGCCAACCTCCGAAACTCCGTACAGTAAACCTCAACTGGCCTTCGCCCTTGCTTAAGGATCGAAATCTGAGCCTCGGCTGAGGCCGTCTTGTCAGGGTCATCATACAACATGCCCAGTGCCGTAAAAAAAGCATCAACACTTTTAAGCGACGGACAGTCAGGCTGCAACCCATATGCCCAGACCTGTGGGTCTCCTTGTAGCAAGGAAATCACTATGCCCACCCGCTGAATCTCCGACCCAGAAGACTGAGGCCTAAGCCGGAAGTATAGCTTGCAGCTCTCCTTGAAACAAAAGAACTGCGAGCGATCTCCAGAAAAACGATCCGGGAGATTTACTTTCGGCTCCTTAACCCCTGCAGGTGCTGCTGCTGCGGGAGCTCCGCCAGCAGCCTGGGAGGTGTGCATTTTAATGGACAAATCATTAAATTGTCGAGTCAGGACCTGCACCTGATCGACCACCTGTTGCAACGTATTTTGAGGGGTATGCTCCATATTCCCACAAAATTTCAACAGGAGTATTAGGCTGCTGAATATGTTATGCACACCAGTGCCTGCAGGAAAGTACTGGTGTCAGAACTGTTATGCACTCCAGTGTCTGCAGGAATGTACTGGTGTTTGAACTGTTATGCAAAACAGATGGACTCACAGACAAACTGGGGGATATGACATAATGTACACAGAAGGCGATAGGGTAACAAAATACACACAAAGTGAACAGAGAAGCCCAGAGGCTAAGGAACTGGGTATCTCCCTTGTATTAGAACTGCTCAGATGGAAAAGCAAGATGTTGTGTTTTAATACGTAGAGAACCCGAAATGCTGTTGCTAAGGGCAACAGCAAAACCCAAAAGGGTTACCAACGGGTGTGGCAGTAAACTCCTTGGTCAGAGATGGAATGATAGACACAAGGAGAATCTCCACAATCCTAATTCTCACTTGCAGTGCACAGGTTTTAGCTTACTGCCACTAAACTGACCCCTGACACATAGCACAGTGAGACAGGATTAGACAGGCAAGTCTTAGAATACAGCCGCAAACTTGCTAAGTTCACAGAGTAGTAACAGAACCCCAGCAAGCTAAACGACTGACTCCAGTCTTACTGCTAGGTCTGGATTGGCAGAGTGTAATACCAAATCCCCAGGCCTATTTGCAGTAAGCAACAAACAAATACAAAGCTACACAGTACTGGCTAACTTTCATGAACTGACTAACCAACAAAGATTCAGCAGCATCTGCTTACCCTGAAAATAGGCCTTATAAAGCAGGTGCTGTCCACGCCCCACTCAGACCTCACAGACTGTGAGCACAAAAACCAGCACCGGATCCCCTGCCGTGCACAGAGCCTATAACCACTGCACAGCAAAAGACCCGAACCGGAGTATCAGCTGCGCTCAGGTTACTCCACTAGCACTTGTCTCCCGGTTGCCATGACGACGTGGCAGCACAGGGCAGGAGACCCTAACATATATACTGGTCACCACAGATATTGAGCACTGATCAGGAGAATAGAACTGAGTCTGACACGGACCTGCAAGATACAGCAATGGACTACTGTACTGTACTACTATATACTGGTGGTCACCACAATGCAGCACACTGAGCACAGATATTGAGCTTTTCAGGCAGAGAACGTAGCCACGTCCTGTCCGCTCAATCGCCAATGCACGAGTGAAAATGGCGGCGACTCGCGTCTCTTTATATGGAATCCGAATCTCGCGAGAATCCGACAGCGGGATGATGACGTTTTCCCCCGTTTGGGTTTTGCGTGTTAGGCGGGAAGAACTGAGGCTGCCTCGGACCTGTGTAAACCATGTGAAGTTCGGGGGGGTTCGGATCTTGACAAACCGAACCCGCTCATCTCTAGTGAGAACAGGAGAGAAGACCATGCTCCAATGAGCTTACATTCTAGGGGGAGGAGAAGACAGACAGGTGACATGAGATGCGAGCAAGCGGAAGGTGGCCTGATGGCAGGAAATAAGCGAGGCATAGATGGCCAATGCATAAGGCAGGGGGTTAGGAGAGTAGCCTCAAGACTAGATTACGTTTTGATAAACAGGTGGGAAAGGGCAGTATGAGGCATTGTGAATCTTCCGGCAACCAAGTAATAGACCGCTGTACCAAGTAGTTTATCACCGTCAATGAAAGAAAAATTCAGGTGATCACTATACAAATAATACTCATATAGGGGGAAACTCAATTAGCTCCGATAATTTTTGGGGCATAAAAAAAGTGGACATTTTACCTATTTTTGTTTTGGGAAATTCAATTAGAGTCCAGTTTTTGTGGCCAAACATTGTGTTTTTGAGCGAAAACACACAGAATCCATTATAAGTTAAGGGCCTATGTGTTTTTGCTGCACGATTCACAAAAACAACCTACTTATCAGAGCTTTGTACACATATACTACACATACATACAAAGGTACACACACATACTCTGGGCCCAGCTGAGAGGAAGAAACTGGTGGGCACCAGATCACTGCAGAATGTGAGGAGTGTGGCACGTCATACACTGAGCTCCTGTGTCTGAGCAAGCGATTCTCTGTACATTCTGTGCAGAGAGCTCTGCAGACAAGAGCTCCCTGCAGCGCAGAAGTGATCGCGATCGCGGTTTGAACTGAAATGGAAACACAGCTGACTCCAACTCAAAAAAGATTATTTGATCAGAGGGGGTGGGGAGAGTTCTGGTTACTCCCACCTTGCGTAATGAGTCAGTTTGACTCATTACAATGCTGCAGACTTTGGGCCCCTTGGTACGGGCATGCGGGCAGTTGCGTCCTCAGGGCCACTGATCTGTGTGCCAGGCACCACTGGCACACATGTATTTACGGCCCTGGGAGGTCACACCTCTGTGGCTAGCAGTCAGCAAAAGTTATGTCTCCAAGAAAGTTGCCATCTACTATGGGCACCAAGCAATAGATCCCAAGATTTTGCTCTATTTTTCTGGGAGCTTTGTAAGAGCTTTTTCGAATACTCTCCTGGAATATCCAGGGGCTATTGAATCTCATGCGACTCTCTCGGGATCCCAGAAGAATAGACAAGTCTCCCAGAGGCCGCCAGTGTGAAGTGGGTCAGTACGGGTGGCCAGTGATGTAGTTTGCAACATCGTGGCCCTGCCCCCCACTTTACATTGCCAGTAATTGCGGGCCTCTATGATGTAATCATGCCATGATGTTCCTGCACTGCCCAATTCTGCCACTCCACACTCCCCGTCATGCCAACCTGCTGCTCTTTCCTGGAGACCAGAAGTAGGCAAATATGCTCTCAACTCAATTCCACCACCCGAGCTATGTGTCTTTCATACTTACTCAGCACTTGCTCCCATTTCCAGTTACAGGGCAGTTTGCCAGAAGAAACCACAAAAAAAAATCCATCAAAGCCTTTACAGAAACCATATTCCTGTAGAGAATGACTACTTCTTGACCAAGAGAAGAAGTAGATTTATATTTTTTTTTGTATGACATCATTACTTCCAATGTTAAGTTAATTTCATAATATTTAGTCTATTAAAATATAGAAATATTAAAAACAACAATACTAACAATATATCAGGTATTGTTTTTTCATGTCATAAGTGACCTGTTTTTAAGCCCGTGATAGTGAAAACACATACTGTAGGTTCGGGAACTTATCTTGAATCCTATGTGTTTTTGCCCAAAATCAGGTAAATTTTCAGGTGGAAAAAAAAAAACAGGCTGCAATTGAATTGCCCAGAAGAAAAATTGGGGCAAAAAAAATTTGCAGTAATGCCAGATCTTTTTTGTCTGAAAAATTTTCAGGCACAATTAACCAAATATGGAGAACATTTGGGCACCTTTCAAATTGATTAATTTAAACTTATTTATTTGTTTAGCCTCAGCATTTGATTGACATTTTAGGCCTTAAATTGAACCAGGAAAAAATTTAAATCTGCCACAAGAAGCTTTCTATCAATAAACACGGGCTCCTTTAGACAGGCGAGGCAGAATTATTTATTGCAATGTAGTGGAATGCAATAAAATATATAATTGCTTCCACCTACAAATCTCCACTGCCTGAAACATTATTAAGAAATATAAGTGAAGGTGTTAATGCTGAGTTAAACTCATGCATGTCAGCCACCTTCTCTGAATATTTGTGCACAAATTGGGGTGCCACCTTCCAAAGGTGTCACTCACCTCTTTTGTACCTGGTGTGGAAGGGGGCGTGGCTTAGCAGGGCTACCAATAGGAGGGTGTGGCTTCGCGGGAGGGGGCGTGGCTAAGTGCCGCAACCCGCATTTTCGGCACTCCGGGGGTTTTAGGGGTTGCGGCCTGCCCCCGGAGACTGGTGTATCTGCAGTGCCAGCTCCTACATGGTGACAGGAGCCGGATTGCTGCACGTAATGTTACAGTGCAGCACCCGGCTCCTGTCACTGAGCAGGAGTCGGCACTTTGGTGTCACCCCTCCGTGGATGACACCCGGGTGCGGGCCGCACCCTCCTTGTGACGCCACTGCCGCCTTCTTCACATGGTTGAGAGTCTTCAACTTTTCTATGGGAACCAATAACTTCCTCATCCTGGCTGTCTTATTGAATGGAAATCACTCAACGGATTCCTGTTCTGACTACATCAGGGTAAGTTTTGAGTTCAAAAGCAGAAGCCTGACCTGTTGTTCATTCAGAAATTTCTGACAGATCATAGTACTGTTATCTTGACAGCAGATACAGACCAATCTGGATGGATTCTATTACTTGTAAAAATGTATGAGATCACATAACACTGCTTGTATAACATTTGTCAACACTATGCCTATAGTCAAGAATTTTTCAGTCTATTTAAGGTAATTTGAGGGTGCTGATTCTGAATATGACATTGGTTTTCCCTGATTTGCTCTACTTTTTGAGATAATTGGGTACTCCATGAAAAACAGTAAAACGCATATTAAGTTTTGGATATGTAGAACTGTGTAGCTAAGCTTGTAGAAATTACTTAATATCACTTCAAAAGAAACTCAAGACACTAAAAATGTATATTTATTTGATGAAACAACATATAAACATGGTAAAATGTTGACATTTATTGCTTTAAAAACCGCTGCCTGTATGATTTTCTTTTATAGGAGTGATTGTCACAGTCACATATAAGACCCCAACAGTAGTCAGCCATCATATGCCTGTCCCATCTACCTTGATACCTCTCCTCCATCACTTTTTATGTCCTGGTGAAATCTCTCACCTTGTTCCTCACTATAGTCTCCTAAATTAACTGGGAATCCATCCAAGTGACTGTGAAGAAAGTGCAGCTTTATGCTCATATTTGCCCCTATCTTCTGCAAATTTTTTAGCATGTTTTCAACCAACACTTGATAATTCCCTGCTTTGTGATTTCCCAAAAAATTCTTAATGACAGAAACATAACTGGTCCAGGTAGAAGATTCAACAGGATTCATAGATTTTATAAAATTAGAATCATTCACAAGTTTTCGAATTTGTGGACCATTAAAGACACCAGACTTTATTTTTTCAATGCTTAATCCTGGAAGTGACCTGCAAATATACTTGAAGCAGTCACCGTCTCTATTCAGGGCCTTAAATAATTGCTTCATTAATCCCAACTTTATATGGAGAGGTGGAAGAATGATCTTTTCTCGATCAATCAATGCTCTTTAATGATGTTTGTGAACAAAGAAACAAGTAACTAAAAGTATCAGATGCAGTAAGTATACAATGAAGCTCAAACCACAACTACTGTACTAAGACAAGCAGATCTAACATGCTTATGGGAAAAATGCAATTTCAGGGTATAGTATATGCAATATCTAAAAAAATTGAGCCAATCTGGGAAAACAAATGGCATACTTGGAATCAGCACCATAAAATCCTTCAACTATCCTAGACTATAGAAAAAAATAATAATTGTTGAGCGGTGTAATCTGTTTCATACTCATTTATTTAAGACCGTTACTAGCTAATTAGTGCATTAATGTACCCAAAGTAGGGCATATTGTTGCTGATGTATATAACTTAACTGAAAAACCATGTTAGGATTGCTGTTATTAATCTGTGTGCTAATAACACTCACTTTTTCCATTTTTTCACATATTTTGAACCCAATAAAGGGGTTCCTCCCCCTTCAGGCACCCAAGGCCAGGGCTGAAGCCTGAGGCTACCCCAAGCACCCGTGGCTGCAGGTGCCGAGTGGATAGCATTCAAGTTTGAGTTTTTGTATTTTGCAGGAGGACTACAGGTCCCAGCAAGCCTCCCCTGCATGCATATACTTGGAGAACCACAAATACCAACATGTGGGACATTGAAGGGCCTGTTGGTTCCTATAGTTCCCCAAGCACAATGTGACAATACAACTTTAATAAACACCCTTGCCCTCTTATACATATTACACTTCCTGTAGCAATTCATGTCCTCTTGTCTATGTAAACATCCACGATAGATGTAAAAAAAAAAAAAAAAAAAATAATATCTATACTCACCTATTCATTGGTGTAGATCATGTCAGTAAGCATCCGAGGGGTTAAAAAAACCCGCAATACCTAAACCAATATACACTTCATCTATGCGAATGAGCGGATATCTCTGATAGAACTGTTGATAAACTTGTCAGATATACTGTACAAAGCAGAGCCCACATATCACTGCAGAGCCCACATATCACTGCAAAGGGCCTGACAAAAGGGTGCAGCCGGAACAGTGCTACTGCTATAACGTTCACTGGTACACAGTAGAATGTTATAGCAGTAGCACTAAATTATCTAAACTTGAAATCTGGGCGTCTAAATGGAGAATGAGGTTCAATGTAGAAAAATGCAAGGTCATGCATTTCAGGACTAAAAACAAACTTGCATCCTACATATTAAATGGGGAAAGTCTAGGGGTAACAGTATTGGAAGAATATTTGGGGGTACTCATTGATAATAGGCTTAATAACCGTACACAATGTCAAAGTGCAGTAAAAAAGGAAAGTAAGGTGCTAGCGTGCATAAAACGGGGAATTGAGACAAGGGACGAGGATGTAATCCTCCCACTGTATAAATCATTGGTACATCTGCACCTGGCATATTGTGTTCAGTTTTGGGCACCACTGTATAAAAAAAGATATCGGTGAACTCGAAAGGGTTCAAAGACGAGCTACTAAATTGATTAAAGGGCTAGAGGGACGGGATTACGAGGAAAGGCTTACTAGGTTGAAAATGTATACACTGGAAAAGAGGCGTCTAAGAGGAGACATTATTAATATCTTCAAATATGTAAAGGGGCATTACAAAGAGTTATCAGAGGAATTATTTATTAAAAGAACACTGTTTAGGACATGTGGGCACTCGCTGAGGCTGGAGGAGAGTAAATTCCGCACGCAATGGAGGAAAGGGTTCTTCACTGTTAGGGCAATAAGGATTTGGAATTCCCTGCTAGGGAAGGTAGTAATGGCGGACTCTGTAATTGCATTTAAAAAAGGATTGGATACATTTCTGATTGAAAATGATATCCAAGGTTATAACATTTAAAATATTGGCGTTGTTACTCTGCGTGTAACATGATTTATAGTTGTTAACTAGTCAAAAAACATTACTTCAGCAGGTACATTATAATCAACACAACTTAATAAAGGTTGAACACGATGGGCATTTTGCCTCTATTCAACCTCATTTACTATGTAATGCCACTTTAAAAAATGATCTAACTATGCAGGTAAGAGTTGTATCTAGGAAATGTTTTCTATGACATCCCAATAGTCAAAGCCTTAAGCAGGCAAATTAATACTTAAAGAAGCCAGACATTTTTTGGAACAAAGTGCTGTAATAAAAGTTAATATCCTGGAATCAGTGAGGAAATTTAAACTGAAAAGACAATAATTCAAAACAAACCTTAAAATCAAACAGTGAATAAAAGTTAACGGTTTCGGAATGGCTTTCACAGTCCCCAAACATTCATTTTTTTAAACGTGTTGGGAGATCTCAAAAACATCAGGAGATCTAAGGATCTTTCGGAGTTACAAAGAGTATAACATAGAATAGAAAAACTACTACATTAATCTACAAGGAAAATTGATGAGCTCTGATATTTGCCCAGAGATGCTATGTTACCTAACCGGGGCCTGATTCTTATGTCTCCTCATGCACAGGACCTGTTCTGCACATGTGCAGAACAGGTCCTGCCTGATTGCTCACAGTCCCCACTTAGCTGCAGCATGATTGACATTCTGCGGTGTTTGGTGGGCGGAGTGGGGAAGTTGCCTGGGACCAATCTACCCCCCATTTTGTAGACGTGCCAAGCCCAGGTACTGCATCTTTGCAGACTTCCTGGACCCGGCAGAGGGGTTCCAATGCCAAAGTTGCGACTTATGCAGATTGGCCGAGGGCTGTGACCATGCTTGCGGCTGTGCAATATCAACCACATCAGGGTCAGGCCCAGGGTGCATAAACCTTTTCCACATGCCACAGTCATTGCTATTAATGTCAGCAAATAGAGTTTGTGTTAAAGTTTTGTCACTTAAAAATAAGGGTGCAGATATAGAGTTTAACACAGGCTAAGAGCATATTTTACAATAATTCACACTAAAAAACCCATGGAACAGTCACACAATGAGGGAGATTCAAAGGTTTGAAAAGTCAGTTGGGAGTCTGCTTTTTCCTATCTAATAGACAGGAAAAAACCCAACCGACTTTTCAAACATTTGAATTCCACCCAATGCATCTGTAATGCATCCTCAAACGGTAGTGTGAATAGTCACGCAATACATCTGCTGCTGAGCACTTTATCATTCGCAACTGTTTCTAACATTACTCTCCCACTTAGATTAGGGAACACAAAATTGAGGTTTGGATGGATGTTCCTTATGAAACGCTAGAGCAACAGCTTAAAAAAGAAACAATGGGGCAGATGTATTAACCTGGATAAGGCATAAGGAAGTGATAAACCAGTGATATGTGCAAGGTGATACACGCACCAGCCAATCAGCTCTAACTGTTAATTTACATATTGGCGCTGATTGGCTGGTGCGTGTATCACCTTGCACATATCACTGGTTTATCACTTCCTTATGCCTTATCCAGGTTAATACATCTGGCCCAATGTTCTTTCAACCTGCAGAGAAGCTAGCAGGTATAACTGGATACTGACAGGTCTGAATTTTTGATGATTTTAAAAGGCGCAATGTATTTTAGCCCAAATTGAACAGAATGTTGTTTAATGTTCACAGTGGAAAACCAGACTGTCCCTCACTTTGAAATAACTAAATTCCTTGCGCTTAGAAAAATAAAATGCAGATTTTGCTGCTAGTCATAAAGACATATGAACCCTCTAAGAAAGTTCCCCAGATGAGCTCCTTACTTCTACCGGTTCTGTATAAATATTGTCGAAAGAGCAGGCCCTCACGTGGTATCTACACAAACAGTAAAAGGACATGATCTAGATGAGATTTTCAAAAAATTGTTAAAGGCAAACTCTGCCTACAAGACAAGAGTGACCACAATGCCGATGGGAATGAGATATTTATTAAATCAAGTAATGCTCCAGACCAGTGATGGAACATGTGAGTGGTGGGCCTAGGTGCAAAAATATGATTTGGGCTCTCCTCCTCCACCCCAAACTCACAATATGCCACATGGCAGTGGATGACAGGGAGAGGTAGAGGGCAACAGGCAGAGGCCGTGGGTGTCAGGGAGAGAGAGATAGGGTAACAAGGAGAATCAGATGGTAACAGAGAGTGGGTAAAAAGGAGAAGTAGTGTCTATTGGAGAGAGAGTGAACATGATTGGAAGAGGGAGAGGATGAAGGAGAGAGGGTGGCAGGGAGAAGCGGGGGTGATGGGTAGGGGATGACAACGAGAAGCAGTTGGTGACATGGAGAGGCAAAAGGTGATGGGGAGAAGCAGAGGGTGACGGTGAGAGGATGACAGGGAGAAGCAGTGGGTGATAAGCAGAGGGTGACCTGGAGAATCAGAGAGTGACCGCAAGACAGGGTGACAGTGACAGGGAGCAGTGGGTGACAGGGAGAGGCAGAGGGTAATGGTTATACAGTGACAGGGGGAAGGGGAGGGTGACAGGAAGAGTATGACAGGAAGAGGCAGAGGGTGACGGAAAGTGGATGAAAGGGGGTGATGGGAAGAGGGTGACAGGGAGAAACAGTGGGTGAAAGGGAGAGGTGTAGGGTGATGGTGAGAGGGTGATAAGCAAAGTGTGACAGGGTGAAGCAGTGGTTACTGAGAGGCAGAGGGTGATGGTGAGGTGACAGCCTTGACAACTTTGCTTCCTGGCTTCCTCTCTTCAGACATTCCCTCCATTATCTTAAGTGATTTTAACATTCCAATCAATATCCCCACAAAACCCTCTGCCACTAAACTCCTTAACCTCATATTATTGCTTGATGTGGACCTCCTTATCCTCCCATGTGAGTGGACACTCACTTGATCTTGTCTTCACTCACTGTTGTGATATTTCTGACTATTCCAACTCCCCATTCCTCTATCTGACCAACACCTGCTCTCTTTTAACTTACTTATCCTCCCTGTTAAATTCACTTCTCTCTCCTGCCCTTAACAAGGCAATTCTTTATACAACTCACGCTCTAAGGCGGACAGCCTCCATTTCAAATTGATGCTCTCATCTTACAATACTGCCCTTTCTCACTCTAAACAGTTTTACTCAAGAACCTCATTTCCACCCATTCTTTAAACCCCCAGCATCTCTTTTCCCCTGTCAACTCCTTCCTTAGCCCACCGCCACTGGCTGTTCTCCTACCTTTCTGACCACTCCTTCTCTGTCCCTTCCAATGACTCCACCCACCACCACTAACAGTAGGTGACTCCAAGGTTCTGTTCTTGGACATCTCCTGTTCTCTCTGTATACATCCTCTTTAGGCAAGCTCATTAGCTCTTTTGCCTTCAATTATCATCTCTGTGCTAATGATACTCAAAGCAACATTTTCTCTACTGACCTCTTCCCCTCTCTTTTCACTCTTATCACGCTTAACTGCAACTGCTTCTTGAATGTCCCAGCGCTTTCTTAAACTTAACATGTTGAAAATTAAGCTGACCAGTATAACCTCACTTACCACAATTTCATTTTGTGTTGATGGCACAACTATCTCCTCTAGCCCACACGTAACTGTCTTGGAGTTATCCTTAACTCCTCCTTCTCCTTTAAACCACACATTCAGTACACCTCACAGTCATGTTGTTTCCATCTCAAAAATATTTCCAGGACCAGACTCTCTCACTATGGATGCTACTAAGACTTTCATACACTCACTGGTCATCTCCAGATTGGACTACAGTAATCATCTATCTAGCCTCCCTGACAAACACCTATTTCCACTCCAATAAATCCTCACTGCTGCTGCCCAGCTCATCTTCCTCTCCAAATGTACTGAACTACTTCCGCCTCCTCTCTCTTACAAGCCCTACACTGGTTTCCCTTTCCATTTAGGATCCAATTCAAGCTTTCCACATTCACTTTTAACTCCCTCACCCATTCCTCCCCCATTTACATCTCTGACCTTATCTTCCTTTAGATTACCACTCATCCTCGTTGCTGAACAAATTCATGCCACCTCTCCTCCCAACTGATTACTTCCATTCCTACCTCCAAGATTTTACATGTGCTGCTCCATATCTCTGGTAATCTCTACCTCTCACCATCAGATTTTCCACCTCTCTAAAAAACTTCAAACAGGCTCTCAAGACCCACTTCTTCATCAAACACAGCTGTCTCTCATCCTAAGCCTCTGTTTCATGCTCACTGTCTACTCCATCTGTGTCACCCTTATCTGTCTGCCCCTACCTTTTAGGATGTAGCTCTCATGAGCAGGGACCTCTTTCATCATGTACTTTCCTTCTCTTACTTAGACTATCTCCTACACCATAGTCCTTACAACGGCACCTAGCCCTCAGTTTCGACTACCCTTATGCTCTTTTCAGTGTCATGTCCTTTGATGCAGAAATGTTTATATACCATGTACTTCTCCTACATTATCTTATGCTAAAAGTCAAGTTTTTCTTGTTTTGTTCATTTGTTTATGTATCCTTGTGGCACCATATAAATAAAGGATAATAATAATAACAACAACAATAATAATAATAATAATTATTATAGGCAGAGGGTTATGGTAAGAAACAGAGGATGATGGTTAGAGGGTGAGAAGCAGAAGATGACATGGAGAGGATCATAGGGAGAGGCAGAGGGTGACAGAGGGGGTGAAAAAGAGAGGCAGTGGGTGACAGGCAGAGGGTGATGAGGAGAGGCAGAGGGTATGTGGGTCTCTAAAAAGGGGAGTAAAGGGGGTAAATTGGGTTGAGATGGTTCACTAGGACATGAAGGGAACATATTAGTGGGGGAGCCGGAAAAAACATGAGAGCTGAGGAAAGACAATGCTAGAGGGGATAGATGAGGAATTATGTCAGGGAAGTGGAGAAGAAGCAACAATTAGCTCTGGGGAAAAAAGATGAAAGAGAGGGAATAAGAGATCAAATCAAGAGTATAGTTTGAGTGTAGAACAGACCTTTCACCTAATCATTGTGCAGAGAAGCTATCCAGAGCAGGTAAGTACTGTATCTTCCCCTGGCCTTTGTTCTGGCCCGTGGCCGGCCGCAGCATACTGTAATGGTCTGTTCTGCTGTAAATGCCGTTACGGTTGCCTTCATTGCAGCGGACCCTGGTGCAGTGGACCCCGCTGCAATGCACCAGCTGCACCGCTGGTAGTTTTGTCACTGCTCCAGACTCTGATTGGCTCTTTCGGTCTTTTCATTGGTATGCAGGTAATATGCTAAAGAAAAGCTTAACTACATTACCAACATGAAGCAAAATACCTTCCAGAAGTGGGTAATATCTTGCTAAATCTGTCTACTGTCTCCCAAATAGTGTACTACTCCCTTGATAGAGACAGATCTACAATGAGAATGATACAAATAAATGTTGATCGACGAAATCTGCACAATAGCTGCCTCAATTAGTGTGCCTCAGTCAAAATGGGTATCACCTTACCCAGGAGTATAGTATTAAGGAGAAAAAGGGATATGACTGGGATACACTGGGGAGGGTGCTGGTGTAATAATCAAAGTATAATAAAGAGGCATATGCACAAAGGCTATATAATAAAGATATACAATATATTCCTTTTAATGAGGATGTTGGTGCTCAATGTTGTTCATTTGTCCTTTTCTCGTTTCCTTTTTTGGCAGTGATTTCAGCAGAATACATAAAAAGATAATAAGAATTTACTCACCGGTAATTCTATTTCTCGTAGTCCGTAGTGGATGCTGGGTACTCCGTAAGGACCATGGGGTATAGACGGGCTCCGCAGGAGACTGGGCACTCTTAAAAGAAAGATTAGGTACTATATCTGGTGTGCACTGGCTCCTCCCTCTATGCCCCTCCTCCAGACCTCAGTTAGGGAAACTGTGCCCGGAAGAGCTGACATTACTAGGAAAGGATTTGGAATCCAGGGTAAGACTCATACCAGCCACACCAATCACACCGTACAACTCGTGATAACTATACCCAGTTAACAGTATGAACAATAACTGAGCCTCTCTCAACAGATGGCTCATACAATAACCCTTTAGTTAAGCAATAACTATATACATGTATTGCAGAGAGTCCGCACTTGGGACGGGCTCCCAGCATCCACTACGGACTACGAGAAATAGAATTACTGGTGAGTAAATTCTTATTTTCTCTGACGTCCTAGTGGATGCTGGGTACTCCGTAAGGACCATGGGGATTATACCAAAGCTCCCAAACGGGCGGGAGAGTGCGGATGACTCTGCAGCACCGAATGAGCAAACTCAAGGTCCTCCTCAGCCAGGGTATCAAACTTGTAGAATTTTGCAAAAGTGTTTGAACCCGACCAAGTAGCAGCTCGGCAAAGTTGTAAAGCCGAGACCCCTCGGGCAGCCGCCCAAGAAGAGCCCACCTTCCTCGTGGAATGGGCTTTTACTGATTTAGGATGCGGCAGTCCAGCCGCAGAATGTGCAAGCTGAATCGTGCTACAGATACAGCGAGCAATAGTCTGCTTTGAAGCAGGAGCACCCAGCTTGTTGGGTGCATGCAGGATAAATAGCGAGTCAGTTTTTCTGACTCTAGCCGTCCTGGAAACAAAGTTTCAGGGCCCGGACTACGTCCAGCAACTTGGAATCCTCCAAGTCCGTAGTAGCCGCAGGCACCACAATAGGTTGGTTCAAATGAAACGATGATACCACCTTAGGGAGAAATTGAGGACGAGTCCTCCATTCTGCCCTTTCCATATGGAAGATCAGATATGGGCTTTTACATGACAAAGCCGCCAATTCTGACACACGCCTAGTCCAAGCTAAGGCCAAAAGCATGACCACTTTCCACGTGAGATATTTTAGCTCCACGGTCTTAAGTGGCTCAAACCAGTGGGATTTTAGGAATCCAACACACGTTAAGATCCCAAGGTGCCACTGGAGGCACAAAAGGGGCTGAATATGCAGCACCCCTGTAACAACGTCCGAACTTCAGGCAGTGAAGCCAGTTCTTTTTGAGAGAAAAAGGGATAGGGCCAAAATCTTGGTTTTTATGGATCCTAATTTTAGGCCCATAGTCACTCCTGACTGTAGGAAGTGCAGGAATCGACCCCCCTGGAATTCCTCTGTAGGGCCTTCCCGGCCACACACCAAGCAACCTATTTTCGCCATATACAGTGAAAAAGTCTTGCTGTCACGTCTTTCCTAGCCTTTATCAGCGTAGGAATAACTGCATCCGGAATGCCCTTTTCCGCTAGGATCCGGCGTTCAACCGCCATGCCGTCCAACGCAGCCGCGGTAAGTCTTGGATCAGACAGGCTCCCTGTTGCAACATGTCCTGACTGAGAGGCAGAGGCCATGGGTCCTCTGAGAGCATTTCTTGCAGTTCCGGGTACCGAGTCCTTCTTGGCCAATCCGGAGCAAAGAATATTGTTCACACTCCTCCGTTTATTACAATTCTCAGCCCTTGGGTCTGAGAGGAAGAGGAGGGAATATATAGACCGACTGGAACACCCACGGTGTTACTAGTGCGACCACAGCTATCGCCTGAGAGTCCCTTGACCAAGCGTAAAACCTTTTTTATCTTTTTATTGAGGTGGGACGCCATGTAGTCCACCTGAGGCAGTTTCCATCAATCTGCAAAACTGCGTGAATACTTCCTGATGAAGTCACCATTTTCCCGGGTGGAGGTCGTGTCCACTCCCGGAATGAACACTGCTGACAGTGCGCTTACTTGATTCTCCGCCCAGCGAAGAATTCTGGTGGCTTCTACCCTCGCCACCCTGCTCATTGTGCCGCCCTGGCAGTTTACATGAGCCACTGCGGTCTGACTGGATCAGAACCGGTTGGTCGCAAAGCAGGAACTCCGCTTGACTTAGGGCGTTGTATATGGCCCTTAGTTCCAGGATATTGATGTGAAGGCAAGTCTGTTGGCTTGACCACAAACCTTGGAATTTTCTTCCCTGTGTAACTGCCCCCCACCCTCGGAGGCTTGCATCCGTGGTCACCAGGACCCAGTCCTGAATGCCGAATCTGCGGCCCTCGAGAAGGTGAGCACTCCGCAGCCACCACAGGAGAGACACCCTGGCCCTGGGGGATAGGGTGATTAACCGATGCATCTGAAGATGTGATCCGGACCACTTGTCCAGTAAGTTCCATGGTCCTTGCATGGAACCAGCCGAAGGGGATGGCCTCGTATGATGCCATCATCCTTCCCAGGACTCGAGTGCAGTGATGCACTGACACCTGTTTCGGTTTTCAATGGATTCCTGACCAGTGTCATGAGCTCCTGAGCTCTCTCTATCGGGAGATAAACCCTCTTCTGGTCTGTGTCTATGATCATGCCTAGGCGAGGCAGATGAGCTGTAGGAACCAACTGCGACTTCGGAATATATAGAATCCAGTCGTGTTGCCGTTTCACTTCCAGAGAAGGTGATACGCTGTCCAGCAACTGCTCTCTTGATCTCGCTTTTATGAGGAGATCATCTAAGTATGTGATAATAGTGACACCTTGCTTCCGCAGGAGCACCATCATATCCGCCATTACCTTGGTGAAATTGGTAATGACAATCCCGTACCGCAATTCTGAGGTACGCCTGATGAGGTGGATAAATGGGGACACGAAGGTATGCATCCCTTATGTCCCGATTCATTTCAGGCTTGCAATGACCGCTCTTAGCGATTCCATCTTGAACCTGAACCTTTTCAGGTATATGTTCAGGGATTTTAATTCAATATGGGTCTAACCGAACCGTCTGGTTTCGGGATTATAACATGGCCAAATAATAACACCCTCTTGTTGAAGGAGGGGACCCTTGACCACCACCTGTTGAAGATACAATTTACGAATTGCAGTTAACACTGGCTCCCTCTCTTGGGGGGAAGCCCGCCGGGTCCTCGGTGAGGGGGCATCTTCTCACAATCCAGCCTGTATCCCTGCGATACAATTTCTATTGCCCAGGGATCTAACAGGGAGTGAACCCACTTGTGGCTGAACTTACGAAGGCGTGTCCCCACCGGGCCTAGCTCCGCCTGTGGAGCCCCAGCGACATGCGGTGGATTTTTGTAGAGGCCGGGGAGGACTTCTGTTCCTGGGGACTAGCTGTGTTGTACAGCTTCTTTCCTCTGCCCCCGGCTCTGACCAGAAAGGACGCACCTCAGACTTTCTTGTTTCTTTATTCGAAAAGCTGCATTTAATAATGTCGTGCTTTCCTAGGCTGTGCAGGAATATAAGGCAAAATATCAGAATTACCAGCTATAGCTGTGGAGACCAGGCCCGAGAACCTTTCTCCACACAATCCTCAGCCTTCCATATGCCTCTTAAGTCGGCATCATCTGTCCAATGTATATTCTACAGGACACGTCAAGCAGAAATCGACATAGCTTTTGTCTCTAGGACCCAGTATACTCATGTCCCTTTGGGCATGCTTTATAATTATATATCTATCACTTAAGACAGCATCTTAAAATATTTATATGCATTCTAGGGTCTCAATCTCTGCTGATAAGGTACCTGTCCACGCTGCCACAGCGCTATAAACCCATGCCGACACAATCGCCGGTCTGGGTAGTATACTAGAATATGCACACTATCTGCAGGATCCCTGAGAATAGCTAGTGCAAACAGGACACCCAAGGGGAAGATTCTCAACCCATCCTGGCCCTAGTGGGGATAGGATACAGCCTGAGAATTCTCTTGTGGGAAGCTGCCGTCTCTTGTCTGGAGATTCCCGCTCTTTTTCCTCATGAGAGGAGGGAAATTTACCTCAGCATTCTTCCCCTTAACATGTGTACTCTCGTGTCAGGGACAGATAAGTCATCAGTGATATGCAAATCATCTTTTATTCCAATAATCATATATTGAATATCTTTTAGCCCTCTTGGCTGTAACTTTGCATTATCGTAGTCGACAGTGGAGTTAAACTCCGTGTCGATACTTTGTTATTTTGGATAGTGAACATAGAGAGACTCTGAAGGACTCTGTGACATAGGGACAGACCAGGGTAGATTTCCTTTCTGTTCCCTAACCTTTTGTGCAATAATTTTACCTCAGCACTTACACATATCCAAACAGGTGTCGGCGTTGTTGACGGAGACACCCTCCCACACACTTATCCGCTCTATCACCTCCTTAGAGGAGCCTTTTACCTCAGACATGTCGACACACGCGTACCGACACACCACACACACAGGGGATGTTCTATTTGAAGACAGTTCCCCCACCAGGCCCTTTGGAGAGACAGAGAGAGAGTATGCCAGCACACACCACAACGCTATATAATACAGGGATGTACACTATACTGAGTGATTTTTCCCCTATAGCAGCTTATATACACAGTTTTGCGCCTAAATTTATGTGCCCCCCCTCTCTTTTTTACCCTTTGTGTACCAGGATACTGCAGGGGAGAGCCTGGGGAGCTTCCTTCCAGCTGAGCTGTGAAGAGAAAATGGCGCCGGTGTGCCGAGGAAGAAGGCTCGGCCCCCTCAGCGGCGGGCTTCTGTCCTTTTATGAACTGTAATGGC
The DNA here is from genome assembly GCF_028390025.1 of Pseudophryne corroboree. NCBI lineage: Eukaryota > Metazoa > Chordata > Amphibia > Anura > Myobatrachidae > Pseudophryne > Pseudophryne corroboree. The sequence goes on along the minus strand of NC_086447.1, from coordinate 528,228,487 downwards.
GGGGGTTAATGCACATATACAGTTTATCAGACTATTATGTGCTTTTCGCCAAGTAAGGTAATCTAATTGCTGCCCAGGGCGCCCCCCCCCCCAGCGCCCTGCACCCATCAGTGACCGGAGTGTGTGGTGTGCTAAGGGAGCAATGGCGCACAGCTGCAGTGCTGTGCGCTACCTTAATGAAGACCGGAGTCTTCAGCCGCCGATTTTCAACTTCTCTTCGTTCTTCTGGCTCTGCAAGGGGGACGGCAGCGCGGCTCCGGGACCGGACGACCGAGGACTGGGCCTGTGTTCGATCCCTCTGGAGCTAATGGTGTCCAGTAGCCTTAGAAGCCCAAGCTAGCTGCAAGCAGGTAGGTTCGCTTCTCTCCCCTCAGTCCCACGTAGCAGTGAGTCTGTTGCCAGCAGATCTCACTGAAAATAAAAAACCTAACAAATACTTTCTTTTCTAGGAAGCTCAGGAGAGCCCCTAGGGTGCATCCAGCTCTGGCCGGGCACAGATACTAACTGAGGTCTGGAGGAGGGGCATAGAGGGAGGAGCCAGTGCACACCAGATATAGTACCTAATCTTTCTTTTAAGAGTGCCCGTCTATACCCCATGGTCCTTACGGAGTACCCAGCATCCACTAGGACGTCAGAGAAATATAAAATAACAATGTGCAGTATTGTCATAAAAATACAAAGTCTTTAAGTGCATCTATTTCTTTTTATGGTTATTCTCAACAAGTTGAAGTGGCGTACCAAACTCACAATAAAAGCATCTTGTGATAAACACATAAAGGTATCTTTCTCCTTCCTAATGGTGTACAACCTCAATCCAATACATTTATTTCACAAAGAGGAGTGTGTGTACCATGACTCAGTTAAATACTGAGCCTTTTCATAGTGCCCACGTTTTCACAAAGGCTCCCATTGAGCCGAAACTGGTTGACACACATCTGAGGCACTGTAAAGCTTTTACCTTTTGCCATACAAAAATCTGATGTATTTTATTATTCAATTTTATTCTTTTGGCCTGGGTTCCAATTTTTAGAAGTGTTTTTGTTTTGCCTCATTTTTCCTATGGGACTTCTTTTTATATGACTATTTTTATATTGTTGTTTTTGCCATATCCCTTGCATGGGATAATGTTTAGTAAAATAAACCTTGGACTATACATTGGATTAAACCGGCCTTTTTTCCTTTTTATTCTTGCACGGATACTATGGAACAAACCTGGGAGAAACTATAAACCACTTCCATTTGTAAAGAAACCCAGATAGGAGTTCACTTGTTTTATTTAGCATGAATGTGGTATGCTTATATTGAAACTATCTACTGTACATGTAAAGATACCTTTAAATACCTGTTTTTGATGTGTTTGAAGTGAGTCCGGGTACGCATTCCTCTTTGCAAAATAAATTTCCTTGGGTGGAGGTTGTACACTATTGGGAAGGAGAAAGATACCTTTATGTGTTTATCGCAAGATGCTTTTATTGTGAGTTCAGTATGCTACTTCCATCCTTTGAGAATCACCATAGAATAAAAATAGATGCACTTAAAGACTAGGGGGGTATAAATTAGGGCTGTTTTTTTCGCCTAGGCGAAAAAAACTGCACTTCGCTATTTTTTAGGGAGAATGGGGATTTGTCTTATTCAGTAGCAGGGCCGTTTTTTCGCCTAGGTGAAATATTCAGCAGGAGCACCTGCGCCAGTAAAAACCTGCGCCAATGCTTTTTCACTCAAAAAAAAAGAAAGAAAGAGAAAAGGCATTGGCAAAAATGCTGTAAAAATGGGCGAAAACAGCTGGCAACTGAATATGCAGGGGGGGGTGAATTCGATAGTTCTGAAATTGTCGGAGGTAATTGAATACCCCCTTTGTATTTTTATGACAATACTACACATTGTTATTTTATATATCTTTTCATGCATTCTGCTGAAGTCACTGCCAAAAAAAGGAAATGAGAAAAGGACAAGAGACCAACATGGAGTACCAGCATCCTCAGTAAAAGGAATGTTTTGCATATCTTTACTATATATACTTTGTGCATACACTTCTCTATTGTACTTTGATTATTACACCAGCGCCCTCCCCAGTGTATCCCAGTCATATCCTTTTTTTTTCTTAAGGCCAGTACTCACTGGCCGATGTGAGAGAGATGTGTGCTGAGCGAACCGCTCAGCACACATCTCTCCCGCCGCTCAGCACAGCGCGATGTGTGCTGAGCGTGCGGGGGGAGACAGAGGGGCCGCTCACTTCACCCAGCGGGTGAAGTGAGCGACCCGCTAGATTGGCCTGCATGCAGGGCAATCTAGCAGCAGCGATAGCGATGCGCGGGGCTGCGCATCGCTATCGCTGTGAGGGGTACACACGGAGAGATCACTGCTTAAAATATAAGCAATCTGACGCTCCGTGAGTACCCCCCCTTAGACCTACAATGAGGTCCATTCATACAGTACATGGGGCCATGGCCTGGTGGGAATTGGTAGTGCCATAAATTGCCAAATTCTGGGCATTGGAAACTCTTTTTCCTTGCACAAGTTGATCAGGACATCAATCATGTTTTTGCCCAATAGTTAAAGGGCAATACTTTTAATAGCTGTGTCTCTCAATGACAGACAAACTACTTCCCTTGTGTACATCCATACAGCCGAATGTGTAAGAATTGAGATGCACTCTTTAGCACCAGTACACATTGTAATACTGATTATTACATACATTGGGGGTCATTCCGAGTTGATCGTAGCTGTGCAAAATTTTGCACAGCTACGATCATCTTTCCTGACATGCGGGGGGACGCCCAGCACGGGGCTAGTTCGCCCCGCATGTCAGTCCGGCCCCCCTCGCACAAGTGCAAAGGCATCGCACAGCGGCGATGTCTTTGCACTTCAGGAGTAACTCCCAGCCAGCGCAGCTTTAGCGTGCTAGCCGGGAGCTACTCCTCGCTCCCTGGCCCGCAGCGGTTGCGTATGACATCACGCAGCTACTGGGCCCGCCCCCCATTCGGTCCGGCCATGCCTGCGTTGGCCGTACCTCGCCTATGAAACGGCGGCTAAATGCCGCCGTTTCGCCCCCTCCCGCCCATTGATCGCCTCTCCCTGTCAATCAGGCAGAGGCGATCGCTATCCTGCTACGGCCTTCAGCCGTCCAGCATGCGCAGGCACACGACGGCTCCAGTGTATGAGCAGCAGTGACCCATTCGCTCAGCTGCGTTAAAACGCAGTGAGCGAACTGGTCGGAATGACCCCATTGGGCGCATCATCAAATATTGTACCAGCCCTATGGCATGTGTATTTTCTCCATCCAACCATAGCCTCTTATGCTTGTGGCTTGGAATGCAGCCGCTACATTGACATTTCCGCAACACTACAATAATATGTCCATTAAACGGCCCATTTTTGCATGCACTACTATCCACCTCCCAGTCACTGCCCAGGAATGCCTATGACTTTTACGTCATCTTTCTGATACCTACTGCAGCAGCGCCATTACTCTGTGTAACTCGTGCATTGTACAACTTTTCAGAACTTTTTGCACATGCGGAGTAGCAAATAATTACACAACTATGAGCAATTCAGCAATGCATTTGGATTACGTGTGACTCAGTATCAGATCTGTAGTTGGTGAATCCTATCATGCAGGGTCGGACTGGGGACTAAAAGTAGCGCTGGAAAAATTTCTGGAAGTGTCTGCACGTGAGCAACCCCAAATCAACTGTAGGCGGAGCCAAAACCAAAATAGGCAGAATTGGTACATCACTATACCTGGAGAATAGAATGTTTATATATGGAAGATAACATAACAGGATACCAATTTAAATACAATCCTCTGCATTCAGGTAAAGGAAGCAGTTGTCAACTGTTTGGGTATATGTAACATTTTTCCACATTATTTACAACAAATAGACCCTAAAAAAAATAAAAAATAACAATAGTACACCATGATAACAGCTAATGGCTGATATAATAAATAAACATTAGGATAAAATATAAGGACACAAAGTCAGTGAACAATTTTAAACCCCACATTTTTCTTACTTTTTCACTTATTTCTTTTATTTTAAAATATGTCACCGGGTATTTACAAGTTTGGGTGATATACCATTTAAAAATGGCTTTATTAAAGTTTAAAGGCCCCTACAAATTTGGCGATCCGCCGCCGAGCTGCCCGACGGTGGATACAGCCGACGGGCGACCCGGCGGTGGGGGCGGGGGGGGGACAGTGACCCATCACCCGTCTCCATAGCAGTGCATGCCAATATGAACAATCTCGTCCATATTGGCCTGCATGCATAAGCAACTGGGCACCAACGATGGATGAGTGCGGGGCCGCGCATTGTTCATCGTTGGTTCCTACACACTATACCATATGAACGCGTTCTCGTTCATTAATGAACGAGAATGTTCATATTGTTTATTAAAATCTATTAGTGTGTAGGGCCCTTAAGTTAACTAATGGAGGCTATCTATACATCTACAAAAAATAAAATAAAACAATAACAATTAGAGGGTGAAACCAGGGCAAATTAAAAAAAAAATGGTGCCCACTAAAAACTGTTCTATTCTGGAGCACGAGCAGTCCCTATTATATAGAACAGATTATCTACCTTGGGACAGTCTGCCAATCCTTAAAAAATATTTCTACTGACCACATTATTAAAATTTACTGACAGCATTTTTACTGACAATTATACATGTTGCACATTGTGTTGCAACATGTTAATTTTCCATAATATTTATGTTGACTAGTAATCATTTTATAATATAGTATTATCTTTTTACAATTAACTACAATTGGACCTCAATTTGAAATAGCAGATCAATTTGAGGCCTACCTTTCTAGCTCATGTCCCCACTTTCATCACCGGCCCCTCCCTGCTCCTGTCCCGCCTGCCTTTCCCAACTCGTGTACCCACTTTTCCCAGCTCAAGTACCCACTTTCACCACTTACCCCTCTCAGCTCATGTCCCCACTTTCACTTCCACCCCTATCCCGAAACCTGGTCCCGCCCCCTCTAGTCCGAACCTAAGTCAGCCTCAACCCACTCTGATATCCAAAGTCCTTCCTCCTTGGAGGGAGGGCAGTGCAAAGTCAAGGACGTACCAGTGAGAGGCTGAACAGCTGCAGTTTTGCAGATGATTTGAGCACCGTTCACACACAGCAGTGCGCAGGGCTCTGAGACACTGGGCGGAGGTCCAAACCAATACAGAAAGATGAGATCTGATCCCAATATCTGTCAGGCTGCACAGACAGACACCGCCCCCTCTGCCCTGAAGCTCCAACAGAATAGCCTCTTCTTGCATTTTAGAAACACAGAGGACTCCTTTAGGCTGTGGGCCACTACAGGCACTGGCTGGCTGCTTGTACCCGGTAGAAAAAAAAAAAAGGGACTCGCTGCTGGGGGCAGAGACACGTGTCAATAGGCCCCATTGTACAGTCGGCCTCCCGGGAAAGTTCACGGTGGCTGTAACAAGCAATCCGCCCCTATGAATCTTTGAAGAGGCTTCAGATTCATGGGAGGAATCAATGGCTGTATTGTTTGGACTTTTTAAGCATCGTTGGTAAAACTTTGAGAAGAAATCTCATAATCACCTTGGGGATTTTGGCAAACTATCTATGATCTCAGAGATTTTGTAACACTTTCTGAACATGCTCGCTGTGCTGCTCACAACCAGTGGGCAAGCTGAATGTCATCTTCCACTCGTACCCTTCTCTGATATGAATTAAGTTGTACAGTATGCTTTGCACTAGTTGGTTGAAAAGCTCTGGAATCAAAGGCAAGGGAGGATACTGGTTCTTAGCAGTGATCTTATGGAGTCCTCTGTAGTCTATGCAGGAACAGAGACTGCCATGTCCTTTTGTTAACAAAGAACATACCTGGGGCCTAATTCAGACCTGATCGCAACAGCAAAATTTGTCACTAATGGGCAAAACCATGTGAACTGCGGGGGGAGAGGGGGGGGGGGAGATATAACATGTGCAGTGAGAGACAGATTTGGGAGGGGTGTGTTCAAACTGAAATCTACATTGCAGTGTAAAAATAAAGCAGCCAGTATTTACCCTGCACAGAAACAAAATAACCCACCCAAATCTAACTCTCTCTGTACATGTTATATCTGCCCCACCTGCAGTGCACATGGCTTTGCCTATTAGAGAAAGATTTTGCTGCTGTGATCAGGTCTGAATTAGGCCCTTGGTCCTAAAAGGGATTTGGAAAGCAATAGTCTGAAGTGCAGATATTATATAAAATCCAATGCTTTATGTAATGTGACATCAACAAAATGTGTACAGAGACTGTGTAAATAAATATTCCTCATTTTTCACTTTATAAAATCTCCTGGCACCCCTAATTCCTGTCATCTGAAATACATCTGTGTTTGCAGATCACTTCATCTGCCTTGTCCATAATTGCCTGTTTCATCTATAAAATTCGTATAACTTGTTAGAGATTATTACATGGGTTCATCCCCATTCAGTTAAAAAGTTAATCCCTATATTATCTTTTAGTCTTCCTTCAATTTCAAAATGTGTCCCCTTATATCCTTTTAGAAAGTCTCTTATTTTTTTAATGCTGCCTGAAAGCCATTAATAGTTTTGATATACAGTACTTCTAATCACCTCTTTTCTAAGCTGTAAATGTTCCGCTCTTCAAGTCTTCTCTGATAAGTTTTGTTATGTAGCCATTTACCTGAATTTCTATTATTCTATTTTAATAATGTCTTTTGTGAGGATAAGGTTTTCAGAACGATACACAGTACTCAATGTGAGGTCTAATCATTCACCTATGATTAGGGATGGCCATTAACGGCTATCAGTGGAGACAAGACTCAACCGATGAAGACCCAATAGGGGAGGGGGTGGAGCTCTATTGGTCACATTGGGGACGGAGCTAATCTAAAAAGGGGGAAAAAACATTGCCAGACTGTCTGCCATTGATGGCAAAGAGAGATTAGATCCCTGTCATCAACCATTGGTGGGAAACTATTGATGGTTACTATCAATGATGAGGGGCATCTCTACCTATGATGTGGAAATAAATAAATACTTCCTATGACTGATACGAATACCTGTTAGTATACGGTCACATATCCTTCTGACATTACATGACCTTCTATTCATTCTTTCAGATGTTTTGTGCCTCACATCCATTACTAAATTACATGAAAATATTAAATGTAACTTTCCACACTTTAGCCTATTACTTTACTTCATTGAAATAACTACTGTATGCATTGCTTCTAGTGGGGAATCATCCTTGTTACATGTCTTTGCATCACATGAAAAAGATATACTGTATCTCATTTTTATACCACAAGCATTAGGGATGCATATACAGGTTGAGTATCCCTTATCCAAAATGCTTGGGACCAGAGGTATTTTGGATATCGGATTTTTCCGTATTTTGGAATAATTGCATACCATAATGAGATATCATGGTGATGGGACCCAAGTCTAAGCACAGAATGCATTTATGTTACATATACACCTTATACACACAGCCTGAAGGTCATTTAATACAATATTTTTTATAACTTTGTGCATTAAACAAATTGTGTCTACATTCACACAATGCATTTATGTTTCATATACACCTTATATACACAGTCTGAAGGTCATTCAATACAATATTTTTAATAACTGTGTATTAAACAAAGTTTGTGTACATTGAGCATTAAAAAAACAAAAGTTTCACTGTCTCACTCTCGCTCAAAAAAGTCTGTATTTCGGAATATTCCGTATTTCGGATATTTGGATATGGGATACTCAACCTGTAATATCCCAGCACTCAGAGCTGAACTATTAGGCACTCCACTGGTATACACCACTGACTATGGCACTCTGCTTCCTGGGTTCTTTCTTTCTCTTTATACCCTCCTGTGTCTCCCTTTTCCTGTCCCTGCCCCTCAGACATTTTATCTTCTGCACCTTTGACATAGGCGTGCGCAGCTAATTTTAATAGGGGGTGCACCACAGGAGGGGCGTGTCTTGTACCACCTTTTGGGCATGTCTAGAACCCCCTATAAGCGTGTCTAGCACCGCCCAGGGACATGTCTAGCACTATTTTACATTCTCTCAGTAATATCACATGGCTTAATCTAATTTCTCCCTAGTTCCTAATAATAAAGTAGATATAATACATCCCGGAGAAATAAAATGAAACACAATGGTGTGACCACTGGCTGGTACTGACTGTCTGCTACAGCATAACCCTGAGTCCTAGCTGAGGCTGCACCTTATCGCTGCTTACCCTTCCCCAACCAATCCCTGACCAAGTGGCAGAACTAGAGCGTGGTGGGCCTAGGTGCATAAGCATTCCCCTCTACCCCCTTCCCATCCCCACGGTAGCATCTAGATTCCCTTCGTGGAGAGGACCTTTACCATAATGCACTGAGTCAATGTCACCAACTATTTGGAATAGTAACCTATTGCGAGCAAAGCGAGACACAGGGCCCGAAGTGTGGCAAGCAAAGCAAGCCCGCAAAGGTACAATGCAGCATAAATAAAACAAAATGCTGTACCACAAAGGGAGATTTGAAAAAACATTAACATGCTGTAATGGCAGAAGAGAAATTCCACCCTCAGCTGATGTCACATTCTGTTCCTTTCCACGAGGGAATAATAGACTCAACCCCCTCCCCACACACACACCCCACCCCTTAAACCTACACCCTAATTTTGAGTGGGCCATTCTGAAAAGTACAGGAGATTTAGGGGGCCAAAGGTTTGAGGTTTTAATATAACACAAGTAGAGTTTAAAATATACACATGTGCCATCAGACCCCTCGCCTGCAGGACACCAGCATTTGTCACACATGTCCCCATGATCACAAACTACTGACAGTAGTGTGCCTTATTCACATTACGCTATACAGTATGAGCCAAAATTCACATTACGCCACGCGGTATGAGCCAAATTCACATTACGCCACACAGTATGAGCCAAATTCACATTACTCCAGACAGTATGAGCCAAATTCACATTACGCCACACGATATGAGCCGAACAGCCAAATTCACAATACGCCACACAGTATGAGCCAAATTCACATTACGCCACACAGTATGAGCCAAATTCACATTACGCCACACGATATGAGCCGAACAGCCAAATTCACATTACGCCACACAGTATGAGCCAAATTCACATTACGCCACACAGTATGATCCAAATTAACATTACGCCACACGATATGAGCAGAAATTCACATTACACCACGTGGTATGAGCCAAAATCACATTACATTACACGGTATGAGCCAAATTCGCATTACGCCACACAGTATGAGCCAAATTCACATTACGCCACACAGTATGAGCCAAATTCACATTACGCCACACGATATGAGCCGAACAGCCAAATTCACATTACGCCACACAGTATGAGCCAAATTCACATTACGCCACACAGTATGAGCCAAATTCACATTACGCCACACGACATGAGCCGAACAGCCAAATTCACATTACGCCACACAGTATGATCCAAATTAACATTACACCACACGATATTAGCAGAAATTCACATTACGCCACATGGTATGAGCCAAAATCACATTATGCCACACGATATGAGCCAAACAGCCAAATTCACATTACGCCACACAGTATGAGCCAAATTCACATTACGCCACACAGTATGAGCCAAATTCACATTACGCCACACGATATGAGCCGAACAGCCAAATTCACATTACGCCACACAGTATGAGCCAAATTCACATTACGCCACACAGTATGATCCAAATTAACATTACGCCACACGATATGAGCAGAAATTCACATTACGCCATGTGGTATGAGCCAAAATCACATTACACGGTATGAGCCAAATTCGCATTACGCCACACAGTATGAGCCAAATTCACATTACGCCACACAGTATGAGCCAAATTCACATTACGCCACACGATATGAGCCGAACAGCCAAATTCACATTACGCCACACAGTATGAGCCAAATTCACATTACGCCACACAGTATGAGCCAAATTCACATTACGCCACACGACATGAGCCGAACAGCCAAATTCACATTACGCCACACAGTATGATCCAAATTAACATTACACCACACGGTATGAGCCAGATTCACATTACACCACACGGTATGACTGAGCCAAATGTACATTACGCAACACGGTATGAGCCAAATTCACATAATGCCACACGGTATAGAATATACACATGTAACCATTCTTTTCTTTTCTTGAGTGCACCCACAGATCTCATTTTTTGGGGGGTAACTAAAGTCCCTTCATGGATGTACTGGAAGTATATACAGATTTTATTACCCCTGGCTGGCCTTGTCCCCTCTCTTTCCCCTGCAGCACTGTGAGCAGTGACTTACTTTCTCAGTTAGTCTCTGCTGAATGTGTCCTCTAGAGTCCTGAGAGCGCGGTGCGGGAGGAGACCATGGCCGGAAGAAGAGAGACTGCAGCTGGTGTGTGTTGCGAGCCAGGATTATGTTTTGACATGACGTCAGTCCTCCCTGTGCGGCCGCCGGACAGAAGAGTATACTGAATGGAAGCGCGCGGCTCAGCTTCTTAGTTCTTACTGTATATTAACATAGAAACATATGTTAATATACAGTAAGAACTAAGAAGCTGAGCCGCGCGCTTCCATTCAGTATACTCTACTGGCCGGCGGCCGCACAGGGAGGACTGACGTCATGTCAAAACATCCTCCCGGCTCGCAACACGCACCAGCTGCAGTCTCTGTTCTTCCTATATTCTTTCTATATTGTCCTGCCCTGGCGGCGGCCGCAGCGGAGAAGGGAATGAGTAGCAAGCTGGGCTCGGTGGTGGGCCGCGGCGATCACCACTGTGCTGCTGCAGCAGGCGTGGCGTGTGAGGGGTGCCTAACATTAGGGGGTGCCTGTGCGCACCAGGCACCCCCCGTGCGCACGCCTATGACCTTTGACTTCTTTTCTCCTGTGCCCTCAGCTTCCTTCTTTGCTCTCCCCCCAGCCTTTTGCTCTCCTGCCCCCTCAGCCTCTTTCTCTCCATCCCCCACTCCACCCCCTGGTTTTCTTCTCCTTACCTAACATCTTTTCCTCCCCCATGGCCCATCATTTTAAGATGCCACTCCGTCTCTGTCCAGTAACCAGCGAAGCATCATCACTTGGCCGATGACTGGACATAGATGCCCCCAGTAGATGACCAATGATAGCAGCAGGTGTGCACATCATGTACCATGCGTGCATGCATTGCACAAGCGAGATGAACTCATTTTAAAATCAGCCTTCATCTATATAGATGATAGGGAAAAGGACGTGGAGCACATGGGCTTTGGCTATGTTTCGCTTTGACCTAGAGATTTATATATCTGCATAAAGTAGCAACACCCTTTCACAGTTTTACAATTGTGGCTTGAGCTAAGTTAAATAAAAATAGATCTAAGTAGACAGCAATTACTTCATTAGTGCTAGTGATACTCCATAACTCGGAAACTCCTGTTTAAAGCCCTGCATAACATTTGGTGGACATATATAATTAAATTAAAAGTTTTCTAGAGTTTAAAAAAAAAAAAGAACTTTTCAAAATGCACCATTATATTTAACACATTTATATAACTAAAATCTTGTAAATAAGGCAATCTAATGGATTTTGTTGCATCACAGTTAGTATAAAATACAAGTTGAGAACAATGAAAAAAAAGAACGAGAGACTGTATAGGATAGAGTGAATATAAGCACCCTGTTTGTTATGTAGCTAAGCTAGTTAGAGCTGGTTTTTGTGTTGATAATTTTTAATAGGTGCTGATGTATGTAAATTAAACATTATCCAATAGGGAGTAGTTAAGTAGGCGGGTTCCCTGGTTGTTTAGGTAGCTAAGCTAGTTAGATCTGGTTTTGTGTTGATATTTTCTAATAGGTTATTAATAGATGTCAATCAAGTATTATCCAATGGGGAGTAGTTAGGTAGGCGGGGTAGATTAGTTTAAGTGCTGGCAGAGGATTCATATTCCTCTTGCCATTTTGTGATCCCTGGGGCTGGTAAGGTATTCAGTATCACTCCACAAGGTTTTCATTAAACGGTTTAAGGGGTTATAGGAAAGTTTTATTTCCTTCATAACTGTATTTACAATTGTGTTAGTTTATTCATAGGTAATTCTGTGTTTCATATATATATATTTGATAGTATATTTAGCGAAAGGAAAATTTGTGAGGTGAATTTGGAAGATAGGTTTTATTAGGTTTTTTCTGCTGTGCTGGGTTCATAAAGACATTAATATGCCTCGCCCCCGCCGCAGTGCGCCCCCTCCCCGCCGCTTGGTTGAGGTATCCAGACCTCTTTCTGCCGCCGCTGCCTCTCCAGCGGTGAGAGGAGCGCGACGTTTTGCAGTGAGGGGAGCCAGTCACGCAGCACTCGCGCGGCTCCCAGCACGGGCAGGACGGAGGTAGCGGTGACGAGTCACCCGCCTCCTGCTCCGTCTCCTTCAGTGCTGCGGGCCTGGCTGTCGGTAGCGACAGCCAGCCCTGCGAGCACACCCCGCCGGCCATCCTCAGTGTTAAGCAGCGGGTCCGGTGCATCGGCACCCGCTGCTGTAAGCCCCGCCCCCGTTTCCATGGTAGCAGCCCCGGCGGCCGTTAGCCCCTCTCCCACAGCTTTAGGAGCTGGGGAGGGGAACGCATTTGTAGGGACAGGCAGACAGCCATTAGAGCCCCAAGGGAGAGGCAGCATGTTAGCCTTTCCCATAAGGGGTGAGGGTAGTAATATAATGAATGTGGGGGGGGGGGGGGGGGCAGCAGGGGGTATAGGGAGTTCCCCAGGACCTGCAGTAGTAGGTTTAGATAGGACAAGGGAATTGTTTGCAATCCCCCCCCCCCTCCTCCTTTTTCACATCAAGTAAATTTTCAAACAAGTGGCAATTTTCAACCCCAGCATGGGTCATGGTCCCCGTACTTCAGTCAGGGGGCCCAGCAAAATGCTGCTCAGCTGCCTTTAACAAGGCAGCAGCATTTAATTAACCCTCAATATAACCAGCAGTTAAGTCATATATATCAGCCGTTGGCTTTTCCGCATTTTATGCAGTTTTCAATAGAGATGAGCGGATTCGGTTTTACTCGGTTTTACTCGGTTCTCAAAACCGAATCTTATCGGCTATCCAAAACACGTGACATCCATGAGCCAATAAGATGTCGTTTTGAGAACCGAGTAAAACCGAGTAAAACCGAATCCGCTCATCTCTAGTTTTCAAGCCCCTCGCAGGCAGGCCCTCAATATGGGCATTGGTTGCATCCCGCGCCTAATCAATTTATGAGCGTTCATCAGGTAGGGCTGCCGCCTCTGCCCCAAGTTCCTCCACCAGCTAGACCCCCATCACCAAGGCAGTCTGAAAGTCGGCCAAGCGTGCAAACTAAAGCGCGGGTACCGTCGGTAGCAGCCGATGGATTAGACGGGGTGGGGCAAGCGGGAAGTAACACTGTTTTAATGAGTCCGCAGGTGTCAGCAGCTAACACAGTTCCGTTAGATTCACCAGCAGTCGTTGGGATTTCGCAAGATCAGCAATCAGCAAGTCAAGCTGCGGCGGGCGCGTCGCACAACGTGGGACAAGAGCTAACAGGAGATGCAGGCGAAGGTCCTTCTACATCAGGAACGGGTAAGATAATTACAGAAATCCAGCTTAGCGCAAAATCTTCGCATTCTGACGAATCATCAGATACGTCTAGCTCGCTGGAGAATCCGCGTAAATTTATGCGGACATTCGTTCAGCATCTTAGGGGAAAGCGTAAGGTTTCAAAGGGAGGGCGCAGTTTAGGGGGCAGTTCAGCTCCAGATGCCTCAGGCGATAGTGTGCATTGTGCAAATACGGCATTATTGAGGGGAGTAAGGTCTAAGGTGAGGGAACGTATAAAGAAAGGGCGCTTCGTAGATATGTTCGCGATTACACACGAAGCTAAAAAGGCTCTAGATACAGCAAAGGCCGGGGGGGCGGTGGCGGAAGAGGCAAAGAGGAGTTATCCCAATTGGCTTACGGGGATGTACATTTTTGCGGCTTGTTATATAGAATCTCGTCCATCGGAGTTTCTTAACGTGATTAAATATCTACATCTTATTCATAATATGTTTCTGACGGCTAGGCATAATGTTTGGCGTCAGTACGACGAATTATTTAGGAAGAAGCAAGACGGTCAGAAATTGCTAAGTTTAGGTTTCAAAGATGTAGAAGTTTGGTTGGAGGTAACTCATAGTAATAGGTCTTTTACGGAGTCGATGGGTCGTAAACAGCCCTTTCAGTTTAGACCAGGCTTTAACACAGGAGGAAGAGGAAAATGTTACGCGTTCAATAACGCGCAATGCAGTAGGGGAACAGCATGTAGATATAGACATATCTGCATGCTGTGTGGGGGAGGTCACGCAGCAAAGGATTGCAGCAGGTCCGCAACTCAATCAGGGGGGAGAGGGGAGCAGAGGGCCGCTAATAGGTAAAGCGGAGTCCCCAGTAGATGTGGTAGTTTTAGAGCGTTGGTTGGACCGCTATCCTCTCAGGGAGGAGGCGGCATTTTTATTGCAAGGTTTTAAGTTCGGTTTTAAATTGCCAATAGTTAGGCCAGTGTTAGTTTTAGCCAGGAGGAATCTTAAATCAGCTAGAGATTATCCAGAAATAGTAAGAGCCAAAATTGCTGCGGAAGTTGGTTTGGGCCGTATGTGTGGACCTTTTAAAAGTCCGCCTTTAGCGGAATTTTGTGTTTCACCATTGGAGGTAGTTCCAAAGAAGGAGCCGGGTAAATTTCGGATAATTCAGCACCTTTCCTATCCGGAGGGGGGCTCAATAAACGAGGCTCTGGACCCTTCTTTGTGTAGCGTTAAGTATCAGTCTTTTGAAGAAGCCGTTGATATGGTTCAAGGTTTTGGTGTAGGAGCTATGTTAGCAAAAGTGGATATAGAATCGGCTTTTAGATTGTTGCCGCTACATCCGGATTCATTTAAATACATGGGTTTCAAGCTTGAGGGCCAATTTTATGTGGACAGGTGTTTGCCAATGGGCTGTTCAATTTCGTGTTCTTACTTTGAATGTTTTAGTTCATTTTTACAGTGGTGTGTGAAGGCCGGCACAGGTCAGACAGGAATCACTCATTATTTGGATGATTTTTTGTTGGCAGGCCCTGCGAGTAGCTCGGCATGTAATGAATTGCTGTTTTCGGTTCAAGCTCTTTTTTCAGTAATGGGTGTACCGGTAGCTAAGGAAAAAACAGAGGGGCCTGTGACCTGTTTATCTTATCTAGGTATAGAGATTGATACTGAAGCAGGCCTTTGTAGGTTGCCAGCAGAAAAAGTGAATGGTTTAAGGAGTTTATTGGAGAATTTTATTTCTGCAAAAAAGATGACTCTGAAACAGGTACAATCACTTCTGGGGTTATTAAATTTTTCTTGTAGGGTCATTCCGATGGGAAGGATTTTTAGTCGTAGGCTAGAAAGAGCCACTGCAGGGGTTAAGAAATCGCACCATTTTATACGCATTTCATCGGAATTGAAGGAAGATTGTAAGGTTTGGTTAGAATTTTTAAGAGATTTTAATGGAGTTTGTATTTGGCTGCAGGAAGAAGTAAGCAACATAGATTTGCAATTTTTCACGGATGCATCAGGGTCCCTAGGCTTCGGTGCATATTTTGAAGGTGAATGGTGTGCGGAAGCTTGGCCTGAGGAATGGCGTAGGAAAGGGCTTACTAATAGCATGCTTCTACTTGAGCTTTTTCCAATCATTGTCGCGGTGGAGATCTGGGGCTATAAGCTAGGTAATCAAAGGGTTTTGTTTTGGTGCGACAATCTAGGGGTAGTTCAAGCGATAAACAACCAAAAGTCTTCATGTTATCATGCGTTGAAGTTGTTAAGGCATTTAACTCTTAGATGTATGCAGAAGAATATAGAGTTAAGTGCTAGGCATGTGCCTGGGGTGAGGAACGAGATAGCGGATGCTTTGTCTCGTTTTCAATGGGATAGATTTAGAGCATTAGCTCCAGCGGCTAGATTAGAGAGTTTGTCATGTCCTGAATTTGTATGGCAGATCATCAATCCGGTATGAAAGCGTTAGCATTGAAGGCATTGGCACCTGGGACGTTGAGATCGTATTCTGCAGCATGGAGTGAGTGGCAGGCGTACATGAATTCGGAAGGTGGTGGTAAGAGTGTACAGGATGTTATGTTAGCGTTTGTATGGTTAGGGCATGAAAAGGGTCGTTCTAGAGCGGCTATGTCGGGTGCTTTAGCAGGAATCTCGTATTTTTCTCGTTTAGAAGGGTTGATCGACCCAACTACATTTTTTATGTTATCAAAGGCAATGAAGGGGTGGTCTAAAGAGCAGGCAAATATAGGAGATGAGCGTAGGCCAATTGACATCGAGCTTTTGAGAGATCTAATTAGGGCCGTTTCGGGTATTGCGATAGGAGAGTTCGAGGTTAACCTTTTTAGTTTGGCATTTGCAGTGGCCTTTTTTGGAGCATTAAGAGTAGGTGAACTAGTTGCAAAAAACAAGGGTTCAGTTGATACGGGTATATTGTTGAGTAATGTAGTAGTAGGAGTGATAAGCTGCTTATTAAGATACACCGGTCCAAAACGGATCAGTTAGGAAGGGGTAAATGGATTTCTGTGCCTACGCATTTGGAGCCGAGCATCTGCCCAGTAAGATTAGCTGAAGCCTTCGGGCGAATTCGTCCAAAAGGGGGGGATCAGTGGTTGGTACATAGGGATCGGAGTCCTTTAACTAAATTTCAATTCACAAGTATTTTTAACAAATGTTTAATTGCATTGGGCCTTCCATTAGAGCATTACGGGACGCATTCTTTCAGGATAGGAGCAGCGACTTGCGCAGCAGTGGCAGGCTCTTCCAAGGAAGAGATTAAGAGGTTGGGACGGTGGAAGTCAGATGCTTACAAGCGCTATGTTAGAGGGGATAAGTTGCATTAGTAGAGGCATCCTGCGAGTTTGTTATTTCGGAAACCCAGGGCCATAAGCTACCCGCCGTTAAAGGGGGATTGGAGTTCTTTTCACCTTTTCCCTCACAAGAATTTTTGAGGTTTGGTGTCGTTCACCTCCATCTGGGTCGCCAAAATAACTAAGTTTTATCCCTCCCTGTTTTTAAAGGTTTGTTGAATCATAAGTTAAATAAAATATTATTTGTTTTGTTGTTTTTTTCTGCAGGTTTTTTGACATTGTCAAGCCGGGTGTGGATTGTGGGGCATTCATATGTCTATTGGGCCAGTAGTCGTTCCCTTTTAAAGTGAGGTGGATAGGTATAAGGGGAATGAGATGGAGCAATTTATTGAGTGTGCTTTGGGATGGCGAAAAGAAGTGGGGTGCCCCTGATTGCTTGTTGATACACTTAGGAGGCAATGATTTAGGTACTTGTAAGGGTATAGAGTTAATTAACAGCATAAAGAAAGATTTTCAAATAATTGCTGAGCATTGGCCGGCGGTTAAGGTGGTATGGTCAGAAGTGGTACCGCGTAGATTTTGGAGGGGCACCCAAGGGGGAGTGGCGTTAGATAAAGTAAGAAGGAAGCTCAATGCCGCAACCTCCAGATTTGTTATTAGTTTAAAAGGGAAAGTGGTTAAGCATCCAGATTTGCGTTACGAGAAGGTAGAATTGTACAGATTAGATGGAGTGCATTTATCTGAAGATGGTTTGGAGTTGTTTGTCACAGCATTGTTGAAAGGTTTAAACGAATTGTGAAGGGAGGCTGGTTTGGTGGCGGTTTCGAAGTCTGGAGTCTTCGAATGTGGCGGAAAGCAGTGCTATTTGGCGGCTCAATTTAGCGCAGCAGAGCTTGGCTAGCATTTCCCCTTTGAGAAAGGCGAGTCGGTCACTACCTCAGGGGAGGACCAGGTCACCATCTTAAGGAGGGACCAGCACTGTGCTAATTAAGGGGAGATGGTTCTACCCAGGACGGACTGCGCAAGGGGCGGAAACTCCGCCCCATTTATTTAAAGATTCTAAAGTTTTAAGCCATGGCCGAGTTGCCACTGCTTTTTTCGCCACCGGTGATTAACAATTCTAATTCCAATTTAATAAATTTGGCTGTGACCTCCAATTTTTCCAATCTATACAGTTGTACGTGTCATTATTTCTAGGTTATTGGTTCTAGTTTGCATAATAATAAAACATATGGGTGACTTAAAAAGAACGAGAGACTGTATAGGATAGAGTGAATATAAGCACCCTGTTTGTTATGTAGCTAAGCTAGTTAGAGCTGGTTTTTGTGTTGATAATTTTTAATAGGTGCTGATGTATGTCAATTAAACATTATCCAATAGGGAGTAGTTAAGTAGGCGGGTTCCCTGGTTGTTTAGGTAGCTAAGCTAGTTAGATCTGGTTTTGAGTTGATATTTTCTAATAGGTTATTAATAGATGTCAATCAAGTATTATCCAATGGGGAGTAGTTAGGTAGGCGGGGTAGATTAGTTTATTTAAGTGCTGGCAGAGGATTCATATTCCTCTTGCCATTTTGTGATCCCACCCACCCACCCAGCAATTTAAATTCGTGAATTGTGTTTTTCTGTCAATGTACTTTGAAAGTTTTTTATCGTTGGAATAATAAGCTATAATTATTCCAGCAAGTGAGAGGCGCAGCGGGCGGAAAGCAGTGCTATTCGGCGGCTCAATTTAGCGCAGCAGAGCTTGGCTAGCATTTCCCCTTTGAGAAAGGCGAGTCGGTCACTACCTCAGGGGAGGACCAGGTCACCATCTTAAGGAGGGACCAGCACTGTGCTAATTAAGGGGAGATGGTTCTACCCAGGACGGACTGCGCAAGGGGCGGAAACTCCGCCCCATTTATTTAAAGATTCTAAAGTTTTAAGCCATGGCCGAGTTGCCACTGCTTTTTTCGCCACCGGTGATTAACAATTCTAATTCCAATTTAATAAATTTGGCTGTGACTTCCAATTTTCCAATCTATACAGTTGTACGTGTCATTATTTCTAGGTTATTGGTTCTAGTTTGCATAATAATAAAACATATGGGTGACTTAATCGGGAACCATATTACACATTACTACTATAAAACAGACATAAGTATTAGATGTTTTTCTACTAACTTATGCAGCTGATACTGTACATTCTGATCTGACAGCACAATATTTCACATTTAGACAGATAAGCAAAGAAGGTTCTAGGTGTCTGGTATCCCCCTTGTGGAGCAGAAATACAATGTAACACATATAAAGAGATTTTGCAGTGCCAGCATTTTAACACTTGCCCTTCTTCCTCTTTGCTGTTTCTACAGGGGTTTTCCAGTATTGGACAGTAACCCCCCCCCCCCTTCCTTCCCCCACATTTTCTAACATGCCCCTTGCTAACTCTTGAAGCCAGGAGTCCACTGCATTGCAGGCAGCAGACCACATTCCTGAAGCAGATAAATACAAGCAAAAATGTAGCGCTATTGGTCTATGAGAATGGTAGGTCATAAAAGCAACACAATTTATTATTTAAGAGAAGAAGTTGTTAAACATCATAGTGTACACTTATTTTAAAATATAAATAAAAACACTGGGTAGATGAAATAAGAGTATCACTCCCACTTGTATATGGAGATCAAAAGCAGAAAGTT
Source organism: Pseudophryne corroboree (assembly GCF_028390025.1). Lineage (NCBI taxonomy): Eukaryota > Metazoa > Chordata > Amphibia > Anura > Myobatrachidae > Pseudophryne > Pseudophryne corroboree. The sequence continues at coordinate 528,208,968 of NC_086447.1, read as the reverse complement.
CAAACGACCTGTTCCATTTATAACAGTCCCAACGTTCCACAAAAGGGCAATGTAGACCACAACCGTAAATGTATATTTACCACCAGTGTCTTTTCAAAGGTAATTAAGCGAAAACAGCTTCCGCAAATGGCAGTTCCTTTTTCGGTGGCATGGATCGTGAACGGAGTGGAAATCCTTTACAAGGTGGAGTTCAATGAACAAACGGCAAACAGGGACTTGGTCCAGGTCTTAATCATCCAATTGGTTAGTTGGTAGGAGTAGAGACACAGCAGCAGATCCAAAGTTCACTTTGGATCCATGCCACCGAAAAAGGAACTGCCATTTTCGGACGCTGTTTTCGCTTAATTAACTTGGAAATACACTGGTGGTAAATATACATTTACGGTTGTGTCTACATTGCCCTTTTGTGGAACATTGGGACTGTTATAAATGGAACAGGTCGTTTGAACTTTCTGCTTTTGATCTCCATATACAAGTGGGAGTGACACTCTTATTTCATCTACCCAGTGTTTTTATTTATATTTTAAAATAAGTGTACACTATGATGTTTAACAACTTCTGCTCTTAAATAATAAATTGTGTTGCTTTTATGACCCACCATTCTCATTATAGACCAATAGCGCTACATCTTTGCTTGTATTTATCTGTTTAGGCTCTGACCAACCCTTGTTGTTCAGCTGCTGGGGTGAACCTCTCCATCTAGCGCCAGAAATAGACCACCTAGGTGGTTTTCTCCTTTCTGCATATCACATTCCTGAAGCATTCAATATCTCCATTAATGCTTAATTCAGTTCAAGAGCACTGAATGTACAGCATTCTACTGCACTATAGCGTGCTGCAGTGCTTTATACAGCAGCTCCCCAATACAAGTAACAGAATGGGTCTTTATGTAATCACCCCAACCTGCCCATTTTCTACATAGCAGAAGCTCAGACGAATCTGTCCAAAACCTGGTAATGTCATTTTTAGAATTTTCCATTACGGAGAATGATATAAAATGCATGCTTTATATATTTTATATAAAAGTTATAGTTAATGCATAAACATCTCTAATAGATATTATGGAGAAAACCAGAGGAGGAATTCCCTCTGTGTATACATGTGATTTTCACTAATTTGGAATGCATTATTAATCTTTGGATTTGTGTTCTGCAGCTACTGGCACACTGAAGATATTGCCTCACATGACTTTTATTTTGCATATTTATGCAATTCTGTGACCTAAAAAAGCATGGACTAGAGTTAATTCAGATAATAAATACTGCCACTCACATATATATTTTAATAAAAAAGTAAAATCCCCAAAAATAAGATTAACCATTACTTGTTAAATCACAGGTGTAATAAACTAGAAAACTGTTGAAAAATTATTGTGAAACCTCTGCTATTGAAATGACTGAAAACAGTGGCAACAAGTACACAGTAAAAAGCTACTGTGATACACTCTTCCACAGCCAAATAAAGCAGAAAACAAATAAAAATGTAAATAATTCTTGAGCCAACCTAAAGAAACTGTATTAGATAGAGATGACAAAAAAAATCCAGTTAAAAATTAGATAGATAGACAAATTGAGACAGATATAGAATAGATATGAGATAGAAATATAAATAAATACAGATCTCAGATAGAAAGACATGAAATATATATATATATATATATATATATATATATAATAGATATGAGACATACATCAGTGTGATAAATGCATGGATAGATAAATCAATATAGATTGTTTGATCAACATGAGGTAGATTAATCAATATGTAATAGATAAAATACCTATGAGAACAATAAATACAAATAGATGCATAGACATGGGATTCATAAAAGATATATAACTTGATATGAGATAAATTCATATGAGATACTGTAGATCAATCAACAGGAGATAGATAGATAGATAGATAGATAGATAGATAGATAGATAGATAGATGCAGGTGACAGCTAATAGATCAGTCAATGGGATAGGTAGATATGAGATTCATAGATATTTATTAGATAATTCAATATGTTAGATCAGTATGAGTTAATTTATATACAGATGAGATAGAGATATCAATATGAGATGTATAGATAAAGCATCCTGATATAATAAATTAATTGGAGATAGATAACTCAATAGAGATAGATAGATAGATAGATAGATAGATAGATAGATAGATAGATAGATAGATTGAGCAGTGTAATAAAATGCAAACAATAGAAACCTTACTGCAGCATCCTATTAGATAGTAAGCCAGGCACAATCGCAGAGTATTAATATAATAATCACACATATTGCTACAAAGTTTTTAGAACAATTGTCACACTGTGTAATGCAGTTCATATGACTGAATACAGGTGGACAAGGCAGCAGTCTATATGAAGGTTTATCATAGAAATTAGTTACAGATATTTGACACACTTAATGTGACAAACAGTGAAATGTATTAGTGGCACCGGTGAAGGAAGAAAGCGGCACTAGGCTTTTCACACACATGTACAGCAGTGACAATGTGATGACACACATTAAGGCTGTCACACGTGTGTGGCATGCCAGCTGTAAGAAAATCAGAGACACAAATACAGACGCTAACTAACCTGGCTGTCGCTTGTTTTCCATGCTAGTGTGTATGTCGTTTGTTAAGGAGAGCTCATAGAAACCAGGGCTGGAGACTTATTACGGTGTCTTAGTACTGACTGAGCACTAATCTCCCAATACCACTGCTAAACTGTCAGATCTCTCCCTCCTACTCCTGCCTGCGACTGCTCCACCTCTCTCCCCTGACATCACTACACTACACCTCCTGAGAAGAGTGATAAGCATGTGCCTCCCCTCCTGGGGGATTAACCATTGGGATGCTGGAGGCAGACACAGTGTTTGACTATTAAAACAATCACAAAACAAGTTACAAGATTAGCAGCCTAGTGAGGCAAAAGGTTTTCAAGAAAAGCATTATAATATTGTAAAACCAATGATCACAACATGTTCCTGGCACATATGCCAGAATTTATACTGTAAAATGATTGTTGATTAGAAAACAACCAGAAATGGAATGGAAATAGAGCACTGTAAAAGTATACAGTATTTATGTTTTAATTATCTTTTTAGATTTTTTTTTTTTTTTTACAGCAATGGGGTCAGGAGAGCTAGCCGGCTGTGATATAAGTACAATTGTGAATCTAGATGGCCGTAATATTACTCTTCATGCAGACTAGAATCAGAGGGCCTGATTCAGACCTGATCGCTGCTGTGCCTTTTCACACAGCGGGCAATCAGGTCAGAACTGCACATGTGTATGCACCGCAATGCGCACATGCGTCAGCCAATAACGACGGGCATCGCCGGTCAGCGACAGGATGGTGCAAAAATTTCATTTGCACAGGCGTTTGCAAGGTGATTGACAGGAAGAGGCCGTTCGTGGGTGGTAACTGACCGTTTACTGGGAGTGTCCAGAAAAACGCAGGCGTTCCCAAGGGAGGGTGTCTGACGTCAGCTCCGGCCCTGATCAGCCTGTTATGATCGCCCTGTAGGAGTAAAGGCTCATACACACTTGCCGATAAAAAGAGCGACGGCGCTCGTTTTATCGGCAAGTGTGTAAGCCGCCAGCGACGACCGATCCGCGGCCCCGCAGGTCGGCAACGATCGTTGCTGTCGCCAGTGCATGCATGCAGGATCTGGACTGTCGTCCACAACCTGCATGCAGGGCTGGCGGAGGCGTGACGTCACTGAGCGATATGAGCGGTCATATCGCTCAGTGTGTACAGTCGGCCGCCGACCATGAGGGGAAACATTAGACGACGTCGCTCACAGAGCGACATCGTCTAATGTGTACAGACCTTAAGTCTTGGGCTCTGCAGAGACTGCACACACTCAGTGAGGTGCGAACGGATTTGCAGCTGCCCGCATGCGATCACACACTTGCACGGGTGAATTTCCACTCCCCCTTGGGCGGCAACTATCCGATCGCAGGTCAGCAACATTAGCAGTCCAGTGTTCAGGTCTGAATCACCCCCAGAAGTTGCTGCATCTAGAGCATTAAGACTGATTAGAAGGGCCAATAGCAGCATATTGCTGCACACATTATACCAGGCATTCCCAACCTCGTTCTTCAAGGCACACTAACAGTGCAGGTTTTAGTGATATCCAGGCTTCAGCACAGATGGTTAAATTAAAATAACTGAGGCACTAATTATGTCACCTGTGCTCAAGAACGGATATCACTAAAACCTGGACAGCTAAGTTGGGTACACACTAAGATTTTTTGGTTGGCCCGACAATTGGATGATTTTTCAGGAAATTGTAGGCACCAATATCTGAGCTACATACTTGAAGATTTTTTTTTCAGTTACCAATTTTCTGCCACATCACACTGCATTTGCATATGTCCGCCCACAGGATGACATAGTGACAGAAAACATAGGACATATGGGCAGATTATTGAGAATGCACACACACTGCTAGATATCGGGAGTTTGTGGCCAAGATTTGGGACAACAGATCGCAAAATCGATTGCTCGTGTGCATGGCAAGATTTTCTGGAATTATCAGTGAAATGCCGAAACGATAATTTATACAAACTATACGATAAATCAGGGCGATGTCCCAATTATTGGCAAATCGGACCAATAACTCTATAGTGTGTACTTATCTTTAGTGTGCCTTGAAGACCGAGGTTGGGAAAGCCTGTATTATACTGTACACAATAGTTTGCAATAAGCAAAGTACAGGAATGCACAATACTTGGTGCACATTATAGGATACTTATGGCAGAAGTACCGATTTGCACAAGTCACTATTGCAAAAATGGGCAAAATACACAACAGGATATTAAGATAACAAAATGCAGTTATAACTAGAATAATATATTGGAGGGAGGAGGCCTGGATTGCACACCCTAGCCATGGGCGCAACTAGGGGGGCTAAGGGGGCATGTACCCCGGGAGCAGAATCCGAGAGGGTGCCGAGATGGGTACTCTGCCTCCCCTCCCTCCTCTCAGCCTTAAAGGGCTGCTTTATGCCAGTTCCCATGACCCTCGCTGCAGGTCCCTGCTCCCCAGCACCACTAATGTGGACTCCTGGGAATCTCCACCCCCCCCCCCCTCCCCGGCAACTAGAACGCTAATGAATGGGACAGGGGCGGCCGCTCACACACTCCTGTGCCTGTGTAAATGATGTCTGTCCCCGGCCCTGTTCCCCAGCACTAGATTTGAGGGTGTGTGTCTACAGCAGCTATCACTGTAATAAATCTCTGTCTCTCGCTGCTCCCTCCCACCTCTCTCTGCCCTGCAACCTCTGCATCTCTCCTGCTCAGGGTACCCAGGGACCACCAAACTGCTGTAAATGCCCTCACCCATCCCACTTTGAACTGCCACATGCACGTACTTGCAGAGGGGAGCAGATGCAGGCTCCTTAGTGGCTGGTATCCATCACCCTGGCTCTGCTGCTGCACGGTGAGCAGCCTTTGCCAAACTCAGCCGACAGATTTGCCATACAGCCAGTGCCTCGAGTTGCCGGCAGCAGCAATAGACCTCAACAAGGAGGAGAGCCATAAAGAAGATGACCACATCGACCACAGCCAGGAGTCTGATGAGGGTGAGAGGTAGTTCCTATGTGTGACAGCAGTGCCAGATTAAGGTCCACGTGGGCCTGGAGCTGAAATTTCTGAAGGGCCTACTGCGTGTGTGCCGCTAGAGGTGTGAGATCAGTATGGCGGGGGTGTGAGTACTGATGGGGGTGTGTGGGGTGTGACCAGTGTTGTGGGGGTATGGTCTTCAAAGGGGGTATGGCATAATGACACATACACCACCTATTATATTATTGATCACTGCATAACCCCCCCCCCCTCCCCCCTTCCTGCACAATCTCATGGCTTATTAATTTTATTTAGAGCGCTTTGACAGAAACATATACCTGAAAATCGGTAATTTCCCAATACCTAGCTTTGAATAAAGGGGGTAATTCAGAGTTGATCGTAGATGTGCTAAATTTAGCACATCTACGATCAGTTACCCCGCATGTCAGGCCCTCCCCCCGCCCCCCCGCACACGTACAAAATCACCACACAGCGGTGATGCTTTTGTACTTGACAAGTAGCTCCCTGCCAGCGCAGCTCCTGCGCTCTGGCAGGGAGCTACTTGTTGCATCCCGGGTCGCATGCGCACTGCGCTTAGTAATTCAGACTGCGATCGCTGCCCCTGCATCGATCTAGTCTGAATTACCCCCAAAGTACGAGGAGCAGAACATGAAAACATATGAAATAATAATAATTAATAAATAAAGCCAATATGTGACCTGCACTATACATCTGCCGCTACAAAGCCCTTCCCTTGTGTATAAATGTGTGTGCGAATGTGCAAGGACTGAAACGCCCACTGTCAGTGTCTATAAATGCTGTAATACCGCTTGGCGTAGTTCCTCTTTCTTGTCTGGTTCTTAGACACCATTACTGGCCACACCATGGAAACTTGCACCATTCCTTGGGTAAGTGCAGAGTTTCCACCTTAGTGTGGGCTCCAGTGTGAGCGATGAAGCGTCTGTGTACGCAAACACTTTAGCATCATTTATGCAACACGCCCATGAAATAGGACCATTTTTGCGCGCATTAATAGCCACCTCCCAGTCACTGCCCAGAAACGCCCAGCACATTTACCAGACATCTCTGATACAGTGCAGTACAGTTGCAGCTGCACCTCTGTGTGCACACAGGGTCTGGGACTCCAGGTCGACAACAAAAAGGTCAACACACCTTAGGTCGACGCCAATTGGTCGACACACCTTAGGTCGACACGGAAAAAGGTCGACATGGAAAAAGGTCGACATGGAAAAAGGTCGACATGGAAAAAGGTCGACATGATTTTTTATGGTTTTTTTGGTGTCGTTTTCTTCATAGAGTGACCAGGAACCCCAATTAGTGCACCGCGTTCGCTCGCCATGCTTCGGGCATGGTGCTTTCGCTCTGCTCCGCTTGGCACAGATTACCGTTCCAATCGTAGTCCATGTGGATCGTTAAGTATGAAAAGGTTCCAAAAAGAAAAAAATTGTGACAAACTCATGTCGACCTTTTTCCATGTCGACCTTGTTCCTGTCGACCTTTTGTCCATGTCGTCCTTGTTGTCCATGTCGACCTAAGGTGTGTCGACCAATTGGAGTCGACCTAAGGTGTGTCGACCTTTTTGTTGTCGACCTGGAGTCCGGATACCGTGCACACACAGTGTACCCCGACCAAAATACTGCAATAACACTGAACGCTGGTCACCTTCTATAATTATTCTCCATAGAGTGCTGCCGCTGCAGTGCTGCATGTATTACTGGCCCATTGATATATGTACCAGGTTGAAGGGCACCTGCTTAATTTTTGTTATTGAACTTTTTGCAAAGTGCTGCTTGCTTTATATCTATAGCAATACAGTATATAAAATAGCCTTAATAAATACACATTGGAGGGAATTCAATTAGCATTGCGGGGCTGTAGCTCCCAGGTTAAGTGCCTGAGCTATTCTGTTGAACGCATCATGTCCCGCATTTAAACCAGGAGATGCACCTTGCCGTGACAAATGCCCAGGGCTTAGTTGCGGTAAACTGCATCTCATGTTTTACACCTTGACAAAGGGGCGTGCAAGCCCCGAAACGTTGGAGTTTGATGTGTTCTAATACACTTCTTTGATTATTTGAAAAGCTGAGTGCCGCTTCCTCCTTCCTCCTTTCCCACGACTTATCCAGTATTCGGTTGAGGGCACCAGCGCTGATGTCTTTCTAATGGGAGTGCCGATCCATGCTACATTTCTATATATATATATATATATATATATATATATATATACCAACTAGGACAAATGAGGCGGCACTCAGTGTCTTCAAACAAGTGAAAAATTGTAATGGTGCTTCAACGTTTCGGGGTCTCCCCCTGACGAAGGGGGAGACCCCGAAACGTTGAAGCACCATTACAATTTTTCACTTGTTTGAAGACTCTGAGTGCCGCCTCATTTGTCCTAGTTGGTATCCATCTGGTATTTATACCTGGAGGAGGGCACCGGAGCAAGTTAGCCCCATTGCTGGGACATAGCCTAGTGCCGGAGCATAGAACTGGCTATATATATATATATATATATAATCCAAGTATCCCATATACACAGCGGCACTCAGAGACTCATAGTAAGTGAAAAAATGTGCAAAATTTAATCCATATTACAACCTGTTCAGGCCAACGTTTCGGGGCACATCCGCCCCTTTGTCAAGGTGAACCAAAAGTGAATAAAACAAACACATGCAGTACCTTATATTGTGAAGAAGACCCGCTGGCGGGAAGCATCGTGGCCGAAGGCGGGCTGTGCGTCTCGCCCGGCCGTCTCCGGTGCAGTGATGTCATCAGTGCGCCGTAGAGTTCTCCTTCCGTGCGCCGTCGGCCTCCTGCGTTGCCTAGGGAACCGGGACGCCATCGTATCCTCCGCCTCCAACACAACGCGTCTCCATGGCAACCCGGCTTACACTGGTGCCTGGCTTCCGGACTGTCCTCCACATACGCCGCACTGACAACCTAGAGTGAAAAAGTGTATCCACATCAGGCACTATGTGTACTAATAAACTTACTGCATGATCCAAACATTACCTTACTTAATCATTCTGTATGTATAGATACAAAGTCACCAAATCACTGCTGTTAGCACCACAGAAAATTCAAATTGGTCTAGCATGTATATAATAAACTATTAAACTGCTATACATACTGAAGATATAAATATACTTAAAAACTAAAGTACATTCCACTGTATCATATCATTGAGGCCCTTCGGTCTTGTGGTGTCCAGTTTATACATCCATCTTGCCTCCATGCGCAGTAATTGTCCATGCCTGTCCCCCCCTCTCTGATCCTTTTGGGGACATGGTCAATGATAGAAAAGCTCAAGTCCTTCAGATCATGTCCCTTCTCCCTGAAATGTTTGGCCACAGGCTGATCCGTGGGCTTTCCAGCTAACGCAGCTTTGATTGAAGATTTGTGCATGGCAAAACGCTCCCTGAAGGTGCGTATGGTCTTGCCTACATATTGAAGCTTGCACGGGCACGATATTACATATACTACATACGTTGTTGTACAGGAGAGGACATGATTGATCTTGAAAGATTTTCCTGAAATACATGATGTAAATGTACTACCTGGGCTCATAAACTTGCATGTATCACACCCCAAGCATTTATAGCAGCCCGGGGATTTATATATAATATGCACACACATACACACGGAAACCCCCCTTACTAAATCCTGCGTTTGCCCCTGCGTGTACCCGTCGATATCTGAGACAATGGGACCCGGCAGTGGGGCAAGCATCGGCAAGTGCATACACACTTGCCGATGCCGTCAGCGACGAATGACGGTGGGTGCCATGCTGCATTCGGCAGCATGGCCCTCACTGGTGATATCACCCGTCAGACATGCATGCACAGCGACATAGTACATACACACTAGCCAATATCATGAACGAAGTGTCATTATTGTCTACAGTGTAGTCCTACTGTACATAATGCATAAATCCCTCTGTACATACACATTCCTCATAATATACATACTGTATATACATTCCTCATGTATATACACATACAGCTCCATAATATACATAAAGACACCCTCCTGTACATGCACATACATCCATTGTCCTGTACATATATACAAAAACCCTGCTTATACACATACCCACCAATAAACATATATACACCCTCCTGTATATACACATAAACCCAATATACTGTAATAATATATACCCCTCCTATACATATTCATGTCATATACAGTATTTTGCACCACACTGCACCAGTGAACACAGGGTTACACCACACTACACCAGTGCACACAGGGTTACACCACACTACACCAGCGCACACAGGGTTACACCACACTGCACCAGCGCAACCAGGGTTACACCACACTGCACCAGCGCACCCAGGGTTACACCACACTGCACCAGCGCACACAGGGTTACACCACACTGCACCAGCGCACCCAGGGTTACACCACACTGCACCAGCGTACACAGGGTTACACCACACTGCACCAGCGCACACAGGTTTACACCACACAGCACCAGCGCACACAGGGTTACACCACACTGCACCAGTGCACACAGGGTTACACCACACAGCACCAGTGCACAACCATATGCTGCTCTGCAGACAGCTTCAGTGAATATAACCAAGTAGGGAAAAATCGGCTGTATAGTAGCACTCACTAATCCTGGGGTGCAGAGATCCAAGGCTGTAGTTGTTCCAAGCTTCATGGTATCCAGGTACTGAAATGTCCTGTGTAGTCCTAATGAGTTACACACACCAATCCATAGATTCTTTGGATGGCTTGTGTGGGGGGGAGCTTTAGAGCAACCAGGTGGCTACCACACTGGTGGCACATTTTCAGTTGTACAGGGGTAGAGTTTAGAGTGATAGGGGGCGGAGCTAAATGCGACCAGGGGGTTAAAGAAACCAGGTGTCATTGTTTCTGATGGCCGGGATGGAGCTTATTGCGACTAGGGGTGGAGCTTATTGCGACTAGGGGGTGGATCTTAGAGCAACCAAGGAGTTCCACACTGCTCACTTCTTCTGATGTCCAAGGGCAGAGCTTAGCGTGGGCAGGGGGCGGAGTTTTCCGTGGCCGGGAGGCGGAGCTTATAGAAACCAGGAGGACATTCCGCACTGGTGACATGACACTGCTTCTGATGGCTGGGGGCGGAGCTTGGTGCAGCCAGGGGGCGGAGCTTCCGACGGCTCCGTAGAGGTAATCGGCAGCCGGGGGTGTGGGTGCTTGGAGCAGCCAGGAGTATAATGTACTGGGCTGTTGGTCACAGTGGTGACAGGAAAAAAAAATTCTTGTCAGCACTGGCTACACTGTAGAGGATGTTGTGGGCCTATTTTCATTAGAGGCTTGGAGCTCCTACATCAGGACATCACATCACACCAGACCCTCAGTAACCAGCTTTCTCCCATCCCTTACCAACCCTCCCCATCCCTCGCACCTACTCTGACATCTAACTCCCATGCGTATGGAGAGGAAGTCATGGCCCTCATTCGTTCCTGTACCCTCACCACCTCCTCACTTGACCCTATCCCGTCCCGCCTCCTCCGCTACCTCTCTCCTTCTGCTTGTTCCCATCTTTCCCACCTTCTCAATCTGTCCCTCTCTTCAGCACTGTCCCCTCTGCCTTCAAGCATGCACTCATCTCTCATATTCTTAAAAAACCTACACTTGATCCAAACACTCTCTCCAACTACCGACCCATCTCTCTCATCCCTTTTGCCTCCAAACTCCTTGAGCGTATTGTCTACAACCGCCTTACTTCCTTTCTTTCCTCACACTCACTGCTTGACCCATTCCAGTCTGGCTTCCGTTCTCTCCACTGCACTGAAACTGCCCTTACAAAAGTATGCAATGACCTCCATGCTGCTAAATCTAAGGGACACTACTCTCTACTTATTCTGCTTGATCTCTCTGCTGCTTTTGACACTGTGGACCATCCTCTCCTACTGCAAATTCTTCACTCCATTGGTCTGCGTGACACTGCCCTCTCTTGGCTGTCCTCCTACCTTTCTGACCGTTCTTTCTCTGTCTCCTCTCATGACTCCACCTCCCCCTCACTTCCACTAACTGTAGGGGTACCCCAAGGTTCTGTCCTTGGTCCTCTTCTCTTCTCTCTCTATACGTCCTCACTAGGTAAGCTCATTAGTTCTTTTGGTTTCCAATATCATCTCTATGCTGATGACACCCAAATCTATCTTTCCTCTCCAGACCTCTCCCCTGCTCTCCTCACTCGTATCTCCAACTGTCTCTCTGCTACCTCTTCCTGGATGTCCCAACATGTCTAAGACAGAGCTGATCATCTTTCCTCCCTCCCGCATAACCTCACCTCCTACAATCTCATTATCTATTGATGGCACTACTATCTCCTTTAGCCCCCAAGTGCGCTGTCTTGGAGTAATCCTTGACTCCTCCCTCTCCTTCAAACCACACATTCAGCACCTCTCACAAATCTGCCATTTTCATCTAAAAAATATTTCCAGGATCAGACCCTTTCTGACCCAGGATGCTAATAAGACTCTTATCCACTCACTGGTCATCTCCAGACTGGACTACTGTAATCTGCTCCAGACTAATACCTCTCTCCACTCCAATCTATCCTCAATGCTGCTGCCCGGCTCATCTTCCTCACCAAACGCACTACGTCCACCTCTCCTCTCTTACTAGACCTTCACTGGCTCCCCTTCCCTTTCAGAATCCATTTCAAGCTTCTCACACTCGCTTACAAAGCCCTCACCCACTCCTCTCCCATCTACATCTCTGACCTTATCTCCCTTTACACTCCCACCCGTCCTCTTCGCTCTGCTAATGCACGCCGACTCTCCTGCCTACGGATTACTTCCTCCCACTCCTACCTCCAAGATTTTTCACGTGCTGCACCACTTCTTTGGAATTCCCTACCTCTCCCCCTCAGACTCTCCACCTCTCTACAAAACTTCAAACGATCTCTCAAGACCCACTTCTTCACCAAACCCAGCCAAATTTCATCCTAACCCTCTTTTCTACGCTCTCTATGTACCCCATCTGTGTCACTCCTGTCTGTCTACCCCTCCTCTTTAGAATGTAAGCTCTCACGAGCAGGGCCCTCTTCCCTCATGTGCTTATCCTTTCTTACTTTAATAATCTTCAACTGCACCACATCCAGCAGTCTTCTGCCACCTGATACTTATTCCAGTGTCATCTGCTGATGTAACTATGTTTATTTACCCTGTACTTGTCCTATACTGTCATCAACTGTAAGTTGCTGTTTTCCTGTTTGATTATTTGTTTATGTATTCTGTAATTGGGCGCTGCGGAACCCTTGTGGCGCCATATAAATAAAGGATAATAATAATAATATGTGCTACCTTGCTGGGACTCAGTACTGCAATATAGGAACAAACATGCAGGTTCACCATACCCATTAGAATTATAATACATTTAATTGTACATCATAATCAAGGTTCTTGACATACATTGGCCAATATATGAGCATGCCCACCAGGCATGAAGGTGACCTCATCAGACAGGTGACCTCATCGCAGGGCACCCCAACTAAACAACCCCAAAGATAGATGCGGAAAAAATCAAAGTCTTAGGCAAGTGAAAATAGCTGCTGAGTATTGTAAAGAGGACAGCAGTAAAGTGTCAGAGTGTAATGCTGGCCATACATCAGGACGATCTGCATATGAAGCAAGTCGTATCATGATTTCCCTTCAACCTCCCTGCCAATCCCGGACACATGAGTGGCACACAATATGCTAACGACCCATTGATAAATGATCGATTGTGTGCCTCACCAAAAAGAAAGTCCAGGGAAATGCCACTCAAAGTCTTACGATGCATCATATGTGCATAAAACATGGTACGGTGTGCATACGATTACAACGGATAATATGGGCTGCACGTATGATCAGAGGATGCAACATTCGACCCACGGGTAAGCGCACTGCATCATACCCAAAAGATGCACAAGATGCATCGAATGAGGCTTCAAAATCGTACATTTGTACACTACAGTATATCGACCTAGTGTATTGCTGGTCTTATGTGAAGTTAAATGATCAGTGTTACAAGTATAAAAGTTGTGTGAGAAATGCTACATACTGTAAATAAGAAACAAACACAGGGTGCTAAAGGTGTGGAAAAAAATGTAAGATGGTGATGCCCCAAAGTGGCCCAAGACTGATCAATCCAAGGAGCCCCACGTCCCAAAAGTTCACCCCTCAAATGACTTATTATATAATTATAAGGATCCAAGGACACCCACGCCCCAAGAGTTCACCCCTCAACTGACTTATTATTTAATTATAAGGATTATTATAATTATATAATAAGTCAGTTGAGGGGCAAACTTTTGGGATGTGGGGCTCCTTGGATTGCTCTGGCCACTTTGGGGGATCAGCATCTTACATAGTTTTCAACCCCTATATCACCCTGTGTGTTTTTTATTTATGTAGCATTTCTCACACATAATTTTACACTTGTAACACTGATCAGCTAACCTCACCTTCTAACACTCTGACACTTTACTGCTGTCCTCTTTCCAATACTCAGCAACTATTTTCACTTGCCTAACACTTTGATTTTTTACCTCTATCCTTTTTTTGTGTGATGCCCTGGGGTGGTTTAGCTGGGGTGGTTTGGGGATGCCCTGCGCCCCAGAGGCGAACCCCGATGAGGTCACCTTGATGATTGGTGGGCAGTCTCATACATTGGACAAAGTATGCCAAGAACCTTTATTATGATGTACAATTAATTTATCATAATTCTTATGGGTACTGTGCACCTGCATTTTTGTTCCTATATAACCAGAAGAATAATTAATATTATTAATAATAATAGAGGATTGTACAGAGCAGCTAGGACTGTGCAGATGGATATAAAGATCGCACAGTACAGATTAGCAGGATTGCCCAGATGGATACCAGAATTTCTCAACCCAGGTTTAGCAGGATAACAAGATTGCACAGTGTAGGTTAGCAGGATTGACCTGCAAAATAACAGGATTGCACAGTTCAGATTAGGAGGATTGTATAGCAGGATAACAAAATTGCACGGAGCAGGATATCAGGATTGCACAGTGCAGGTTTAGGAGGATTGTCCAGCATGATATCAGGACAACCCAGTGCAGCTTAAGTAGGACTGTCCAGCAGGATATGAGGATAGCATAGCGCAGTTTTAGCAGGTTTGATTATTGGAATCATAAAGTAATGTACCCCTATGATGTATCATAAATTATAAGGTACCAACATATTATGTATTGTGTACAATCAGTAACACTTGGTTCTAGACTGCGTGACAGATATTTCTACAGGTTAGCAGGGAAAATGTAATCATTCAAATGTACTGAATTTTTATGAAAATCATCCTTGTATGCCTCATATAAACAAAATCCCTTAATGGACACAAAACAACCAGGTACAACACATGAGGATTATGATTACTGTATTTCTGGGCAAAGGCATGTATTTTGGTAACCATGACAACATGTCCTCTGTTATCTGTTATAATCATTTGCAACTCTATCTGCCTACGCACATATACTAATAACATTAATATGCATATTAATAGATACATACAGAGAAAGGGTCAAAGACATCAGTGATGTCCTTTGACAATTTTAATACACTGCATCAGTATGAAATGTTATCAGGGAGATTCAATTGATGTATAGTCGCTATGTGCCACTACGCACGTCACCTATAATTACAGTATGATGGAGTAACATCAGTCATCTTTCTGCACACATAAAACCCATATGCAGCTACATATGCTTGTGTTTAATTTCTGTTATTAGATTTGAAGTTATTCATTATTGGCAAATGATAAAAGCCCAAGAAGCACACACTATATATTTTTTACCTGCTAAACTTGCATCAAGGATATCTCTTATATACCCCTATGGGGGGTAATTCCAAGTTGATCGCAGCAGGAATTTTTTTTAGCAGTTGGGCAAAACCATGTGCACTGCGGGAGAGGCAGATATAACATTTGCAGAGAGAGTTAGATTTGGGTGGGTTATTTTGTTTCTGTGCAGGGTAAATACTGGCTGCTTTATTTTTTCACTGCAATTTAGATTGCAGATTGAACTCACCCCACCCAAATCTAACTCTCTCTGCACATGTTATATCTGCCTCCCCTGCAGTGCACATGGTTTTGCCCAACTGCTAACAAAGTTCCTGCTGCGATCAACTCAGAATTACCCCCTATGTGTAAATTATGCACTATATGAATAGAATATTGAATATGTCTTTGTGGCTTTTCTGTGCAAATGCGTGTGCTACCGTATATACTCATACCACGCGCCAATACGCAAGGCTCATGAACCAGTATACACAGCGTGCGTGTATGTGCACACACGGCGACTATGCACACGCACAGAGGCCTCTCTGTTTAGTGTTTGCATGTGGTGTGTATGTAATATTTTCGACTTCGACACCACAAAGTCCCCATGCCGTATAGCCAGGACAATGGAGTTTCCAATACGAAACCTGGGCACTTTGAAATATTTGTTTAGTAACCTCAGACTTAGTATGGGCTGATAAGACCCATTGGGTTTCTGAACCAAAAAGAACGTTGAATAAAAGCCCTTGCCCATGGGGACTGGAATTATCACGCTTGAATGTAGAATGGAGTAAATAACCATCCACAGAGCCTTGGCTTTGCTGAGGTCTGTTGGAGGACTGGTATGAAAATATTGTCTGGGAGGACCGTACCCATGGGAGACCACTTCCTGAAAATAAGCATCTGTAGTTATCGGACGCCAAAAATGGGTGAACTGAAGAAGTCGGGTTCCCACCCTGGAGTTCCCCAGGAGGAGGACCCGCCCTGTCAGGTTAAGGTTTTAAATTCAGGCTTAGCAGTTGGATGCCCAGCAGCCCAGGCCTTCTTGGATTTGGGCTTTGAGGCCTTTGTGGAATGAGACAATCTAAGAAAGGTTTGACCTCTGGCCTTGCCCTGAGGGCAAGAGGACCAAAAGAAAAAAGTCTGAAGCTGTGTATAGGAGGCTAAGAGCAGGCAAGCCATTTTAGAGGCCGCCAGATTAGTGACAATTTTCTCCAATTCCGGCCCAAAAAGAAATTCACCTGTATAAGGGCCACTATGGAGGTAGCAGAAGCCTTGGAGGATAGGAGGGCCGTATCTAGGGCCTCTTCTCTGTTGTAAAAGGATGCATCCCTGATGTTTTCAATTTATGACAATTGTTCCTGGGTAGCCTCAGAGGGGAAACTGTTTTCTAGGGCATCAACCCAGTTTTCAGTAGCCTTAATCACCTTAGCTGTAGCTGTGGCCGGCCTTGCAGTGGCACCTGTAAGGGTGTATAAAGACTTAAGTTAATACATGCATCTAGCGGTCTATCTGGTTCATCCTTTTGGGGAGACGCTGTAGGATTAGGTAAAGTTGAGCTCTTGACCAAGCGTATCACCTGAGAATCCACAATAGGGGGATTTTCCCAATTAGTACAATCAGGGCTGTTTCTAGCCAATTTGGCTCCCAGTGCGAGATTTAAAAATGCGCCCCCCCCATTGACATAAAAATAATGCCCCCCCATAGATATAAAGCTAACTAATTTGCGCACGCCGCTGGCGCGCGCTCCCGGTAAGGGTGTGTGGCCTCGTTAAAATGGGTGTGGCCTCGCTGCAATGGGCCCCGACTGAAAAGACTACCTTACAGCAGGCAAGAGTCCCCATTTTACACATTGCGGCAGGCAAGAGTCCCCATTTTACACATTACGGCAGGCAAGAAACCCCATTTTACACATTACGGCAGGCAAGAGACCCCATTTTACAAATTACGGCAGGCAAGAGACCCCATTTTACACATTACGGCAGGTAAGAGTCCCAATTTTACACATTACAGCAGGCAAAAGTCCCCATTTTACACATTATAGCAGGAAAGAGTCCCCATTTTACACATTATAGCAGGCAGAGTCCCCAATTTACACATTATAGCAGGCAAGAGTCCCCATTTTTCACATTATAGCAGGCAGAGTCCCCTTCTACAAAGAGAGAGAGAAAAAAAAGAGAGAGGGTGTTACACTTACATTTGCAGCGGCATCCGCCGGCCAGAGGTCCTTTTCCATCCCGCATCCCGCTCTTCGGCACGCCTCTCCCTCCTCTTGGCTTGCCCGCCTTGTCCTGGCTCCCCTTCCTCCCCGTCATCAGTACTCTGCTCGGGGGCGGAGTTTCATCTAATGACGCGTTTGCGTCGAGACGTCACGATGCAAATGCGTCATTACATGAAACGCGGCCCCCCAAGCGGAGTAGTAATGATGGGGAGGAGGGGGAGAACAAACTGAGCCACCAAGAGCCGAGGCAGGCGCCCCGTGCGAATGCACGTCTCGCCCGCCACAAGAAACGGCTCTTTTACACACACCCACACACACACACCCAAGAGCGACAGATGGAGAGAGATGGGAGCATTGGGAGAGGGAGAAAAGAGGAGGCAAGGGGAGAGATAGGCATTGGGAGGGAGAGGAGGGCAAGGGGAGTGAGAGAGTGTGGGGGCATGAGGAGATAGAGAGTCATGGGGAGAGAGAGGGGTGCGTGGAGAGAGAGGGAGAGAGGCATCAGCCAGTTCGTAGTGTCCCTGCACTGTCAGCACTGTCTCCCTGGACTACATTTCCCATGATGCACACACAGGAGGAATCAAGGGCAGAGCATTATGGGAAATGTAGTCCACAACCACACAGTGGAATACAGTGAGTGCTCGCCTCACCGGAAGGTACTGCTCACCCGACCCCCTGCATGCGTGACACATATGCCGAGCACTCCGCTCGCGGGGGCGGAGTTTCGCGCAATGACGTGGTTGCATCATGACGTCACGACGCAACCGCATCATTGCGCGAAATTCCGCCCCCCCGAGCGGAGTACTCGGGAGGAGGGGAAAGCAGGGAGCCAGAGAGCCAGAGAAGTGCCGCGGCAAGCGCCCCGTGCGATTGCACGGCTCGCACGCCGCAAGAAACGGCACTGAGTACAATCAGTAGCTGGAAGTGGATAAAAGGAACTTGGCCTTTTAGGTACATGGAATTTCTTGCTAGGAGTTTTCCACGCTTCGCCCATAGCAGCAGCAAAGTGGTCAGAGTGGGGGGAATTCCGCTATCACTACTTTCTGGCATTTACACAAAGGATCTTTTGCCTTAGGTGCCGGTTCTTCATTTTCCAATTGAAGGGTGAATTTAACCGCTCTCAACCAAAGCTGTCACATTAAATTTTTACTGAATCTCTTCCTCCCCAGAGGGGGAGTCAGCATCAGAGAGGCCTGCATTTTCACAAGATGATTCCTCAGAATCTGAGAGTGGCGTAGATTGTGATAATGGCACAGTATGCTTGGTGGTAGTCGCAGTAGGCAAGGGTACCTGACCCTGTAACATATGGTGAAGGCAGCAGATGAGGTTGTGAGGCAGAAAACATGTTCATTCATGGGGGAAAGACAGTTATAGGATGAAAAATTTGTTTTGAGAATAGCGGAGGCAGACCCATAGGGGGAGCTACGGCTGGGACTGCAATATGCTCTGCAATTTTGGTCGGCAACTGGATAAAAGTAGGCTCTTGTGCTGAAACCAGGGGTGGTGACTGCCAGGTGGAACATAACAAGAGGCACACTGACTATCTTGTAACATCCTGAGGAGATAAACCTGCTGAAAAGGTTCTATAGGACACCAGTGTAAGGGCCAGAGCCTGTTTAGGTATTTTACCTTTGCTAGACATAGCTGTAAGGAGAGATGTACACACAGTGCCTTGCTAAAGTATTCATCGCCCTTTGCATATTTCATGTTTTGTTGCCTCACAATCTGGAATTAAAATGGATTGTTTGAAGGTTTACATCATTTCATTCACAGAACATGGCTAAAACTTTGAAGATTTTTTTTTATTGTGAAGCAAACAACAAATAGGACAAAATAACAGAAAACTTCAGCGTGCATAACTATTCATCCCTCCCTAAAGTCAGTACTTTGTAGAGCCACCTTTTGCAGAAATTACAGCTGCAATTCGCTTTGGATAAGTCTCTATGAGCTTGCCACATCTTGCCACTGGGATTTTTGCTCATTCGTCAAGACAAAACTGCTCCAGCTCCTTCATGTTGGATGGTTTCCGCTTGTGAACAGCAATCTTCAAGTATGACCACAGATTCTCAATTGGATTGAGATCTGGGCTTTGACTAGGCCATTCCAACACAATTAAATGTTTCCCCTTAAACCACTCGAGTGTTGCTTTAGCAGTATGCTTCGGGTCATTGTCCTGCTGGAAGGTGAACCTCCGTTCCAGTCTCAAATCACAGGCAGACCGACACAGGTTTTGCTCAAGAATATCCCTGTATTTAGCACCATCCATCTTTCCCTCGATTTGAAACAGTTTCCCAGTCCCTGCTGCTGAGAAACATCCCCACAGCATGATGCTGCCACCACCATGCTTCACTGTGGGGATGGTGTTCTTGGGGTGATGGGATGTGTTGGGTTTGCGCCAGACATACCGTTTTCCTTGGTGGCAGAAAAGTAAAATTTTTGTCTCATCTGACCAGAGCACCTTCCTCCATACATTTGGGGAGTCGTTCACATGCCTTTTTGCAAACTTAATACGTGTCTTCTTATTTTTAACACTAAGTAATGGCTTTTTTCTGGCCACTCTTCCATAAAGCCCAGCTCTATGTAGTGTACGGGTTATTGTGGTCACATGCACAGATACACCAGTCTCTGCTGAGGAACTCTGCAGCTCCTTTAGGGTTACCTTCGGTCTCTGTGCTGCCTCTCTGATTAATGCCCTCCTTGCCCGGTCTGTGAGTTTTTTGTGGCCGGCCCTCTCTTGGCAGGTTTGTTGTGGTACCATGTTCTTTCCATTTGAAGATGATGGATTTGATGGTGCTCCGGGGGATCATCAAAGATTTGGATATTTTTTTATAACCCAACCCTGACTTGTACTTCTCAACAACTTTGTCCCTGACTTGTTTGGAGAGCTCCTTGGTCTTCATGGTTTGATGCATCTTGCATAGTGGTGATGCAGCCTCTGGGGCCTTTCAGAAAAGGTGTGTTTACACTGACAGATCATGTGACACATAGATTGCACACAGGTGGACTTCATTTCACTAATTATGTGACTTCTGAAGGTAACTAGTTGCACTAGAACTTTTGAGAGGCTTCATAACAAAGGCAGTGAATACATATGCACATGCCAATTTTCAAATTTTTATTTATGAAAATTATTTTTTATATACATTTTTCTCATTTCACTTCACTAACTTAGACTATTTTGTGCATATCTATCAAAATAAAATTCAGATATAAAAAAAACAAAAACGAGTTTTATGGTAAGAACTTACCCTTGTTAAAACTCTTTCTGCGAGATACACTGTGCTCCACAAGTCTGGACAATGGGTGTAGAGTAGGATCTTTATCCGAGGCACCAATAGGCTCAAATCTTTTTACTGTTCCCAGAATGCACAGCGCCGCCTCCTATATCACCCCACCTCCCAGCACAGGAGCTCAGTTTAGTTAACCAGCCCAATGCAGTAGCAGGAAAAGAGACGACAACGGTTAGTAGCCACATACACCACACTCTCACGACAAGAGAAGTGTCAGTGGCTAATGCCATATCAACCCAAAGAAGCTAAGTGCGTCAGGGTGGGCACCTTGTGGAGCCCAGTGTACCTCGCAGAAAGAGTTTTAACAAGGGTAAGTTCTTACCATAAAAATCATTTTCTGCTGCGGGGTACACTGGGCTCCACAAGTCTGGACAATGGAGATGTCCTAAAGCAGTTCCTTATGGGAGGGGAAGCACTGTAGCGGGCACGGAAACCCGGCGTCCAAAGGAAGCATCCTGTGAAGCGGCAGTATCGAAGGCATAGAACCTTATGAATGTGTTCCCGGAGGACCACGTAGCCTGTGATTGTGTCGAGACGCCATCAGATCCACATCTGGAACACCCCACCTTTCCACGAGGAGTTAAAACACTTCTGGATGGAGGCCCCACTCGCCGGCATGCACGTCCTGATGACTGAGAAAGTCCGCTTCCCAATTCAGGACTCCCGGAATGAATACTGCCGATATTGCCGGTAGATGGCGTTCTGCCCAACGTAGAGTCCGTGAGGCTTCCTTCATTGCCAAACGGCTTCAAGTGCCGCCTTGATGATTTATGTAAGCCACTGTGGTGGCGTTGTCCAACTGTACTTGAACAGGACGGTTCTGAATCAAATGCTGGGCTAGGTTCAACGCATTGAAGACCGCCCGCAATTCAAGAATGTTGATCGAGAGGAGAGATTCCTCCTTGGTCCACCGACCCTGCAAGGAGTGCTGCTCCAGCACCGCGCCCCAACCTCTTAGACTGGCATCTGTCGTCAACAGGACCCAGTTGGATATCCAGAAGGGACGGCCTCTGCACAATTGTCGGTCCTGGAGCCACCAGAGCAGCGACAGACGGACCTCCGGAGTCAAAGAGATCATTTGAGACCTGATCCGGTGAGGCAGGCCATCACACTTGGCTAGAATCAGCTTCTGGAGGGGGCAAGAATGGAATTGAGCATACTCCACCATGTTGAATGCTGATACCATGAGGCCCAGCACCTGCATTGCCGAATGTATCGACACTTGCGGACGAGAAAGGAAGCAACGAATCCTGTCCTGAAGTTTCAGGACTTTCTCCTGAGACAAGAACAACCTCTGGTTGTGAGTGTCCAACAGCGCTCCCAGATGCACCATGCTCTGAGCAGGGACCAGGGAGGATTTCTTCCAGTTGATGAGCCACCCGTGGGCTTGTAGAAACCGGACCGTCATATCCAGATGACGCAGGAGAAGATCTGGGGAATTTGCCAGGATTAACAAGTCGTCCAGATACGGCAGTATCCTGACCCCTTGACGGCGGAGTACCACCGTCATCACCGCCATAACTTTGGTGAAGACTCGCGGAGCGGTTGTTAAACCAAAAGGTAACGCCCGAAACTGGTAATGGAGGTTGCCAATAGCGAACCTCAGGTAGTGTTGATGTGACACTGCTATAGGAATATGCAGGTAAGCATCCTGTATGTCCAGGGAGACCATGTAGTCCCCAGGTTCCAAGGCCAGAACTATAGAGCGAAGGGTTTACATACGGAACTTGGAAACCTTCACAAACTTGTTCAGTGCCTTGAGGTTGAGAATGGGCCGGGAGGACCCATTCGGTTTCGGGACTAGAAACAGTGGAGAATAGTACCCCCGGCCCCTCTGAGCAAGAGGCACCTGTACTACGACTCCTGTATCCAGAGGGTCTGTACCACCGAATGCAGAGTATTTGCCTTTGTCTGATCCGACGGGACGTCTGTCTGGCAAAATCGATGAGGGGGTCGGTTTTTGAAGGCTATGGCGTAACCTCGAGTGACGACTTCCCGTACCCAGGCATCTGAAGTGGTCTTCAACCATTCCTGGGTATACCCTAGAAGCCGGCCCCCCACCCTGGGATCCCCCAGGGGGAGGCCCGCCCCGTCATGCGGCAGGCTTATCGGTCTTGGCTGCTGGCTGACGGGCAGCCCAGGCTCTTTTGGGCTTCGGCTTACCAGGTTTGGAAGTGCGGGCCGCCTGACCTTTTGCTTTACATGAAGGCCGAAAGGGGCGAAAGGACGTGCCTTTGGCCTTCGACACAGAAGGAGCTGTATTAGGCAGACAGGCAGTTTTGGCAGTAGCCAAGTCAGCCACTATCTTATTTAAGTCCTCCCCAAACAGAATATCCCCCTTGAAAGGGAGTACCTCCAGGGTTTTTCTAGAGTCCAGATCCACAGACCAGGATCTCAGCCACAATATCCTGCGAGCCAGGACTGACGTAGTAGAGGCCTTGGCTGCTAGGATACCGGCATCAGAAGCCGCCTCTTTAATATAGCGAGAAGCTGTGACAATATATGACAAGCATTGTCTAGCATGGTCAGAGGAGATTTCAGCTTCTAACTCCAAGGCCCATGCTTCAATAGCCTCTGCCGCCCATGTAGCTGCAATAGTGGGCCTTTGTGCAGAACCCGTGAGGGTGTAAATCGCTTTTAGACAACCCTCGACACGTTTATCCGTAGGCTCTATTAGAGACGTGATGGTAGTGACAGGTAGAGCTGAGGAAACCACCATCCTAGCCACATGTGAGTCTACTGGAGGAGGCGTTTCCCAATTCTTAGACAGCTCTGGCGCGAGGGGATAGCGAGCCAGCATCTTCTTTTGAGGCACAAACTTCGTACCCGGGCTTTGCCAGGGTTCCTGACGTATATCCACTAGGTGGTCAGAGTGAGGTAAAACTTGTTTAATCACCTTCTGACACTTGAACCTATCTGGTTTCTTAGGAGGAACGGATGGCTCGGGATCATCCGTAACCTGCAGAATTAACTTAATAGCCTCCAAAAGATCAGGAACATACACATGTGAACTACCCTCCCCATCAGCCGTATCTGAGTCAGAACCTGTGGGGTCAGTGTATGTGCTGTCTTCATCAGACGAGGTGTCAGTGACAGCAGTGGATTGTGAGGAGACGAGCGCTCGCTTAGAGGACCTCTTGGACTTAGGCGAGCGATGGTCAGACTTTTTAGTAGTCAGGGACCGGTTCAACTTCTTTAATTGAGCAGATAAATCGTCCGCCCACGGCGGGTTAGCTGCAGGGACCACATACGGTTGTACCGGCATTGGGGGTCCCATAGGGGGTGTTAGTTTATGAACTAGCGTATGCAGAAGCGTGGAAAAAGCGGCCCACGGAGGGTCAGTATGTGCCTCCGTTGCCACAGTCCCACTGGGGGGCAAGGAGCCCCCAGAACCAAAGCCCACAGCTGCTCTATTCTCCCCATATGTGCCTGTGGCTTCAGCAACACCAGCAGTGTGTTCCGCCCCAGAACCGTTACCCTCAGAAGCAGACATGATATAACTTGCAGTATGAGGTAACACAGTACAAGTATTAGCAGCACTATATCCCTAAACCCAAACCCCTGCGCAGTGTAGTCAGCACCAGCAGAGATAAAGGAGAGATATGGTGACTAAATCACAGAGAAAAATCTTTGTGAAAATCCTATATTAAATAACACCTGACGCACCAAGCCCCCTCAGGTTATATAATATAGGGATAGCAAGTTGAGTGAAAGACATGAGATGGACACCACTCAGCTATCAATGCACACACAAATAGTCACAGTTTGTACAATGCACAGGTTATTACAGACAATAATACTGCACTGGACTAGCTTACACAGCTATATAGTCAATAGATATAACACTACACAGTAAGAAACTGGATGTATATCACAGGGTAATTGTACTATAAACCCTGACTAAATGCACTCTTTCTTACTAACAGTGACTAAAAAGGCAGGTAGAATACTTAAGTGTCATGTAAAGGCACAGCGCTGACAACCAGGCGGCTTTACATAGGAGGATTTGCCCAAGCGGTCCCAGGAACAGTGAGCTGAGGAGTAATGGCGCCGCAGACACTGACAGGGAGTGAGGAAAAGACAGAGATGCAGCTCCAGGGTGGAAAACACTTGCTGGAAATGGCGTCCTGGGGCTGGGCTTCAGGTCTAAGCCTTATCCCCCTTGCTGGCAAAACCACGGGGTACTGTGGGCGATATTAAAATCATTTTAAGAGAAAACCTGACCTACGCCCATGCCCTGGTGATCTAGTGGGATCGCCTGTATCCACAGTGCCCAGCGCGCGCGGCCCGCCTCCCACTGACTGCGCCGGATCGCGATAAAGACCGGGTCCCGCGAGCGGGACCCACTTACCACCTCCCAAAGCGCGGCCACGCGATCCTGGAGAGCCCCAGCCGTGTGTCTAACATGAAGAAAACCGGAGCCTCTGCTGTAGGTTCCCGGCAACCAGGGCTCGGGAGTGTACAGCACCGCTGGGGAGAGCTGGAGCTGCAGCAGTGAATGTCACAAGACATTTACCACCGCTGCTGCCCTTGAAGTCTTCACTTTTTACCTCATAGAAAGCTTTTCTCAGGGCTGCTTGGAGCAGCCCCTCTGTTAAGTGCTTGCTTACTGCAGCACCAACTGACAAACTGAGCTCCTGTGCTGGGAGGCGGGGTGATATAGGAGGCGGCGCTGTGCATTCTGGGAACAGTCAAAGCTTTGAGCCTGTTGGTGCCTCGGATCAAGATCCTACTCTACACCCATTGTCCAGACTTGTGGAGCCCAGTGTACCCCGCAGCAGAAATTTAAATCACAGTTTGTAATGTAACAAAATAGGCAAAAAGCCAATGGTTTGAATACTTTAGCAAGGCACTGTACAGTATGGCAATGTGCTGTGTGTAACACAATATAGTATGTGACAATAACTGGCAACAAATAAAGTATCTTGTAATGTGGATAACAAGCACTGGACTGAAAGCACTATTGCTTGTTAAAAAGTAGAGGAGACACATGCATTTCTTTTAAAAAATAATTTGTATTTATTTTAACGTGCAAAAGCAGACATGATCTGACTATTCCTGTGACATCAGAAAATCAGTTGGATAGAATAGCTGAAACAGTTGGGTTAGTGTAGTGTAGACACTAATTTAGCTGGTCAAACATGTTGTTCAGTTGCATGAAAAGATGGATATTGTATGGTCAGCTTAAGACAACATCTCCTGCATATTCATATCGTACTGCAGTTAAACCTAAAATATGGGCAGATTTGTGCACGTGTTTCATCTGCAGTCTGGAGAGTATATGGAATCATCCCCATGACAGGTACATTTCTTGGGCTGTAAAAAGAGGCAGGTTTGATTCCGTACTGGTTATTAGTAATTTAGGAATAATTAGTATAAACCAACATTTGTAAAGTAAAAGGGCACAAATCCCTACATCCCCACTGTTAGTGGTGCACCTAGAAGTCAGTAATTGCTTACCGTATACAAAGATCAAAGAGAAAAAGAAAGATGACTCCTTTTTTGGCGCACTCTTAGAAAAACAATAGGATATGTCTTATTAATGATATTAAAACATAATTTTTACTAGTCGCTTAAAATAATATCTCCTAAGAACAAACAAAGTGAATAAAATCTATTTAGGCAGTTAGCGGAAAAATTATTTTAGAATGAAATGAATCACATTCTTGTGCCTCTCATTTGGTAATAATCAGAGGGGAGATCTAAATAGATCCTTTTACCGTAATCTGCACACTCGCTATATTTCACTTCAAATGTACTAACATGATAGGCATTAATGCACTGTGTGTAACACTCATATACTCCTACAAAATGCGGCAGGTGGATATAGCCAAGAGTGGCTAATAATAGAAAAAAGAGAATAGAACCAAAGAATGAATCTGCTGTCAACGTTAGACTGGAGTTTGTAAGTATATGCCTACTGCACCGAGTATTCCCTGGGGGCCTCCCACCGGGTACTGGTTCAGCCCTACATTGAATAGCTTCCAAGATCAGACGGAGTTGGGCGTGTGTAGTATGGTATGATAGTAGGTCGTTGTGCGCACCACTCCTGAATCGTTGATGAGCGTTCAGAAAAATAAAATTCGGAGAGAAATAGTACCGGTGGATCTGCTTTTGGCATTAGACAGTGAGGGGATTTTTCCCACCAGTTGGAAAGCTGCCGAGGGAAATATTCACTGAATCACCAATGAGAGTCCAGAAAATGGAAATAAATAAGCTTTAAGTTCAATAATTAAATCAAGTTGTTCATTAAGCACATATAAAGTTGACCAATATTATGGGAGTATTGTATATAGAACTCACAGACCGACAGTTTATGCTAAGATAGATAAAGCACACAAAAGGGAATTTTCTCTTCAATCTTGTAGCATAATGCCTTCCTGATAGTGCTTACACTAGATGTACAGTAAGTCAAAATCAGGCACTCACCATACTGGTTATTTGCAACTAGTGCAGCACAAGTGTAACTTTATTTGGAAATATTTACATATCTTTTTGCTACAATCCCCATTTACCTTACAAACAGCTAGCTAAGACACTTTGTAACATAAATGTATTTATTCTCTATACAAACAGTCTCTTCTACAATAGCACTAGTGCACAGGGTATAATCATTGATATACTAAAAGAGAATGCAATTTACTTATACTTTCGTATGCTCCATTTATTCCAGCACAAATGTTTGGTAACATACACTTAACCTGTTAATTCTGTGCAATATACATTTACATTACTGTTCAATTTATTGACAAGTATTTAGTACCACTGCTACCATATATAGAGCAAAAATTTGATGTTTATTCAACTGGTTATTTTCAATAAGCATATTATAATTGTGGCAATATTTGGAAAGATTTATTTATATATCTTTTTGCTACAACTGATATTCATATCCCAAACAGGTAGCTAAGATACTGTGTACTATAAATGT
Source organism: Pseudophryne corroboree (assembly GCF_028390025.1). Lineage (NCBI taxonomy): Eukaryota > Metazoa > Chordata > Amphibia > Anura > Myobatrachidae > Pseudophryne > Pseudophryne corroboree. Next base: position 528,181,162 of record NC_086447.1, on the reverse strand, counting down.
ATCCATTTCTGTAACCCTTTTATCTAATGCACAGTGTGTAATCATTGCTACAAGATTGGAGAGAAAATTCCCTTATTGTGTGCTTTATCTATGTTAGCATAAACTGTCAGTCTGTGAGTTCTGTATACCATACTCCCATAATATTGGTCAACTTTGTATGTGCTTTATGAACAAATTGACTTCATTATTGAACTTAAAGCTTATTTTTTTATTTCCATTTTCTGGACTCTCATTGGTGATTCAGTGAACATTTCCCTTGGCAGTTCTCCAACCGGAGGGAAAAATCCCCTCACTGTCTAACGCCAAAAGCAGATCCACCTGTACTATTTCTCTCCGAATTCTATTTACCTGAACTCTCACCAACGATTCAGGAGTAGTGCGCACAACGACCTACTTTTATACCATACTGCACACGTCTGATCTTGGAGGCTATTCAGTATAGGGCCGAGTCACTGGAGCCAGTACCCAGTGGGAGACACCCAGGGAATACTCAGTGTAGTAGGCATATACTTACAAACTCCAGTCTAACGTTGACAGCAGATTCATTCTTTGGTTCTATTCTCTTTTTTTCTATTATTAGCCACTCTTGGCTATATCCACCTGCCGCATTTTGTTTAGGAGTATATGAGTGTTACACACTGTGCATTAATGCCTATCATGTTAGTACATTTGATGTGAAATATAGCGAGTGTGCAGATTACGGTAAAAGGATCTATTTAGATCTCCCCGCTGATTATTATCTAATGAGAGGCACAAGAATGTGATTAATTTAATTCTAAAATATTTTTTTTGCTAACTGCCTAAATAGATTTTATTCACTTTGTTTGTTCTTAGGAGATATGATTTTAAGTAACTACACTAGTAAAAGTTATGTTTTAATATCGTTAATAAGACATATCATATTGTTTTTTTCTAAGAGTGCACCAAAAAAAGGAGTCATCTTTCTTTTTCTCTTTGACATTTGAGAATTCTTATGGGGACATGAAATGAGCGGGATTCTAATTCCTTCTAGAATAGCTGTGAGGGAGAATGTGCTATAACTTTTAAAAAGAAGGATCAGTTAAAGATCTGGATAGTTTTTTCATGGAGTCAGCCAGGTTTGAGATCTCGTTCCATCTGACAGGCTGCAGAGACCGATGCAGAGACTGCTCAGACTTCACAGCTGATACACGTTTGTCCAATGCCTCTATTCTTAAAGAAATGTGGAGCAGTTCATTCTCCTTATTTGCTATCTGAAAAAAATTAAATATAATGATTATATTTCAAATGCTGAGTGTAATATGTAAAACTGCTTGTTCTCCAATATATGACTGATAATTTAAGAATAGCGTATTTCAAGGTGAACCCCCACTTTTTAATCTTCAAGTCCAACCAACTACCATTTTCAGGAGACACACATTATTATATACATTTTTGTCCTAAAACAGAGCTTGGTATATGTTTATGTTGATTAGCATGGGAGTGAGACTTGCTCTCCAGGACCCCAGAGGTGGAAGACAATTCAAGTCCTTTTGTAGGGCTAACAATACTTTCCATGCTAGAACTTACCGAGTTCAGCCATAGCCAGAAGTAATGTCAGATGCCAAAAACTTCTGGTCATGGCGGGCGATTGCAGTGAATCGTACTAGGACATAGAGATGATCTCCTACTCAAGAAGCAGTATTATCACACATACTAAGGAGCTTGAATGACCACAAAGTACAGTGTGCTGGACAATTTATACACATCTATTTTACTGGAGATATCAACTACTTCTATTTCACACAGAAATGAACTTTAATGAACAGTATTTAACCCCCATCTGTCCACAGCAGAGACCATATTGGCCTTAACTGAGCACCTGATTGCTCGGTATCTGGTCTATAGATCTACAGTAAAAGGGTCTACAGTCAATAGGTCGACCACTAATAGCTGACATGCATTAGGGTCAAAAGGTCGACAAGAAAAAGTCAACATGTTCAAAAGGTCAACATGACAATGGTCGTCACACATACGGTTGACAAAAGTATTTTTCATTTTTTTATTATTTTCAACTTTTTTATACTTACCATCCACGTGGACTATGACTGGTAACAGAAACAAGGCACTTTGCCTGAAGCTTGTGAGCCATGCGATCGAACACTACACTAATAGGGATTTTTTTGTGGCAGAAAAGTGACAAAACGTACCCCCCCCCCCCC